>NC_143399.1:74228196-74828196 GCF_052110815.1 Crocodylus siamensis
TTAGGGAGTGTAGGACTCACCTTAGCCTGCTAACTTATGTGAAATTTCCCAAGATTTTGCCTTGTATCCATCACATGATAGCTGCAACTGGATTAAAACACACCTTATTTCCTAATGAAAACAAAGCCCACCTGACCCCATCATGTTCCTCATTCATCAGAGGCAGGTATCATTATCACTTGGCAACTAAGCAGCCAGGAACCTCAGGTACATCAATAGACTGTTTAGTATCTCATTGGTTAGATCTTTTGCAATGGAATAGCTGCAGGTTTTGCTGCCATGCAAGAGGCAGGCAGCTAAAGGCTTTTATGTATGGTTTTATATACCCTGCTCTACTGCACACTCATCCAAGGCCATGTAGGTGGATCTGTACTGGGGGGCTTCTCGCAGGCTGGATGACCAACCTTCAGTGGCAGAGTGGCAGCTTTTTGGCATAGCTGCTACAGCTGGTGCATTGGTGGAATCAGAACCCAGGGGCACTTTTACATGTGCTCTGGTAGCGGTGCTTTGGGGGCTGAGAGGGGTGCGCTTTACCTAGAGCAGCTCCAAAAGCCATTCTGATTAACGCATCACCATGTCTCCTGTATCAGCACCCCCACACTTGAAAATGGTGGTGGGGGCGCTTGAACTATAAAGCTCTTTCAAAGGAGGCTGCTTAAGCACGACAATTGCCACAGTCCAGCAGACTCGATTAATTGAGTCGGCTCCAACATGCTGGAATTTCTGCACGTCAGAGCAGCCTCCAAGCTCATGTATGGGTGCTCCAGGGAATCAGCACTGATGCCATTCCCCTCATCCCCCTCCTTTTCCCCTGCTACCTATTTTAGTCACCTATAGTGACTGAAAACCCTGAATTCAGGAGTAGACAAAGGGATGATGGGTGAGCAGTGGCAGTAATCTTCCCCTGGGTTCCAGAGTTGTGCCAAAATAGCAGCTTTGGCAGATGCACTGACAAGCCCCACATACCACAATTTAACCACCCTTGGGCCACCAGTTGGACAGCCCTATCACAGATAGTACTTTGAAGCACTAAGATCTTGAACAAAAAAAAGAAGAATTGAAGATGAGAAAGGAAGTTAAAATATATTTCAGTTTTCAGTATTTCTCTTTATTTATTTATCTGAAAGATAAAAATAAACTCACTGGTGCCAAACAGGCAGACAGACCAACATTTTGCAGCTGACTTATGTGGCTCATCAAATGAATTGGCTGCTACCACTCTACCAAAGGAATTTGTCCAGTCCCTTTTCCAAACCCATTCTTCAGACCCATTGGATGGAGTTTGAGGTAAAAGAAAATTGGATCAACTAGTTGAACCTAATCTATCAATTTTCAATTCAACTCTGGATTGATATCAAGCATCACAAATTTCAACCCCAAAGCAATTTGCTTGCAAAACTAATTAACAACTGGAAAAGAGGGTGATCTAATGGAACCTGGGATTTGACAATTAGATCAGAGACTATTCAAAGGCTGTTTTTTTTTATTAAAAAAAAATTGCAGCTTCATAGCTACTTGACTGCCATTGATTTTTGCTAAAACATAATATTTGAGATGAAGCACAACTGGGGACGAAAAGTACACTTTAGAAGAGAAATCAATGGTGTCATAAGGTGGAGCTGAATTTTTGCTTGAGAGAGGGTGAGGGGAGAGCTAGAAACAAGAAACATATTGGCTACTCTTCAAAACTTACCAGCTTGATTTTTACAAGGTTCTCTCACTGTCCTGTTACCTAAGGCAAATGACAATATGTCGAAGTCCACTCTTCCTTGTGAAAATGCTCATTCGATCCAGTGTTTGCAGTCTGATCCAGTGTTTTGAATTATCCTACCTTACTCCCTCTTGTTAAGCAGAGCTCATTGTTTGGAACAGAATGGGTCCAATATTTGCAACCTCTCCCCTCTTTGAGAAAACATCAGCTAAGATTGGTGCAAAAGCCTGACAGTTCAGAACAATATGAAGGAGTCTGACTTTTTGGACGCATTCAGATAAGCGTGGCTGTATGGTAAGTAGCACTGCAAACACGTCTGCAGCCACATATTGCACAGTCAGGCATTCTCCATGTTGCAAGGGCATGATGTCCATGCATGTCCTGCTCCATTTTTTTTCTGTAGGTTTTTTTGACCCCTGGATATCCAGGGGTCAAATAAACCCGCAGAAAGAAAAACCAGAGCTGTGCATGCTCAGGCAGTGGGTACTGCTGAAAAGAAGAGCCAGGCTGTCTATAGTCATGCTACGGCTGCTGGCCAGGCTCTGCCTGGCAGGATCGCCACAGCTACAGCCACGGGAAGCCCCCAGTACTCTAGATAAGGCTGCTGAGGCCAGAACAGTGTTGGCCCAGCCTCTCCTACTGCCCCTGGGGTAACTTGCTGCGCGCCAAAGCACACATGGCACAGGCATTCCCAAGGTGCACTGCTGCTACTTGTCTGGGGGAACCAAACATCTGCACTCTTTCAGTTTAACCAGCTGCATATAAGATGGGTCAACTGCAGGAATCCACACCACTAACTTTGGGTATGCCTACACTCCTCTTTGGGGTCAACCCTTAAAATTGCCCTTAGCCTGACGCAGAGGAGTCATCTCCTGCCATGCTCATTACCTTGGCAGCAACTTCACACAAAGGTGGGAAGGACAGACAACAGTAGTGGACAGATAGATTCCTAGAAACTTCCTGTTCCTTGAGTGCAGACTTTCTAGGAATCAGTCTGACTTTTCTCTCCATGTGTGTTTAGCTTTAGCTACAAGCAGGAGGGACAGGAAGTCATGTACAGATGGCCCAGAAATGAGATCCAAGAAATTATGGGATTACTGCTGGTGGACCTTTCCTGGTGGCGTGCGGTCTGCAGTACCCAGGTGAGTATCCAGCATACTTTGGGGAGAGGTAGATGAAGCATCTTGACTTCAGGCAGTCTGGACTGCTGACAGGAGTTGTGATTTTCAGTATAGACAGTCAGTGGATTTGGGCTGGGGGACAAGCCTGAGTGCAGAGCTAAGTAGGACAGCCATACCTTTCAGGTCCAGCTTATTTCAATGTTCTCTGCTAAAAAAAACCTGTGCTATCCTTAGAAAAGGATATACAAACTTCAATGGCTCAGAATGTACTGGTTTAAACCCTCAGAACTTCCCCATCCCTCATGCATGGATTATTCTTGTTCTCCAGTTCCTGAAGCAGAAATCTCCAGGATTAGCCACATGGTGTTTTCACTGGATTGGCCATGTCTCTGGAGACTGCTTCTGCTAACAGCCTAGAACCTGAGTTTGGCAAACTGTCAAGCTCAGTGCAAAAACTTCTCTGTCCACTTAACTTTTAATGGATAGCTACAACTCTCATTACAGCAGATGTGAAGCGTATTTACTGTGCCCTTTTAAAGAGGTCAGTATTTGAGGGAAAATATTTCTTTTGTAATCACTGCAAGGTACAGACTTGCTGTAGCACTGGGTTCCTTTAATTCAGCTTTAAATAAATAATCCATCTGAATTTAAAAGATAATCTGCTGCTATCAAGGCGAGCCACAGAAAATCACTAGGTAGCCAAGTGGACCTTTTGTTTTGTTAAGGATCATAGCATGTGTCTGCATGGCACAATGTAGTGCTGCACAGATGAATGCAAGATAGCTCTCAGTGATACAACTTGGCTACCAAGAGCTGGATTAATAATGCTAGTGTGATACTCCACCCAAACTAATTAGACCCACTGAGAAACAAATATTAGCCTAGGCAGAGCACCATGCTACTATGGCTATACTTCTTCTGTTACTTGAGTTAGTTTACGTATGTCTGCATTGCACTGGATCACATCATGTAGGTATAACCAAATAAAGAATTTAAAGCCAGATTTTGCCCCACACATTATAAGGATACCAGTAGAACTACTTGAACAGGGAGATAATCCAAATCAGGATGGAAAAATCAGATCTAATATGTTTAGAATTGTCATTTTAAAATATAAATAAATACATCTTGAGGTTATCAGGTTACCATTAGGGATATTTATTATGTATAATACTGGCCAAAAAACCTCAACTAGTACATCCTATCCTGAGCTCAGTAAAATTGTGATTTGTGGCTATCAGGCTGTTCATTTTACCTGTATTTTATATTATCTCTTTGTCCTAACCCATGACTGTTTCTGCCTAATTACAGGCTCTTTGGGGCTGGTACTGGGCTTTAATATAAGTTGGTATAGTGCCTTTTATAATGTTCTGGGGCAGACTGTGCCATAATACAGGGATAAGAAGACTGATGATGATGATGATGGAATCAGTTTGCCTCTTTTTGAAAGTTATGTTTTTGATCTAAGACAGTAAAGACACCATGCAATGGACAATTTCCTTTGGTGAGCTATTCCAGTGGCTTGTTACACTCACTGTTAAAGATTTGCACCTTATTTCCAATTTTTTTCTAACAAAACTAACTGAAGCTTTCCTGTCAACATTCCTCCCTTCCTCCAACAGCATAATTTATTTATTTTTTTTGGAAAAAGTGTCTAACGGAAATTTTTGACCCAACCAAACATCTAAAACCTTTATGTGAAATATTAAGGTTTTTGATTTTTTGGCTGAAATAGTTCACATTTAGTTTTTTCACTAAAATGTTCTGCTTTATCTTTAAGGAAAAAAAATTCTGCCAGCCCTAACTTTTACTTCTGACTCACTGGATCCTGTCATGACCTTATCTGTGAAACTAGAGATCTCTCTAGTATCAGATATCTCCTCTTTGGCTGTCTTACTTCTAAACTGTAATCTAGATGCCTCTTCCTTTGCATATACTCCAATGCAGCACTGATATCAATATCTCTGTGTGAAAGCAATATACAGTCATTTAATTATGTTCTCCCTTGAATTGACTTAATTATTTTAAAGCCCTGTCTTCCCTCTTAACCAGTTTAAACAAAGCGGGATAAGTCCCTTAGTGTGTAAAGTCAGTTCTATAGAAACAAGATAGTTCCCTAAAGGTCATGTTGTAGGAATTGTCACATTCACAACTCTACTGGCTTCCTCCAAAGTCTCAAAGTTAATAACTGTAGAATCAAATCCCAAATTCTTTGGTTCTCGTATGTACACCCAGGCTAGGCTTGTTCTACAGCACTACATAGATAACTTCTTGTAAGAAGAACAGAATGAGTCTATTTTGTATTATTTAAAATGTTGTGATTTTCTCAGTTTGGGGCTGCTGACTTGACTGAATCACCAAAACAAAGACATGTTTAAGCTGCAGAGAAGTTATCACAGTTGAAATAAAGTCAAAACTCCATCCCAGCATGGCACGATTAATGCACACTGCTTTCTCTTGCCAATAGAGTGCTATGACCAGCATTGTTTTCAACAGCCTGGAGCTCTCTGACCCAAATGACCAGGTACTCAACGGTCTGTGCGAAACAGCAGCGTTCCGCTTCAACATCCGTTTCGACATTTCAATGGAACAGTGTTTCATTTCGAGTTTTGTTCCCCTCCCCAGCACTGCGATCAGGTTGGGAAAGGGAACTCAGCCCAGCTGAGTTCCCCTCCCCAGTGCTGCGATTGGGCTTCAAGTGGCTGTGAACTTGAAACTAGTTGGGCTCTGAGCGGTTGTACCAGGTTTCAAGCAGCTGGGAACCCGACCAGCCCGCCTCCACCAGGCTGGGTTCCCAGCAGCTTGCAGCCCCATGGAACTCAGCCCGGTGGCAGAGCACAGCCCCGGCTCTGCCTGCCTCCCGCCAGCAGGCTGAGCTCCATGGGGTTGGTGGAGCCAATTGGAGCGCAGCCTGGAGTAAGGAGGCAGGCAGAGCTGGTGCTGCACTCCGATTAGCTCTGCCAGCCCCAGGGAGCACAGCCCAGTGGCGGGAGGCAGGGAGATCCAAGGCTGTGCTCCCCACCGAGCTGAGCCACATGGGGCTGTGTGGAGCCATGGGGAGCACAGTTCTGGCTCTCTCCTGCCTCCCACCACCTGGCTGGGCTGCTGCTTCGAAACTTGAAATATTTCGAAACTTTCAAAATGTTTTGACTGGCCTTGTTTTGTTTCGAGGCTGTTTCAAAGCCCCCTGTTTCATTTCAGTTTTGCTGTTTCAAGCTCGAAATGAGTTGAAACAGTGTTGAAATGAAACAGCTGGTGAAATTTTGCACAGCCCTACTCATTTACGGTGGGGTCAGTTGTAAAGGGCTTCGGTATAAGTCTGGGATTAGGCTAACTTATGTCTCTGGAACTGTAGTGAGACCCCTTAATTGCTATGCCACTATGCCTTATTCATAATTTAAATAAATAAAGGATCATCAATCCTTTGTCATAGAAAAGCTCAATACTGTCCTTTCTCCCCAATATACTGTAATCAAGTTCTCATTATGGAAATAGTTTAGGCATATATAGAGAGAGAACAGACACAACATAAAGCACACCATAGAGGAATGCTAGGAAATGTGTCTTTTATACTTACACACACACAGAGCCTTTTTTCTGCCTAACCAACCATTTCCAATTAACTGAATTTCAGAAGGTGAAGTGGAAGGAAATGGGAAAGATTTTTTTAAAGCCTATAAGGAAATAGTACAAGATGCTTCATATGTGACAGACAGAATACTGGTTTGAATTAATAGTGATATAACACCACTGCTGAATATTAAAATGACAAAAGAAGCTGTCTAGCATATGCACTATACCTTGTTTATATTGACGTGCAAAGCTGGCCATGGTCCAACCACCTTTACAGTCTCTGGTTCCATCTTCTTCAGATGAGCAGGAGTGTCATCGTAAAGGAGGGGAACTCCTGAGCTCAATTCTATAAAATATGCCCAAAAGAAAGAAAGAAAAAACAAAATCTGAAGGAAAGTTACCAGAGCATTACACGGCAAAACACTCAACTCCATATGAAGGGATAGTATCAATATTTTATGTACCCTTTCTATGCTGTGATGCCTTCTAAGATGTTTATAAACTTGTTTATTGAGTTAGTTTCTCTTCTATTTAGCAAACATTTTTATTTTTAAATTCTAGTGCCTTTTAAACCAACTCTGGGAGAGAAACTGATTATGTTACACTCATAGCAAGTTATGTTACACCACTGCCACTGACTCCTGCAGGCTCACATCTGGCATAAAGTCGGCCCACATCTGGCATAACATGCCATTCAGCATGTATTTTGGCGATTTTATGTTTAGTATACTTTTTAGTTTGTCATCAGAAATGCGTGCAATAGGTGTTATAAATATCAAGGATATAGTAACAGATTTTTTTCAATTACAAATATTTCAGGATTAATGATTAAACACTCCCTTGAGTCCTTTGCAAATAACGGTCTATAACAGTGTTTTAGTGATGAAATAGAAGATACATGAAAATTATCTTCAAATACAAATCTAATTTGTTTTAATAAGCTGCATTTTTGTATATATTTAGTTTTTTTTTCAGTTATTAGGTAGCAACGGTTTGGCCCAATCCTACAAACTCAAGGGTCTGATCCAAGGCCCAATCCAAACTCTCAGATTGACTTCTGTAGGTTTGGAGCAAATTCTTAAATAAATGCATGGATTTTAATACATCTCACTTGTGGCCTAATTTGACACTTGTTCAAGCATTTGTTTGAATCTATCTTATTTGGTAAAACACTTAAACACATGTTAAGAGCTTTATTGGTTTGGGATGGAAAGTTAAATCAGGGTCCTGGAACCAAATCCAACTGCCACTGACATAAGTCTTCTATTTGGTGTACTTGGATCAAGCCTGTAAGCAATGGGTCCCAGGGGTTTTTGGACATTGCAAGATAGATGCTACCATAGCTATGCTAAAGCCCTTTACTGGGGCATTGCAGCAGATAAGGTCCCTCCCTAAACAATAACAATTAAGCTACCAATGCTCTTTTCTGCAGAAACAGTTGTGTTCAGATGGAGAAAGAAAGGGAGTGGCATATGCAGACGTACATCAGCTGGCAGCGTGTCACAGTTTCATATCCAAACCTGATATAGCAATAATGGCAAAACTTTGTAATGTAGACCATACCCTGGCTTCCTTCTACTGTATTTCTAATTTCTTTTCAGCCCATTCTCTTGTTTGATTCTTACCTGTGACGGCATAATCTAACATTTGCCATGCTATATTTGCTTCTATAGAGATAAAGCTGTGAACTAAGAAATTGCACTGAGGTCCTAGCAAATAAATTACCATGACTACTTAGATAAGCCAAGATCATTTTTGTATAAACAAATGCATTTTGTGTTCCTGCTAGGAGAGAACACACAGAAAAAGTACGTGGATTAAGTCGCAGATTCCAGGGGAATACAGTGGCATGGGCACATGCCCCTTTCAGTTGACCACACTGGGAAGACCAGCCTGAGACCTTATTTTTAAGTCCTTGGAGCAAGAAAGAATCCTTCTCTCCTTTCCCCTCCATGCTCAGTGACACATTCCTTCCCCTCTCCTCCCTCACCCACTGTTGCTGCTATCTCTGGCTGTCCCAAGTACAGGGGTAAGGGGGGCGCTCTAGAACCACTACTGCCGCAGCTTGGCTCTGTGCAGAACTGAATTCAGCCAGGAACAACAGCACCAGGAGGCAGGTCACTTCTCCCTGCCAGGTACCCACAGTGTTACCTGTCAGGTCAGAAGCAGGTGCAGGGGTATCTGGCCACTGCTGCTGCTGTCTCTAGGGCTAGGGACAGACATTCAAAAAGTCAGAGCCTGAATTGATTCAATCTTTGCATGTTACTCTAACCTGAAAAGCTTGAACCAATTTGGAGGTGGACAGACATTCCCTTTTCATTCCAGAAATGCAGGCACATGCCTGTAGTGGCTCAGGCTAGAAGCCACAGGGTGCTAGAGCAGCCCTCCCTTCCCTTCCATAGTGCTGAACTGAGGGGGGGGGCTGGCCAGGCTCCAGCAGAACACTTTGATTAGGGAGGGGTTTAATCCCCCACCCTGGCCAGCACTCTCAGGCTTCCCCTCCCCCTCCCATCCCACTCGCTGCTCAAGGGGCAGGAGTGTTGCCAGCCCCCAGCCTCAGGCTAGCACTCTGAAGCAAAGGGAGGGGTGTGCAGTGCATACATCTGTTGATGATACTGAGCTTTTCAATCTCCCTCTCCCTGTCTGCAAACCTGACAGGGCTGCAAACCAGGAGGGAGCTGATAAAACCAAAGTATTTATCAGCTCATCAGAAAAACAAAAGGCTCTCTCATTAGTTCAAGTTCTTCTTAAACAGCTTTTTGCAAGGAGGGATGTTATAAGCTGACCTGTTGATTAGCTCCAAAAAGCCCTACATGGACACTGTTCTGTCTGCCTTTGTCCTGTCCCAGTGAAATTCAAGACACACACACACACACACACACACACACAAATACCTCTCAGCATTAGCTAGCATACCACATGCCTAGGGTCCATGGGGCTGAGGTCCGTGCTATGGGAGATGGGAGGGAGAGAGGTGGGAATTCCTGCTTGAGCAGTGAGGCAAGCCAGGCAGGCCCTCCTGGGCCTGCAGTCTCCCCCAGAGCACTGGCTATGGAGGAGAGGGGTGGGGCCAAATATTTTTTGTAGCAAAGAGTACAGCCTAGCCCAGTCCAAGCCCAGCCCAGGGCTGCAAAGCATCTTTATCTTAAATGTTTATCTTAAACCAGTTTCAGCCATTTTGAAACTGGTTTATGTGCACTGAACTTATGTTCTGTTACATGTTTAAACCAGTTTCGGATCACTTAAACCAGTTTATGTGCAACATCTATTCCTCATGTAGCTGAGCGTGGCTCCACATGCAGCGCAGCAGCAGTGGGGCTCTGGAACTCCCCCCCCCTCCCCAGATCAGCTGGGGACAGCAGCAATGGTGGGCAGTGGAGGGAAGGGAATGTGCCACTGAGGAAGAAGGCCAGGCAAGAGGGAAGGTACTCTGAAAAAAAAGTCCTCCTTTCTTCTATTCCTATGATGCACTTTGACCACCCTAGTGTGTACAGTGCACATGTGTGTAGGAACAGGGGGTACAGCATAGGCGACTGGTGCCTCCTGAGTCTGGGGGGTGGCACCAGCAGGGCATGACCAGGGGGGTCCTCCAGTGGCCAGCCAGCAACTGGGGGGGCCCAGTGGCCAGTCACTAAGCACATCAGCAGCACAGTGGCAGCAGAAGTGCCAGCACTTCTGCATGTGGCACAAGTGTCAATTTGGGGAGGGGGGTGGCAAGGCACCAGCTCTTTCTGTGCCCCCTACCAGCCGGAGCTCTCACTGTTGGGGGGTACCAGCACTCTCAGGGGGTGCAGGTCCCCCCCCAACCTGCTACACATTGCTTGTGGAGATCAGACACAATTGCAGTGCTGGTTGCTGCTCCTGCATCCCCTTTATGAGACCCTGGATTCACCCATGCATAAGTAAAATATGCTTTAAATACGTTTAAATCTGTTGTGGTGTAGAAATTGTTCTTTAAGGTAGTCTTTTTTTTAATTTTAAAACTTCCACAACTCATAAAATTAATTTGGCCTAGTTTTCACCATTCATCTAGCTCATACCTACACAAAAACCCAATAAAAACTAAATGTGATCTATGAATCCACATCTTTATAGCATCAGTATTAATTCTGATAGCAGAAGTGCTCTCATTATATAGGTATTGACTAAGCCAAATCTAGGTAAAAAATAGCTCTACTCTAAAATTAACTAAAATTGTACAGTGATATTCTCTATATATTGTTGTTCAATGACTTCTCTACCAAGGGCACTCAGTTTGGATGTAAACATGATTTTTCTAGCTGCAAATCTGCAAGCTTAGCCTGTGATCTGAGAACCAAGCCTGGTTCTTTCCCTCTCACTTACCAGCTTCACTAATAAGGATTCTGCAGGGTGATTGATGTCATCTTTGATGCCTATGCAACTTCACTGTCTTCAAAAGATGGATCCAGGTACAGCCTCAGCTGATGTGAGCAAGTTTGTACAGGTGCAAGCTTTTGGCAAATGGCACACACAGATAGGAATAAAGGCTGGCCTCCCTTTCTTTGATCTGTGTTGGCTCTGTGGGGCTAACAACTGTTTCACACAGCAAAAGCTTATTTTTTGTCACTGACGCCAGCAGATGTGATTCTGAATACACACGAGGAATAGATTTTCAGTGCAAGAATGTCTGATTTTTATACAGTCACCCTTTAGAGTAAAGCCACACTTTTCAAACATAGCCATTATTGAGCAGGTGAATAGTTTAATAATGAACCTTTCTGTTGAACTGCCATTGCAAAGCTTATTAAAGTGGAAGATTTGTTTCACGGTAGCTGAGTGACACGTTTGTAACTGAATTAACCATAACAGTGAGAATCTGAAAACCAGACAAGTTTTGAATAGGTACGTTTTCTGTAAGAATGCTAAACTCTTTAGATTCACTGAACTATTTACAAATGTTTAAAGAAAACTTGGGTTGTCCCCATTTCTCTTAACCCGTAAGGTAGGATAATCAAATTCTGTATTTTCTTTGGAACTATATGAAATGAAAGAGGTATTGATGATTTCAGTCCAGGGTCAATCTAGGTATATGCATCTGGATTTTTGGATAAAAGCTTAATTCAACTCTAGGCACAGGAGTGAGTTCACATACACTGAACCTAGCAAAGAAAGAGCAGCAGCCGCTGCAGATTCAAGGCATGGAAAAATAAGCGGGTTTCAGGGAACGTCGGCTATATTTCAGGGAAAGTCAGCAGTCACAAAGGTTGGAATAAGAAATACTATGAGAGAAACCTCGCTGGAAACACTGTTGTATTTTTGTTCAGCTATCTACTTGAACTGAACAATTGGAAATATTAATAGGCTGAGGCCAATCCCTCTCAGTGTTGACTTTTAGCCATTTAGTAATAAATATGAATTACTCCTGGTTTTTGTGTTTGTGCTTTTCCAGGCTTATGATCAGGGATTCTGGTTTTCTCCAATTTAAAAAAATCCCCAATTTTTGGATTAAAAAAAGAAACCCCACACACATTTTTCCATAATTAAAATGAAACACTGCTAATATATAAAGATATATATATAGTGGTGTCTCATTTTAATAATAGAAATGTGGATTTCAGGTTACTTTTTTAAATCCAAAAATTGGGGATTTTTTTTTTTTAAATCAGAAAAAACCAGGATCCCTACTTATGAGTCACTAAAATAAAGAACAGTTCAGAGCTACAACATTGTGTTTCTCTTAAGACTTTTTCTCCTCTCAAAAGAATAAAGACTTTTACCTACAGACCTGCCATATTTCATATCAGAACAACATCTTTTCTCCCTTTATCTATCAGGAATATAAAAAAATGCCTCCTATGGGACTGTCACAGGGTCACACAGGTGCCCTGTTCCTATGAAGGAATGAGGGTAGCTGAAACTCCTGAAGACAGCACAGGTGTTAGTTGCCAGGGCAACTAGGCTGGTCAGCAAGCAGAAAGGGGCTGGGCCTGGCCTTTATAAACAGCCCAGGCCGGAGCCTAGTTAGCAGTTCCCGTCTAGCAGCCTGAGGTGTGGGAGCTCTGCAGTAGAGCCAAGCAGAGCAGAGCCGATTGTTGCAGCCTGACCACCCAAGCGGCTACGGGGAGGTCATTGCAAGACAGCCAAGTGAGCTTAAATCCCATGTTATAGCCAGGAGGCTTGTTGTTGTGTTACAGCCGTTTGGCTTATGGTTCTGTTTCATTACTGTTACACCGGAGGACTGGGTGAGGCTATAAGGGGACGGAGGAGGCCTCATTTAGGAGCGCCCCAGTAGAGTGGGGGTGCTCCCAGCGCCGGAGTGTGGTGCTACATTGTGGGGTGTAGTACCCCAGCCCTGGGGAGGGGCACAGTGCCAGTGAGGGCACCGTAGTTGGGGTGCAAGACCCCAGCCCTGAGAAGGGCAAAGAGGATTTTGGGGCCAGGCATGGCTGAGGCCACCTGAGCCCCACTGGCAAGGAGCACCAGTGAGAAGCCCGCAGGGGCTCGTGTTAGGCTCCAAGGGGAGAGCCACACGAAGAGAAGCCCAGGGTGGGTGCTACTAGAGAGACGAGCCCGGAGAGGGCGAGTCTGCGATTACAGAGAGCCCGGAGAGGGCAGAGAGAAGCCCTACGAGAGGGCGTGTACAGAGAGAAACCCCGGTGAGGGCAAGTATTGAGCGAAGCCCCAGGAGGGGGCGTATACTATTGACAGAAGCCCCAGGAGGGGTGCGGACTGAGAAGGATCCCAGAGGGGCTCCCCAGTGGTGGGGACCCCGAAGGGTCAAAGGGACCAGGTAAGGCTCAGGCCACCTGAGCCCAATTGGGAAGAGTACTATCAGTAAGCCCGAGAGGGCTAATGAATAGAGGGGCGCCGGTTGCGTGACAAGCTCAGGGGTGCTAGAGCAGGGACACCGGTTGTGTGCCAAGCCCAGGGGCGCCAGTTGTGTGACAGGCTCAGGGGCGCCTGAGAAGGGGCGCCGGTTGCGTGACAAGCCCAGGGGCGCCAGGCAGGGCGCAGAAAGGAATTGGACCAGATAATGTCCAGAAGAGCTGCGAGGCTTGGGGCATGCTAAAGGAGAGGTAAGAGGCACGCATAGCCCATAAGGCTGGGGTGCACCAAGTCACCCCATACAGAACTGGGGATAGTATCAGCATAACCCCGTGTACAAGGGGATCAAAGGCAGCCTCCCATAGAAACTTATATATACCAACAAGATGTGGCGGGTGAGAAAAGAGGGTGCTGGATCACCTACTTGACACGGTAGGGGGTGCTAAAGGGATCATGGCTGCTCCTAGGCCCCACTCCGTGACAGGGACCCTAGTGAATTACTAAGAACTTTGTAGGTTTTCCTATACCAACAGTGTTAGGATGTTGTTTCTGTTTTTCAGTACTCTGCATCATGTTGCTTATTGTATCTGAGCTTTCTGTGCTTTCTCTATTTCAGCTGTTACTTGCCCTGCATCTGTCAGACACTTGTATTAGAAGTTCCAGAAATACCCGTTGATGCTATATCATACTACAAGGCAATCACTTTCAATTCAGATTGGTTTCACAAGAAATATTCCAATTCTACAGATGTCCAGCTATCACTGCAAACAATTCTGCTATCTGTCCTGTGAAACATTCAGAAAAACTATTCTCTGTGTCAACTTACATTAAGCCATCAGACATAATAATCAGGAGGCAATAAGCTAGATGCCAAGAGCTGGCCATAACGAACTCTCCTTTTGCCTTCAGAGTCCCAGCCATCTGCCTACACCTAGGATACTTTTTCAACTCACTAGAGCTGTGGATGGGTCAAAAGGTAAGTGAAATAAGTTGTACTTAGGCAGGTCTGAAATTTTTTCTAATATTTATCCAACCATATTTTTGGCTTTTCTTTGCAAAGTCTGGAATGAATTATCAAGTGACTACATAATGGGGTTGTTCATGTTATGTTCCTGACTTGAAAAACAAACACATCATTAAACAGGAACAGGGTTTAAGTATCCAGTCACATATCACAGGACTGCTATCAACACTGCACTAAAAGGCTACAGTCGTGACCATTTAAACTCTTCCTCCATCGCATCATGGTAGAGCTGTATCTGTAGATAAGCTGAAGCGCAGCATGCAACAAATTAAACATAAAAGCACAGCAGTCCCAAGGGAGCCCTCTTGTAAGCTAATAACCAAACTGCATTTATAGCTTCAGTAAAAGGATTTGCAGCTGACTGCAGAATTTATATTTAATAAGCAAACCTCACCTTCACTCTCTAAGTTTCTGCCTTAAAATTTTCATCTTTTTTCTCTTTATATCAGGGGTGTCCAACCTTTTGGCCAGATCATAAACTTTTATCACCCAGTGGGCTGGCAAGCCATATTCAGAGACCTCACGAGAAGTGGTATCACATCAGGAAGTGATGTCATGTGACCTTTGATACCAATGACGCTGCAGGAAGTGAAATGAAATGGGTCTAACCAGTTCAAAACTCTTCCTTAGCATCCATCTCTGCTACTGTTTGGGACAGGATACTGAGCTAGATGGACTGTGGGGCTGGCCAAGCATGGCACTTTTTATGCTACGTTCAGAAGCTCTTATGTTCTTTGGCTGAGCTTCCGAACCATGGCTGAGATTTGCAAAAAGGAGTAAATAGGTATGTTACAAAGTTGTCATAAAAGATATGAAGCCCTCTAAATCCCATTCATTTTAATGGAAGTTGGCCTTTTGACTCAGCTTTGAAAATCTCAGCCCAAGGTGCCAAACAAATAAGTCAAAATATATTTTGCATTTCTACACAGTGCGTCTATGTGAGGGTCTCCAAGCATTTTACAACCATGAAATGAACCTCAGGATGAGCCCAGCCAGAGCAGCAGGGGCTCAGCTGCACTTTCCCTCTACCTGCGCTGGTCAGTCCCGAACGGCACACAGCTCCGCCACAGCCTCTGCTGGCTGGTGCTGACCCAGGCGAGTCTGTCCTATCCAGAGCAGCATGCAGCTGAAGCTGGCTTCGCACATGCTACTGGGGACAGGAGGAGCCCGGCCAGATTGGCATTGGCCAGCAGAAGTGGCAGTGGAGCCGTGTGCCACTCGGGATTGACTGGAGCAAGCAGGGGGAAAATGCAGCTCAGCCCCTGCCGCTCCAGCCGGGCTCGTCCCATCCCGTCCTGAGTGGCACATGACTCCGCCACCTCTTCTGCTGACTAGAGCAGACCCAACTGGGCTCCTCCCATCCTCAGTAGCATGTGCGAAGCCAGCTTCAGCTGCATGCTGCTTTTCCTGGCCAGTGCTGACCCGGCTGGGGCTGTCCCATCTGGAGCAGCATGAGGCTGAAGCCGGGTTCCCACGTGCTGCTGGGGACAGGAGGAGCCCGGCCAGGTCTGCGCTGGCCAGCAGAAGCAGCGGCAGAGCCGTGTGCCACTGGGGACCGACTGGAGCAGGTAGGGGAAAGTGCAGCTGAGCCCTCTGTTCCCGCTGGGCTCATCCTGTCCCGAGAGGCCACATGGCTACTCCTCTTCCCACACGCACCGCGTAGCCAACATCAAGCTGATGTGGTGTGTGTGGGAACCTTGTCCCTTCCCCAGCCGTTCAGCAGCCATTAGGAAGCTGCTAAGGGGCTGGGGGAGGGACAAGGGGTGGGAACGAAAAGTAAACAGTGTTTACTTTCATTTCCCATCGCAGCACCGTGGGCCTCAGAAAATGGCTTGGCGGGCTGCACGGTGACCTGCAGGCCGCATGTTGGACAAGCCTGCTTTAGATGAAGGACTGAAACAAAGCTGTTGGGTTTTTAAAAATGAGTTTTCTGATAATCTAAAGTAGATACACAATGAGACGCGTGTACATTATTAGTTGCGTAGTAGTACAGCCCACAGGCTGTGCTTCCACACAGTTGTTTGACACTTCCCATTAAAGACCTTATTTTCATCTGCCTTTATCTTTGCCAGCTTTACTCTTCCAGCTGAAATTGTCTATACAATTTTTCTCAAGCTGACATTTTCCCTTAAGTTTTACCAAAAAAGGTCAAAATCAAACATTCTCATTCAGAGAATGAAACCAAGGAAACATTAATAGTTTGCCCATTTGAAAAAAAAGTAAAAGAGTTTCAACAACTCCATCCTTTGGAGAGGGACATGATGTTTGGTGGGAGAGAAGCTGGGCTACTTTGTTATTAGAGATTTGCCTCTTGCTGTTCTTATGCAACTCCACTTCCATTCGGTCAAGTTATAACCCTTTGAAAAAATGTGCTGATCCCTAAAGAGGAGACAGAGCTAAGAGCCTTCAAGACACAAAAAGTGTTATTATAAAGAGAGTGGTAATCAATTGTTCAATGTCCACAGAGAAAAGGAGGAATAGTGAGCTTAAACTGCAAAAAGGAAGATTTAGATTGCACATTAGAAAGAGCTGTCCGAGTATGAAGATGGTTAAGCACTGGAAGAGTTTATGTAGAAAGATAGCTGAATCTCCATCAATGAATTTGTTTAACAGTAGTTTAGACAAGTATTTGCCATGGATGGCTTAGACAGGGATGATTCTGCCTTAAACAGAGGGTTGCACTAGATGACCTCCTGAGGTCCCTGCACCTTGATATTTCTGTGATTCTATGACCACCAAGACAGGGAAAAGGGCAGAAGATGTGCCTGTGATTCTAAATAAAATGAATAATATTAGAGCAATATAGGCTTTGCCAAGTGGCTAGGGACTGATGATCTGTGGCATGCTTGCAATTTTACCAGTTATGGAATTGAAATCCAGTGCCAAATACTATAATCACATATTTAGCAGCAGAGCCTAAATTGCTAGTCCTTATTCATTTGAATGTACTGGTAGAATATAAAAATAATCATAGGAAATCTGCAATTTCTTGAGGAAATACATTAATTCCCCTCCCACAATGATCTTTGTTCCCTTGTCCAAGATTAATATAAAATCAAAGCAACTATTGAAAACCCATTGAATTAAACTTACTGTTCGGATTTGAAACTCCAGAAACCATATCTTTGCTATCAGGAGCAACTACTCCATAGTTCGAATGGTGGTGGTGATGGTGGTGGTGGTGATGGTGGTGCCTTCCTGACATTTTTGTGGTAAATGGTGTTCCACCATTTTCTTCGATGTTGAATGGTCGAAGATCCGTGTTGTTCAACGGATAACTGTGAAACAAATTCAGTTCATGTTAGAATCGACTGAAATGATTCAACATTTGTGCCTTTTGGGAACTAATACACAGCTTTCTGAGGAAAAACATGTAGGTTTTTAATGGAAAAACTTTACAAGTGATTGTAAACAGACTTAGTTATTAAAAACCCGGAACATACTTTTTGCATTTTTAGTGATGGGAGCCTTGTATACATACAGAGCAAAGGAAAAATGAAGCAGGTTAACAGAGACTGTTTTTTGCATAAGTTTCTACTTTAACAGGCGTTAAGAACATACATACAGTGATTCAATTTAAATCATCTAAGGTAGGGGTGCTCAACCTCCAGCCTACAGGCTAAATGAAGTCCACAGAACCATCACATCTGGCCTGTGGGGCTCCCCAAGGGTCAAGAAATTTGGCAGCAGGGGATCAGTGGCTATTAGTACAGCCACCCTCCCCACTGTCAAATTACCAGACCCAAGCTCTGCATGTTCAGCTGGAATGAGGCTTGTGCCCCTTCCCCCCCACAGGGCCAGGTCAGAGCTGGGCCATGCCACCTTACCCCATAAGGCTGGTGGGGTTTGGGAATCCCCTTACATCTCCTTTTCCCTGCAGCATGGCATCATGTTCCCTCCTTCTCCTTTTCCCTGCAGCATGGCATCATGTTCCCTCCTTTCCCCCTAGCCCCATGGGGCCAGGTGAAGTCCCCTTCCCACCCTGCAGGGCCAAGCCCTTATTGGGCTGCCCCCTTGGCCCCTCTGTGTAGCCTGATGGTGGCCCCTGCACTGGCCGTGGGGACTGGATTGGAACCACCATCCAGCCCATGGTCAGACTGGGCACTGCCTACCCAGCTGGCTGGGGAAACGGGTTGAGCATCACTGGGCTAAGGTCTGGAATAGGGCTTTTAGCAAACATAAAAAAGTCAATCACGTAGGAATTAATTTCATATCTCTGGAACTGTGTATAGGTTTTAAAAAAAAAAATACACAATTCCTTTTCAGTCAGGTTGGACTTGAAGAGAGGGCAACCCAAAGAATAGCCTCAGAACTACTTCACACTAGAGCTTTGGTAGCCAATTTGATTCGGAGGAGATTCAGCCTGATTCGGTGACCGAATCTCCAAATCCAAATCCAATTGGGAGACTAATTAAAAGCCCTGAATCAAATCATAAGCCTCCGAATTGATTCGGAGAAGGTTTGTCCAATTTGGAGATTCAGCCATAGACTAAACAGGCAGCAGACCTCACCACGCTAGACACAGCTGCCTCCAGCTGGTAAGTCTGTTGTGGTGGGCGGAGGGGGGAGGGAAGAGGCATGGGGGAGGGAGGGATTGGAGCTACAGCTGGGACAAGCTGCTCAGCCACAGCAGGGGGTGCGGGATGCGGGTACAGCAGCACTGAGAGCAGGGTCTATGCCCTGCTGCTTCTTGCCCAGCCAGGAAGGTGGGTGGCAGGTGACGCTGGCGTGGCTCACTCTGGGTGGAAGGGAGCAAGCAGCAGCAGGGCATAGTCCCCACTCCCAGTTCTGCCGCACCCGCATCAACACTGGGAGTGGGGCTCTGCCCTGCTGCCACATTCCCAGCCAGTGTGCGGGGGTGGGTGCTGCCACCACTTGCCCAGCTGGCACAGGGAGGGCGGGCGCTGTCACCACTTGCCCAACCAGTGCAGGGAGGGCGGGCACTGCTGCCGCTTGCCTAGCCAATGTGGGGGGGGGCATGGGGGCACATGGGGTGGTGGGCACTTATCACTTGCCCAGCCAGGACTGAGGGGTGGGCGCTGTCTCTATTTGCCCAGCCGGGGTGGGGAGGCACAGGGGGTCAGGCACTGCTGCCCCTTGCCTAGCCGGGGTGGCGGGGGCATGGTATGCGGATGCAGCAACTGGGAGCGGGGGCTATGCCCTGCTGCTGCTTGCTCCCTTCTGCCCAGAGTGAGCCATGCTCACATTCTCCCCCCTCCCCCCAGCTGGGCAAGTGGCAGCAGGCCATAGTCCCCTCTTCCAGTGCCACCGCACCCACATCCCACACCCCCCACCCCAGCTGGGCAGCTTGTCCCAATCCCTCCCCCACACCCTTTCACTCCCCCCTCTATCTCCACAACAGACTTACCAGCTGAAGGCAGCTGTGTTCAGCAGTGGTGAGGACTGCTACCCGTTTAGTTTATGGCCAAATATCTGGATCCGATTCAGCCGAATCGAATCGGGACAGTGATTCAAATCTCCAAATCAAATCACTGTGCCTCCGAATCAGCTGAATCCAAAGTGAATACTTGCTGCTTTGCATAGCCTACTTCACACCACTGAAATGATATGAACCTAACACAAAAGTGAAAAAGTTGCCTGGGCAAAGTTAGCATATATGGAAAAATACAGTAACTTTCCTTTGTCTTTAAATTCTTTAGTACCAGTATGGACTCAGATATGAAAATGAATTTCTTCAGTGAGTCTACAGATGACATACCGATATATTCATTGAAGTAGCTAAGGCAGTATAAGATTATTTATTATTTCTGAAATTCAGCAAACAAAGACATTACGTGCTCTGTCTATGATATTGCAGAGAACACAAACATTTGTGTTCCGTCTGGAATTTTCTAATTTAAAATACACATCAAAGATTATTTATTTTAATTTTCTAAAACTTTAACCATTAGTAGTAATGATAAATTATTAGTTTGTAATCAATAATTATGATTTGAAATGATATAAATCATAGAATCACTGGTCATTCTAATTCATTAGAAACAATATAGTTTATTAGACAATCTCAGAAAATTTAAAAGAAAAAATTCCCAGACTATTTTGAAAATATATATAGGCACTCTTTTTATTCACCTGTATGCGGCTTACAAACAAAGGTAGGAAACTGAAAATACCCAGTAAAGACAATCTGAAGGATTTAAAGAAAAAATGACTGTATCCAGCAATAACCTTTTTATTCTATGTTCAGGTACAGATGACTTATACATTTAAAGCAAAATTAACCAGCCATTTTACAAATAAAATGCTGCTACTTTTTCATAAGATATGCCCAAATGCATAAACTAGTGCCAATGCATAATCACTACCTCCTCAATAACCTTTTCTCATAACACCAGACTTCTACTTGGGCGGTAATTAGCTAACACTTCAGCATCAGGAGGTGGTTAATTAGAGAAGGGGTGGATCTCTTTTGCTGACTGCTGGCAGCCTCCCTTCATAATAGAAGGCAACAAAATCAGAACAGCTGGTTTTGGGATCACAGATAACCCCACTTGCCTCAGATAAACACATGTAAAAAACAGTGGGCTTTTGGTTGCGTTGACAGTGATAGATAGAGACCACTGTAATCTAGGCTTCAGGGGAAAGCCCCAAGTTTAGCATTTTCCCCAAATCCCAGGAAAACTGCGATTTTGGCTGGAAATGGCCTAAAACCACAGGGGAGAAGGAGGGCAGGGCAAAAAAGTTTAAAAAAACAACTTACCTGAAGCATGGAGAAGAAAGGCTGCAGAGCCCCAGAAACACTGTGGAAATCCCACGTTTGCAGGAGCAGCCTAGTACAAGCTCAGCTAATCAGGTTGTTCAATTCCCCACTTAGAGTTTAAAAGTACCCCCCTGCCCTAAGAGCTACAGGCATAGGCATACTGGTAGCCTGCCCCCACAGCTGGGCATGAAGTGCAGGATGCCCCTGCCTGGCATGGCTGTCTGCTGCTGCATGGGAGCAGAGGGGAATTTCTTCCTCTCCTTACTTAATAGCTGTTGTTTAGTAAGTGGTGAGCTTTACTTTCTTAAAACACCCAAAGAACAGCATGCGCTGCTGTTCAATGGTAAGCAGCCCCGTGGTGGGCTTCCTCAGCTAATGAGAGGCAGGGGAGATCCTGCCCGGAAAAACACCTGCAATTGGCTCTGGCGAGCCTGCATGAAGCCCACTTTCCCTCACTACCAGAATCTGAATTACAGTAGTCCCTAATGATAGAGGACCTGGAAGCAGCATCTCATTTGGAAATATGACTGCATCTTCAATCTAGTGATCAAATGATGGAACTACTACTGGAGCAAAGCAACTCAGGATAACATGATGGCATGTTAAACGGAGAAAGAACTCACCAAGCCAAATCTCTTTGGAACTAGTGAGATACTTTTTGGTTTATGTAACAGCTTTTTTTTTTTTTTTAGACTAGTAAATCCCCCATAGGGAGCAAAAATAGGATTCCAAGTGGCTCCTCAGCATCTCTTTTCTAGTCAGTGATTTGACTATTTCAACAGACAAGAATCACTGTTAAACCACAGTCAGGTTAGGGGCCACTGATTAAAGTTAAAAGTTCATACCAAAGGCCAAAAGTTCAAACTTAATAAGTCCCCAGTGTTGATTGATATGGATGTGAAATAGATGCCATACTGAACTGGGAGTTGTCCTCCATGCAGCTAAACTATCAAAGTAAGCCTTGATATTAGGTTGAGAATACACACGGAGCTCTAGAAACATTTTTTGTCACCATTGACTAAGAACTGCTCAACCCAACTTGTATTACGCAGGCACTCCATCATACCATGAAACAGAAAAGCATCCCAGTAAATGTGATATTTCTGTACCTGCTGAAATCCCCATGAATAATAAAGAAGCAAGATTCCAACAACAACTCCAGTTTGTGCTAGAAATTTAACTCGGATGTAAAATTCCCTATTTAACCAAATACCCTATTTAAAGCCAACATTAACAGCTGCCCTTCTTTGGGGGTACCAGTAGTAGAGATATCTGAACAAACTCACCTACATGGTTGGTTATTTTGGGCACTTTGGCAGGATATGGAGGATAAGGGGGAACCCGCAGCACCACCCATCCACCCCTCTATGATGTTCAGTGTGAACTCCACATGAGGTTCAATAACTAAATAACTGTCCTTGCAGCAACATGTGATCCAGTCTACTTGTCTTACTGCACACCTGGCATTGACCCACATGACCCATCCAGGATTCAGAGATCTACACACCATGAAGACTGGCCCACTTGGAGGAAACTGGTAGGAAGACTGGTAGAAACTTGGGGTAGGTTATGGCCCAGGCAGCAGAGTGGGCACTGCCAGGGTCATACTGCCTGCCTTGTTCCACCTATTCTCTCTGCAACATCTGCTGACCATCCAGGCCTCCCTTCTGTGTTCTTAAGGCAGTGCCAGTTTTAATCCTTTCTATCACCATTATTCACTTTATTTAGTGGGGAGGGTAATCCCAGACAGTTTGGGTACTACTCTGTAAGGTGGAGATTTGTGGCCCAGATCAGCAAAAAGTTGCTGAGCACTTAAGTACACTACTTAATTTAAGGATGTATGGGATCCATTTGCTTTGCAACAGCCACTGAGACAAAATTTATATGAATACTTCTCCATGGTATGAAGTGAAGCAGCATGTTTTGCTTGGGATTATTTTCTGTTTTCAGTTTCTTTATCTTAACTCCAAAGATTTGACAATGTTTTTATCTTTTTCTGCTTCTTAACTTCCTCTCCTTCCTTTGCCTCGTTCTTTGTTTAATCTGATATAGCAATTGTATATTTTCCTCACTACATCTAGGTCATGCCAAAACAACTGGAGTTTTGATAACAAGACCTGGCTTTTCCCACATATTCCCCAGCCTAATGTGCGCACATTTGTCAACATCCATTTTTTTATTCCTTTTACATTTTTCAATAGTCCTTCCCTAGTGTGCAAAAATTCCAACTGGATTTTTTACCTTTTAAACTTTGACTTGCTGCTCTGTTCTATTTGCTTATTACTATCTATTTACGTTTATGCACCATGAACATAAAAATGTTTTTACAGCATGAACATACCTTTTCTATTAATGTAATGTCCTCTAAACAAGGTCTAATAGGTAAGGCCTGGTTTAAATCATGGGCCCAGCTCATTAATATTGTGGCCTGATCATAGCAGGGACTTCCATTTTCATGCCCAGATTGTGCCCCCACTCCCCTCATGCCCCTTGATTGGCTAAGGGGGCAGGTTTAGGGCCAGGTTTAGTTGCAGCAGCAGAGGTCTTGCTCCCAAGGTCTTTGATGGCTACTGAAAAGCCCATAGGGAAGGGGTTACAAAAGAAGCAGGGAAAGGAGAGAGCTTGGGGATAGGTAGAGGAGAAACTGTTTGCTCCTCCAGGTGAGAAAACTGGGGCACAGGCAGGTTGGGGATGTCTAGGGGCTGCCTTGGCAGATGGCCCTGGCACTGCGTAGGGCAGGGGCTGTTTGCTCCTTCAAACGTGTTCTCTCCCCACACACACAAGCCCTAGCGCCACAGTTTTCCTGCCCAGAGGAGCAAATAGCTGCTCCCCTACCCAGTGCCAAGGCCATCTGCCAACCCTCTGTGCCCCAGTTTTTCCACCCACAGGAGAAAACAGACCATCCCCTACCCATTCCCAAGCTCTCTTCTCCCCTGGGCTTCTAGGTATTTGCTTCTGGATAGGGAATGCTTTCCCAAACCTGCAGCAGCCATCTTGTTGAAATGAAATGCCATGATATGGCCACTTGCTGGGGAACTCCCCAGTACATGGTCATGTCATGGCATTTTGTTGCAAATGACATTTTTCATGAAAATCACTTTTGAGATTTTCATGAAAAATGCAAAATTATGATTTAAGCCAGGCCCTACTAGTAGGTCCCTATGCAATACAATTAAGAAAATAAAGGGAAAATCAAAGGGAAATCGTAACAATGGAGACCACAGTCTAAACGAAGATGACCATTACTTCACTATTCATCCCTTCATTGCCACCTTCTTAGCATCTAGGCTTATGCTTCCCAAAGCTGATAGAAGCTCTAATGCACTTGTGTATGGATGACTGGTGCCTCCTGATACTGGGGGGCACCAGCGGCTGATTGCTGACCGGTGGGGGGGGGGGTCCCCCATGACCAATTGCTGCCAGTGGCAAACCCAGAAGTGCCATCAGCACTTCTTGCAGCACCCCCACAATCCAGAGGGGGCACCAGACATCGCCCCCTGCTCCCTGGCCAGTGACAGCCAATTTCAGGGGGGCACATACCCCGCCCCCTGTGTGTTCCCTATGCATCACCTATGCACTTGTGTGGGGTTTTGACTGCCAGCTTGCATAAGAAGGCATGATAACAATCAACAAAATAGGTGACAAAACATTTTTCCAAGCCTTTGACCATTGTGCTTGAAGTAGTTCTCAGGTCTTTATTTGGTAAAAACTTTTACATTTTCCATCTATCAAGACCACCATCCTCCCAATGAATGAGTCCCCTCTTCCCCTACCACCATTCTCCCATGCTCTTAGCAATTCTTAGTTTGTCAGCTGACAGCTTTCCATTGCATTGCCCCCCTTCCCCTCACTATGATCTGCTGTAAAATTTTCTCACTCCTTTGATGCCCACTCAGAAGTGGTCTCTGCTGCTGTAACACAGCTGGACTGTGAAGGTTCCCCAGGCTGTCTGCTGCTCTGGCTCTTGCAGTTCCAATACTCCCCAGGGGTCTAGCTGTACCTGGAAGGTCAACGTTAGGGCTTCTCTTCCACATCATAGTGTTGGGGGCTCTGAGACTCATGCCACCAAAGCAGCTTGTCAGAATGTCCAGCAATCAGTGGTGGAAGGCCTCTAAAGTCTACGGGGCCCCTGGGATTCCCAGTACCTTTAGTGGCTTTTGTCCCCACTCTTCCCCTGCTTTGAATAATTAATAGTTTAAGAAATACAGCTTCTAAACCTTTCAGCACATACCCATGTCTCTTGTAAGGAATCCCTCTGAACAAGTCACTGTACTCTCTTTAAAAAACTTAGAATGCTACAAATGTATGTCTTTATTCCTCTACCCCTCCGCAGCAGAATGCTTGATTTGATGCTTTTGCAGGATGCTGCAGTAGACATTGGTGCTATATTCTTTGAACAGATTGTGCTGAGAGGCTGTTGCCACCCACCTTGCTCTTTAACAGAGATAACTTACTTTTTCATAATTGTCCTTGTTGAAAAATCAAAATGGGTTTTAAATGTGGTCCCAAAGGATTACCCGGGCTGTTTTCCAGAGTTTTATGATTCAAGGGAGGGATTTTCAAAGGCATGTATGAGAATGAGGTACTGATGTCCCACTAGTTTCCCATGGGAGTCAGAGACCCACCTGCCATATATATGATAGTCAAGTTACCAGACAATGCATCAAGTTTTATTTTGGGCAAAGCTGATGCACGCAATGGAACTGGGCACTGTAGACTGTCTTGTGATACATCTGGTAAAGATGAATGTCAAACTGACACAGCATAAGGGATCATCCAGTTGGGTTGGAATGGTGGACTCTTTGGATTTTCTTATAGTTACTGCTGTATTTAGTTAAAAGCTAACCTAGCACATGCTGTAAAATTCTTATGGTCTGTTTTCTCCTTTCACACTTGTATTTTTTAAAAAAGATTCTTTTTAATCCTGTTTTCCTCTACTGCTTCATAAAAAGGTCAAACCCTTTAATTTTAGTACAAGTAGGTGAATTTCTTTAAACCTATGAAGCACATGCCACATTCAGTGTTTCTACATTTTGGAAAGCCGAGAAAACAGCACTTAGACTTGAGTAAAGCTGCTGAAAACAAGTTCTTATGTATTTTTTTGAATATCATAGTACTTAGGATTGGAAGGAACCTAAACAGATCATCAGGTCCGACCCCTTTGCCCTGGGCAGGAATGGGTGCCGGGATCATATCACCCCAGCCAAATATCTGTCCAGCCTCCTCTTGAAGACCCCCAAGGCAGGAGAGAGCACCACCTCACTTGGGAGCCCATTCCAGAGCCTGGCAGCCCTAACTGTAATGTCTCCTGATGTCCAGCCTGAACCTTCTAACAATTTGTGGCCGTTATTCCTAGTAACCCCGGGTGGCACCTGGGGGAACAGAGCTTCCCCTAATTTCTGGTGGTCCCCCCCTGGTGAGTTTGTAAACAGCCACCAGATTCCCTCTCAGCCTTCTGTTGTGGAGGTTGAATAGGTTCAGACCCTTAAGCCTCTCTCTGTAGGGTCTGCCCTGCTTTCCCTTGACCATGCAAGTGGCCCTTCTCTCAACCCTCTTAATGCTAGCCACATTCCTCTTGAAGTGCAGCACCCAGAACTGGACGCAGTACTCCCAACTGTGGCCTGTCCAACGCCGCGTAGAGGGGAAGGATCACCTTCCTGGACCTGCTTGTGATGCATCCATAGATGCACGACAAGGTATGGTTAGCCTTACTGACTGCTTTCTCGCGTTGGCGGTTCATGTTCATCCTGAAGTCAATGACTCCAAGATCCCTTTCTGCCACCATGTTGATAAGAAGGGTGTTTCCCAGCCTATAGGTGTGTTGCTGGTTCCGTCTTCCTAGATGCAGCACCTTGCACTTGTCTGCGTTGAATTCCATCCTATTCTCATCTGCCCACCTCTGTCATTTGTCTAGATCCAGCTAGATTCTGTCTCTCCCCTCCAACGTGCCCATCTTGCCCCACAACTTGGTGTCATCAGTGAATTTGGACAGTGTGCATTCCACACCCACATCCAGATCACTGATAAAGATGTTAAACAGTACAGGCCCCAGGACCAAGCTCTGGGGGACTCCACTGCCCACATCCCTCCACAACGAAAACAACTCATCCACCGCTGTCTGGTTTGACCATCTAGCCAATTTCCCACCCATCTGACTGTGTAGCCATCAATGCCAGAGTCACCATTATGTTTTTTTAAGAGAATGTGGTGGGAAAACGTGTCAAAGGCCTTCTTAAAGTCCAGGAAGACAATATCCAACCCGACACCCTCGTCCAGGGACTCTGTGACCTGATCATAAAATGAAACCAGGTTAGTCAGGCAGGAGCTGCCCTCAATGCACCTATGTTGGTTGCTTCTGAGCATTACCTCCCCTGCTGGGCCCTTGCAGATGTGCTCCTTGATAATTTCCTCAAAGGTCTTCCAAAGGACCAAGGTAAGACTGACCAGCCTATAATTGCCTAGGTCCTCCTTTCTTCCCTTCTTGTAAATGGGGACCACATTGGCCCTTTTACAATCCTCTTGTACCTGGTCAGTGCCCTATGAGCACTCATAGAGCCGTGCCAGGGGCCCCACTATGACCCCCGCCAATATGGAAAGGAAGAGGAAATGATCTTGGAATGAGAGGTTGGTTTGTGTAAATACCAACCATCTGCCAAATCTTGGCTGGAGCAGGATATTTGGAAAAGGCTTTATTGCATGAGAATGGTCAATGATTACTTTCATTGGGCAGAGAATAAAAAAGTTTTTGTTTATCTTCACAGGTAGGACCATTGCTATGAATTTGATCCCTGCATTACTAGTCTCTTCCTGACATGGGAAGACTTGGTACTTCTGAAGGAAAGGACAGGACATCATAAAACTGATGCATTTGCCTGGGAGGGTAGTAAATGAAGGTATGGGACTGGCATACAGATAATATCAGCAGTAGGTCCAGAGCCAGCCAAGCAAAAATGGGACAGGAAAAAAAAAAATCACACCCTAGGGAACTCTAAATTTTGGCAGGAGCAAGGAGGATATATCGTACAGGATTATTTAAACATAAACTGCAGAAAAATTGAATTCAAGAAATGCAAGACTGAATTTTGATATTAACCTGGAAATACTTACTAACGCACTCTTCCCAGCGCAAATCATGTTCTGATAAAGCACCAACACATCGATCCAAAACCAACAAAGCCAAAGGACACCTCCCCTCATTTTCTGCACTAATACAATCCTATATAAAAATGTATAAAATTTTTTTAACAAAAGCCAGTGTGCAAATTAATCTTCCCAAAAGGATCAAGAAAAACATACTAGGCAGGCCCAAAGTCTGTTTTCCCTTCTCTACAGGGTTTCAACTAATGGAAAACTGATGATATTTAATTGCCTGTCAATAAACAATTATTTGTCCCATGTAAGGAAAATTCTTGAAGGCTGTTGCAGATTTGTTAAGGGGGGGAAAGAAAAAAGTTTATGCCAACAGTTTAATTCAAGTTTCTAACCAGAGTTAAAATCTCAATATTGTTCCCACTCTTCAGTTTTAACTCATGTTAACAATTTCCTGATAACACTCCATAGGGTCTTCCAACCCATCTTTGTACTAGATACTCAGTCCCTTGATACATTCAGATAACAATCATAGTGCATGAATGTTTATGGTATATTTTAAGTTTCATTTTTGAAAAGCATGTTTGTTTCCATTATGTCTCTTACATTCCCATAAACTACTCAGTTAGCTATCCCAATGCCTTTTACTGGATTGTAACAGGGAAGAAGCGTCTAGGACCTACTTAGGATGCATGACTCTAATGAACTCAGAACTTTAAAAGCAGCATGAGGGTGCATTGGGCTTACTGACTAGTCACTGAACCTGGAGTCCCAGATTATGAGGGGCTGAATCTTCTCTGAAGCAGAAAGAATCAGATGAAAAAAGACCACAGGAAAGCCTTGAATGAGAAAGCTAAAGTCTAAGTTTTTCCTCCACTGTTTCTATTTCAGTCACTAGTAAAGCCAGAAAAAAGAAAGCTATGTACAGCACACAAAGACTTTTCTGGGCAAGGTGGTAATTTCACCTGTTTACACAGAGAATATCAACAGCAAGAAAAGAACATACTATCTAAGTTGAAGGGGGTCCCTATTTGTAGCAAAACCCCAAGTTTGTTTTTTTTGGGTTTTTTTTTTTTTTTTTTTTTACTTAAAAATACATTCCCTCCCTTTCTCTTCGATTCTTCCGGTCTCCTTTTTGTCAGTTTTTCTATTTTTCTTCCAATTAACTTGTCTACATTCCTTCCACTGGAAACCACATTCTAAATGCTTTTCCCCACATCTAATTTTCCCCTTCTCTGTGAAACTCCCTTCGTCTAAGGTTCCTCTTTCTGCTCTTCTCTATTGTTTTGACACTGGTCTCGTTAATGGTGGAAAAATATTCCCTTCTCTTCACTGCTGACAGCTTGGCCCTGCGTGGCAAATCAACCTTAAATCTATGATTTAGCACATAGAAACAGGAGAAGACAGCATCTCTTTCTTTTTTACACTGGGAATTTCAGGAACTGATTTTATTCCTATAATGTTGGCCCATATTCTCTACATGAATATTTGACTGTATATTGTTTTATTTTTCAGTTTCCTCTTGGCTCCAAAAGATTAATGCTGTTGGGCAAGTTGCACACTGCGTGTAGGATTATTATACCAACTTATTTAGTGGAGAAAATAGATATCTGCCAGAATTCAGAGCCTATGCTAGGTCACCACTTCCTACTGCTAATTAGGTTCAGTATATGATATCTGTTCCTTCCTATTCTGTGGGAGAGACAGAACTGCCAACATGTTTGTGGGCAAAAACATGATGCTTGTGTCATTTAAAAATCTCCCTTTCTTTATAAACTTCCAAAATTAAACTTTCATAAATTACTTTAATTTAAAATAGTTCCATTCTGGATGTTTTTTCTTCTTGTAAATAAGAAATTGCCTTCATAACTATAAAGAAAAAATGTGCAGGTGCAGAGGCATGGTGAATCCATTGGGTACCTGTGGCAGGGAGAGGTGTTCAGGGATATGTCGACCACTGTAAACCAGGGAGAGGGGAAGGGAGGGTAGCAGGGAATGTGGATGAGGGGAAGCAAAGGCTTATCTTCCCTGGCTACTGCAGCTGTATCAGCTTCAACTCCTCTCCAGCAACAGCCCCATGGTATCTCATTCACTCCTTCCGCTTCCTTCTCACATGCACATATTGGATAAAGGGGTATACATGCTCTGGCAAAGGCTCTTGGGGATGGCGGAGGGAATCTGGAAGGGAAGAGGGAGTGCCAATATGTTAATTCTGTTTGCCACCCTACCCCTTCCCCCCCAGGTACACTGCCTGCAGTGGTGCTCTGCTGTCTGGCTCCTATGGTTGGGCAGGGGTAGCGCAGGGCACTGCCCCTTCTGTGGAAAGGCTCCTGGGTGAGGGAGATAGGCAATTTTTGTGCCCCCTCCTAACTGGGACCTGGGGCTGGTACCTGGCTAAACCCACCCTAGTTCTGCTACCATGCGAGTGTTTTATAGTATAGTAGCTCAAAGCTGCAGGCCCCACCAAAAAAATAAACAATCCTCCCCCCCACAAAAATATATAATACAAATATGCACAATTCAGAACACATGAAGTATGGCAAGCTTACAAAAGCAGCAAATGTGAATGTGGCCATGTGGTTGAAGACGCAATCTTGAAGCTGTTATGGATTAGTTGTCTGGGAGGCACGGTTTTTATTTTTAAAGAGATCCTTCAAATTTCCTTAAACTGTTGTCCATGGAATCATTTTCCATAAGGGTATGGACAAATATACATTTTAACTGTTTTAGAAAGGGCAGGATTGATACTGCTCAAAAGAATGCACTAGCTGTTATGATCCCAGCAGTTGTTTGTATGATCCTGTACCCATACAATGAAGTTAACTTGCCCTTATGTTGACCTCAAATGAAGTAGGGCTAAAGAGGGAGCAGTTCTGCTATACTGATATCCTTTGATGGCAATAATTAGTGCCCACCTATTCGCCCAGTGGTCAGCACTGTGCTGGCAGTACCTGGGAAAACCACTGATAGTGAATCTTTTCTCCCACTGAGGGGAGGAACAGTCATTCTTCAAGGATGAAAGCAGAAGACAGCAGGTCCCCTGGAGTTGAAAGAAATCTTTTACTCTGACCACAGATAATAAAATAAGGGTGAACAGCTTGTATCATAGAGCTAAGGAGGGCTCAAAGGGTCAGAATATTCACCGGGTTGATTTTGATCAGTTTAACTTACCAAATGCACAGTAATACAGAGTTTAAAAAAAGAGTCACTGTCTCAAAGCATTGGATCCAGCAAGGCACCCAACATCTTCAAACACATGCCAGCTCCAAACAGATGGCCTGAACAAAGTAATTTCTGCACATCTTAAAAAAAAGTTACAGCTTCTTTAGCACTTCCATGCATCTGAATTCAAAGACTACTGTATAAATTATTAGTAATTTGAAAGTTGATTAATCAAGATCTAGTTACATATTCTATGTTAGGATTTGTAGGGGACTTTATAACAGGGATGAGACTTTTACCACGAAGACGTTATAAAATAAATCCAGATATGACAGTATCACAAGGTTAACTCTAAGGCAGTCTTTTATCTAAGGTCATAATTTGCCTTGCAAACCTTTAGTACTGGGCATGATGTATATGGAGGAAGGAACCCAACACATCACCCAGAATTTCCTTAGGGTAACACAGTGAAAAAAATGAGCATGAATGACATGCCATTTTTTGAGAAACTATCGATGGAGACGTCCACAATTACAATCACTTTTCAGAGCACAACGTTTTCAGAAAAATGGAAACTGAGGTCATTTGTACACGTGTGGAGAGGGTGCTCAGATGTGTTGTAATTACAATGGTAGATTAATTGAGTCTGCTGAAGTGTGGTAATTACTGTGCTCCAGCAGACTCCAGCATCACAGCTTTAGTGAAAGCACCACCACCATTTTTCAGTGCAGGGATGCTGATACACATGCCGCTCTAGGCACTTTAATTAAACAGACTCTTGTAGCCACTCCAATTAACACGCCCTCCCCTCCTGCCTCCCAAACCCCATCTATAAATGCCCTGAGTTCCAAGCTCTTTTCAATGTTTGGCAACTTGTGGCCATTATTTTCCTCACACCGCTGCTTTTCAAGGTATTGTTAAGGGCTACAACCAACAAAACAGAGAAGCATACTGTATTCCCATCCCCTGTTCTGTGTTTATCCTCTTTTCTTAGATGCAAACTTTCTAAGGAAGGGAATATGGCTTTCTATGTTCCTGCAATGCCTGGCAAAACATGGTGCCATTCTCTGCTGGCCCCTGTGTACCATCATAATAACAGTCATTTTTCAAAACAGCAATAAAACGGGACATGAAAGCCTGTTATTATGCAACAGAAACATTTCTGAGCTCCAGTGGTCTTCATCCTTCCCTCTTCTCCCCAGCAATACTAACTCAGATCAGCTTCTCACTCAGGCGAGGATCCTCAGCTGAAAATGTTTTAGAGTGGAGCTGCCATCCCAACAATTCACAGATTTTTTTTTCTTTTAAATAATACTTTTCTATTAACATGCCATTATAACCCAATGTCCCTGCAGCTGGACAAGCTCTCTGGCTAGCAATCAGCACTAACCAATTCTTCAACAATAGCAATAACTTGTTACACTGCTCTCTCACTTCCTTCCCTACTCGATAATGTAAAAAGAAATCCCATTACTAAGCCCTCTACTTGAGATCTGAAGCACAACAAAAGTTAACTAGAGTCTTAAATGGGCTCTGAATCCCTACCGTACCATGCCTGTGTTGCAATGCTGCTCATTCCAGTTAGCACAGACCTCAGACTTCTTCTGGACCCAGCAAATGGAGTACACAGAGAACCATTTACTTAAAAAACAAAAAAACCCTACACCCACTATTCAGTTATGGCTTCCTGTGTCTTCCAACTACAGAAATAGCTCTATCACTATTATGTGCATCTAATCCACATTGGAGTAATTGTGCTGAAACAAAAAAAGAGAATCGAATGCATCAGCTCCTTTGATCGGGATTCTGGTCATCAGCATAAATTCCATTCACCAGACTATTTGCAAACTCTCAACTCTAATTTTCTTCCAGGCTGAGAGAGGGTCTTTCACAGACTGATTTATGATTGAGAGACAAGGGAGTGCACAACTTCCACGCCATACTAGATGCTTCACTTGATTCTACAGTCTTTGAGATCACTATCCAGACATGATAAGGGTGCACTTTGACCAACGTTTGGCAGAACTCACTCCTCTCTGTCAGTGCAAGCCACAGATTGATAGCTGTGCCATTATACCACATGAAGTATCTTCAGTTTGTGTTTCTGCTGACAAAGCAGTTTGCAATCAAGAGCTTGAGAAAACACAAACTGAAAGAGCTCATGCTCAAAATGATTCTGCATTTATAAACATATATTTGTCTGCTCTGATGCACTAGAGATGTAGCATGTCAAAGCAGACTCGATTAATCAATTAATCAAGTTTGCTCCCTACATGAGCAGACGTGCCCAGTGCTGCATCACATACATTTGTATGAACAGCAAAATTCACATCAGTGCTGAGAGAATGGTGGCAGTATACTTTTGAACTAAAACACCTTCAATGTGTTTTAGTTCAAAAGTGCACTGCTGCCATTTTCTCAGTGCTGACACATTTCATCATTTATACAAATGCACACGCTGCAGCGCTGGATGCTTTTAAAAGTACCTGGCACTGTGGCACAAGCATGTGTACAAATGCCCATTAAGTCTAGGAGATGCCATTTATCCTAATGTTAGAGCTCATATTCCCAGCCTTTAGTCTCCAGTGTCAGGGCCACGTGCTAGTGCTACAAGATGCCATGAACTTGACCTGTGTTACAGACTTGGAATAGCTAGCTTTATGACTCAAGTCCATGACTAGAGGAAGGTAGCTAGCTGTGTTAATCTGAGGTCAGGCAGAAGGCAGGGCAGGGTGGCACCTTAAGGCATTTATACACATGCTTCAGGAGTAAGGGGTGGCACTTTAATTAAAGTGCCCAGAGCATCATGTGTGTCAGTGTCCCCACAATAAAAAATGGTGGCAGGGGTGCTTTACCTAAAGCCCATTCAATAAGCTTTATTTAAAGCAGCCGTGCTGCCATTCTTCAGCGTGGGGATGCTGATACACTTGATGCTGGAGTCTGCTAGAGTACAGTAATTACCACACTGCAGTGGACTCGATTAACTTGAGTCTGCTCCAATATGCTGTAATTACAGTATGCCAAAGCAGCCTCTCTGCATGTGTATAGGCATTCTTAGAGACTAATTGGTTCAGAGAGGCATGAGCTTTCACAGGCAACAACCTACAACTTACTTTGTCAGATGCTATAAATGGACCATGTGTCTGATATCAGTGAGTTCATGATGAGATCAGGGTAGACAGAGGCTTATAGTTCTATAGCCAGGGTTGGCAGTATATGGTCTGCAGACCAGATCCAGCCCACCGAATCACTGGATTTAGCCCATGGACATGGAACTTCAGCAGCACGGGGGTTTGGCTGTGGAAACCCTCCCTGTGCCACTGTAGGGATAAATGCCAGCTGCAGCTGGGTCCTAGCACCCACCTACTCATGATCCAAGGTAGGTAGTTTTGGCCCAGTCAGAAAAGATTACTAACTGTGCTTTATAGTGTTTTTTTTCAGGCCAGTAATGCTTAAATCTCATTAATTTGAAATGAAGCTGAGTGAGTGCTCTGTCTTCTGCACTGAACTGGCCACATCCTTAGATCTGGGAAAAAGTTATGCAGATAAATGATGGGAAGATGCTTATGAACCCTTCTGCATGCACTAAGTTCTGTTCCAGCACTGGACATCTGGTTCACTGCAGACTTGGAGCACAAGATCAATGTAATTTGCAAAACCTAATATGGTATTTCACTCTAATTTGCAGCAACGGCATAGTTTTATGATAACTTCTGAGATTAAGAGAGAATAGATTTCAAAGATGTTTTCTACAAATGCACATACAACTTATACAAACTACACTGTAGGTGTTTAAAACAGGCACAAAAGCAGGGTGAAAAATGAGCACACATGAGACAAAGGAGAGTGGGCACTTCTCAAAACTTGCTACCTTTGCATTCAGTGCAAAACAAATGTACAAACAAACATTTACTTACATAAGCTAATTGGTAGGTTTATAAATGTTAATTAAAGCAGGGGTGTCAAACGTATGACATATGGGGATTCATATTGTGGAGCCAGTGTCAGTCCACTGGTTGCTGTACCTGGCTGCTGGCCCAAAGGAGCCCTGCAGTATATATTTGGGTCCAGGGCATGAGATGAGTTTGACACCCCAATGTAAAGTAATTGTCTACCTGTTATTTGGAACTGAATTGAGAACTACTTTGAATAAACGAAGTGTGACAACCTCATAGGAAACCACTGGCATAAAACATAGCACACAACATCATCACTTACATACTTAAAAGAATTTTACAGAAATGTGAAACAAAACAGACAAGACACCTGAGTGTTACTATCTTGCAATGGCATGGGCTGGAGATCCAGTATTCTAATATAATAAAGGGCTTGGTCTGCCTGTAACACTTTTGATCAAGTGCTTGGCTGGGTGGACTCCACTTCCTCAGGCAAGGAGACGGAGGTGGAGGGAGCCGTTAGAGTTTAATATTTACTTGCCCCTGGCAGCCTTTCAAAGCTGACAGGAGCCAAGGGCAGTAGGACCCAGGGGAGTCCTCAGCAGACTCAGCAGCCCAGCTCAGCAACCCGAGCCATTCTCTGCTTCCTGCCCCAGCCCTGCTCTGGCACCACGTGGCTCCAGGCTGCATCACCAGACTGGGGAGCATGGAGCCTTGCTAGTACATGTGTGTAGGGGCAGTGTGGGTGCATGTGGGCAGGGGCAGTGTGGCAGGTGCAGGGACAGAGTGTGAGGGTGCGCATATGCACAGGCAGGGGCAGAGTGTGGGTGTGTGTGCAGGTAGGGGCAGAGAGTGCGTCTGTGTGTGTGGGAGAGTGTTTGTGCGTAGGCAGGGGCAGAGTCTGTGGGGATGTGTGTTCATAGGGTGAGTCTTACATGTACACCCCACCACACACATGTACCCACACCCGTCTCGCACTGCCATACACACAGACCCCCACACCCAAATTCCCTCACACAGCCCAGCCACCCTTTCCCCACACCCCACATATCTACACACACATCCACATGCTCCCTTATCCCACACACCCACAGTCCCCCCACAAATCAATACCACCCACCCAATATACAAGAGTAAGACTTCATTTTAAGCTGTTGTGCAATCACCTCTGTGCACACTACACAAACATGTAACTCTGGACAAAAATATTTTTTGAAATAAAATTAATGAACGCTGTAGATGTTTCCTTTTTAGAATATAATTTGGTATTTTTATGATTCCAAGATGGCAAAACCCCTTGCTGAAAAGACTAGTTCTGGGGGCAAGGGCAGGGACTTTTGGTGGCAAAGGTCAGGGGTTAGAGGGCTGGACTTCATGTCACAAGATGGCAACCTGGGGCTGGGGCACCTGCCAAGGGACGGAGCTACCCTTGCGGCCCTCAACAGCTTGCCAAAACTCGGTAAGCAGCCCTCTGCCCAAAATAATTGCCTGCCCCTGGTTTACATGGCCAGCTCTGAAGGGCGAGTGGGGCTGGCGCATGTAAACACTCCCTGAAACACTCGGTCATTCATGATGGCAATTGGCTAGTCCATAACAGGCAGAAGCTTCCAAGTAGCTTGTTTTTACCTGCTTTAGCAGGTAAACTAACTAAACAACAATAACAAATAATTTAAAAAGGAACAAAACACAGAATTTTACATTCAGGTTTTCCACACTGAGCAGGTGTACAAGCAGTGAGTTGTATTTCTAACTGTCAAGGGCTAGCTGTATTTTCTAAACAGAAAAAGGGTGATAATTTTAGAGAAACTCCCTCAGTATATTCTAAGTTTTTAAAATGTACATTAACAAGAGGAGAAATAGAGGACCTACATTTCTTCTAAAGAAGAGGAATAAGGTAAGTGCTTGCCCCATCAGCAGCTGGAGGAAAACTGCTAGTGAGTCATAAAGGGTGCAATCCACCCTCTTGTACAGATCCTTCACAAGACCATGGTACCATTCAAATTTGCACAAGAGCTGAAGTGCCACTTCTGTGCAGTGAGGGGCCTCATGTTAGCCTTCTAATCAAAGATCACTCACTCAAAGCTTTTTCAGCGTCCTATGCAACAACAACAACAAAAAAAGAAAGAACGTTCTGCATGCAGAACCAATGCTTGATCCCAGATGGTATTTATAAAAAAAACCAAAATAAGAAAACCCACTCGAAGTTCTATAAAACAAAAACCAAAACCCAACTGAGTTCTTCTAAGTGCAGAAAACTTGAAGTAATGAATACAGTTTAGACTATGAGTAATCCAACAACATTTTCACTTCACAGTGCATTGTGCTTTTGCAGTATTTTTTACTGGATTCCACTGCAAAACCTGATTCAGAGCAGCATTATTCCAGTATTACAACATAATAACAATGGTGTGACTTGAGGTAAAACTGGAGTAACACAGCAGTCTCTCATGCCCTTAATTTCCCCACACACACAAAACTGAAACATAAATAATGTGTCAAAAACAAAACAAGAAAATGGAGAATTTTTTTTATTTGTACTTAGCACATACAAGGAAGATCAAAAACAAATGTTAACAATAGCATTTGTAAACAAATATATTTTACAAAAAGTTATGTACTATCAAATTTGCTCTGAAAAAATACTCAGGGTTAGCCCTGTTTATACATTCTTAAAATCAAAGTTAAAAACTATTACAGTTTAAAATATTCCAAATAAAGATTTACTTCAGTCCAAACTCCAAAGGACCACAGTTGTAAGGTCAAATTAAAATGAAAAAAAGTAAATGAAGATGGCACCATGATTCCTAGATTACAAAACAAAAGCAATCAAAACACCAGTTACATCTATATGAGGGCCTAAAGTTTTCAAAATATACATTCAACTTCGCAGAAGTCTAACTTTTTTATTACTATTTAGATTTAGCAGCCTCCCACCATGTAACTGATTGACTATAAGGTAGCTCTTGAATCACTCTCTCAGAGAAAAAAAAATTCACAAGATAGCTGTATGTATCTTTATGGTTTGCATTAATTACATTTTGAAAATCAGATGAAGACAACAGCACCCATTATTAAGGCCTTATTTTTTTTTCATTTCCATATTTATAGCAGCAAATACTAGATTTAGGTATAGTATGCAACTTCTAATTGACAAATCAATAAATCAAGAGTAGAAATAAATGTATTCTACAAAGCTTAAAAGTACAGTGTTTTCCCCAATACTTGTTTTTATAGTTAAACAAGCACCTATAATTTTATTTTGGAAAAAAGTACATCTTTGATTAAGTCAGTAGGCTCCCTTTGTCACTGGCCACACAAGTCATGTTAACTGATAACATGAATTTTGATTTTATTTGCAAATATAAACCTCCTGGTTATGCATCACTTAAGGAAACTAAGCTTCTCAAATCCTTATCCTTTTAATCTGGCTCATAAATAACAATATAATAAAAATAACTAGTGTGGTATGGTGGTTTATAGCACTATACCTGTTCTTTCTTAACAATTAAATTTAAAGGGTAATGTAAAACTTGGAAATGTTTGATACATTTTATCATCATTTAAATGTTTCAGAACTTAGGTCAAAGTAAACTCTGACCTGTTTTCACACTTGTGGTTTTTTTTTTTAATTTTAAAGAAAATACTGTATGATATCTTTTCAGGATTGTCTAGAAACATTAAACAAGATGACTCTATAGATTAAGACACACACTTTTTACACCATATACTTTTCACATAATGTAGACAGACAATGCTTATGGGATGTAGTGATGATTTAAGATGGTAGGTGAGATTATGATGATTCAGTTTCTCAAAGGGTTGTCATGAGCTTATCTTGGTACACCATACTTTGGTTTCCACCTAAATTCTTCTGGTTCTGTTCCTGGATATATTGTAAATTGATGTCATCTCCACTTGTGGGTGGTTTCCAGTATGGCCTGTCATCATGATAGGGGGGCCTGTACCATTTGCACAGTTATTGGTTAGTGAGAGGTGGAAGTTAACTTACAATAATGAGTGAAATACAGTAACATGAGTTTACAGATAAGGTCTAAATGTGCATACAGACTGATGAAGAGTGAATGGTACTGGAAGGAAGTGATGAGAGAACCATGGGCTTGAGGCAGAGCCCATCAAAGCAAATGTGAGTCTTTTCATTGATATCAGTGGGCTTTGGATCAGATCATGTGTGCACAGTAGTTTTAGAGTATCTTTTTTATCAAATATTAAAATCAAAGACTCATCCATGAATGCTACTGAATCCACAAGGAGTGGGAGTTTAGCTACAGCAAGGCTGAATACGTTACATCAGATAAAAAGAAATACAGAATCATAAAATAATTGACTCATGAAAATATCTATCAAAGGCTTAAAAATTAGGATAGATAATAATCAATTATCCTTCCATATACACAGCCATTCGCTCAACATAGATAGAATTAGTTGCACTTAATAGGTAAGATATAAAACATATCCACCGTGCTAAAACAAAACTTCTTCCAATGATTACATTTCAAATAAAAATTTGCCTACAAATTCACATTAAAATTGTAAAACTAGTAAACAAAAAATCCTTTTCCTAAATTTTCTTGCATACTTGTGCTTGCAACTACTACCACCATGCACTCCATCAAGTTTCCTGATGATACAAAATGCCAAATCACTAAAAATTACTTCAAAGAGTGGTTTTAAGCAACATGATAAAAAGTAAACTATGAAATTTAGAAGATTTTTTTGCTTAAGGTATTTAAAAAGTTGCACTTATTTTTAGAAACATTCGTTGCATGCTATAACTGTTAATTTAAAAGTATAAAAGCCAAGTAGGGTTGAAATTTAAAAAAAAATAAAAGCAGTAGATTTTGCTTTGTGTTTAAGGGTAACCTCAGTAATGAATCTTAAAGTTGCATATGATAACTAAACTTGGTTACACTTTATGACAAAATTCATTCCTACAATAATTTAAGCGAGAAATTGCAGACCAAATTACATTTGAAAACTGCATTAATAAAGAGGGAGAAATGTTCCTGCACTATTTTCCCCTTCCTTCAGTTTTGTTAAAAGAGTAGAGTATCCCATATTTTGATTTCTTTTATATAGGCTACATACCAAGCCCAGTTCAGGGTGCTGCATGTACTTGAGGCTTGATACTGCTAGCATCTGAGCACTTACTCAAATTCACCAAAGCTTTTAACATATGCTTTATCTTCTGCCATGAATAGCCAAGTTAACGCCAAGGTTTCTTACACTCTTCAAGTTAAAGATAGGGCTGGATTGCTTAGCACCTTCCAGAAATGCTGAGCTGAGAGACAGTATGTGAGATTGGGACCTTATGAATGTTTCTGGGTTTCTAGGTCTAGTTGTCAAAGCACCCTTGTTTGTATTTCACTGTAGTTACTTTTAACAATCTTAGTCCTTGCTGAAAAAAGAATGTTGACTATGAGCATCCCAACACGTGGCTCTACTTTTAGTAACAGTAGCTAGCCTAAGGGAAAATGCCATGGCTTTAAAAGTAAAAATAAAATAGAACTTATAAAGAAAAAATTAAAAAATGGTTTTAAAAAGCATTACTATAGACAGACACGAGTCAGGACATGGGGTTTTTTTTAAAACTCCAGTTTAACTTACGTAACAGTCTGCTTCAACTCTTTCTCCTTACATATTTTAATTCTACTAGCTAAGTATTTTGAGCTAAAAATGCATAAATCTGGGCATCTCTTGAGATCCCAAACTTCATGCCTGTTTTTCTGCTGCTTCAAAGCTGCACTCAGACCAGACTGTCCTTTCTCCCAGGCCACTCTCACCTGCACAACTAAATCACACCATCACCAACCCTCTGCAGGAGTGACTTGATTTAATCATACTGGGATGAAACAAGGAGAAAATGTCAAAAAAGCCGTATTTTTCAGTCAAGTCAGTACACTGTTTGTCTGAAAATCCTACACATTCTCTAACCATAAAGTCCAGTGAAAATTAGTTGCATTTACCTGAAAAAAGCTCTAATTTAGTATTGCATGTGTGCACGTGTTAATGCACTCGCACAAAATATCATTAATTTCAATTCAGATTGAATTTGATGCAGTCTTACTTTCATTCAATTACTACCCATTACCATTAAAATGCATCTGTATGATGCAAATTATATACTCACATTGCTATAAAGAACTATGCTTTAGGAGGTATTATTAATATATTTGGTATTTTTAAGGTATTATTACTAAATATACCAGTGTTCAATAGGAGAGAACTGGAATTTTCCATTTGAGTTTTTGCAGAAGAAGAAAAAGTTACTGTACATCTCTTAATTTAACCCTATCCTAAAAAGCCAAGCTTCACTAGCTGGTGAGACTAAATGCTAACTGAGGTAAAATTAATTTTACTGAAACTAGTAAACATTTCTCAGTCAAATGTACCACTTATGGAAATTCACTGTTAAAAGGAAAACAAAATCCTAGAATTACAGGTTAAACTACACCTTAAAAATAAACCCAAGCAAGCTATCGACTTTCTAGCAATAAGTTTAGCAGACTTAAAATACACAGAACAGAAACTAAATTAATGCATTTTAATAGTGTACCTACCATTCATGTTTTTTTTCTACACTGCCTGACACTGTATCATAGATCTAATATAGAGATAGGCAAACTTTGCAGCTATAGGGTGTAATGACCCAACCTGGGACTCAGCACCAGGCGTTTAGGACCCTGCTGCTGCAGCCATCACTTGTCCCTCTGACAACACAGGGAAAGCACCCGAAGAAGGTGCCCCTTGCTGCTGACTGCCGCTGAAGCCCCTAATCCATGGGCTGGATCCAAAGGTTATATGGACTGGATCCAACCTGTGGGCTGTAGGTTGCTAACCCCTGCTCTAATAAAATCAAGAAAAATAAGAAGAAAGCAAAACATACAGCTTACCTTATATTCACAGGCGTATGGGGATGCCAGTGTGGTTGGGCAGGATGTATATTAGGATGATACTGTGCCTGAAAGTAAAATATTAACCTTGATTATGCTATTGTGTCATGATTAAAATCTTACTGTACTTGATGAATTTTCCGTGGAAAGGGAAAAAAATTGGAAAAGTATACCTCTACATATAACAGCCCTCTACAATGGAGCCTGCCATAGACTGAAGATAGCAGTCTATGACAGAGGATCTGGGATCTGAAAGGGGATACTTGTAAAGGTTTTACATCATGTCCCTTGTTCAAACATTGGCAAGCACGAAGCATCTTATGTGAAATGACTGTCAAACCCAGGACTGTCCCAGCTACCGGCACATTCGTGATTACAGCTGGGTAAAAAAGGACTGCGTCACAGAAACTCAAATGCAGGGTTTATTTGGAGGTATACTGTGTGTCATACATAGATATTTCCCCAAATCTGAATTATTATTATGGTGTTTCTTCTCTCTATATAGCTTAACACTAGCTATGTTCAGTTTTATCATTTTTATGTTTATATGAACTATGGGTTTCATTGATATGAAGGTATTTTTCTATTTTCCTAATTTTCAATACATTGTTTAGGGAAACTCTATGTTTATGGGGAAATTTCCTGGTTCTCCAGTTAGGAAAAGATGGGATAATTTGATAAGACTGCAGAACTGTTGTCTGAGGAAAACATTTTGAAGGGTACTGTTGGGTACAGGTGCTAACTGAAGAATTGTTTCTAGCTAGAGAAACAGGATGAGTTTTTTTTCTGCTACTTTCTTTTGCATGCTGTCTTCCAAATGTAATAGTTCGTCTTGTGTGATGTATATTTTTCTGCAGTAAATCACAGCTATTTTATACACTTTACCAGTTGTTGGTGGTAAATGCAATTTTCAGAGCAATAGACAACTAGAGGTATTTCATTTCTCCAGAAATATATATATGTCTGTCTGGGGGTGGGAGGAGGGGCAGGGGGGTGCTACAAATAGCCTGGTTTGGGGGCGGAGTGGGGAGGATGGGGTTGGAAAAGTGCAGCCCTGGGACTAGGGTCAATGGCTGGGCTTTTCCAGCCCTGGGACTCTGCTTGGAACCTGTACGGAAGTTCAGTTAGATCAGTCTACATGTACACTCAACCTAATCTTAGGGTACCTCTGAGGTAGAAATTAGATAAGGTCAGCCCTTTGTTGGCCAGTCTAACCTTTCTGGAACTTTTGTACAGTTTTCACTTAGATCGACCTAACTAGGGATCTAACTGTAAGGTCTGCATGTAGGCGAAGTAAGTTAGATCAGGTGGCCATTCTTAATGTGCTCTAACCTCCCCAAATGTCTCCATTTACCCTCAAAGTCAGTGGCACAGATGAGACTGTGACAGCAAAAATTAATTGCTGGGGAGTTTTATCATGAAAACATGTATCTCATTTCTCAGACATGCATTGACTTTGAATTAGAAATATATTTTGCTCCTTTAGAAATAAGGACTGTTAGCAGAGTATACAAAATAAGGGTCATAGCTTTCCTTCTGATCTGGTACCTGTGCATTGGACTAATAGGCAGGAATTAAGCGGGGGTCAGCACACTACATTCAACCAAGGGAGCATAGGTGAACATGGTGGACCCTCTCCAGCAAGTCCTGCTGCAAGCCATGTTGGGAGCAAAGCCACAGCACGCAATGCTGCAGAGATTCTGAGCAACACAAGGCAGTCTCAAGGGACTGCTTCAACTCAGATTCATCCTCCCCTTATGATGGAGATAACTGTCCTTGTAGCCCAGAGGACACCTGAGTCAGGAAGAAGCAAAAGTAGTGACGTACAGCCATTTGTCTCCACCCTCCTACTCCCTCTCATAATCAACACATATTACAAGTCAATAATTTTCTACAGCAGCTGTTATTCTTACCTGGTAGTTATGGACTTCAGGATTATTTTTAGCACTGAAACAAGAAAAAGGACAAAAATTGCTTTTGCATCACTGAGAGTGAGAACAGCAACAAGGAAATTAATAGAGGATTTGGTATACAATGTGGATGATCAAGAGCAAGACCTTGACCCTGAGCTGGCTCCCCTAATGGAAAAAACCTGCCAATAAACAGAGTCCCACCAGGTCTATTTTTGGAAGGCAACAGACATCCACTTTTATGGAACCACATGCAGAATTGAGGCCTAAGGCGTCAAGGGGTACCAGAGATGTGTTTCCACCATCATTTTAGGTCTTCTGCTAATAACAATTTCATTTCAGCTTTTTCTGCCCCTAAATGGGGAGGAGCACTAAGGTGTATATGCCCCAAATCCTACAGACAACCACATACGTATGCGACATTATAACCCTGAGCCAACACTGTTGACTTCAATGGGTCTGTTTACATATGAAAAGTTGTGCAAGGATTATAATACAGGGTCAAAGTCCTAAAAGGACAGTTAACATTTTCAAACGTTCCTAGGAGTGACATTGCTTTTCTAGATTAATGACCTCTCTATACAGGGTATAAATGCACAGTAAGTTGGATATGAAATGTTGTAAAGAGTGCAGGTATCAAATTCACCTGAAGCCCAGGCCTAGATGCAGACCATAGAGGCTCCTCATGGTACAAATCCAACCCAGGGCACAGATTGACAGAAGCTGAAACAGCCACTGTGGCAGCAGCTGTGGGATAAGGGACTGCAGGCCAGGCAGATGCTTACTGCAGTAGAGGTGCACAGTGGCAGCAGACCAGGTAGCTGCAGAGTGTTATATTTCTCTCACTTGCCCACCTCCGCTAATGGCCACATTTAGCAGGGCCCCAGAACCACAGATTCTGCAGTAGGCTCCATCCACCTCTCGCTGCATCCCCAAGTTGCCTGGCTTGCTGGACTGACTCTACAAATCAAGGCTTGCCTGCAAGGTTTATGTCTGATACTGCCCTCTTCTTCTTCCCGCCCCTCCTCAAAGCACAAGCTGGCTCACAGTTACTTTGTGTTTAAGCATGCACTAGGTGTGGCCACATGCTGAGCCAGACCATGTGGCAATAGTGTTTATTATGCATTAACTACCCTAAGTAAGCACATTTATCAAGTCTGTAAAAACAGTTATGAAGACAAGCTCTCAGCAAGTTTGATTTTTTTTAACAGTAGTGAGATAGGTTTAAAAAGAGTCTAATTGAAGAACAAAAAAGGCACAAGAAAAAGCAGCTCAAAAGGAAAAAATTATCAATAGTTATAAGAAACAGCAAACAGAGATTCCGACCAGATGTGCTTTCTGAGCCATCACTACAGTTTTCCTAATGTGATATATTAAGAACAAAAGCTCAGTTGCACAGTGCAGACTAAGCAATAGCAGGATTATTAGTGTGGTTCTGCATAACCCTTCTTTCAATCAATTGTGTAGTGAAAATGAGCAGTTTACCCATTTTACCTGAAAATACTTACTTGGTAAAAAAACCCCATAATTCAGTTTTATGTAGTTCACTGCTGTATTTTTGAGAGGCATTACAGGATATGAATCCAATTTCACAAATTCAAACACACCTATCCTTTGTTCTGCAAAATTGTGTTTATACCACAATAGTCAAAGAACATGATTGGTGGAAAAAGAAAAGACACTGTTTATTATAATGTACGAGGCAGATATGGATAGTGCTGGAGAATCAACAAAGTGGCAAGAAGCTGGGTAAGAAATAAGCTTAATTTTGTTCTTACTTCCAAATAAAAGGAAAAGCAGCTCAGTGTGAAGGAAACCAGAACGCACAGAATGTTTCATACATAGCTCTTAGCGGGGACTGGTCAACACTGAACAAACTGGCAGGACTCCTGACATACGCACAATTCTTTGTAGCTAACCTCAATGCAGAAACAAGTTCTTAAAAACCATTGTCAAGCAACAGCTGTGAAAACGTACTTACCACAGTTGTGGAACTTTGCCCGGATTGCTTCCTTAAAAAAAAGGAAAGAAAAAGGTAAACCTTTAAGCTTTTGAAAGAGAAAAAAATCCATTCCTACAGTACTCCTAGGTTTTTGGAGATGTTGTGGCTTGTGTGGATCCTTATGGATGCATGACTGGTATTTCTAAAGAGCAGTATATGTCAGGGGTCTGGAAGGTCTTATGCCTTGGGTATGACCTCATATAGTCATACAAGTGAGAAGCAGTCTTGACTCTTACCCTCCATTCTTACATAATTTTAAACTTAATTTGGATCCCACAGCAGGAAGTACGGGGAGCTCATATCAAGCCAAAATACGATTGGGGATATTGCTATTTTGAGCTTGCCTTGCCTATAAGTCAGGTGTTGCTTCACCATGCTGCTTTAAAGATAAGAGTGTGCATCTCAATACAATGCTGATAGGCACTGTAGTGGAATAGTGTAGATAGTCCTTCAGAGAGCAGAAATCTTGAAATGGGGAGCAGATATGGCCTATATGCTAGTGGACAAGTGACGATGGTCAAAAGGAAAGGCTAGTGAACTGAGCCAACAACAGAAAGAAACTGTGGTTCACTGTGTGACTCTCAGCAATGAAATGGCTTAGACTTCGGAAAGGTCAAAAATGGGTGCTAAGGTAGGAGAGAAACTGCCTAACAGCTTGTTCCAATCAAGGTAATGGAGTCAAGCTTTGGGTACATCCAGGATACAAAGTTTCTTCTTCCTAGCAATGGAGTGCAGTTCTGGAGAAACTATAGGTATCAGGATAACTTAACTGGTTCAGGTGAAAATCCAAACCCAGCTTAGATATGAAACTGGTACACAGATCCAGCACTATTTTATACCTGTAGAAAAATGCAATGAGAAGGTCTGGCCATGACTGTGTAGAGCTCACTGGCTATCCCTTGCCACCAGGGATGTTTTCTGGTATACGCATGCAATTTTAACCAGTGGTTCAAAGGAAGCTTCCATGACCTTCAGAAGGATGTCACTTTAGTCCCACATGGGTGCTGGGTTTGTAATAGGAGGGAAAGCATGAAAAATGTCCTTATACTTCTCAGTTTTTTTGTACGATAAGATAAGAATATGGCATTCTAATACTGGAGTTAGGGGAACCTCAAAAGATCAGATGATAGACTTGATGTTTCAGGAGCAGTGCATAGATTAGGACTACTGGTTTTGGTATCTCTGCTGTGTCCATCTCAGCCTGAGCAGACCTCCATGGAGTTATCCTGAAGGTAGAGTTTGAGCCTCAAGTCTCATGACTTACACATCCTAGCAGGAAATAACAGACACACTGTGCATCTTCTGGGTACATGGGACAGAGGAGGCATTTACTATAGTCTATCTTGTGTGAGAATTAGTCCATCACAGGGCCTGAAACCTTACAAGTTTCAACTCCATGATTTAAAATAACTTTGTATGAAGAGAAGGAGCTCTTCTTTTTTTAAGCCACTGGGGTTCAGACTAGTCAGCATAAATCATAACCAACCTCGCTTGTTCATAATCAAGGTACCAGTGAGGGGACAACCCCCCACTTTACAACCTGGGCTGATTTAGATAAGGCATAGGTGAATGCTACTATACCAAAATTACTGAAGTCACTATTGTCAGAAACAAAATAGCTTCATGTACCAGTTAGTGTCTGGCAGGGCCAAGCAATTTAGCCAGGTTCTTACACATCAATTTACCCCAGACCTCCTGTTCTCTTTTCCAAAAAGACTACTGTAAATTCCATTTTTTTTTCCAGTGCGCTTTATTTAGTTGTACATTGTTTGCAACCACAGCTGAGTTCTCAGGATGCTACAGGACCTTATAGCTTTAGGCAAAGACCAGAGAAAGGAAGAGACAAGAATATTGAAGGAAAATTGTAGAAGATAGACAAACAAACAAATAAAAGCACTTAGCATTATCTGTCCTCTTTTTTGATTTTCTGATGGTGACTCATTCTATTCTGCTACTCATAAGGAGCTGTAATTTTGTTTGGTCACAATACAGTCACTGATATGAACAGAAACCCTGAAACATGCACTTGTTCTAATTAAGAGAATGGTCATATAATCAGTGTAATGTACTATTCAAAGGAGCTGAAAAAAATGTGCACCTTTAAATGCTGAATGCCTTCTTGATGGGTACCGCTTGCTGGGTCTTCTTTCAAATGTACTGGTTCTCCGTAACCTGGTTCCATGTGTTGCTTGATATTCTGTTCGACCACTAGGGAAAAAGCCATATAACTTAACTTCATTTCACCAGAACGCATCATCGTTAAACATGGTTGGAGAATCAAAATGGGCTTTGCAAAGTGGGAAGGAAAACCCCCCAAAATAAATCAGTCAATTCTTAACTTGGTATGCAATGTTCCTTTAATTTTTGTTATGTGTATATTGATCCCTGGGCTTTTATTTCATTAAATACCTGAATCTGAAGCGTGATCCAAGCCGTATAAAGTCAGATCTATTAGATTTACTGTTTGCTGGTGCTCGTAGTCTGAAGAATGCATGGTGTTCCACTGCACACTTCCACAGATGTTTGCAAGTTTTGGCACTGTCTAACCGGAAAACAAACGTGTGCTCTTGTTCTCGACCCTAAATATAGATACAAAAAAAACAACCCCTTTGGAAGTAGGCATGCATGATATTAGTTATGGATCTACCACAAAAGAAAAATGGCCCGATCCAACTAAGTGCTAAGCCCTTCAACTGTTAAAAACATCAACAGGAGTTAACTATACTCAGGACTTCATCAGATCAGACCCAAAGTAAGGAAAGAAAATTACCTGCTCATCATCTTCTACAACCACAAGTGTTAGTTTGCTCTTTTTGAAGTCCATTTTAGTGATTTTAGGCCTAATTATACAAGAAACAAATTAAGACATTTGAGAAGATTAAACAGACCTAACTCATAGAAACAACAAAACAGCATATGACAGACAAAATAGCAATTTAATTTCATAACATATTGGTAAATATATTTATACTTTCAGCAAATACTTTAAAATTCCTTGATATATGCATGCTTGTGACCTGGTCAAGTCACTTGAAAAAGTTGTTAGTATTCAGAACCAGAAACTCCATTACCATATACATTCAAATCAAAACATTACCCTCTATATTTCAAGAGGAAAAAGATTTCATAATTTAACACAAAGGAATATAAACCAAAATCAAATTACCAAAAGAATAAACCTATTTTGTTTGCTCCTTCAAAGATCAATATGCCTGTTGGCGTCAGTCCAAGAGCATATTCGCAACCATCTCTTCCCTACAAGTAAGCATATGATAGAATAATCAACATGCAATTACTGGAACACATCTTAATATAGACAGTAATCCAAATCATCGGTTAGAAAACATCTTACAAAATCAGTACGTTTCTTGAATTTTAAGGAATAAAGACTCATTACTAGATGAATGAGTATCAATTTATAAACTTTACCACTGTCTGCAAAAAAATAAGCTAAAGAGAAGGAAGATCTTACCTTAACTACATGCATATCTACACCATACATTTCTAACCATTTTGCTTTGTTCAAGTAACATAATTCAGCCTGTGCTGGACTCTTTCCCCTATAAAAATGAATCGGAAATGTGTCTTAGTTTGGAATAAAATGCTTGCTGAAATACTATACAATTTCCCAAACTCCCCTACCTAGATATGATTGAGCTAAGCAGTTCTTGGTTCACACCTCAGTTTCACCCTCCTTCCCTCTAACAATTCAGCATGGTAGAGCTGGATGTGGAATTCTAATTTGGAGCCCACATCAAGTGCCAATCCTTCAAAAGATTACAGATCTTTGATATCAGTGTGTGGGCACAAATCTGTATCTCTTCAGGTGCCATGCTTAGTAACAATGAAAAGGTGGCAGGTTTCTTTTCTTGCATTTGAAAAGCCAGAGAATTCTCATTTGCTTTTCCATTGTACACTCAGCAAGAGCCTGATTTGCTGCCACTTTGGCTATCAACTTATCCACACAACCCTGTCCTATGCTAGTGTTGGCCATTTCTTTCAAGGGTTGCATAGTGTGTCTGGAACAGAGGTCAACAAAATATAGCCTACAGTCCAGATCTGGCCTGCCAAGGGATTTTGTCTGGCCCACAGCAGGTCTCTTAGCTCTGCCTGACCCACACGTGGGCAACAGCACAGGCCATGGCACATGCAGCCAGTCCTGCCACCTTGGGGCATGCAGTGGGGCTGGGGCAAGGGCTGGACTTGTTTCCTGGCAGCCCCTGAAGTGGCAGCTCCTTCCAGCTGCTGTTGCCAGTCTCCACCACTGCCTGGGCACCCTGGCCCATCCGCTCTGCATCTGCTGCTGGAAGCGCTAGAAAGCAGAAAGGCCGGCTCCCCATGGAGAAAAGCCCACAACCTGTATAGGTAGGGGGCATGGCCAGACAGACAGGATGGGGTCACGGGTGGGTGGGGAGTGGCATCCAGAAGCAGAATGGCTGGGATCACAGGGCAGTGGCAGTGTAGGGCTGGGGCCACGGCAGAGCCACAATCCGTGATCCACATGCCCCTGCCCATGGAACTGCCCATTGCAGAGGCATGCAAGGAGCATATTGTGGCTGTGCCCCAGCCCCCAACCCTGCACTGTCACCGTCCAGTGATCCCAGCCCCACTCCGGCCCACCTGTTTTGCTCCCAGATGCCACTCCCTGCCTGGGTAAGTGCAGGACAGAGCCACCCAGGGAGTTTTGGTAAGCTGTTGCAGGTGGGGTGGGGGACAAGATGTTGACCCGGCTTACAACAGCTCACCAAAACTCCTTAATTGGCTCTCTGGTCCAACTAATTGCCTACTCTAGAACATACCAAAGGACATGTATACTGAGGCTCCTTGTCTCAAGAAGCAAGGGTCTGTGCAGCAGTATCTGACTTAAGAGGGAAAAAATCCTCCATGCATCTATTAAATCTGTTGCTAGGTGACACTATTTTTATAAGCAACATACCTGCACTCTTTCCATTTCTGGAAAATATCCAATTCCATTGTTTCTGTCTGATTTGGTGTAAACCTGAATTCAGACACAAGTTCTGGTGTGTGTTCTGGGTGCTCACACTCTCCAAGCTCAGCTGTGACAGAAAGCCAAGCACAAGTGTCAGTGAGTCACACCATAAACGTTAGACATAGTCATCTTGTCCAAGATACCTCTGCATCCCTTAGCATTGCACTCAAAAGATTTTGGGATTATGCCTGAATTTTAGCAAACTCTAAACATAAATCAACCTAGATGATCCTCTTTATCTGAGTGAAGCAGATACAAGTAGAATTTTAAAAACTCATTAAAATGTGACTACTACTTCAATTTGAAATATTCTTAAGGAAATAATTTGTTACTAACATTTCAGGTTCCTACAGTTTTTTTATATTAAAATTTATACCATTTACCTCAATTTAAAAGACATCTAAAACCTAAGATGGAGAACAGTATTCCCAGTATATAAAAACTTCCTACGGAAATCTCTGGCAACTCTATTGCACTTTGGCTTTGAAATAATTCTATTTGAAACAGATCTAAGGATTGCTGGTAAACTGGCATCCATTTAAAGGGCACTATGACAAACTAATGTAGTTTCACAATAACAAGAGAGGAATCAAGGAATCTACGTTCAACATTGAAAAAACCTGTGGGAAAACATCCTAATACACACAGCCTTCCACAGTTGACCAACTCATTTTAAGTAAGGCGAGCCTGAATTATGTAAGAGGGGCTGTAGAAAGACTGTGATTGCAGGGTCCACAACAGCACTAGAAATGGAGAGAAGGCAGAGCTGCAAGGTGGACCTCAGAAGCTCCAGCTCAGACAGCATGTAGCTGCCCACTTCTTTGGTGTATTAAGTAGTAGAAATATATCATACCAGTTTTTTCCACAGCTACGATAGCTGCATATTATCCACTTTCAGATGTGGTCTGTGGGGGGCAGTCTGGGGCTGTGGTGTGTGTATCTGGTCCTGCCAACCCTGGGCTTCCTAGCTGCCCCAGCAGGGGTACCCCCTTCCAGCTGTTGCCGCTACTGTCACTAACCTGCCGGATGCAGCTCCACTGCCTGGGCACCCCAGCCCGTATGCCCTGCACCCATCACCAGAGGCATTGGATGGAGTGTGCAAGTGGGGTCTCCACTGAGACCAGCTGCAACCCCTGAGGGCAGGGTACGCTCAGTTGGGCACATGGGATGGAGCCACAGGTGAGAGAGGAACAGCATCTGGGAGCCGGACAGGTAGCCAGGGCTAGGGCCAGGATTGCAGGGTGGTGACCAGGGCCATGTGGGGAATGGATTGCAACTAGACCCAGGGCTCCAGCTCCAGGCCCAACCCCACACTGTCACCGCCTTATGATCCCAGACCCAGATGCCCATCCCACTCCCAGATGTCACTCCCTGCTTACTCGTGGATCTATCCCATGCACCTAGTTGAGCATACCCTGCTTGCGGCCGTCCCAGCCAGTCTCCATGAGATCCTGGACCAACCATTTAAGGAGCTTTGGTGAGCTACCGGGGGGGAGTGTTTGCTGACGTGGCCTGCAATCGTTCATCAAAGTGGCTCTCCAGCCCAAATAATTGCCCAATCCCGAACTAGGTGAATTTCTCTCCTGTAAATACAGGTGAGAGCAGCTGTGGGATCCAACATTTGGGATCCAAATGTTGTAGCTTTAGCACAGAAGGCAAGTAATTTGCCTCCTAATAATATGTACTTGATAAAGAACACTAACAACAAGATTTATTTACTTATTTTTACGAGTTAGTAGCTAACCTGCTGATTTCAATTAACAGCTCAAAAAGTATTTCTGGTTAAGTGAAAACTGGGTGACCTTAAACATAACTTACCTGATTGTTAACTTATACTGATTGTATATTTATGCCAATTACTTTCTCATTAGCAAGAGACTCTTTACTACACTCTCATGGCTAGTTTGTAAAGAAATTGTTCTGTTACATTAATCTGTTATTTTTTTCACTTAACCTCATCAGCTGCATTTTCTTTGCATCATCTTTCTGAAGCAAATCATTTCATTGCTGATTTTGCAAGTCTGGAGAGAACCATCTATCTCTGGTTATGTAGTTATTTTTTACAAATTATCCTGAACTGCATGAAGCTGTTTTGGAGAAAACTATTGTTAGGATTTCTAATGAATGGAAAAATGGAAATCAAAAGCAAAAAAACCAACCAACCAAAAAACCGCCATCAGAATTTATAGGTACTATGTTTGGATATGTGACTTCTAAAATATTGGTGACTATAGCTGACAGGAAGCATTTCATAATCTTTGTATACTGTACATGGATGGCCTGCTATATTCATTTTTCTTTGGTATAGTCAGCAATTAATTTTCTCCTTTTTCAAAACTGGAATGAAAGCATTAGTGCTTGTGATTTTCCATAAGTAAAAACAAATACCTAACCATTTAAAGAGGCTCTCCAACTTCTTGTCTGGAAGGTCCATTTTAGAAGGCTAATGAAGCAACAAGAACTGTCATTAAAAATGGGAATAAATCAATTCCTGTATCAATAGGTCAGCTTTGTGAAAAACTTGAACATTCATATTTTTAGATGAAATGGGATTGTCCACCTGGGATTTTCCTGTTACTGGTTTTAACTGAACTCAAAATTTCACCATCAATCTCATCTGCACTTAACAAGTCATTTACCTACTGGTGAAGTGGATCTATAAATTCCTCCAAAGCACTGAGTGAGATGGCTCCAAAGTCTAATGAAGTCAATGGACAAATTTCATTTGACATCAATAGGCTTTGGACCATGTCTGATATAAAGCAAAGAACTGCTCAAGTCATGGCACATGCTTTCAAAGCAACAGTACTTAACTTCGGCTATTTACATTACAGTTGTGATGCTAGTATCTGAAAACTGAGGAAGTTTATTAGTCATAATGAGTCATCACAATAAAAAGAGTTGCCCTTTAAAACTGAGCTTATCAATGTGGATATATATATTAGTCACAAAATTTGTACAATGAATTGATGCCCATCTTTTTTAAAGGAGTTTATATAAATTAGATCCAACTGATCACATACCTTGAAGACACAGACCTGCTAGTTCCACAGCAGTTTCGTATGGACATTTCAGTCTTTAAAGAGAAGACATTAGCTATAACAATATATTTTTTCTTAATTTATGCTTTTTATGTTTCCTTTCTAAGATGAAAATAGGAAAGCTGTCTGATACAAGAAATGGACATATGAACCTTGAAGACTCAACTGCCTTTTACTTAAATCCTTCAAATCACTGATAATTTATACAAAATTAAACCATTATTTCTTTATTTGGTAATTTCTCATTAATACTGAATACATGATAAACTGCACTATAAATTAAGCTTACCCTATAAATAATGATAATGTTAAAGAAAAATAGGAAAATAATATAATTCCCTCAATGTATCTTAGGAAACATTTCTAAGGAAGACTATTTTGCTTTATAAATCTTTTAAGGTGATGCATCATAGATGCCCTTTTATTAGAATGGGTGAAGCTATATACACCTACATATTTTTCCTAAGAATAATCTATACAAATAATGCTGAAAGATTTGAGTGTCATTTTCACTCCCTTGCATTTTCCATTCTAAAAAACATGATAGGCTCACATTACATTATAAATCAGAGGTGCTCCACCTTTTGGCTCCGTGGTCCAGATGAGCGGTATGGGGCCAGATCATGGTCCAGATCAGGTCCAGTGCCACCTGGATTGGGCCTCATGCATCAGGTTCTCAGGCCTTGGCACCCCCTGCTACCATGCATACCCAATGTTGTGCATGAGGACATGCTTCCAGGTTTGCAGGGCTCCCCACAGATTCAGAAATTTGGCAGCAGGCGAGAAGCAATTAAAGCTGCCACTGTTTCCCTACTACCAAATTTGTTCAGGCCCATGGCGAGGCAAGCGACTTAGGTGACATGGCTCCATGGGCCAGATCTAGCCCGCAGGTTGGAGGCTGAGCACCCTGTTATAATCATAAAGACCTAGTTATATAATTTAATTATTTCTATCTATTGAGTGCCCCTGGTCCTATTCTTTTATTAATAATAAACCTGTTTCAGGTCAAGACCAAAAAGCAGCTAAACACAGTATTTATTATATTCAGGTATTTATTAATTAAATATTTTTCTTCAGTCACACAACATCATGACAAGATTTATTTTTATGAAGACTGGGTGCAGCTACACATGTGCTTGAGTGCGCAGTAAACTAATCTGCTGTGGTGTAAAGCATCACAACCTAAATGTGCGATGCTACTAGGCCAAAGCAAACTAATTTTGTCTGGGACAGTACTACCTTATTGCAGTGAAAATAACTGCACCTAAATGCACTCTCGTGCCCCAGCCATCCTGTCCACTGCCTGATTCCACCTCCTGGAGCCTGCGGCTGACTCCCTCTTGCCGGCCTGGGGCTCCTCCACCCTGGCTCAAACTACAGCGGTCCCAGGCACAGTGTCTGCACATGCCACCAGACCCTAGCAGTTTAGCCAGTAGCTGAACTAGGCTGGAGTTTATCATGGTATCTTAATGGCACATGTAGACGCACCAACTGTGACTCTGTATAGGATGTTTCTCCAAATAAAATAAAGTATCAGATTTCTTTTGTGGAACATTATTCTCAGAAATAAAACTGGGAATATTCAGTTTCACCTGCATATGCATCTTTTTTTTCAGAGTGCTTGCTATATATATTTCAAAGTAAGAACTCTGAATGCTCTTCATTTTCTTAAGGATCTCATTTTGATGGATCATTTCTTAATAAATGTTAATATTGTATCTGAAACTGAAGTAAAATGATAGAACATGTATGTTTAGTAAGATTCAGATGAATATCATTTTATTCGTAGTTATGTACATATATTCATCTTGCATACTTTAAAACAGCTTGTTATGAAATAATGCTCAGTTACAATTAAGTTTTCAATATATGAATAGTTATTAACGATGATGGACTTATTAAGGTTATCGTATGAATACTATACTATTGAATGTGCGGATTTTTTACATGATAAATATAACTATATTTTATCAATTAAGCCATGGTATACATATGAATATATTTCTGTATTCTAAGGGGAAAAAATATTGCCAAATATGTATTTAAACAAGATGAAAAAACCAATCCATACTTACTTCCCTGAAAGAATGTCTTGCCGAAGCTGTAATACGAACAGGTACCTAACAAATACAAACATGAAACATCAACTATATGAATAGACATGTTTCCAGACAGTCCTCACCAAAAAAAAAAAATACCATATTTACTGGAATATAAGATGAAGTCCTCTCCCCAATCAAAGAGAAAAAGGCTCTTTGCCTTATATTAGCATACAAGAAAACCTCATTAAAGACATTGTTTATCATTACATTACTGTCAAAAGCAGCATGTGCTCAGTAATGGAAACTAACTATGAAGGGGTCTTTTTGGAAAATTTTGAGCAAAACTCAATCATTCAAACACCATATATGGTGCTACAACCAGCAAGTATCCTCCACCCAAGATTTTTCAGCCTGGGGCTTCGGATATTCCCAAATCCATTGGCAGGCATCCTATGTGCAGGCCCAAGCCCGGTGGTCTTGGGGCTCAGATACCCCTGAGTCTCACTTGCTCTTAGCCAATGGCCACAGGAGCAAGCTAGGGAGTGGTCCCACATTTCCATAAAATAGGGAAGTAGCCAAGATCCTCCCACTGAGAAGCTATATTACACTCTTGTAAGGTGTTCTATCTGCAGTGCGTTGGACAGGTCTGCACCTACTACTACACAATGCCATTCTAAGATGATCTCAGCTGGGTAACAGACCAGTGAAGCAACTACACTTGATCGTATCCCACAGGAGGCAAAGAACCTGATTAAACGTACCATAAAAATAGGTTAGTACAAGCTGCACAGTGAGCGCAGCCATGCAGGCGTGCTCATGCCACGTTGCCAGGCATGCCTATGTGGACATGGATGCCATGCAGCTTAGAGGTAATGCTGTGCCCAGTGTACTCAGTCCCCCTCAGTGCTGAGTCTTTTCAGGTCATAGTGAGCCACTACATTGAATATACTTCAACTCCCACAGCCAAGCTGTGCCTCTCTTTCCCATTTCCAGTTACTCCTGTTTTTCCATCAACCTTAAACGTCTGACAAAGTTCACCCACAATCCCTCTTTCAATCTGTCTCCACCTGTAGCATAGGATTAGTGTGGCCCCATCCTCCATGAAGTGAAGCCAGATCAGGTTGCCTTGAACCTCATCTGCATATAAAGTTTTGGACCATCCCAGAACTCATGACAAGACCTCTCAGTTCCAGTCATAAGTTAGGGGCTAAGTAGCACGTGGATCATTTGTGGGGGTATCTGGAGTACATACACATACTGAGTAGTGCTGAGATATGGGATCACCAGGGCTTGAAACACTGCTAATTCTGCTAGGATCCTGCCCAATGCACTATATGGCAAACCATACGCCTTTTAGCTTTGGACTAATATCATCCATAGTTTACTAGGTACAAAAATGCTGCTTAAAGGTGTTTATGGAGTACCTATGCTAAAGCTTGCAGACACTTCAAAAAAGCTCAAATGCATCAATTCTGCAAGAATTAAGTCTATGGGTACCCATAGTACAAAGCTGGTGTTTTCAAATGTGTCCTTCACTTCCATGTGCTCTTGGAGAGTGAGGTCTGATAGTAAGGTGTGGGGAAAGAGTTGCAGGAGAAAGAAGATAGGAGGTCAAAGGTCAAGGCAGCCACCTGCCCCCACCCAGATTTATTTTCCTTGCTGTAACAGTGAGAAGAGAACAATTTCTAGGCAAACATCCAAAAATTAGATTCTATACTTGGAAATCTATAGGAATTTCATTATTTTCTATATATAGAATGCATGGAGCCTGAGAAACAAGCAGGAAGAACTGGGAGTCCTCACACAGTCATGGAACTATGTGACTGGAATAACACAGACTTGACGAGATAGCTTGCATGACTGGAACACTGTCATGGATAGGTACAAAATGTTTAGGAAAGACAGGCAGGGGAACAGAGGAGGAGGAGTTGCACTTTATGTAATAGAACTGTATGATTGCTCAGAGCTCTGGTATGAAACTGGAGATAGGCCTGTTGAAAGTTAGGTTAGGGTCAGAAGGGAGAGCAACAAGGGTGATGCCATTGTGGGTGTCTGTTATAAACCAGCAGACCAGGAGAAAGTGGAAGATGAGGCTTTCTTCAAACAGCTAGCACAAGTTTCCTGATCACAAGCCCTGGTTCCCATGAGGGATTTCAAACACCCTGATATCTGCTGGGAGAGTAATACAGCAGTGTGTAGGCAATCTAGGAAGTTTTTGGAGAGTGATGGGGACAACTTCCTGGTGCAAGTGCTGGAGCAGCCAACTAGGAGCCATTCTCTTCTTGACCTGCTGCTCACAAACAGGGAAGATTTAGTGGGGAATGTAATAGTGGATGGCAACTTGGGCAGAAGCAACCGTGAGATAAATTGAGTTCAGGATCCTGAGGAAAGGAAGAAAGAGCAGCAGAGTGAGGATCCTGGACATCAGAAAAGCTGACTTCAACTCATTCAGGGAACCGATGGGCAGGATTCCCTGGGAGGCCAGTCTGATGGGGAGAGGAGTCCAGGAGTGTTGGCAGTACTTTTAAAGAAATCTTACTGAGAGCACAGGAACAAACCATCCTCATGTGCAGGAAAACTAGCAAGTATGGCAGAAGACCGCTTAGCAGGGAATGATTTAGTAAGCTAAAACACAAAAAGGGAGCTCACTAGAAGTGGAAACTTGGACAAACAACTAGGGAGGAGTATAAGAATATTGCATATACAGGGATGATATCAGGAAGGCCAAAGCACAATTGGACTTGCAGTTTGCAAGGGACACAAAGGACAAGAAGGGTTTCTACAAGTATGTCAGCAACAAAAGAAGGATCAGGGAAAGTGGAGGCAACTTAGAGGATTTAGAAGAGGCTGAAGTACTCAATGTCTTTTTCACCTCAGTCTTCACAGGCAAGATCAGCTCCCAGACTACTGCACCTGGCAGCACACTTTGGGGACAATGTGAGCAGCCAGCAGTAGGAAAGAACAGGTGAGGGACCATTTAGAAAAGGACATATCTGCAGTACTGTGTCCAGTTTTGGGGCCCCCACTACAGAAAGGATGTGGACAAATTGGAGAGAGTCCAACGGTGAGTAATGAAAATGGTTAAGGTCAGATATTAGGAAAAACTCCCCCAGGAGGAGGGCAGTAAAACACTGGAACAGGTTACCAGCATTCACTCTAAGCTGTGTGGTGTGCGCGGCCACACGAGTGCTCCTGGCAGCGCAGCATGAGCACAGCATAAAAGGAACACTGCAGGTTACCCAGAGGGGCTGTGGATTCTCCTTCCTTGGAGGTTAGACCCAGCTAGACAAAGCCTTGGCTGGGATGATCTAGTTGGGGATGGTCCTGCTTTGATCAGGGAGTTTGATTAGATGACCTCCTGAGGTCCCTTCCAACCCTCATTTTCTAGGACTCTAATTATTTGGGGGTGATCTTATATTTGAGTAAATATGGTAAAACACTTAATGATAAGTTTCCAGAAACTGACTTCTAGACTGAGAATGGCCTTAGTGCATCCACCACAGTGAGTACTGTAAACACCTGGAAAATGTTCAGTACATTGAAGTGAGCATAAGTGCAGGCTAAATCAATGGGATTTAAGTGCTTTCCTGATCTGGGACCAAAACGATTGATGGAGCACAACATTCCAGAGCACAGAAACCCAAAGGTTCCTGGAGAAAGTGGACATTGATCATAGGGAATAGTGACGGTGGCAAAGAGTCAAACTGTAACGTTACTTTTTCTGTTCATTTCTCCACAGGTACTTGAGAACATGTTGGAAATAGGACAGAAAGGATAAGTCACTCAGTTGCTAGCATCTTCAGTTAGGACTCAAATTAATTTTTCACATTGCATCAAGATGAGAGAGGTAGTGAGCTGACCTTTCAATATCGAGTAGACTAAGCCAGTTCAATACAGAAAGGGAAACAGGAACTAGAGGCACATTAGCAAGCTTTTTATGCCCTATGCTATGGAACAACTTATGATGCATAAAATTAGGAGCCAGATTTTTCAAGGTCAGGCCTGCATTATACATGTCTGGTGTATAGAACACAGCTACTACCTAATTTGCTATTCAGACTAGTTCATCTGCATTTATAATTAAATCAAGGAAGATGCACATGCATTCTAATCCAGGGAATCTGTCCCTACTGCCTTGCCCATAAAAATCTAAATCAGGGATGTTAAAAATACAACTCACAGGTCAGATCTGGCCCATGAAGTGCTACAATCTGGTGTGTGGGCCTTGGACTGACCCAGTGAGCCACAAAGCATGCACCATCCCAATGCTACACACTGTATGCAGTGTGCAGAGCCAGTCTGGCTGCATGCAGTGCATGGGGTTGAACCTGGCACCACAGGTGCTTCATGTGGCACAGGGGGCAGTCCAGGGTCTGGATTTGTCCCACAGACTGTCCCAGAGTGCCAGAGACAGTGTGCAGGGCCAGTCCAGCATGGGTGCTGCACATGTCACACAAGCCTGATTTGAGGCGTGCACTAAATACGGCACCTTTTGCAGACCGGACTTGCATGCTGTCTCTGGGGCCACTCTGGATTGGGTCCACAACCACCCCATGCACAGGAGCCAGCATGCAGGGCCAGTCCAGCACAGACACCTCATGCAGCATATGCTCCCAGCCCGCTCCATGCATGAGCCCCGGACTGGGACTCGGGTGCACTGCACACAGCATACAGGGCTGGTCCAAGGCATGTACTGCATGAAATGCTTCCTCCAGAGTGGCTCTGAGAACTGGCTCTGGTGCATGGGGTTGGTTTGTGGACTGATCCAGCACACAGACTGGCCCTATGCCCCTCATCTGCCCCATGGGGCTAGATGAGTTTGATACCCTTGGTCTAAATCTCATGAGCTCTGCTGATGTCTGGGGAAAAGGCAATGCAGCAATATCACTTTGATAGCATGAGGGATACCCCAACACTCCCCAGGTCAGTGCTATTTCCTCTCTCTGTGAAGGCTGCTAATGCATGCATCTCAAGTTGCCATACCCCAACATCAAGCGGCAACAAAGGTTCAGTAAACACATGCTCTCTTGCCTTCCTAATGAAAACTAACGAGGGTCCTTCAGATAGAAGTGCTCCCACCTTTCCTTGGTGCATTGTATTTCAGCTGTTTGCTTTTAATTGCAAATGGAAGGGGGGGAGAAGAGGGAATTTCATCACTTTCCTATTAAGGTGTTAATTGTGACAGCCTCAAAAGGCATCTAAATCCATGAAAATGTACAACATAAATACTGAAATCTAATGATTTTTTTTCTTTTATAAGTGATGACAATATGATTACTTGGACTTTCTTTCAGCTCATCTCACAGCTTCCATTCCATTCTCACTGAAGTATCACTGAATTTGCACCTGCTCAGTTAGCTCATTCTACAAATTAAAGGGAAACAACCTCTAACCAGCAAAGAGGTCTGACAACAGGAACAAGAACTTTCACAAAGAGACTTCTATTCTTAAAATATTTTTTTTCCTTTGCCTAAACTTGCACAAGCAAAGATTGTGTTCAAATTGGTTCTGTCTCCCTGCTTCTTCTCCATTATGTCAACATAGTCATTTGCTAGTTAAGTGGATTTCTTTAATTATCCTTATGTTTGTAAAAGGAAAGAAATGGAAACACTATTTTGTAGTTAGAAACAGTAATTAAAAGCATCTTTAATATTTTTCTACCATTTTCTGGTTTTAGCAGTGATTGTCTTGCAAAAGCCATCAGATGTACTTTTATAGGAAATGTCTCACTAGATTTCATCAATGATGCATCTAGTCTGGTGTCCCGTGCCTGAGAGTGACTAGCATCATATGCTACATAGGAATGTGCAAGAAATCTCTTAACAGACAATCATGTTAACCTGACCAAAGGGTAAATTTAACATCAAACTTACAGCCTCATGTAAGAAGGCTTACAACCTTTCTAGCATATTTTAAACACTTGTACCACCAACTAGAAGTGAATTTTCTCGTTATTATGCCACATCTAATTTTTGGTTTTGACTCCTCTAATCTCTTGCGCTAAATTATGTTAGTGGCAGTGAATTCCACAGGTTAATTATGCTCTCTATAAAACCATGTCCGTTTATCAGGTTATTGCTGTGGCAGTAAATTGAAAACGGGATATTGAAACCTTTGTGGTAGTTACATCAGTGGGCGATAAAAATTAGCTCTTTAATCTGTTTGTTTCACAGCAGTCAAAGAAATACTTAACCACTCTAGCACACAGGGGAAGAAATAGTAAACAGGTCTTCTAGAAGGGTCTGATAAACACTATTAAAATGATCAACTTAATCTTTATAATCTTTAAGTAACAGGACGGCACAGAAGCTTGGCTTGATTAGCAGTGCACTGATTAACGAGAAACAAATTAAAAGGGGAAAGAAAAAGAAAGGAAGGAAGCAAGATTGCCAGATTTTGAGAAATAGAGATAAAATAAAATATGAGAGACAGCCCTACTCTCCCATGTGAAATAAGCATGAGAAAAACCGGAAGGCCAAAGCAAGAGTGAAGCTAAACTGGGCCAAAGACCCTCTTCATTCATGATGCAAAATCTCATCCAAATCATGGAAGGCTCTCCAAGCAGAGATCATGGGTCCAAAGGCCACAAAACATCCTGTGTTATGTGACATTTCCTTAAAAAGTCTCAAGTCAATCTGGGAAGTTTGCACATGATTAGTTGCCATCAAACAGCTTTCATCAGCTCCAGATGTGGGAGGTACAGTGAAGGAGAGAAGAACAAACAATTTACTATACACCCACTTCTCCCAAAAGTATGCTGCTTTTGGGTATCTCAACATATTTTTTCCTTTTTTGATGATCCACACCTGGGGTATCAAAACTGAAATCAACTAGTGGGCCATATTCTGTGTCAGCAGCCAGGGTGCCGGGGAGGTAGAAGGGAAGGAGAGGAGGGTGTGGTCATTCAGCCTGCAGAGCTTCCCTCCACACCTTTCTACCAGAGTAGCTGTATCAGTTAATACCCCTGCTGCTCATCACCCCCTTTTCATGTTGCCGACTGCCACTGATTTTTATAGCCAAAGCTCAAAAACTCATGGACAGCTGGAAGGAAATACCACAAGTGCTCTTCTAGACAAAACAATGCGACAAGCCAAAGGAAAAAAATCCTTAGTAAAAGGTAAAAAGGACATTACATCCCTTAGATGCTAAAAACAACCCACCAAGAAGTCTGAGTGATACATATTCACACCAAGCCAGTGCACGTAACCCAAATATTTCCCCCCGCAACTTAACCTCAAATATAACCCTACCATGAGGCATTAGTTTATTTCCTACCTTGTAAACTCCTCATGAAGGTTGTTTGGTTCTGATGAATAGTATTTAATTCGAAAGTGCAAAGTGTAAGGAGGTCCAACTGTATATGGAGAGAATTTAAAATAAAGTTTACACAGGTTGTGATCTCAAAACAGCAGAGTAAAAAAAATGAAAACAAGAAATCCTCATCCCACTAGCATAAGTCTGTATCTTAAACAAAAACATGCATGTAAGTAATTAAGGGCTTGTATACACTGTAGTGGAAATGTCCTCTGGGGAACATGCTATACCCATCCATGTTTGCTTGAACTCTCCAAACCCAGAAGTATGCTGATGAGGATGCTTGGGGACATTCCTCTACTGACACACTCAAACCCCCATTTTCTGGTGCATCTGCAGATAAGAATGGGTAGATCATATCTGGGCCTGTTCAGGGTGGGACACACTGTTGCAGAAATGCAAACAAATGCCAAGATGTCCTCAAGTGGCACATAACTCTTTGTCACTCCAACCAGTATAGTAATTAAGCAAAGATTCATTTTTCAAATGAATATTTCTCCAAAGGTTTCCCTTTTAAGGTACTGTGAAATGAAGCAATTTCAAATTGATGTGAAAGTGTGAAAAATCTCCCCTCACTGCTAAAAGAAACTCTTCTTTCTGTTTCCAAACATAGACGCCTAAATATTGTAACCCAGGTGGCAGTCCAATAGTTGCCACCCCTGCCCAAATATCATGGATGGTGTAGTGAGAGTGGGGCAGGGCTTCTGGCCAGCACCAATTTACTTTCCAGCTGGCCCCTGCTCCCCACAGAGCAGCCCATGGTCCCAAGAAGGTCTAACACTTAACTGATTTAACTATTTACATTTTATTTACAAAACAAGAATAATAGGAAAGGTTATTTACAACTGAACTTAAATGGCATAAGCAGAATTACAAAACAAATCAGAATGCATTAGTCAAACCTTGACACAAGAACCACAGGTCGGGTAGCTGGCAGCTTTCAGCCACTGCTGAGATGCTACAGCAAGGAAGCAGGGTGCTCACTTCCGGCAGCTCCAGCAGGCTTCCCAATAAGTGACAGACTGCAACAGTATAGGCTCTTCTAGTCTGCAGCAATCAAGTTGTATCAAAACCCAACCTCAGCAAAGAGGCTGAAGGGTGACCCTCCGTGGCAACCAAAAGGCAAGCAATAAGCAACAGAGTAGGCTCCTGCAGCAATTGGCATGACCCAAGCACAAAGTTCAGGGACTCCATCCAATGACAATCAGCTGCAGAATAAGGGACAGGACTGAGTCCCCTCTGAGGCAGACAGTGGCAGAGGGTCAGCAGCACAGGCAGCTCCCAGGGGTTGGTGCTCTAAACCCCTGCTCCAGATGACTGGCCAAGCACCCCACATGCATCGTGGCTTGCGTATCCCGCTCCAAGTGCCAGCCTGCACCCCAAGCTCCTAGGGACCCTTCTCCTGGTGCTCTGCCGATCCTCAGGATCCCAATGCCTTGCCTGCAGCTGTACTGCTTCCCTGGGGGAGGTAAGGGGTTTCCTCAACTCACCGGCCCAGCTCCCTGCTCCAGATAAGGATGCTGCCTGCGCTCCTGGCCGCAGCTTCTTCTCCGCAGTGGAGTGGGTGGGCTGACTGCCACCCCTAGCCTCCGGGACGCCTGGCATGTCCAGCACACTGCGATGAGGCCTTGGGGCACCAGCTCTCTGCCCCAAGCCCTGGCCACTGCTCCCTGTCTACTGCAGGGCTTGAGGCAGGGCTGACTGCCACTGCCTCCTTCTGCCAGGGCCTTCGAGGCTCTTCAGAGGGATCTCTCTGCTTCCTCTGCTGGGTCAGTTCACCCCGGCTCTTACGCCTCCTGCATCATTCCCAGGAGTCACTATCAGCAGCCCCCACCACCAGTTCGGCTGCTGCTTTTATCCCCTCCGGCAGTCCCTCCCTGGCTTGCAAACCAACCAACCAGGACTCAGGGTGGCTGGTCTACAACTCCAGCCATCCTCTTTTCATGCGAATGAGGGGATTGAAAACCCCTTCTTTCAATTGGCTTCTCCTTTCCACAGGGCAGGGCTCCACCCTTGGGGTTGCTCCGAGTTCACCAGCACTGTTTCTAGCCCAGGGTAAGTATCTCAAGCCAGTCTGGTAAGCCCGCATTGGCAGTCTGTTACAATATATTTAGCCAATACATCTTTGCTGATTCATACTATCGTGACGTGCAGGCGAAGATCATAAACAGACTGTACCTCATACAGGGCTCTAGAGGTGAGAACTATTACCAGTGAAATGCACCACACAACAGACAGAAAGCCAGTGCAGTTCATGAAGCATACTTGCAAGATTCATGGACTTTTCATAGATACTTGCATAGACTCACAGACTCTGGGCAAGTTTACAAGCAGCCTAATCTGACACACAGCATAATAAACAACAGAATTTTACCCAGTCATGCCCTAAGTGAAGGAAAAGTGTCTGTCTATTTAAACTGTACCTTCCAGAAAGACATCCAGTCTTGGCTTGAAGATATTGGGACACTGATAATTAGTATCTATCGAGGTTCTTATAACAACCACCACTGTGGTATGTGTGCACCTACTCACTGCTCATTTTACTAAAGATATGTACAACTGAAAGGTGCACTAGTTGCAGCTTTTAAGCAGTCTGTCAGGGATACAGGAAAAAGTACTTTTTAAGAGTCGCAAACTTGTAGATCAGTAGAGACATCTACATCCTCAACACACTGGTCATGTCTACATGAGACACTGACTGCGCAGTAGCATCACATGGCACAGAGCTTCATGTGATGCTATTGTGCAGTAGTAATGAGCTACTGTGCAGTCAGTATCACCAACAAGCCATTTAAGGACCATATTGTGCAGTAACTGGTTACTGCACAGTCATTTAGTACTTGTATATGCAAGAATGCAAGGAAAGGCTCTATCCCACAGAAAGAGAACTATTGCAACCCTTATCAAATGACTTTGCTTTCCTTCCATTTCTCCCAGCACAGCTCACAGCCAGCTGGTTTTCACATAATCCTCTATCTGGATCATGTATTGGGAAAGCCAGTAATCCTGCTAAAATGCTAAGAAATATTTTTTTGTTTCTTACAGGTAGCTTTTCCTTCTCCTTAGAATATCAGAGAATCCACATCTGCTGATCACTTATCCACTTGCAGAAAAGTAGACTGAGATGTGATGAAAAGACAATGATAGAACCATAGAATCATACAAAATGAGGGTTGGAAGGGACCTCAGGAGAACATCTAGTCCATGCCCCCCCCCTTCTCAAAGCAGGACCATCCCCAACTAGATTATCCCAGCGAAGGCTTTGTCTAGCTGGGTCTTAAAAACCTGCAAGGATGGAGCTTCCACCACCTGTCCGGGTAACCTGTTCCAGTGTTTTACTATCCACCTAGTGAGTAAATTCTTCCTAATATCTAACCAAAACTGCCCTTGCTGCAACTTGAGACTCACTCCTTGTTATGTCATTTGCCACCACTGAGAAGTCTAGCTCCATCCTCTTTTGTATCTCCTTCAGGTAGTTGAAAGCTGTGATTAAATCCCCCCTCAGTATTCTCTTGTCTAGACTACATAAGCCCAGTTCCGCAGCCCCTCCATATAAGTCATGTGCCCCAGCCCCCCCATCATTTTTGCTGCCCTCTGCTGGATTCTTTAATCTGTCCACATACTTACTGTAGTGGGGGGGGGCGGGGCTACAGAGTACTACAGATGTACCCTCACCCGTGCTGAATAGAGGGGAATTACCACTTCCCTTGACCTGCTGGCAACACACCTACCAGTGCAGCACAGTATGCTGTTAGCCTTCTTGGCAACAAGGGTATACTGTTGGCTCATATTCAGTTTACTGTCCACTGTAACCCCTAGGTCCTTTTCTGCAGAGCTGCTACCCAGCCAGTCAGTGCCAGTCTGTACCAGTTCATGGGATTGTTCCTAAGTACAAGATTTTGCACTTATCCTTGTTGAACCTCATGAGATTCCTTTTGGCCCAATCCTCCAATTTGTCTAGGCTGCTCTGAATTCTAGCCCTACCCCACAGCATATCTGCTATGCCTCCCAACTTGGTGTCATCTGCAAACCTGCTGAGGGTGTACTCTTTGCCATCTTTCAGGTCACTGAAGATATTAAACAAAGCCAGCCCCAGGACCAACCCATGGGGCACTCCACTTGATACCAGCTGCCAACTAGACATCAAGCCACTGATTACTACCCTCTGAGCAGAATGCTCCTGGTGGTTTTCTATCCACCTTACAGTCCATTCATCCAGCCCATGCTTCCTTAGCTTGCCTGTGAGACTTACAGGAGACGATATCAAAAGCCTTGCTAAAATCAAGGTATACCATATTCACTGGTCTCCCCGAGTCTACAGAGCCAGTCATCTGATCATAGAAGGCAATCAGGTTGGTCAGGTATGACTTGCTCTTCTGATCAACCAAATCTAAGATTATTGGTTAAGTCTCCTAAATCAAACATGAACACTTGGCCTGTGTCCACTGCCAGCAGAAGTCAGCTGCCTAAGACTGCCACACTGTATTATATTCAGACCCATAGATATCCAGGATTTTGTAAAGTGGGGTGTGGGAGCAACGACTGGCACTGCAGGGACAGCTGCACCCCCACTGCCAGCCTCCCCTTTCCCTTCCCCCCCCTCCCGCCATTTGGGGCAAGCAAACCTCACCACAAAGAGCAGCAAATTAAGGACTACTTTTAGGTCTCCAACCCAGAAAAGAATCTTTGACCTCTGCCACCTCCATTCTACTCTGCGTTCAGTGCCAATGCCTCTCTCCTCTTCCACTGCTACTGCTATCCCACACTGACCAGGAGGCAGATGGAGCTCCAGAGCTGCTCCTGTCACACAACAGCCAGACTACAAGAAGAATTGGGCTCAGCCAAGGAAAACTACAATGGCGGCAGCAGCGGGTAAGTTCTCCTTCCCTGAACCTGCATCCAGGCTGGCAGAGCACACTGTGGGCAAGGTGGAGGATTCGGGAGGAAGACGTATCTCCTTTAGGGACTTAAAAGAAGTTCTTGGCTGCTGATCCTGGGGTGTGGTCAGAAAGGCGGGTATGACCATGTCATTGTACCTCCTCTGGATCCACCCTTGCTCAGGTCTAAAACCAAACTGTTAGGAAACCACAATCTGAAGGACTTCTTTGAACCCAGAGCTATTTCAGAACTTAATTTCTTGATTAAGGGTTTCAGGTTGGTTGTCTTAGAGGGGTGGAAGGATCAGCATGTTAAAAGGATTAACATTTTTTGTCAGTAAAGTCCCCAGGATCTTCTCTGGCACCCACCAAATCGCAAGCAGCACCGGTCCAGCTTGCAGTTCACTTACATATCCAGGAACTAAATAAATGAAACCAGGTGGAAATGCCCCAGTGCAGATTCCAGGGAAGGCAGTAGATACTCCCTGTGCAAAAGCTGAAGGGGCTTCCTGTCGTAAGTTCTAATAATAGCTTTCAAACCTTAGGACCCACCACACATTGCCCATTTCTAAGCCATTGAATTTGGCATTTTAAAAAGCAAAAGGAATGAGTACCCTCCTCACTATGCATACTCCCTACATATAGGCAGGGAACTGGAGGGCTAATATGCTTTCTAAGCTGATCTTTGGTCCACTGACTCTGTTAGAACACCAGCTGCTCTAATAGCAACCAAAGCTTGCATTCAGACAGCTTGCCATAAGCCTAGTCTTATGGCAGTGGAATTCCAAGCATCAGTTTCCTCCCCACAAAAAAAAGGAAGGGAACTTTTGGCAACCATGAAAGTCGATTTAAAAAAAATTAAATAAGAGAGCTTAACTTTAATTCCACTCCTCCCTGCAACCCTTACTTTCATACATGAAGATTTAGTTGGCCAACCATTACACTGAAATCGTTATCTGAGACATATTAACTCTATTAAAGGCAATATTTAAAGATTCACAATCATTTTCAAAAATATGTTAATTTACTTAGTAAGGGAGAAATAAAATAAATGTACGCTTGCATTACTTACTTTTTATTTGCTTCTTAATGGGTTTAGAATGGTCCAGCCAGTGCTAAAAAAAAAAAGAAAACAAGTGTTTAAAAGTTGTTTGTTTTTAACATTTTATTGGTTTTGTATACTCTATAATTGCAGCATAAGTTCATTCAGCAGAACAGGGCTCTTCTCCAAGAATGAAATTTCTATATCTTCATACCCCTTTGCAAAACTTATGGGTTTGTTTTCACGAGAAAATGTTTGTCTCAATTTATATAAAACTCAGGTGCCTGTGTTAGTGATAACCTGATTTTAAAAAATTTATATCCAGCTCTTGGAGCTGCGTCTTTCTGAGACAAAAACCAAAGTCAAATCTATAAATCACATATATCATTCTGCCAAGGAAAAACTTTCATTCCCTATACCCCAAGCACTGGGCCCAATGTTTAATCATAACCAGGGACCTACTCATATTGTGATTTGAGGAAAATTATGAAATCGGGTAATCTCCAGGAAATCCACAGGGAAAAGAAAATTACTAAAAATAAAATGCTGACTCCACAGTGTGAGCCAGCAATCCTCCTGGCTATGCAACCCACCAGGGGGAAGGGAGGAATGGGGCTGCTGGCACAGAGGCAAGTAGGCAAGATGGCTGCTGCCTCCACCCCTCACTGCTGATTGGCTCAGAGGGCTGCCTGTCATGCGGCCCTGCCCCTCTCCACTAATCAGCAGCAAGGGGCGGGGACTTAGGACAGGCAGCCCTCTGAGCCAATCAGTGGCAGGGGCCAGAGCAACTGGGGCCTCTCAGCCAATCAGATGCATGTCTACACATGCGTGTGGGGGGGGGGAAGAGGGGCTGTCATGATAAGCCTCAAAAATGGCAGTTGACCCCATGATCTGCTCGTGAAGTTAGCCAGCTAGCTCCTCCAGTTAGATTTCATAGACATTAGGGCTGGAAAGGACCTCGGGAGATCATCGAATCCAGCCCCCTGCCCAAAGGGTAGACCCCTAATCATAATTCAAGTCCCTTTGAAGCTAACAGTTTTGCTGTTGCTTGGATCTCCATTTGAGCGTCTTCGGTGTGAATTCCTGTCTGCTCCTTGGTAGTGGTGGTGGTGTCTAAGGCTCACCCTACTGTATTACTCTATCTACAGTGTTATTCTTCAGCACAGAAGTGAAGGCTTTGTCTCCAGAGAAAGCTCTTGACAGCTTAACAAAATTGCTTCGGCCAGTGCTTTGTTCTGTAATTATTTGTAACACGTAAATAAGGGTGCTTTCACCCATACAGTTTATTTTGTCCAGGAACACAGCTCTAATGGCAAGCACACACTTTTGCCAGTGTAAGAGAAGTCTACACTGGGAGGGCTTACCAGAGTAGTTATTTCAGCAAACCTTTTCTAGCATAGACTTGACCCAAGGCTTAAGTGTGTCAGTACAGTGTCCAAAGTGAGGATGTACTCCTGAATGAGGCATATAGCTGCTGCCACAATATAAAAATTAAATGATAATGGTATATCCACTCAAATTACAGATGATTATTTGGGCCACCTGAAGACAAGATAAAAAAAATCTAGTTTTTTTTTTTAATTTAAAAATTAGTAAATTAGTATGTTTGAAACATAGATACAGAAAGAAAACCACATTCTTTTTTCTTCTCCCCCTTCCCCCACAGCCTTTTTTGAGGGCCATTTCCGTTTTATATTCATCATACCAGAACCACAAACCTAACAGTATTCAGCTGGTCCTGCTTTCCTTCAGCTAAACGCACATGAAAAGGATCTATTAAATAGCAAAAATAGTTTATTTATTAAGCTTGCCTTATCTTAAAGCAAAATTTATGAAACAGCTACCAATGTATGCGGTACATTAAAAGAATTCCCAACACAGGGCCCACAGAGTACCTACACATAAGAACGAAATAGAAAATACTTCCGCATGTACTTTTACTTTTAATTTGCCCTGTGATGGACTTTCATTCCCTTGATCAGGTTGCCAAGTAGGTCAACCTTACAGAGCTGATCATTGCTATCAGAGTGGAAATAAAATACTAAAATTTATACAAAACACATGCTTTGTAAATGTAAATGATTTATCTTGTGTCTATTTAATTCTCACACAGTGAATATGAAGAATTACAGGAAACCCTCTAGAGCCATACGATAACTTATTTCACTTTTCTGATAAGAAATAAAACTCTCAAGTTGTTCTCTTGATTGAAATTATGCAATTAGACCTCAATGAATTTCACCACGTCTAATACATAAACCTTTTTATTCTACTAAACACGCTCATTAGCAAAACATCTCTCCAATATTAAGAGAAAGCTTTGTCGAGTTTCAGCTGAGTTAAAAGTGCCTTGATTGTTATATACCAATATTTACAGAGAAAAGAATAGAATTTAGTACTAAATGTGTCCTAACATGAAAAATGTTCTTCTTCAACATTATATTTTTACTGTTAAAAACAGTAAAACTATCCTGAAAACGCTCTTTTCACTTGTTGCTTAAGAGTGCTCTCAAACAGTACCACCACACAGCTTTCTGTATTGTAAATCATTAACAGTGTTTACAACAGTTTGAAAGGAGCATTGTGCTAAAATCCACAATGTAGCAAACTACCAACTGGTCTCCACATAAATGTAAGTACTTTCCTTCAACACAAGCAATTGCTTAAAAAATGCGTAAAGAATACAGTAACTAGCAACACAGGCCACTAAATGAACGTGTAGTTGAGACAGGAAATGTACCTTGTAAGTCATTCATTTCTAGAGGTATGATGTACTCAGAGGCATAGGCTGCTCCAGAGGACAAAATACAGCAAACAACCACCATCATTTTTAATCAACTTTTTTTTTTTTTTTTTTAAACAAGCAAGTACTAGTGCACTTTTTTTTTACTCCTCAACCATATTTGGCACAATGTTTCACCAGCTGGTCCAAAAAAAGGTGAATCCTGGCAATCCTACTAGACAAAGGTTCCTAGCCCAAGTCCTGATCAATGGTAGGTAGCACTTGTAGATTTGTAAACTGACATCAACCCAGATCTGGCTGCTTTGCATAGCTTCTGCAAAATCTGGGTTGAAGACTGCTACTGGCCTTGTCAGTGTTTTAAGTGGTTTGTATTTTTAGGGTCTCTCTGAACCCTACACCTCACTAGCAGCCAGAATTGTCCAGGGGGCTGCAGTGCAGTGCAGAGCAATAGTGAATTATCTGGATGGATATGGTGCACAGGAACACTGAAAGTACATCAGGAAAAGCTACCCTTGACACAGCCAAAAATACCTCAAGGAAAGAACGGTCACCCTTACTGTGAATGAAAAATGGCTTGGCGACAATGAACAGCAGATCTGGGATTTTGAAATGCAGGGTGCAGTCAGGATCAGGCCTTTGGCTTCTAGCACTGGCAGGACTTGACAGGCACTACTGGGTGCCCACCTGATGTAGGAATGACAATAAATATTCTAGCCCTTCCTACCTATGCTCCATTCCCAGAGACCCCCTGGACTCTGAAATCAAATTAACAGACTCCTCCCCACCACCAAAACAGAATTAAGAGCTCTTTTGTTGGGGAAACTTATTTTCCACACAAAAGTAAATCGTTTTTACGTTGCTGTACGCAGAAAACCCTGAAGGCAAAGAACCTAGGTGTCAGGCAAAACAAACTTACTAAGCGATGCAGCAGCACACTCTCAACCATGCTGCGTTGCTCTGTGCACTCGCTCCTGAACTGGAAGCAGCAAAGCTGTATTCATGCAACGCTGCTAAGAGTCAATGGTCACAACTGCGGCAACCTTGATTTTAGTCTGTAAGGCAAGTGCGGTGCACAGGAACACAGCATGTGTAAAGGCAACACTACCTGCTGTAGTAAGTTTGCAATATAGTCAAGTACCATGACTTCAGAATGGCTTTCCTTGATCTTCACCAAGCTAAAAATGTAATTAAAGAGTTTTTACTTAAAAAGACAGTGGGTTTGATTCGGTGTTGTGCTCCAGTTTTATCTGTCATCATCAAATGAGAGTGCCTTCAATGGAGTTATACTTGCATAAAACAGATCAATACTTTTGAAAGCAAGGTCATTATAGAAATGAAATCATTCTTCCATCAGATCAATTCCACTTGGAAAATGGCAAGATTATGTTTTAGGCCACATTTCTGCAGTAGTAAACTAAGATTTCTCAGCTGATTTCTCACTTTTGTGCACTTGGCACAAGTTTTCTCAAACAAAGACAATTTTTATAAATTCCAATTTCCCTCATTTCTTTGTCTTATCATCTTGGGAAAAAAATGCAAAACTCTATGCAACTCCTTAACTGTAACAGCCAATACTTTCCAAAAGTAGGATGCTCATATGAGATTTTTTAAAAAGTACATTTATGTCAAACTACAGTCAAACTGTAGCTAGTGAAACTCTCATCCGAGGACGACCGCAACTGCCAAAAGAAAACTGAAGATGGCACAATAGCAGCAGCATGCCTCTTAAGCAACACAGGCTGATACAAATACACCACACACCTGTGCTTTGCAAACTCCATTGGCTCCCCATTCGCTTCATAACAGAATTCAAAGTCCTGGTCTTGACTTACAAAGCCCTCAAAGGTGACCTGCAAAGGAAAAAAATTGGGTTTGACCCTTTTTCATTTGCTTGCTTTGCTGCTTTATTATGCACAAAGAAGGCTTAAAAATGGTTTGCCCATGCTTGTTTCTAACCTTAAAATAAGCAGCAATCGCAAGTCTTACTTTGCTGGAAGACTTGTTGGAGGCTTCAGAAATACCATTTACAAGCTCCCTCAAGTCTTTAACTGACCAACTCAGCATGCTGAATCCCAAGTCAAACATATTTCTGCCCAAGGACTTGTTAAGTGTTTACATGACCAAAAGCCTAAGAAGTGTAAATCAACAGTCACTTTCCCTCTCAGTGAGGTTTTACTTGCATGGTATCTCTGGTAACACACTACCAGTTCTTCAGTAATCCACAGGATTTTTTCAAGGCAGACGAGACCCAAATTGGTAACATAAAAAACAAGCAACAAGGAAGGGAAAGAAAAAACAATGAACCAAAAGAAAAAACCCACTCAAAAAGCAAAACAAACACCAACATTTTAAAACAACCTAAAACAAAACAAAAAATAACTTGTTCAAAAATCCAAGACAAGACATTTTCATGCCTTCTTTACACATTATAAAGTTAAAAAAATGACATAAGAGCACAAACCCTTTTCTTCGCTTCTGAAGGTCACCTTTAATAATCAGGTTACTGAACAGAATCCCTAACCACAATTTGGGACACATTGTTATATATGGATTTTATAAACACATAGGTAGAAATAGCCCACATTCCCTAGAGTTTAGGCATATTAGAATTTGGGTTCCTTACAAATCCACATTATTTTCTATGACCATCCCAAGTCAGCTTTGGTCCCCACAGAGATTTGCAGGTACAGAAAGAAGCAGGAGGGAACTTTCAGACACTCCACATCAAAAACTGACCCCAAGACTTTCTTTCAGTCTAACCATGGCACACTATGTTTTGATAAAGCTTCACCCTCAAAATAGAAGCCGTACGCTGCCAAATATAAATACTTTAAAACTTCAAATACTTTTTGCCCCCCAGGCAGCATCTGGACCACAAGGCTCTTCACAGGCCAAATGCAGATCACCCCTGGCAGCAGGGTGAACAGTATTAGAGAGCTACAGGGGTTAGGGAAGCCATTCATTGCCCCACCGCTGATGAACTATGTCTGTGCACTGGAATTCAGTGGTGGATGCCATCCTCTGCCCCTCCAGGAGGCACACAGACCAGAAAATACATCTTTTCAGGTGCATGTTTAATAATCCTGCTTTTGTACATATTCTGTATGTGAATACTCCAATTAACAAGATGTGGGGAGACGTGGGCACGCTAGAAGGGAGGAATAGGTTGTGACTGGACGTAGACAGGTTACAGGGGCGGGCGGATGAGAACAGGATGGGTTTCAACACTGACAAGTGCAAGGTGCTGCACCTGGGAAGGAAGAACCAGCCCCATACCTACAGGCTGGGGAACTCCCGTCTCATCAGTGCAGAGGCAGAAAAGGATCTTGGAGTCATTATAGACTCCAAGATGAACATGGGTTGGCAGTGTGGGGATGCAGTCAGGAAGGCCAACTGTACCTCATCATGCATCCACAGGTACATCTCAAGCAGGTCCAGGGAGGTGATCCTCCCCCTCTATGCGGCATTGGTCAGGCCGCAGCTGGAGTACTGCGTCCAGTTCTGGGTGCCACACTTCAAGAGGGATGTGGACAACATGGAGAGGGTCCAGAGGAGGGCCACTCGCATGATCAGGGGGCAGCAGGGCAGGCCTATGAGGAGAGGCTACAGGACCTGAACCTGTTCAGCCTCCACAAGAGAAGGCTGAGGGGGAATCTAGTGGCCTGTTACAAACTAGTCAGGGGGGACCAACAGGCATTGGGGGAGTCCCTGTTCCCCTGAGCACTCCCAGGAGTGACAAGAAATAACGGTCACAAGCTGGCAGAGGGTAGATTCAGACTAGACATCAAGAGACGCTATTTCTGTCAGGGCGGCTAGGATCTGGAACCAACTTCCAAGGGAAGTGGTGCTGGCTCCTATCCTGGGGGTCTTTAAGAGGAGGCTAGACAATCGCCTTGCTGGAGTCGTTTGACCCCAGTACTTTTTCCTGCCATGGCAGCGGGTTGGACTTGATGATCTGCTCAGGTCCCTTCTGACCCTACCAACTATGAAACAAGTAATAACTGTCCACTCTCAAACAACAGATTGATCATGCCATATTTAAAAGTATGTAATGCCTTTTATAGGGCTGATATTAACAACTAAGTTCTGGACTATATTGCAAATATTTCTACCAAAATCATGTACAAGTCTGGAAAAATAAGGGATGTGAACTTGACAATGTAGAGCATGAAATAGGCTATTAGAATACCCATGTAGAAATAATGTTTTGAAGTTAAAGTTGAGACCTTTGATTTCATAGATTTCATAGACATTAGAGCTGGAAGGGACCTTGGAAGACCACTGAGTCCAGCCCCCTGCCCCAGGGGCAGGAAGTCAGCTGGGGTCAAAGGAACCCAGTAAGATAAACATCCAAATGTCTCTTAACAGAGTCCAGAGTAGGTGCCTGTACCTCTGGAGGCAGTCTGTTCCAGACTTTGGGGGCTCAGACAGTAAAGAAGTTCCTTACGTCCAACCTGAAACAGCCTTGGAGGAGTTTGTGACCATTTGACCTTGTCATCCCTTGGGGTACTCTGGAGAACAGGTGTTAGATCCTGTTGTACTTATAGGCAGCCACCAGGTCCCCACTGAGCCTGTGCTTTTCCAGGCTGAAGAGTTCCATGGCTCTCAGCCTCCCATCATACAGTCTGTTCTCTTGCCCTCTGATCATGCACATGGCTCTTCTCTGGACTCTCTCAAGCTTACCACATCCTTTTTAAATTGTGGAGCCCACAACTGGATACAGTACTCCAGCTGTGGCCTCATCAAGGTTGAGTATGGTGGGAGAATGACATCCTGGGATTTGCTTGAGAGACATCTATGGATGCAAGCCAGTTTTATTCGCTTTACCAGCTGTGACATCGCGTTGACGGGTCATATGCATCTTGTAGTCAATCATGACCCCCAAGTCCCATTTGGCGGTGGTGCTAGCAAGCATAGCAGTGCCAAGTCTATAAGCATGCTGCAGGGTTTTTTTCCCCAAGGTAGGGTACACCTTGCATTTTTCGGTGTTCAATACCATCAGGTTTTCGTCTTCCCATTTTTTGAGCCTGTCTAGATCAGCCTGGAACACAATCCTATCCTCAGGTGTGGATGCTTTACCCCAAAATTTGGTGTCATCAGCAAACTTGGCCAGTCCGCTTCTGATACCAATATCTTAAAACAGTGTGAGAGCAACTTAATCAGTTATATCTAGTAAGGCCATGCCAGGGGAGTGACAGTAAGAAACTAAGGTCCCTAACATATGCTACCTGTATTGTGCAGTTAACCAGTAAATTGCACAATACATTTAGACATGCTACATATACAAAGTAACTACTGCATAGTAAAAATGGCCAACACCCCATAAATCAGTTGCTTGAAAACTGCAGAACATTTCTATAGCTGCTTTCTATAAAACTGTAGTATGAACATATGATATGTCACAGAGTGATAGTGTTTGGCCAGGTCCTCCAATATCCCAGAGCAGAATGCTCTCCACCAACCCATCCCATCCCTCCCCTTCCTGCAAGGGGACTTCATGCTGAACTCTTGCCTTGGGGTGCCTAAAAAAGAGATGTCATGAATCACTACCCCTCCTCCCCTTCCCCAACTAGCCTTGCTGCTTCTTTAAGGAGCCATTAGCACCTCTTTCTGTGAGAAGCAGAATGTAAACAGACACTCAATATTAGGTGCTTTACTTGCACATAACAGTAATCCCAGGGAGGGGGAAGGACTTTTCTTGGGAAGCTGCTGGTGAGGAATATTTGGTGGCAGGGGAGCAGTCAAAATTAGAAGCATGTGTGTGATACCCAAGCAATATGATAGCATCCTCAATGGCTATGTGCAGTTCTGGTTGACCGCCACTGAACTTAATTGGCAGGCAGTCATCAACAATATCGCCATGGTGTGCATTTTGCTACAGCTAGAGTATGAATTATCACAAAGACTCCAAGGGTGGAAGATAGCCACACAGACTTTGGCCTTGGTTGGCAGTGGATCAACATTCACGTCACACCAAATGTCATCACCTGGTAGACACCAAGGAATCCTCAATGATCCTCCTAGAGAACTAAATTCTGTGAACTTTTTGAGAACTGGTGTTATTGCCACCAACCACCCAGAGGTCGTGCAGTCCTATGGCTTTCATGCAATTGGGACTGTGCTCCAAAACTTAACAATGAGGGTCTGTCGGCTGCCAAGTGAAAGGGAGCAGTGACCACATTAATTGCAGCTCCCCTACCACTAAATTTCCAGACCCATAGGAAGCCCTGCTGGCTGTATGATCTAGCCATGCATACTAGATCATGCCAGCATGTGGCAGGGTCAGTGCACAGGCTCACTCCAGCACACAGCTAGATATGACAAACAAATATGAGGCCTTGTTTGGTGTTGGGCCAGTGCGTATCAGATCACCCCCACGGACCATTCCTGTACTGGATCACGCTCAAAGGCAAACTCTACACACAGGATCTGGCCTATGGGCCCTGTGGTCAAAAAGTTGAGCACCACCGTTGCAGAACTATATGGGTAGACATGTAAATATCATTAAAAAAAAAATTATCTGCTTAACCTCCTTTAATCATATCAGTTAAATGATTAACAAATAACTGCAACTCAGACACATGCTGCTGGGAGTTGTTCCTCAAGTCCTTTGACAGGGGATAGGAGCAGTGTCAAGCCCATCAGACAACATAGCCCATGTGAAGCCCCAAGCTGGGAAGTTGGGAGAACCTGCCAACATTGCTTAACTGACAAGTCATTAAGCCACCTGCTGTTGTTTTCTTTAACCTCATAGGCTACAGCTACTAGTCCTCCCTCATCCCCACCCTGCTGCCTTCTGGTGTCTGCTAGGGCACTGTGAAGCTTCCCTTTATCTGCTTTCCTATCAGACTACACCCCACCCCTCACTAAACCAGTAAGCTAACCAGTTATTGTTGGGCTTACTGGTTAAACGGTTAATCATGTAACCTTTCACATCCCTAACTATGGGTCATGAGACTCATGGAAACTGAACCAGAAAAAAGGGGTCAGGTTTGCACCATAAGTGAATTCACAAACCCATAATGCTTGGAAACTGCTGCTATAGAAAGCCTGTCTAGCATCAAATATCTCCTAGGCTTATATCCAAGTTTGGATAACATACACATTTATAGCTGAAAAAATAATGTATTTGGGGGGTGGAGGGAAGGATTTTATTTTGGCAATAAATGGCCATCATCAGTTCCAGCTGGTTAGCACTCCAGAAATACAGGATTCTTTATACATGCATTAAGAGAGGCCAATGCATCCTTTCCCTATATGAGCATGCTGACATTAAGTTTTATTAGCGCTTGTGATGCAGAAACCACTGCTTTTGAATGTTGACTAATCTGTTTTAAGAAGACTGCATCAATACCATCCAAAGAGGTACCTGTGGGTTCACACTTGTTTAAGACAGTAGTTTTTCCTTTACTATCATGATACTTAAGGACTGACTGAAGTCTGTTTTAACTCCTTCGGTTTCTTAACATCCTCAGTAAAATTGGCATGCCCTTAGACACTTGTGTACGGTGGCATAAGATAGCTGATACAGGCAGTTAAATTAGGTACTACTATTTCCCTACATAACTTATCACTCCAAGGAATCTTTAGCTCATTTGCTTGTCTGCTGGGTCAGACAGGCCAACTTATCTGTGAAGTTGCAGTGTTCACTTTTCTTAGTGGTACATTATTTTTGTTAAAAAGAATGTACATGGTTGTGTCCCTTTAGCTTAGAAGCTCCAGCTCATCCCAAACCAGATCAGAGCCTCTTATCGTGATCTGCTACTCCCTTGCCCCAGATCAAAATGTCATTGGTATAAACCTGAGTACCCTATAAACCATTAAACATTTATTGTATTTTCCACTGAAACACCTTAGAACACAATCTAGCCTTGAAACATAATCCAAGTGGCAGCCTGAAGAAAATAGCATCTCCCATAAGAGATGGTGACTGTGCAGAGACACGCGCTCTGGTTTTCACCAGCTAGAATTCAAACACATTAAGTGTGGAGGGGTGATGGGGAAGAAAATCTGGCACCATTCATGACTACCCCTTGGAGGCAGTGAATTTTAACCATTAGTTTAATCCTTTTCAGTCCATATATGAAAAGAGGTTTCCATCTTTTCCCACCTACAGTGACCAGCAAGCATATACACTCTGTTGGTTTTTGTTCTGATGCTCAGACCATCAAGTCAAGTTTTTAGCCGCTGCCCAAGGGGAACTTTCCTAGGTTCATGGATCATGGGATGGCTGAGCTCTAAGTTCTATTTTCCACTCCATTGAGAATGTCCCCATTTCCTTGAAAGGTATACTTCAAAACATTTGAAGAGTTTGTCCTCTGAACCTCCCATGAACATAGCTACTTGTGAAACTAAGCTGAAAGACTATGCCACCAACTAAGTGTTTAAGACAGAGGAGACACTCAAACAAAAAAGCTTGTCTCACCTCAGGACAACACAGGATTGTTACTTTTTGCTAAGTGCCCTAACCACTAGGCTACTGAGAAAATGGCTCAGTCCTCGTTTTCCATTAAGCTGCACACATGATCTCACCTTCAGACAGTCAGCATGGATTCATCGAGGGCAAGTCATGCTGGTCAACCTGACTGCCTTCTATGATGAAATGACTGGCTCTCTGCATATGGGGAGAACAGTGGACGTGATATATTTTGATTTTAGCAAGGCTCTCACAAGCCACAGCATTCTCACAAGCTAAGGAGGTTTAGGTTGGATGAATGGACTGTAAGGTGGACAGAAAACAGGTTGGATCACCAGGCTCAAAGGGACAGATAAATAGCTCAGTGTCTAGTTGGCAGCTGGTGTCAAGTGGAGTGCCCTGCGGTTGGTCATAGGGCCAGTTTTGTTCAGTATCTTCACCAACGACTTGCAAGATGGGATGGAGTGCACCCTCAACAAGTCTGCTGATGACACCAAGCTGGATGGAGTAGTAGATATGCTAGAGAGTAGGACTGGGAATCAGAGACACCTAGACAAATTGGAGAACTGGATCAAAAGCTATCTCCTGAAGTTCAGTAAGGACAAGTGCAAAGTCCTGAACTTGGGATGGAACAATCCCAGGCACCAGTCCAGGCTGGGGACCAACTTGGGGGCTACAGTAGAAAATAAGCTGAGTATATACTCCTTTTGCAAAGAGGGCTAACAGCGTACTGGGCTGCCTTAGCAGGAGCACCAACACCAGATCAAAGGAAGCAATTATTCCCCTCTATTTGACATTGGTGAAGCCATATCTGGAGTGCTGTATCCATTTTGTGCCCCCCACCACCAAAAGGATGTGGACACACTGAAGAGAGTCCAGCAGAGGGCAACAAAAATGGTCAGGGGGTAGGGCCACATGACTTCCGAGGAAACGCTGAAGTAACTGGGTTCATTTAGTCTAAAGAGAGAACCGAGGGGGGGGATTTAATAACAATTTTCAATTACCGGAAGGGTGGTTACAAAGAGGATGGATCTAGACTGTTCTCAGTGCTGGCAGATGACAGAACAAGGAACAGTTGTCTCAAGTTGCAGCAAGGGAAGTTGAAATTAGATATGAGGAAAAACTCTCTCATGAGGAGGACAGTAAAGTACTGGAACAGGCTACCTAGAGAGACTGTAAGATCTCTATCCTTGGAGGTTTTTAAGCCCCAGGTAGACAAAGCCTTGGCTGAGATGACAGCTGGGAAACGTCCTGCTTTAAGCAGGGACGGGGTTGAGCTAGATGACCTCCTGAGGTCCCTTCCAGCCCTCATTTTCAATTATTCTATTTGCTACAGATTTTTCCATCTAAGGAATTAATTGTCCAAGTGAGAGCTCTGGCATACTTCTGAGCATGTGTAGAAGGTAAAGTCTAGTTGCCTCTGGGTGACTATGATAGTCTTGGTGAGGAAAGAATGCTAGAATGAGGATCTGTAAATGACACATCCTTCAGCACTGGAGGAATCTGCACTAGTGACGGAGAAAGCCATTTCAACGGTGGTACTGAATTAGCACCAAATCCTCTGGTAGGATAAGAGAGGATAGAAAATACAGGGTGCAACAGGGCAAGGACCTCAGTCAATACCATACAGAAATGTTCTTTCTGAAGACAGGATGGGAAGCTAGGTTAAAAGAAACTGGTTGTGGCAGTACTATTGCACAGAGACAGAACAATGGTATTTGTACAATGTCTCAATCTTCCTCACTAGAGCTGGTAAGCTGCTCACAGTACTGGTTCCAGGTTAAGTATGCAATTTCCAGGTTCTCTATGAACTTTTGTGGGAACCTCGCAAAGTCACAAAATCTCAGAATCACATTAACATCACAATCTGAAAGTTCACATTTCCATGAGCTTATATAACTAAGACAGGGAGCCAAGAACCCTTAAAGGCAGTAAAAGCTTTACTGGGAATCAGTATGGGCAGGAAGAAAGTTAGTCACTTGGTAAAGATCCTAACCAGAGATCTGCCTCCCAAGAAGAGCAGAGAAGGGCCAGATGAGTGCAAATTTCTCCAGAAACAAGGACCACCAACCCAGTCAGAATAGCAAGACAATGTTGGATAATCTTTGGTGCCAGGTACAGGCTCTCAGTCTGAGCTTGTTCTTTGAAGTTGTTGCCTTCAAATCTGTCTGTCTGTGTCTGTCCCATCCTGTGTCTCCCCCACCCCCCGAAGGGTCCTGGACTTAAATAAGTGGCAAATGGAACAACTCTTTAGGATACAAGACTCCTCTAGATAAAAGAGGCTGGCAGTACACCCACCTAGGTTTAGGATAAACCCATCACAAGACAGGCAGTTTTAAAAGCCAGCAAAAAGACAAGAACATGGCTCACAAAAGAGTGATTCACATAAAAAAGCAAAAGTAGTGAGATAAATTGATAGCACCTTGAAAAAAAATAATGCAGTTGAGTGGGAGCAACTGGCCAGCAGGTACCAACCCCTGCTTGAAGGCCAGGAGACCTTCCTTCTCTTTTCACTCCCAAACTAGAAAGCAAACCAAGGAAGGAGAGGATCAGAAAACAAGAAACTTTAGCAGTAATTTAAAAAAGGGTCTAGAAGCTAGGGACCACCTCTAAACATGCTGCTCTGAAGTATACTGATTAGCATACTCCATCGACCTCCGCATCATGTATATTAGCATCCCCACACTTCGAAATGGGGGTGAGGACATTTTAACTAAAGCTCATCGAATGAGTTTTAATTAAAGTGTCCCCGCCATCATTGTAAAGCCCAGGATGCTAAATACATGTGATGCTATAGGTGCTTTAGAGTGGCTCTTGGAGCCACACTAATTAAAGCACCCCCTTTCAACCCTGGAGAATGTGTAGAGAGATACCCTAGGTTTCATGGTATAAGTGACCCATAACGTGCTAAGTCAGCAAGGCGCAAGACAAACCTACTTTAAGAACACGTATGCAGTATAATTACTTGAAGAAGGGTGCCTGTACAAGAGCCTGGAGGCTGCTCCAATGCACTGTAATTACAACGGGTCAGAGCAGACTCAATTAATCAAGTCTACTGGAGAGTGGTAATTACCGCAATCCAGCCAGCCTCTGCATCTTGTGCATCAGCTCCCCGTGCTCATCGATGAGCTTTAGATAAAGTACCCCTACCCCCAACTTGAAGTGCGGGGACATTGATACACGAGCAGCTCTTAAGAACCATGCTAATTAAAGTCCCCCTCTCCCCCCCAGCACATGTAAAGACCCTCAAAGACTCCCTAACAAGGCTAAAAAATTCTAAATGCATTTTCATCCCCAATGGACTCTTGTCATCTGGAATATCTCTAATCTAAAAATGAGCTGTCTACAGGCAATACATTACGCAGAATGTTTGGAAGTGCTATGGAATGCACTCATTCAGCCATAACTCACTCCAGCATGTTAGGTTTGCTTGTTGAAGAAAGTCTTTAATAACAGAACTGTCAAAATATATTCAAGTCATATTTCACTTTTTTCCTTTAGTTGCACTGACTGAAAATATAGCTTTTAAACATCAAAAATTAACAATCTAAATTCCCTGTTCTTGCAAATCACCTGCTGTATGACCCAACAACACAGAACTAGTTGTATACATCTTGGCCTTTAAGTAGAATTTATCACTAGGACATTATAATTAAGTACTAAACAAGGACTAACACACAAGTATCACTGTTCTAAAGCAGCAAGAAAGGTCCACTTCCAGGTTAAAAAAAACATTTTTCCATGGTTTGTGACATACAGTGATTCCACTGGTTTACAGTAGTGATTCTCAAGCAGGCTCAGGCTCCAGGTGTGAAGAGATAAGCAGATAAAGGCAGAGGTGGGCTCTCCATGTGTGGCTGCTCCCCTCACTCCACTGCCTGGCCCTCCTGCAAGGAGGTAAACACTCTAATAAATAAATAAGTTTTTGAAATGGAGTGCCACTCAGTTCCCAAAAGCTATGGAAGAGCGCCTTAAGTTCAAAAAAAGGCTGAGAATCACTGGTTTAAGAGGACATAGGAATGTTGGCAAATTTCTTCTATGAAGCAGTAATTCAAAATATTTTAACTTAAAAGTTATTTTCATACTTTTCAAGATAGAGTATTTTAAACCTGAGCTTTTAAAAATCAACTTCAAAACCAATCACTGATCTCCAGACTTGGAACTAAAATTCAAAAAAAAAAGAAGCAGCCAGTAACTCTTAACCTGTATACAGATCTCAGTTTGTTACTTAAGAAAGAATAAAAATATTTTTCTAAAGTTGCAGTCAGCCAGTAGAACTTACAATGAATTAATGGCAGGATCTAGTAAACATTGAAATTAAACATAAAAAAAGAACTTGATGGCATGAAAGCAAGCAGAATGATGACCCTAATCTCCCACTGAAATCACTGAGCTGTTAATTACAACTATTAAAAAGTTTGCTAATTTGAAGTTCAAGCACAGACAGTGCACACATTAAATCTTATAAGAGATTTTAATAACTCGACTACTCAGCAATTTAATCAATTCAATTTCCTTAAATTTTAACAGAACAATCTTATTTTACTTCCACAACATATATGATAATTGGCGGGGGTAACCTCATTTTCCAAATAAGTCATACATGTGATTGCCGACCCATGGCTGGGGGCTTGGCAGGCTTATAGTGGTGATCTGCACCCACCATGTCAGAGCACCATCAAAAGATATATGTTGCTTTTCAGAAGGGAAAGCATTGCCATCTGCTGTTTCAACCACATCCTGGTGGTACTGTTGCTTCTTGGTCCAGGACTGCTTATTTATCAGAATTGCTCCTGCTTAGTTTGCAGCTAATCTTCCCTGAAGGTCATTCCTCTATCTGCCACCTGCTGCACAGCTCTGCTGCCACAGAATGCCAGCTTCACAGAGATGGTTTTACCACCAAGAATGAACTCATAAATCAACTCAATTAGCTCCTTATTGGAATTAATCAACACCTCAGGGCTGTCTTAAATTGGCAGGATGCCAATATCATCATCATGTATATGCCCTGATTCTGGATGCCACTGATAAAACCGAGGAGGAATTCTATGCCAACCTTGACCAAGTCCTTTCTGACATTCCAGAGGGAGATGGCTGTTTTTTTCTTGGTGATTTCAAAGCCAGAGTTGGAAGGAACTCAAACCCCTGGAACAGGAACAGCAGCAAGGAAAGAGGAGGAAAGGCCAACTCCAACAGAGGAGGAAAGGCCAACTCCAACTCTAACTCTTCCCCTTGACTAAATGCATGGAACACTATAGGACTTACAAATCACAGAATCATATAAAATTAGGGTTGAAAGGGACCTCAGGAAGTCATCTAGTCCAACATCCTGATCAAAGCAGGACCGCCCCGAACTAGATCATCCCAGCCAAGGCTTCAATTAGCCAGGTCTTAAAAACCTTCAAGGATGGAGATTCCACAGGCTCTCTGGGTAATCTGTTCCAGTGTTTTACTACCCTCCTCCTGAGTGTTTTTCCTCATATCTAACCTAAGCTTCCCTTGCTGCAACTTGAGACCGTTGCTCCTTGTTCTGTCATCTGCCAGCATTGAGAACAGTCTAGCCCCATCCTCTTTCAAATCCCCCTTCAGGTAGCTGATGGCTGCTATTAAGTCCCTTCTCAGTCTGCTCTTATCTAGACTAAATAAGCCCAGTTCCCTCAGCTTCTCCTCAGAAATCAAGTGCCCCAACCCCCTCACCATTTTTGTTGCCCTCTGCTGGACTCTCACCAATTTGTCCACATCCTTTCTGTAGTGGGGGCCCCAAAATTGAACACAGTACTCCAGATGTGGCCTCACCAGTACTGAATAGAGGGGAATTATCACTTCCCTTGACCTGCTGGCAACATTCTTACCAATGCAGCCCAGTATGCCATTAGTCTTCTTTGCAACAATGGCACACTGTTGGCTCATACTGAGCTTCTTGTCCACTGTAACCCCCAGGTCCTTTTCTGCAGAGCTGCTGTCCAGCCAGCCTGTACTGGTACATGAGATTGTTTTGTCCTAAGTGCAGGACTTCACACTTGTCCTTGTTGAACCTATTGAGATTTTTTTTTTTTGGCCTAATCCTCTAATTGGCGACATACCACCACCTGATTGACCACAGCACTGTTCATGCCCAGGATTGCAAAGATGTCCGCATCACCCAAGCTATACTAGGAGCTGATGATTGCTGGACTGATCACCAACTCATTTGCTTGGTTATGTCACTCAAATTAACTCTCAATGACAGCTGCAGCAGAAGTAAGGCCAACACAAGATCAATACTGAAGGAATCGAGGACCCAAACAAGCAAGACATCTTCCACCACTGTCTCAACAAAAAACTGGCAAATTCCAATCAATAACAATGGGACAATGTCAGTAGTGTTTGGGGTGCCTTCACGTCTACTGTCATCAGTGCCTGCAAAGAGACACTTAGATTTTCTACCAGGAAGCAGAAAGACTGTTTTGATGAAAATGACTGGGAGATCCAAGAGTTGATTGACTGGAAGCGCAAGGCCTTTTGTGCCTGGCAAAACAACAACTTCAAGCAAAAGAAAATGAATCTCTAATAAGTCAAGGCAGAGGTCCAAAAAAAGGACCTGCAATATGAAGAATAGATGGTGGGAAGACAAGGTGAAGGAGTTCAACAAATGTGTGTGGATTTTTCAATGCCACCAAAGCCATCTATGGTCTGAGCACTCAGGGACCAACCCCCTTAAGATCTAAGAATGGAGGAGTTTTGATCAAGGAAAGGAGACAGGAGCCATCAATGCCCATTGGAAGGAACATTTTGAAGACCTTCTCAATAGAGACTCTGTTGTTGATGAGAGTGTTCTTAACTCCACCCCACAAAACCCAGGTAGAATCCCTTCAACCCTTGACGAGCTGAGGAATGACATCAAGTAGATGAAGAACAGCAAGCCATCTGGCATGGACAGAATCCCCATGGACATCTTTAAGCAGGAGGAAGAGGAACTTGCATCACAGCTCCATGCCCTCATCTTAAGGATTCAGAATGAGAAGGAAATCCCAGGTGACCTCAGGGATGCCATGATTGTCACAACCTTCAAGAAAGGAGACAAGTCCAACTCTGGAAGTTACAGAGGAATCACCTTGCTGCCCACTGCAGGAAAGATGATTGTGAGAACCCTCCTGAACTGTCTCCTTCCACTTACTGAAGAGTTCCTCCCCGAATCTCAGTGTGGGTTTAGGTTATCAAGAGGCACAACTGGCATGATCGTCATAGCTTGCCAGCTGCAGGAAAAATTCCGGGAACAACATAAACCTCTCTACATGGCTTTCTTTGACCTCACAAAAGCCTTCAAAACTCTTTCAATGGAGAAGCGCTGTGGAGGATCCTTCTGAAGTATGGGTGCCCACCGCAATTTGTCACCATTCTTTGCCTGCTCTATGATGGGCAGTGGTTCTCAGATCCATCACAGATCGCTTTGAAGGGAAGACAGGAGTTAAGCAAGGCTGAGTCATCGCTCCAACACTTTTCAATATTCCTTACTATGATGCTACATCTGATCACTGACAAATTTCCAGCCAGAGTGAACCTAACTGCCCAATGGGTGGTAAACTATGTAATCTTAGCTAACTCCAAGACAAAACCAAAACCACCCCAACCCTCAATTGAGCTCCAATATACTGATGATGCTGTAGTCTGTGCTCACTCAGAAGCAGCCCTTCAGGTAATCATCTCTTGCAAAAGGCTGACATCAACCAAAAATCCAACATAGTCTCAAATGTGCAGTTGTAACTTTCGGACACCTGAGGAAATGGGTGTTCGAAGACTGTGACATCAGATATGAAACCAAACTCATGGCTTATCAAGCAGGTGTGATCCCCACCTCACTGGTCAAAGCCAAGACATGGACAATGTTGTTGGAGAAGCACCATCAGTGATGCCTGTGGACGATCCTTCAAATTCAGTGGAAAGCCAGTCACACCAACATTAGCATCCTCTTACAAGCAAACACCACGAGCATCGAGATGGTGACCATCCAACACATCCTCTGGATGTCCAACTCCAGACTCCCAAAGCATGTCTTATTCTCCCAGCTCAGTCAAGGCATATGCTTAAGAGGAAGGCATAGAAAGCACTTCAAAGATGTCCTTAAGGCCAACTTGAAAAAATACAACATCATCATAAACTCATGGGACACTATTGCCCAGGACCGCCCCAAATGGAGGAAGTATCTGCTGCAAGGATCTCAGTACTTTGAAACTTTACAACAATAGGACACCGAGAAGTGGGGTGACAGAAGCAGCATGACATGGAGAAAATCAAGAATCTGGAGCCATCCACCCTGCATGGAAACACGTGTCTGAGTTGCAACAGAGTCTGTCAATCCCAGATCAGCTTCATCTGCCATTTTTGGACTCACAGATAAGACAAACATGGAAGACAATCATCCTTGACTGTGAAGGATTCCTAAAGACAAGTGGTTAAAATATGTTTTTTATAGTTGCAACAAAGTTGCAATAAACAGACTACTGACTCTACATCTTTTAGAGGTACTCCCAGGAGGCCCTCAGAACCCCAGGTAAGGCTGCTAGGACCAGCATGGGTGCTGACCCCTCCCTTCTTCTACTTAGGGTAACCATATTTCCAGTTCCAAAAAAGAGGACACCTGTCAGGAGGGAACACCTCACTCCCAACCCACACCCCCCAGACACTGCTAGTCCCCCTCACTCCCAACCCACAACCCCTTGCTTTTGCCAGCTGCCCCCATCTCACCCAGGCCAGAGCACAGTGGCCACAGCAGCTCTGGCTTGTGCAAGCAGTGGTAGAGTGAGTCCAATCCCAGCACGGGCTGGAGCAAAGAGGGGAGGCCTGTGGCACTCTCCCCCCTGGGCTGGGGCTCCTGTGATGCACAAGAAAGTCTGGCCACAGCTGCCAACCTGGGTAGCATATCCCAGATGTGCAGCTCCCCACTGCCCCCAAAGGGCCCCCCTGCCCCCTCCCCCTGTTGGAGGGGCAGTCACCTCCCTCCCTGATTTCCGTGTCCTCACACACACACACACACACACACCCAGCCTGGAGGCCCTGGACAGTCCTCAAGCCCCGTTCCCTAAAGACTTACCTGAGTGCAGCTGCTAGGGTGGCTCCCACTACCTCGCCTAGCTGTATACTGGCCATGGGCATCCACGTATGCATCTGTGTGTGCACGAGTGTGCACAGATGCACTTGGTGCCCCCTGCTTGCATTTACCGCAAGCAACACTGAATGTTTCATTTTTCCACAGGAAACAGAAGACTCAGATCCCCAACACACTTATTACTAGGCAAGCCGGGAAATGAAGTTTTTCTACCTACCAGCATCCATGCTGAAAAAGGACTAGTGGAGGAAATCCCAGACATTTGTTCACATTTAAAAAAATGCCCAAACGGAGGTCAGAAGACCCAAAAAGAAGACATGTCCAGGAAAACCTGGATGTATAGTAACCCTACCCCTACGCCACCCGGGTCCCTTTGCTGTGCATTGGACCACACGTGCAGGGGCATGCCCTAGCTCAAAAAGCAGTAGCACAAATATGTGCTGCTGCTATTTGTTCCACAGAAAACATATGCTCCTGCATGCTAATCAGTACACGCCCAGAGATTTGAAATGGGAACACATACAGTTAAAAACATTCTGATCTGTTGTGATCATTTTTAGTTCTCTGCAACAGAACAACTGTTCTATTATATTCCTGTAGTAAAAAAAAAAGAACGAAAATTAAGAGCTGGCATTTTCCAACGGGTGCCTTGAATCTAACAAGTGGTGCCTTGATTCCACAAAGGTTGAGAACCACTCCTAGATATATCCAGATAGCCACATTAAGGGACCGTGTGCAACAGATCATCTTTCTCCTCTCCTTCCCCTCTGCAATTACTCCTCACCTCAAAAAGCAAAGGAAAAGCACACTCAGTTTGTCCTCCTTAATGCCATCCTCACTGGACTTTGTTGTGCAACTGCTCTGCCAGTGACTGATGGATGTCAAATCCCAATAAAACTCCATAATAAATTTCTAGGTATGCATGCCTGAAAGCTTCAGGCATTTTCTGAAAAAACGAACTAAACAATTGACAATAGGAAACATGTCTGACTACAACCTTAAGTGGGAACTAGCTGAAAAACCTCCAACAATGCACACCATTAATGAAAGAAAAAACATGACTTGAGCCTAATCATGAAAGATGCACAGTATTATTTTTGTGCATCTGAGAGAGAGGTAGGTTGGTGATGTTGTCTAAGTGACGGAATGCTACAACCCAAAGGCTCTCAAGAGTTGAAAGGCTGTTTTTTCACTGTATCCTCTTAATGCTGGATAATATTGCTATCAGTCCTTCAGGTTAACAGCACATATCCTTTCTGAAACATTAGAAAGCTAAGAACTAGACTAGTTTTCTTAGTGTGTTGAACCTTTCCTATACAGTTCACTGGCTAAAATCCAGCCTTGGACAGATATAACTGAAAGTACTTAATTGCCAGACAGATGTTCAGTAGCTATATGGAGTCAGCCAACTGCCTCATTTCAGATCCTGCAAGAGTCCAGAACTAGATTCTGTTACATGATCAAAATATTTACCAGCCTTCCACATGGTCTCTGCCAAATTTCAGTGTACTGAATGTAAAGATTTCACCCCTAAGCATTCCTCTTTATATAATTCAACACTGGTTGTTGGGTAAACTCCAGGGATACATACATGCCCTCAAACCTAAGCATTTGAAACAGAAAAAGGCCTCACTAATGGAAGCACATTTTTAAACTATTTCCTTAAATTCCAGTTCGAGGAAGGATTGAGCAAATCAGCAACCTCAGGGCAAAATGAGGTGCCATTTAAAAGACAGGCTGAAGAGACTGGTTCTGACTCTTAAATACTTATGACCAGGCAGCAAGGTTCCTGGAGGGATGAACTTGCACTGGCCCATAAGGCATGAAAAGGAAAAATCAGGTGTTTATACCCCAACAACAGGTGCATACCTGTTAGCCCTTGTATTTTGAATAAATTGATATGCAGACTGCATTCCAACATGCTGACCAAATACCCATTAAACTGCACGTACTCTAGGCTGGTGTGTATTGTGAACAGAGATTGAGGTAGTTCAGGGGACTGGTTTCTCTTGCCCAACCCGACCCCAAACTTACCTCCCCCAGGAGTAACTACAAATACTCTTAAGCAAGATGGGGAAAACTGGACTATCAGCTGTTCATATGCACCTTTAAAACCATATGCCAAAGATCTGTGCTATACTTAACGTATTTAAACATTATTATTGGTTAGACCCAGCTGTGGTACGCAATAGCAATAGCATGTGTGTGCATGTGCACCATCTAGTACTCATAACTTCTCCTTTCCTTCTTTTTGCATCTCAAAAGAAAACAAACATTTGTTTGGAGCTTATTTTAGCTCAGTTACAACAGTCCCTTCCAAATCCATCTCACTGATCCGAAATAAAATGATATTTCTCTCGCAACAAAAAAAAATAAGTCTCGGAATCTGACATTGGAGGTGGGTTTGAGCGTCATTAAGGAAGAGGGGAAAAACGACAACAGATTTTAATATGGGACATTTTAAACTTAATTTCTTGCATCTTATTGTCATGTACCCTGCTTTAAAAAATAAGTATATATAGAAAAAGGTATATTCTTATGATTTCAAGCTGCTACTTAGCAAAGTTAAATGTAAGTATGCTGTTTTTAAAGATCTACAATATCTTTCCCTTCACTAATTACAACAGTATTGCTTTTGGGATTACAAGCAAAATATGAGCAAAACCCCCAGGAACTCCCAACTGACAAAGTTATGGTATGGCTTCCATTTCCACTGATGCTAAGAAAAGTAAAAGAGACATAGCACAGATGTCATCCTACAATACTAAGGGCACCTTCTTATAAAAAAGAAGTTACTTTAATTCTCTGGACACTTATATGGATTATAATGAACTTCAAAATTTAAAATGTTAATAAGATCAGGTAAGACACATGAGAAGTGTCACCAGGAACAGAAGGCAAGGAAATGGCAATCCAAAACAACACATGTGTAAACCTCAAGTAAAATATTGTCTCCAAAACAAACTTATCTAAAAGTCACTGTGGCACAGTGCATTTCATGCAACCAAATTATGTAGCAATCAGTACATTACATCCAGCTTGCAAATCCAAAAAATAACATTCTCATGAGATGGTATTCCTTCTACAGTACTACCATTCATAACTGAAACTAAGAATGGAGGATTTTTTTAATTAAATATTTGCAAACCCTCAAATTAAAAAAAAAAAAAGAGAGAGAGAAAGGTTAGACTAGTATTTTAACCAAGACAGCCAATCCATTTCTTATTGCAATTGAAATCTGTAGTCATCCAAATTCCCATTTACTCATGGGGATTCAGTGGTGCTTGCCCCAGAATTAAACAAACAAATTAAAACCCATACAAAATAAAACGTTACTTTTTAATGAATTTCCACCCCTCACAGGAAGAACGAGAGGAAACAGCATTGTGATTTAAAAAAACTAAATCAATAAATAAAGCAGAGAGAGAGATGAAAGAAAAAAAGCTTGAACAACTTCAGAGTACTATAGAATTTAGGGCCGAGGTAGGCAATTATTTTTGCCCATTGGCCACAAAGGCCTACGTGCTCCCAGCAACACTGCTTGATGCTCGCTCCCCTGGGAACAGGAGGACTAAAGCAGCCACTGCTCCCCATGCTTTCTGCACCCAGGAATCACCTTGCTCTGAGGAAGGCATGAGGAAGAGAGAAGAGGGGGCAGTTGCAAAACAAATGCCTGTACTACTTCCTCTCCCAGAGACATTTCTAGTGGTTTCATCCTATTAATTCTATTAACACACTTCCCTCTACCATTCAAATTCTCCAATGCCCTCTTAAATACACATTTCAACTTCTAGGGATAACACCTAGAAAAGCAAATGTGACAGGACATAAGGCCTTGCTTTGAAAAAAACTAAAAGGAGTCTTGTAACAAATGCAATGCTTTAAAGGATATTTACACAGATGTGCCCAAAGAGCATATGCATTAAAGTCATGAAGAGTCAATGCGTTAGCGTTTCAGATTATTTTTTGCTGATGCTATCAACTTGCTGCACAGTTCACCATTCTAAATTACAGACTGATCCATTAGAGAAGCTTTTTGATATTACAACGAGGGTTATTCCTGAAAAAATGGTAGGTGATATTCTAGCAGCAATAATGATAAACAATCAGCTGCTGACACCACTTGTCTCACCATATTCACTCTATCAAATTTCTAGTGTGGCAAGCAACAGACGGAGCCCCCAGTGCTGCTCTCCTTGCAGTACAATAACACTTCTGACTAAAATCCAGAACTGTGATCTGTGGTTTCTTGGCAAGCAGCCTTAAACCACAGTACAAGCACCTAAGGAAACATAGTAAAGACATATATTCCTAACCTCAAAGAGCTTGCAATTTCAGACTCTATCTGGTAAATGACTCTGGGTGAGCAAGTTCTGCAGATATACAGAAATAAATGCAGTATCAAGACAAGAGTTGGAATGAGTTCCAAAAGAAAAAAAAAAGAGGGAGAGGGTGGAGACAAAACTACCAGAAAAAATATAAAAGAGACTAGGCAAGGGTTACAGGACTGGGGGAAGGGGAAGGAAGCTGGGTAACAAAAATAATGAAATACTTTGCTAAATTCAGTTGTACAGCTTGTTAGCAAAATATTATGCCAAGATTACATGCTGTGAACAAGTGGGAAGTATCTGGAAATTAGGGAAGATGGATAAATCAAAACAACCAAATTAGAAGGAGTAGAGGGAAATGATGTAAAATAAATGGGCATAAATATGAGGATGAGGAGGACTGTGTCACTTGATTAAACACCTGGACTAGGGACAGACATTCAAAAAGCCTGAGCCTGAACTGATTCAGTCTTTGCAGGGTAGTCTAACCTGCTTAGGTTGAACCAATTTGCAACTGCTGACATTCCCTCTGGACAGAGCAAATGCAGACACATGCCTGCAGTGGCTCAGGCTAGAAGCCAGTGGGTACTACAGCAACCCTCCCTTCCTTTCTACACTGCTGAGCTGTCAGGCCCTCCCACAGGGTGCTCCGATTAGGAAGGGGTGTAAACTCCCACCCTGCCTGTACCATCCTGGGCTTTTCCCTGCTCGCTGCTCAAGGGGCAGGATTGTTGCTAGACCCCAGTCCCCCGCTAGCATTCGAAGCAAAGGGAGCATTTATCAGTCCATCAACAAAACAAAAGCCTCTCTCATTAGTTCAAGCTCTTCTTAAACAGCTTTTTCTTGGGAAGGAACGGGGAGACATTACCAGCTGACCTGCTGATTAACTCCAAAAAGCCCTAAGTGGATGCTGTCCTGTCTGCTTGTCCCAGTAAAATTGGAGATATACACACAGACACCTCTCAGCAATAGTTAGTAGAGGTGCACAAAGCAGACTGTATTCAATTTGGATTCAGCCTGCTTCGGGGGAAGTGATTCAATTAATTGATTTGGATTATTGTCCCGATTCAATTCAGCCAAATCCGAATCTGAAGATTCGAAGCCGATTCAGAGAATCAGTGATTCAGCCACAGACACAGCTTTAAATGTTTTTTCTACATGCCTAGAGGTACCAGCCATGGCTCACAAAAGCTGAGATGGTGGGGTGGATGGAGCGTCCCACAAGAGAATTGCCGCCCCCCCGCAATGCTCGGTGGTGGACCCAGAAGTGCTTCTGGTCCATTTCCAGGCCCAGTGCCAAGTGCGCTGGGGACCACCCCCGTGCTCCCAGGGGCACTCCATCCGCTCCACCATCTCAGCGGTCACAAGCCACTTAGTACCTAGAGGTATGTAGAAAAACCATTTAAAGCTGTGTCTATGTCCAAATCATCGAATTTCTCCAAATCAGTTTGGAGGGTTCCAATTTGGAGAGATTAAAGGGTCTCCTGATTCAATTGAGATTTGGAAATTCAGGCACCAAATTGGGCCAAACCTCTGCCAAATCGAATCAGCGACCAAAGCTTTGCACAGCCCTATTACCTAGCATACTAAATGCCTAGGGTCCATGTGGCTGGGGTCAGTGCTATGTGAGACAGGAGTGAGGGAGGGGGAATCCCTGCTTGAGCAGTGAGGTGGGGGGGGGGGGGGCTGGGGGAAGCAAGGCACACCTTGCTGTGCCTTCAGTCTCTACTGGAGCTCTGGCTAGGGAACAGAGGAGTGGGTCCAGACTGTTCTTTGCACCAGACAGCACAGTCCAGGGCTGCAAAGAATCTGGGATGCTGGGGGGACTGATTTAACTTAAACCAGGAATGGGTCTGAGACAGACATTGTATCAAAGGGTTCAAGCAAATCAGTTAAGTCTGACACTACATTCAACCACGTTTATTTTAAACCAGTTTCAGCCATTTTGAAACTGGTTTATGTGCACTAAACTTATGCTCTGTTACAGGCTTAAACCAGTTTCTGATCACTTAAGCTGGTTTGTATGTAATGTCTGTCCCTATGCCTGGTGTTGACAGAGATGGTTTCCCAGAGGCGTTCCTGCTAGTACTGGTAGGCTTACCATTTTAACCCTGAATGATTTCTCCTTTGTGGACGCTGTAGTGGGACCAATCCTTGAGTTCCGCACTGTTTTAGCTGGTTGATACAGCCAGAAAGTTGGCTCTGTCTCTGAAGGTCTATGCACATGCTGCAGACCACATCTCCCCTTGTCTGTGGAACCTTTGTGGTTGCATTACTTAAGCCCTGAAGCCAGTGCCGTCTCCCGGCAAGTCTTAACTAGAGCTACCTCATCCTTTTGGGGTTCTGCCAAAGTTATGGACCTAACAACCTTTTACTGCTTTTTTTTTTGGCGGGGGGGGGGGGGGAGACGAGACCACCAAATAGTATAATCAAACAACAGACAGACTCTGCAAAACAATTTCTGGAAACATCCACTTTACTTTAAATGCAAGAGATAAACTAATCTATGGAAATAGAAGACTTGTACTCAAGTCTCAGCTTTGTTTTTCTTGCTATTCCAAGAAGCCGTCTGCATTCTGTCGATGTCTGCTTACGGGTTCAAAACTCTCCTTCAAGTCCTCCAGGTCTGGCCTGCTTCCTTGGTGGAAAGGTTCCGTTTTATAAAAATCACAGGACCCTTAATCAGGTGAGCACTCTGAGAGGTTTTAAATTCTATACCAGGCTATCTGGTGCTTGGTTATAAGGCTGCCTGTGGGAACAGTGTTCTCTTGATGATATCTAACTTATGCCCAAGGCTGCTTTCACTGGAACAGAAGACCCTTTAAGCAAAAAGAAAAAAACACTACTCATTGTCAATATGTTCAAAAATCCTGGTCCAAAAAAGAGAGAAAAGATAGCATGAAAGACCCAGTATATCTTATAGCCAAAATGTCAGTCGGACACCAAAAAGCAATGTAGCTAGAGGGTGACAGTGGCGACAATGAAAAAAACCCCAGTGCTGACACTGCTGTTAGCACATCTATGCTTTCTGGTGATCAGTACAAACAATTTCACGAACTACTGTTTCCCTTAAGGTAAAATGAGAAGTATATGTTCAAGTAATGAAAATAGGCGTTTTCTCCTCTTAATTTGATCTTCGCACGAAATTAAAAACCTCCTTTTTCAAATCTCAACCTATTACAGTATACGCATAAACATCTAGGTCTCAGTGGGTGCGTCTATACATGCCGTTTAATGCACAGTAGCCTATTCTACTGTGCATTGAAGTAACGTAAAAAAAGTGTTAATATGCAGTAGACTAGGCTACTGCATGCTAAGCCTCACCTAAAAAGCATGCGCTTGCACTACTGCACATTAGTGAAGCCTAATGCACATTTATTTAGTACCTCATACTGGAGGTACTAAATTTAATATGCATTTGAAAAAGTGCATTAATGCACATGTTGACACACCCAGTGAACCGAATTATTTCAATTTAAATAAGATATTGTTCAAACCTAGTCACACTCAGACACTATATTTTCCTCAACCACTGTACCATGTTCGCCACATAACAAAAACAAAAATTAAAAAAAAAAGGAAAAAGTCAGAATCTACATTTCACTGTATGCTATTATTTCTCTGCATGATTCCAATATTTTATCTGAATGGCAATTTAATGCAACTTCTCTCTCTCATTCTCCAGGGAAAAATATATTTACTTATTCCAGAAAGAGGCCTGTGGCAAGAATTTATCTTCCTGGTGTTTAAAACCCTATTTGCTGCTCAAATGGCTAGTAGTGGTCCCCAAACCCTGGAGAATAAGATGTACATGTCAACAGCAAAAAAGCTATTATTAAACAGCTGAATTCTGTTATCAATACATAGCTGAAAGAAATGTAGTCTCTTCCAACCCAATATTCTTGTAATAGCCCTAAATGTGAAACAAGGCAATTCTTATTCAATTTTTTCAGCAGACCCAGGGGATCCAAGATGAGGTAGAGGGGAATTTTGCATCATATGTACTGTACAGTATCTTAATCAACTGCTTAAGAGCAACACCGAGAGCAGGGTAGCTGTTACAAGAGGCCCTGGTGTACTGGGAGACCAAGATTATTGTAAAGGCATTTTTAATACTATGGGCCAGCCAAACAGTAAGCATCTTCCCCAATCCATCCTCCCCTGCCCCACCCCACACACAGAAGCAGCACTTCATTGGTCATTTTTATGACTAAATACATATAGTCAAGTGAATGTGTGAAATGGCATGTGCCACTTTTTCAAGAACCTGACATTTTGTGCAGGAATTGCCAACCAACAGCCAACTAATTTTCATTATACAATTCATTTCTCAATTCCTCTATGGACTTTCATCCATTATAAATAATTATAAACACAAAAAAGTTATACATACTGTAACCTGGGAGGCATCCATGAACTGTAGCCCAAAGTAATCTGTTTCCACAAGGTCCAAGTGATATACGATTTGGTCGAACAAATCCTGCCCTTTGGCATTTTTCTGTAAGAAAAAAGATTATTTTTTAATTAAAGTAAGATTTTTTTTGCATGATTCATTTTAAAAGCTGCCAGCATAACAAACTATTTAGATGTTAAAGAATTATGTTGAAAGGGGTTTTGTTTCCTTCAATTAGTAAGATATTGTAGGTGCTTATCTGCATCAAATTTGACAAATCACCAAAGTAGATAATAAATTTACTGTTTTAAATTTAATATCATCACATTTTTCTCCCAATTTAACTCTAAAAAATGTTCTACAATTCAACCTAGAGTAAGAAATGAGGAATATTACTGCCATTTTTCTAAAATAAAAGAGCCAACGTTTTAAACCCCAGGGTACTGAATTCTCCATTACATGTCTGCTCGAGTCATTGTCTAAAGTCTGTTGGCAACTGTCTGATGTCAAATGTAATCAATGCACTGCCACGCCACCATTCAAGTTGCAAAATAAATTTTAGACAACTTGACTAGTTAAGAATACTATGAGCAAAGGTACTGGCATTTGATAGAGTCTTTAAATAATGTTGCTAATTGCTGAACAGCAGTTACAGCCCTTGCACATAAAGAAGCCAACCTCTTACTAATTTGGCACCCTGCTCGGCCTGTGGGGGTATGGAAACTGAACTACTCTCGGCTGAAGACACTAGTTAGGAAGCCTGCCCTAACCCTACAGCAGTGCTTCTTAACCTTTTTGGACTCAAGGTACCTCTCCATAAATTTTTGTGAATAGAGCAGCACCCGGTTTCAAAAGCTAATGCATATAGTTCAGCGCTGACATCCTTGCAGAAGGGCTGGGCAGTGAGAGTGGAGGAACACTCAGGCTGGGACAAGTCTGAGCCTGTGCTTATCTCATCACCTCCCAGCTCATCATCTTTCAAAGGATCTGGCAGCACCAGGTGTCTTGGTTCCATGGTTGAGAATCAGTGGCCTAGGTGTGCCTGCATGCTTGTATACTTGTTCAGTGACTAACACAAGAACTTTAGTCGCTTGTACTGTTAAGTCCAAGCAGGGCAAGAAAAAATAAATCTTAGTTAGACGTGTTGGGAATAGTAGGACAAAAACAAGCAAAACACACCAATTTGAAATGCCAGATTGTCAAGAGCTTATTTTAAAAATTCTTTTGGAAAGAGTTTTATTACAAAAACAAACAACCATACCAAACCAAACATTTGAGTAGGATTCTTCAGCTGAAGCCTCATTTGATTTTGGAGTCAGGGGAAGTACTGTAAGTATAATCTAGTCAATTTCAAAATACAAAACATTCATGTATTACTGTGCCCAAAATGGCTCGTTTTTGCATTTAAATTGCTGCATGAGATTTTCATGAACAAAACTGTAAGAGTATCTATCTCTCTAGCTATGTACGTGTGTTTTAGCAAACGTTCATTAGTATGTCTGTTAGTATTACTCTGTAAATCTACAAAGGGACCCATCATCCAGGTCAGCAGTTCCCAATCTATTTTCCATGGTAACTTTTTAACTTGTGGTCATCTTCTGGGTCAGGCCCACTGAACGTCTGTAGGACCTGTAACCCAGTGTTTCTCACCCTGTGGGTCACAAAAATATTTTGAAGGGTCACAAGCTGTGGCAGGGCAGAGGGGCGGCAAGAGAGGGAAGGAGGTAGGAGAGACCTGTATGGCTGGGCTGGTGGAACCAGGGCCAGTGCCTATGCTCACAGGGGCAGAGGGGCTGGGAGACACCATTCGGGAGGCAGGTGGGGCCATGACCAGGCTGCCTGGCATGGCATGGCAGCCCTGGCCCAGGACAGGGAGGCTGCCACAGGCCTCTCTTCCTCTTCCCTCCAGCCCATGCTGGGGCTGGACTCACTCTGCTGCTGCCTGCATGAGCCAGAGTCATGGCAACCACCACGCTCTGGCCCAAGCAGGACGGCAGCAGCTAGGAGCCTCCTCCAGCAGGGCTGGGGGGCTGCGGGTCAGGCACCAGCAGGGCCAGGACGGTGTGAGCTGGGACAGGCCATGGACCTTTACCATTGGGTCCCGGTAGGAAAATGGTTGAGAAACACTGCTGTAAACCACTAGTTTGGAAACTGCTGATCTAGGTCCTTTTCACTGGTTAAGAACAGACATTTTTCCAAATGGATGAACATGCAGGTACACACACTCCCTTCCCCTCTGCCCACCCTCCCCCCCACCAGGCAATAACTCCATGCTTCAAAACCCAAGAAACCCATCAGTAAAAGTCCCTTGACCTCTGTTCTTATTGCCATCCTATTGGTTTTCTAAGCATTTTGCCCAAGTGTTATAGATGTAAGTATGTTAAGGGCAAGCCAATAGTATGAGAACATGCTAGGGTTCTGTTGAACTACTATTCCTTGACTTCTGTAGCTATTAAGCGCAATAATTATTATGCCAATGGACAGCTGGTACAAGCATGCTGTAGGGTTTCTAGTTCTGTACAAAACGTTGCTTGCTTTATGTTTGATCTTAGAGTCTTGGATTCGTATCCAATAGGCAGAATTGCACAATTTAAGAACACTGTTATCAATACGATTATACCATTATTATGCACTAATTCCTGCTTTCTTTTGAGCTGCTGATACAAAAAAGTCAGACCTCAAAGTCTCTTGCAACTGATCTGAAAGGGAGCAAGGAATGGCACTAGCAAGAGATGCTACTCAACCCTAGGTTTAGGCTGCATGCCAGGAAGTGCATGCATCTGATTGATCTTGAACTTACAACAGGCATTGTCTAAAGACCTCTGAATGCATCTATCACTATGAATTAATCAAACCACATTAAAGAGTCCGAATCCTAAACACATTAGACATTGCATGTCAGTCCAAATCTTGGAAAAATTCACTGATTTCAGCTGGATCAGAATCTGACCTTCAATTCAAGTGTTCAATTTGATTTTCCACATGTAAAAGCAAACAGCGGTCACCTGGTAAAATGCCTATTTCAAGGCTGCAAGCTGTTATCTTACGCTACCTAGAGACTGCCTTGTTATTATAACCATAAACAATAGAATGAAGAAAGTCACCTTCACTAGCTTCCTTGAAGAGGTCAAACAGCTCTGGTGTAGGTAGCAAGTTCTAGTCAAGCTCCAGCTAAGGCAACTGACAAATTGAAAGCTCTGCAATTCAAACTTCTCAGTGTTTCCAGGAACATCCATCTGATCTCCGTTAAAGATGTACAGCTGCTTTTTAACATAAGCAAGAAAATGGCATCTTGGGACATTTTTTTTTCCCCAGGGGCACAAGATGAGTAACAGGAAGGCATTCGTTATTAATCACAAATCTGACAAGCTTATTGCTAATATCTAAAAAGAAGATCACCTCCTAAAATGATGTTGCTAAGAGACAGTACAGTACAGAATTTGTTTTGCTGCTTAAGAACTGTAATATTAGATGTATGTTACAGAATATAGACTGTAACCAGATAAACTAAGACAGTGTATTCTGGAAGGTGGTTTTGAAACGCACAGTAATGCTTGTGAAAGGTGCCAGGGTACAGCTCAGCTGAACGGAATATTTTCTTCACCTTAATGTGGGTAAATATTAGGAGATCACACCAACTAGCTGAAATGATGGCCCAGTGTTTTATGACCATTCAAGGTTCAGTAGCATGTTTATCCATAAACTGCCAATAAGCTTGCCCATCATGCCATGCTCACCAGTCACACTAGCCTGATGATATTACACAGCTTCCAACACAAGCTGGGCTAGGAGCACACTACTCTGTGAGCACCTCTATACCAGATGTTTGCTGAGGAGTAGACTAATTGGCTCCGCAGTAAATGTCTCAGCATTTACATGCCCAGCGCTATTAGGCTGGAGTAAATTAATAAATTCTACTGCAGCGTACATGTAGACACTGACATGGCTGGCTGGGGCACAAGAGTGCTTCAGCACAGAGACTGCCTGATGGCTAGCCCTGCAATAGGGCACCTCATGACCCGGCCAGCCCCTCCACAGCATGTTGAGCCAGGTTGGAGCAGCCCCAGGCTGGCAGGCGGCCCTCCCAAGCCCTCTGTCAGCCAGGGATGCTCCAACCCAGCTCAACATGCTGCAGTCCCAGGTGCATGTTCAAACAGTGCGCCCAGGAGCAATAAACTCCAGTGGATTAAGGACAGATGGTGCTTTGAATTTACTGCACGTGTAGATAAGCCCTATCAATAAAAATACAAAGGTGAAGCAAGTTAGGTGAAAGAGCCTATTCTTCCAGATTTGTTATAAAAATATAAAATGCAATATGTAGCTTCCAACAGATTACAGCCTTTTAGCTGCCAGTAAATTCTACATCCTGATGACTTGCACCTTCAAGTGACCAGTATGTTTTAATCCAGCTGCTATACTAGGTAGTTTTCTCAAGGAGTTCTGAGAAAAACGAAAACTTTCATTTAGGCATTACAGCAAATAGGATGATGGAAGAGTGTAACTCCCCCTTCCTCTGCTAACAGCACACTGTGTTGCTCCCCCTTCTTATGCAGCTTCACCACCTGGTAGTCTGGAAACTGAGAAGAGAGGGCAGCAGAAGGGCTGGAGGCAAAGGTATAAAATAGATAGGAATCTTCCCACACAGATTTATGCGCCTGTAAAAATTATCTTAAATGAAATATCGCCCATTTTTCTCAAAAAAGTCACTAAAAAACATAGTTTTTAAAGTCTAAATGCATGAAAATTGCCACTTCCTTACTAAAAACTATTGGCTTTTTAATGAGCTGTTTTAAGAGAGTATTCAGTTAAAATGTTCAGTCCAAAACGTCACTGCAAATTAACTGGAAAATGGGCTCATTAGGAATGCTGTGAAATGGAAACAACTTTGAAATGTTATAATTTTTCTCGTGGAAACTTTTCACTCTTTTTCACCCAGCTGTATTGTACTGCTGTGCTCCTGGGGCTCCAAGCCTTCTTGCCAACAGGTAAAAGACTATCGTGATAATCTTCCTCCTCACCCTTTATGGGAGGAACTGCACTCAACAGGCTTTGCCAGAATAAAAAAAGGTGAGAAGGAACCCTCTTCTCAACTTGCCCACACCTGCTATTCTTCTTCCTGGCACCCTGCAGTTAGTTTCCCTTTCTTTAAGGATTATTAATTTTGCTTGACAGGTGGTAAAGGAAATGGCAAAAATCAGGACAAAGACTACAAGTTTTGAATTTCATGGTGTTAAAAACACATGCAATAGAAATGGTTGTATTAAAGGACAATTTTTATCCCCACATTGCTGTCTAATTAAGATTTGTCAGATAAAAAAACAAAGCAAAACAAAACAAAACAAAAAACCTAACAGTTTACTTGAAGTAACATGCCAACAAAAGACGTTCTGGCATTTTTACCTTGCCATTCCGCTATTGAGGTATACTTTTCCTAATTGCCGATGGTATCATCCATTTTTTGTTTCCCACCTCACATCAGGGACTGACGAATGAGACAGTGGCAATGCACTGCTCTACTTGAAACAAACCGGTGCTTTTTTAAATTATTTCTTATTCAGCTCTTTACAAGCTTGTTCTTTCCTCACCCATCTTATTCCAATACATCTGATCTACTCTGCTCACATTCAACAATGTACAAAATAATTCCTCAATCTAAATTACTTCCCAATACTTTGATATCTATACCGATTCACATTCTGAAAACAATGTGGATCTTCTGTAAATGTAACAGGAAAAATAATGTGCAAGTGCTTTCTTCTGTTTCTTTCTGATAAGGGTAGCTGGAAAAAAAATCATAAATGCCTTTCCTCCTTAATTTTACTTTAGATGCAACAGAATTATCAATCCTTGGCTTCCCACTTCCTGCAAGAGGATTTCTAAGAGCACTGAACAGCTGATATAACAGTATTTAGAGACACCAATTGAAGATAAAAAGGCACATGCAATAAGTCACTGCTCATTGTTCAACCCGGGGACACAGTTGCACACCAGCAATAATATGGAGTGGAATGGAACTGGCAGTGTGCAGCCTTTTAGGCTTGGGACAGAAGTTGCACATAAACTGTTTTAAGTCACCAGAAACTGATTTAAACCTGTAACAGAATAGAAGCTCACTACATATAAATCCGTTTCAAAATCGCTGAAACTGGTTTAAGACAAACCTGGTTGAATGTAGTATCAGACTTAACTGATTTGGTTCAAACCAGTTTATGAAACTTCGGTCCCAGACCCCTCCCTGGTTCAAGTTAAATCAGAGTCCCCTAGCATCCCAGCATGCTTTCCAGCCCTGGGCTGGGCTATGCTGTCTGCCCCAGCACAGAAGGGTAGGGGAGACAGGGACTGCTATCCTCTCCCCACCTCCCTGCTCTGCAAGGCAAACCCTGGCTTGGGGTCTGGGGTGGGGGGTTAAACCCACCTTCCCCTGAGTATAGAGCTGCCCTGTGCTAAACTTACAGCTGGCTGTGACTGGACTACAAATCCCAGAGGCACCTGGAAACAGAAAGAGGAAGTGATGAGCAACCCTGGAGACTCCCGCTGTTGTGATTTTGGACGGCAAATCCTAGAGACCTTGCGGGGGCAGCAGGGAGAGGAAACAAACACACCGACCATGCTGGTTATGTGCCAGACAGCTGTGCTTTAGCACCCTCCCAGCTTATGGCTTGAGTCACTACAGGCATGTAGCTCCATTTCCTGAATCAAAAGTGAGTGTGTGTCCAGCTGTTTCTCAGTTTAATCACTGCAGCTTAGACTAACTTGCAAAGACTGACTCAATTCAGCCTCCCGCTTTTTGACTGTCTGTACTTAGCCTTACATTCCACTGTAATTCCTGCTTGCTTCCCTGCCCGCTACTTCCACCCTTCCCAAGTTCAACCTGGCAACCCCCAGGCTCACAGGTTGGATAGCTTTGTTTACAGTAGGACTGAAAACAAAATGTAATTCACACTATCCCTATTTACCCTGTAACCTGAAAATTGTTTTCACCCAGAAGTCTCTCACAAGCTCTCCAGTTCAAATACAAAACAATCTATTCTTACACTGAAAAGCTTCATACTCATTTCACTACATAGTTGCCCCAGAACTGCCTATACCTTCAGAGCAAAAAGTAAGGAACAGTGACCAAAAGAAGTTTTCTGTGGACTCTGGCAAATTTAAGGGTTAAAGGAATTATCTTTTGGGGGCAGAACCGCAACAGCCTGGCTAAAAACAAGAGCTTGAAGTATTTTGAGTTCTGAGCAAAAATTGTACTTTCCAACTTTATTAATAGAGACTCACTGCCTCAAATACCTTCTGTGTTTTCCCAGAAAAGGAGCATCTAATAAGTGGAAGGCAGCCAAGCAGGTGACGTAGATAGTGGAGCTGATGTGACTGTATTATTCTGACCCTCAGGAAAGATGACTGCCCAATTTCAAAAGGCTCTAATGACAAAGATCTTATTTCTTTCCCCTTTCTCTGTCCTTTGTTTATTTAGCACCCTTGTTCTCTATGAATCTATTACTAGCATTTGACAAAATAGGCTACCACCTATGAAAGGTTATGCCTTTCCAAGTGACTCAGCCTGTAAGGTGTCACCATGCCCTAGCTTATCCTGTTCTAATGGGTAATTTGAGAACATGTTTCTATATAAATTTGCCTGAGATGGATCAATATAGATACCATGATCTAGAGCGCCAGTATTCTACTCTACATTTTAAATATGTAAGTTTATGAGGAAGATGCAGTGGCACCTTGTACACAGTAAGGGGTCATTGTCCTTTTGAGCAATTAAAGACTTATTTAACTGTTATTTTAGAAAGTTACTTTCCTCCAGATTACTGAAATAGATGCCACAATCTGCTGTATAGAGGCCAGAGTAAAATCTGTAAAATTCATTTACAATTTTGTTGTGGAACTGTAGATTCTGTTTCCTTTGGGGATTGATTAACAATGCATATTTTTGTGACTCAAATCTTGGGAAATGCTGCTGATAGTTTGCCTGATCCTCCTTACTTGTTTAAATAATTTTTCCTTCAATAGAACATAATTTCTTCTTATTAAATAGTAGATTTGGATTTGGTAAATTGTTATTGGATATTGTTTACGTTTGTTGTTTTTTTCAACTCAAGTGTAATTGTGCCTGAAAATTTTATGTTATTTTCTCACATTCACTACTATGCCTTTTTGTTCACTGTATCATCGGTTTCTCTCATTATATTCCTTGCAGGTTTCCCAGCCGGTAATCAGACTATACAGAATATTTCACAGTAAAGAAAAAAAATCTATATATTTCATAGGGTTTTTCTAAAGGATCTTTCCATACAAATAACTAATCTCCATGTTTACAGAACTTTTGTAAAATACATCCCATCTTGACTTAGACCACCTGTACTTTATATGATTGCATTGTCCATTAGAACATAAATAAGTGGTTTTTGTTCAATAAATTAAAAATGAGAGCTCTTGTGTTGTGAACTCCAGAAAGCCTTTGGACCAGTTGAAAAAGCTGAGGCTAGAACAAAATGTGCCCTGGCTCTCATCCTACTGTCCCTTCTCCTTTTTGGTATTTAGGTGAAGTCAACCGCAGAACAAGCAGGATCCCTTTTACCTGCTTCCAGGTCTCAATGCTCTAAAGCTTTGTTTAAAAGGCAGACAGTTTTCAGGCCGCTCCTTTTTTTGCCTCAGCATGAGGAGATCCAAAGCAGCTAAAACCAGTTTTCTTAGCTATCCATACACATGAACGACAGAACTGTACATTAAGAATGTCCATATAGATAACTGTTATGAAAGGCATCTTCCTTTGTTTCATTCTGCAATGTATACATGCTCTAGTCATCAGAAATAGACACACTGATTCTTGTTTCCTTAGGAAGTAAAATAAATAACTTACACTCTACATTACTACAGGTGTTCAAAATGTTTACCGGACACTAATTACAGTGAACAACAAAACAATAAATGTGCATATGCTTTTTTTTATTCTACCCTACTCTATATGCATTCATGTCAACATAGCTCATATCACATATAGAATAAAAGTGATATAATGAATGCATGGGCGTAGGTGGTGATATAGTGATAAAATGAATGCATGTAATTTCCTGCAAGTGTCCACAACAAATATATATGCAGCAGCATATATAGTTTTCTACTTGCATGTTTTTGAACTCTTATTTTTGCAGCCTTTTGTTCTGAAAAGCAGCCAGACTTACACAAGAGAATACCTATAATCTGAAGCAATTATGCAGAGACTGCTCAAAGTCAGATAAAATATCCATGGAGTCAGCCTACCTAGCAGATGCAACATTTTGATTGGAGAGCCCAGAGAGCAAATATTACTTCACCTGCCTGTTCTGAGAGATAAGGACTGTACTTTTCTGTGACTAAGCACTAGGTGAGGGGCTTCTTAGAAGAGTAAACTGACTCTTGCCTGAATAATCTCATGTGGCATTTAGAGTATCACAGGCTCCCCACACTGCTCTTCTGTAGCTGCTGCCAGGCTCCCCACCTCCTACTTTTCACTTTCCACCCTGTCTCTGGAGGCAGGTCAGCTGGGCCTATCTGGTTAAGGAGACCTGGGGGCACTGGTACAGTGAAGCAGAGGCAGGGGACACCAGCAGCATGGGAAAGGGACACATTGGGAGGATAGGAGGCGGGGGAGCAGCCCTGTTCTATAGCAATGGAAATGTTTTTTTAAGTCTAGATATTACTTTAATAGGTGGGAAGCACCAAAGACAATTTGGGGTTTCTGGACATGATAATCTGTCCATGTTTATCATTTGTTTTCCAGAAGCTCCTTCTCTGACAACTCACCCTAGGCAGGATTCTAGACAGTGAGATATACTTTCTGCTGGTAGGTTTTTTGTGGTTTTTTTTCTAAATCTTCCTTCTCATCTTGGTCCAGTTGATTAAAATCAAGAGCTCCAAGCACATATTCACACACAGTGAATAGTACTACTTGTACGTTAGATAAAAAAATAGAGTTTTCAAAAGACTTTGAGAGGGAGGAAGGGAAAGGACCATACTTTTATGGAACAACTTTAATGTAAAACACTCCAAAATTTGAACCAAGATATCATTCTGTCTTTACGGGCCATTATTCCCTTGGTAAGCAATGGTTTGCAACAATGAAGGAAAGGCTTACTCGTATCCAATATGACAAATGCATCTAATTAAAACAAGTGATCCTCCCCCTCTATGCGGCACTGGTCAGGCCGCAGCTGGAGTACTGCGTCCAATTCTGGGCGTCGCACTTCAAGAGGGATGTCAACAGCATGGAGAGGGTCCAGAGGAGGGCCACTCATGTGATCAGGGGACAACAGGGCAGGCCCTATGAGGACAGGCTGCGGGACCTGAACCTGTTCAGCCTCCACAAGAGAAGGCTGAGGGGGGATCTTGTGGCCTGTTATAAACTAGTCAGGGGGGATCAGCAGGCATTGGGGAAGTCACTGTTTCCCTGAGCACCGCCAGGAGTGACCAGGAATAACAGTCACAAGCTGGCAGAGGGTAGGTTTAGGTTAGATATCAGGAGGCACTGCTTGCTTCACAGTCAGGGCGGCTAGGGTCTGGAACCAGCTTCCAAGAGAAGTGGTGCAGGCTCCCACCCTGGGGGTGTTTAAGAGGAGGTTAGATGAACACCTTGCTGGGGTCATTTGACCCCAGTACTCTTTCCTGCCATTGCAGGGGGTTGGACTAGATGATCTGCTCAGGTCCCTTCCGAACCTAGAAACTATGAAACTATGAAGTGTTGATGAGGCTGACCAAGGTTGGATTGTTAGCTGACTTCACAGAAAAATCTCTAAGACCACAACTAAAAGGGGCAGAAAAAGGAAGGAACATTGTCCAATGCCCACGAATTAAAAAAAAACCATCTCTAGCATTGTTCTGTCGTGCTTGGAGACTAAGGTTTTATTGAGAAGAATGAAGGCATAGAATAGGTAGACCTTTCAACAAGCTGTAGGTAGGTAATGAGAGCAGAGAGAAGGGCTGCAGTTCATCATGCCTTTGAAACACCCCTTAAATATATTTAAATTTCAACAGTGCACTAGGTGCAAGTTTATCACATTTTAGTATTAGATTGGTGACAGAGTCCAATGAATTGAAGTGAAGAAACTTCACATATATTCTGAAGGTTTTCATGTTAGCTTTTCAGTTGATATAAATTAGTATAGCTGCACTGTAGACTATGGAGCTATTGGGCGCTGACAGACATGAGGGGGTGGGGGAACAAAACAACCCCCCCCTCCCCCCCCCCCCCAAAAACAACACTTTACCAGAAGAGGAACTGCATCAGTTTGACCCAGCTCCCCAGCATCTGTACAGATCATGTGCTTCAGTGGGACTTTTATTTAATAGCTGATTCAATCAGCTATTAAATGAAAGCGCCAAAAAGCCTTGCTAAAACATGTAATCTATATTACAGATGCTGGGCAAGCTGGAAGAGGCTGAGAAAAGACAAATGTAGCTATTCATGAAGTTATTCAAAAAATTCAGTTGAAGGGGGTGAAAGAAGTCGGGTGCACAAAAAACAGTGGATTCACAGTGAAGTGATGAGGGTACTGAAAATACCCAGTGGTGACATTCAATAAGACTGCTGAAAGTAGGATAGTTTCTGTAAAGGCTTTCCTTAAAGTACTCAGAAAAGGAGCTTAACCCTCCACCACCAACGCTTCCAAAATACTTAGCCACGCATGTTTTTATAAGCCCATCTGGGATAAAGGAGAACTGTTGTACCATACTGAAGAGTTCAGATTACAGTTATTATTAACCAGGTTTTCCAAGAAGGTTAAAAAAATACTTGAATTGTGCCAGAAAAGAATTTGGCAAAAAACATTAAAGCCAAAGAGAACAGGAATGGCATGAAATAAGTAGCTCCTCATGCCCGAGACCAAGTCCAGGGATGAGTGTGGAGCAGGGGTTGGCAGCCTATGGCCTGCAGCTGGTAGGGCAGCTGGGTGGCCCAGGGGTGATCACATCCCACCAGCTTTGGTCCCCTCAGTCTCATCTGCTCCCCATGGCAGATGCCACCAGTGAGAGGTGTGGGGGGAAATGTTGGCAAGCAGACAGATATGTCAACAAGGCAAGCAAGCAGGGAGTTAAAGCAGTCACCTACTACAGCTATCGGTGGTGGCAGTGTCTTGATCTGAGGATGATTTCTACCAAGTCTCATTGATGGGTCTGGAGGTAACTTAAGAGTCTAATCCTTGAGCCATAGATCTGTCTGCAGAAGTTGCAAGTCTTTCCACAGGGCAGAGGAAGTCCTGCCAGAATCTGTGTGGTTACGAGCCATCCCATGGAGCAACTGACATAATTTTTGCTGGCCACTAGGTCCAAGAAAAGTGTTGGGAACAGCATCAGGACGTATATATTGCCTTCAGTGACCTTACTGAGGCCTTTGATTCCATCAGTCATGAAGCCTTGTGGAAAGTACTGGCCAGACTTGGACGGGATGAACTTGGATGTCCTGAAAAGTATGTGAAGGGTCCTGAGGCTCCTTCATGACCAGATGACTGTGACCATTTTATGTAGTAGATCGGTGACAGATCCACTTGTCACCCAAACTAGGGTCAAACAAGGATGTGTCATCATCCCAACTCTTTTCTCCATTTTTTTTTTTTACAGTTAACTTTGTTCTCATTAAGGACCACTTTCCTTCTGGAACTGACATTGAGTACCAAAAGTATGTAGGGTTGTCTTCACTCAAAGACCAGAGTACTCAAAACAACCATCCTAGACCTTCAATATGCTGATGAATGAACCACCCTTGCACGTCTGGAGGAAAACCTCCAGGCTGTGCTGAAGCTTTTTGGAGAATCCTACCGAACTTTGAGGCAAGAGGTAGAAGACTATTCATGAGGATGTGGGCAAGGATTTTCCCTGCTGTGGAAAGGAGGACAATACCTCAATATTTCCCACACACATACTTATCTCCTTAAAGTGGTCACCTAGTGCAACCACTGCCTTTATCATGGCTGAATTTACTGTTTTGTGAATTGCTACCAGTGACAGGAATCACTGATACATTGCAAGAGGGGCATGCATCAGTGGCTATATTAGAGTGCCAGAAGGTCCCTATGCTTGGCAGCTGCTGCATTAATCCCTGGGTGCCAACAGCACCTTTTGCCAGGAGGCTAAGAAGTGGAGTAGAGCTACCAATCTGCCTGCCTGGGGGGGGTCAATCAGGGCCAGATTAGCAGTCCATGATGAAGGCTGAGTCACAAGACATGGCCTGTCATTGTTAAAAGATTGCTGACTTGTGGTGTAGAGGGACAAGGGTGGAGGGAAGGAAATCCAACACAGTCCAATGTTGTGAAAGAAAAACATTAATACTAAAAAACGTTATGGTTCCCCAGCATCCAAAAACCCAGGACTGTGGCAGTGGAGCAGAAAAGATGATGTGGGTGTCTTCTGAAGAGAGTGCTATACTCCAACATTCCAGAGGTCACTGTGACATACCAGTTTCTTTAGCTGTTTGGCAGCATGCTGAACGAGGCTGATGACAGAACAGTGGGCACAAACTAGACAGTGTGCACATTAACTTAGGGTAGGTTACTAATGAAGCACAGGTCACAAGTTTTGAAATCATCAAAGAAACCCAGAAAATTTCCAAAATCATGCCTGCACAGGCAATTGAACAAGGAGCAGACAAAGCTAATTCCTTAGGGTCCTTTAAGTCAACCCTCCAAAGGCATTTATACATATGCTCCAGGAGGGAGGGCGTACTTTGATTAGAGCAGCTCTGATAGCCACTCTAATTAAAGCACCCAGAGCACCACGTTTATCAACACCCCCATGCTGAAAAATGGCAGCAGGGGATGCTTTAATTAAAGCTCATCGAACAAGCTTTAACTAAAGCACCTCCGCCACTGTTTTTCAGCACAAGCATGCTGATACATGTGATGCTGGAGTCTGCTGAAGCGCACTAATTACCATGCTTCAGCAGACTCGATTAGAGCACATCAGAGCAGACTCAATTAATCGAGCATGCTCTGATATGCTGTAATTACAGTATGTTGGAGCAGCCTTGATGCACATGTACAGGCACCCTAAATCACCACTTAAGTCTGTTTCCCTTCAGGATGGAGCCCTCTGCTCCTCAAGCCTGATCCTATTATATCTAATTCAGAGAGAAACTCTAGCACACACTAGGGCCTATCTGCATCATTGCCCTGGCACTTCCCTTGACTACGAGCTGTTGCTGGCCTGGCTCTCTAGCCTTCTCCTGAAGCTAAAATAGTCCCATTGGTTTTAGCACCTACTAGTAAACATTCATAAGCTTCTATCAGCCCCACATATGACTATATAATCACATCCTTTTCCTGACCTACTATAGGTCAGACTCTTGTCTTATCCTTATAAAGCTGTATGGAATACTTCTGTGTTCCCTAGTAGTTGACATACAACTCTGACTACTCTTCTTCCTCTAGATCCCCTCTCAGCTTTCCACGACAGAAGGCTGAGAGGGGATCTAGTGGCTGTCTATAAACTTACCAGGGGGGGACTAGAGGGGATTGGGTGAGACCCTGTCCCCCCCAAGCACCTCCCGGAGTAACAAGAAACAACGGCCACAAGTTGATTGAGAGTAGGTTCAGGCTAGACATCAGGAGGCACTACTTCACAGTCAGGGTGGCCAGGATCTGGAACCAGTTTCCAAGGGAAGTGGTGCTAGCTCCTACCTTAGGGGTCTTTAAAAGGAGGCTTGATAACTACCTAGCTCGGTTCATATGAGCTTAAACTTAGCAGGGGTCATAAGAGCCCTGTATTCATTCCTGCCCAGAGCAGGGGGTCAGACTAGATGATTTACTCAGGTCGCCTCTGACCCTACTTCTATGAATCTATGAATCTCTCTTGCTCAGCCTTCCCTCTGCAGCCTGCTTCCGTCTCATACTTCCTTCTTCTGACAGTTCCAGCTCTCAATTCCCTCTGCCCTCATTTATTAATGAGTCACTCTAGAGATGTGCCTACATTGCAGTCCAAAGGTCGAACTACAGCCCTGTGTAGACACACCCAGACAAACTTTACAGCAGCTAGTCCAGCTACCAAGAGGAGCATAGCTGCAACAGCATGAGCCTTCATCATAAAGGATTTACTTAGAGCATCTGGTGGGCTTGTTGGAACCCAACCTATCAGGGGCAGACTGCTACCAGGATGCAAGCAAGTGCGTGTGCATGGGGTGGAGGGGAAAACAGGAGAGATAGTTAACAGTAACCTCAGACTTGCCTATACAAGCTGCCATCAGGTCTCTGGATTTCAAGACAGACACCCCAAGGGACACACTGCCTTCAGCAGACAGGATGACCAGAAGCCCAATGTTTACCCAGATAAGCAGATTCATGAAACCATAGAAGTCTGCATTTTCAAGGGTTAAACTGCACATTTGATTTAAGCAATTTTCACTCCTGAAAACCAGCAAGTAAGCTTCAAAAGAAAGGTGAAGCATGAGAAAAATTTTTAAAAAAATCTCATTCCAATACAGTATCCCCACATGGCTAACTCATTTATCCTAGACTCTTTGAAGAATGTAATTTTCCCCTGAACTGGCCAATGGCTAAGTTTTCATAGCTGGCCCCTTCACCAGCTTACAAATAAAAGGTTTTCAAATGGCCATTAAGCCTTCAATCCTGTGACAACACTAACAAAGGAGGTGCACGAGCCCCTGCTGTGGCATGTAAATAACATTTCAATTTAGCTTGGATCAGAGTAGCTGCTTTATACAATAGACTTCACTGTATGCTGCAAAGCAGTGCCTCTCAGCAGCAGTCAGTGGCTCTCACCTCGCCACCCACACAACACTAGCCAAAAAGCCCAAATATAGGATTTTAGATGATACCACACAAAATATGATAAAATTAAAAATCTAAGTACCAGAAAGTGGCAAGTAACCCACCACATACTAGCTATATAACATGTGACATCTATATACCTTTCACAGACTGAGAATGAAAAGACCGGAACTTGGGGATAGAGGTGAAACCTGCCGAAACAGGATAAAAGAGAAACTAGAATAATGATGAAGCACCAAATTTGACACTAACTACAGGGCCCTTTCAGAAGGGCCTCAAGGTAGGCTTCTAACCAGGACACTGCTAGGCAGCTTGGTAGGTGAGCCTTTTTTTCTTACTGTAAATCCGCCTTTATTTGGTACCTCTGAACTTGAATTCCGTTCTGAATTTTGAAAACTTGGAAACCAAAGTAAACCCTAAAAAGGAGCAAAGAAAAGGAAAACAAGATGTTGTTTTCCAAGCTCCAGTCTACATATGTGAAGGATATGGGTGACAGAGTGTCTCTCCAAATTATTCATGATGTATATGATCTCACAGCAATGATAACCTTGAGATGAATCAAATGAGTGGAATGTCAACATAATTTAGAAGTGCTGAGTAAAATGCAGAAAAGCAATAAAGAGAATGTTTCTTCACATAGAAAGATACATGTGTTCTATTTCGTTAGAAAGAGAATCAGCTGAGCATGCTCTAAAGCATGATTCACTTAAGGGATGCCTTTCCTAGAAGAGACAAGTTACTTTCACCATCTGTTCAGTCTGCCTAACAGAATGCAGCTCAATGTTCCTAACTTTGATCAGCCACACACACACACACACACACTTGCACATGCTCGTAAACTTTTTAAGAATGCCTGAACAGTTCATGCAAAACAATTTTATGACTCAAAATATCAGAGGGGACTAAAAGAGACATGATTCTAGTTACAAGTACTTCATCTATCCTAATCACATGAAAGGCAAGCTGATACCACTATGATGAGTACCCTAATAAATGCTACTACTCCTTAGTAGCAACTCTAACTTAATTAGGATGGATGCTTTGCATTTTGGACAACAGCGAAAGTAAGCAGTTCTGTTTACTGTCTCCGTCCCTCACGTGGAGTGGTGGCAGTCCATGACTCCACACAGTGACAAACAAACAACACTTGGGAACAATTCTAAGGCTTCATGTATCTGGAGACTCACTCTGGACTATAAACAAGAAATAACTGCTTGTTTTTTTTCACATAGGCAGAGGAAAAAAAATATGATTTGGGGGCACATGCACCCCCCCCCACCAAGTAAGTCTGTTGCACCCCCCACCCAAGTAAGTCTATTGTGAGGAAGCTAAATTCATGCTTGAAGAGAATCCACAAGAATGCAGAAAACCAAGAAGTGTGTTACATGGAAATATTGTACCAGCACACAAAAAGAGATGCTTTTAAGCACACAATAGTACTGCCAGAACTGTCCATTCTGGCATATTCTGGTTTGAAAGTGAGATATTTCTTAGTTAAGCTTATGTCACTTTGGAAAGGATTTAAGCCAATCTCCTCATACACCCCGTCTCAATCATAGCTTGTCTACACTAAAGGGTTTGTTGATAGACCTTTACTGGCAACTTACCTCTAGTGGAGATGTGATTTATGCTTAAGAAGAAGTTATTTTCCTGATGTAGCTTAAATCAGTTTACAGAACAGAGTAATCCATTATGGCAAAAGGATTTGTTGTGTGTGTCCACACTAGGGTTTCCATCAGCTGAGCTCTGCCAGTTAAAAAATATATTTTTTCTACCTCCCTAGCCAATGTATGTACAGTTGAGCCTTGATTTACACAGTATTTTTTAACATGTTTCAGTTATACACAGTCAATTAATTGTGACCCTTTCATAGATTCATAGTATGTAGTCTGGAGTGACCTCAGAAGATCAATCAGTTCAAGCCCCCCTGCACCAAGCAGGAAAGACAACTGGGGTCAAGTGACCCCAGCAAAGTGACGGTCCAGTCTCCTTTTGAAGATTTCCAGGGTAGGTGATTGCACCACCTCTGCAGGAAGCTTATTCCACAGTCTGGACACCCTGACTGTGAAGAAGTTTTTCCTAATGTTGAGCCTGAAATGGTCTTCCAGGACTTTGTAACCATTGCTCCTGATTATAATGAGTTGACCATACATACAGTGAAGAGAAATGAGGCAAAAATTACAGCTAGTGTTGCTGCAAGTGCACCTAAATGTGCTAAACTTTAAAGTGTCATTCTATACTTGTGATACTACCATAAAAAGATGGAGGAAGCACTGAACATGTGGATTGAGGACCAAACACAGAAAAGAGTTCCATTGGATGGGCCAGTGATTCAAGAAAAAGCTAAAAGATTGTATAATCACTGAAAACAGGATGCTGCGTCAACTTCGGGTGAAAGCAATATAGCCAAGGAATCTACTTTTATAGCCAGCAAGGGATGGTTTGAGAAATTCAAAAGGACGTATCGGCTGCCTGATGTTTAACTGGGCAGTGAAGCTGCATCTGCAGACCATGAAACAGCAGCGAGGTTTCCACCCAAGCTGGTTGAACTCATTGCAGAGAAAGGTTACAAACTGGAGCAAGTTTTAAACGCAGGTAAGACTGGTTAATTTTGGAAACGGATGCCAAAGAGAACCTTTCTTTCAAAAGATGAGAAATCTGCTCCAGGTTTCAAGGCTGTGAAAGACCAACTGATCCTTCTCATCTGTGGAAAAGCAGTGGGGGATTTTATGGTAAAGCTGATGCTCCTTTACCAAGCCAAAACTGCTGTGCATTAAACAGCGAAGATAAATATCAGCTACCAGTGTTTTGGAGGTCTAATCAGTGTGTGTAGGTCACTTCAGTGGTTTTTATGGATTGGTTTCATAATCGTTTTGTGCATGAAGTGGAACGCTACTTAGCATCAAAGAACCTGGCATTTAAGGTCCTACTGATCCTTGATCTGGGTCACCCTGAAAGCCTTCAAGCTGAGCATCCCAATGTGGAGATGGTTTTTCTGCCTCCAAGCACCACATCACTCCTCCAGCCCCTTGACTAAGGTGTCATCGCAACTTTTAAATCTTATTACACTTGCTGCACCTTTCGCTGCATCCTAGATGCTATGGACAGTGATCCAATTTTAACACTGACCCAGTGCTAGAAGGATAATACCATAGCAGAGTGTATTAAAAATATAAAAGAGTCTCTGGATGAAATAAAGCCTTCCACCATCAATGCATGATGGAAAAACTGGTGGCGAAAGGCAGTGAATGATTTTCGTGGCTTCCATGAAATGCAACATGAGGTGGAGGAAATTACAGAGCTGGGTCATCATGTTGGAGAGAGGGATTTGATGATCTCCAGGCAGCGGAGACAGAGAAGCTACTTGAGTACCACACCACCGAGCTCAGTGAGGAAGAGCTGGAGGAGCTGATTCAGTCAAGCACCAGTGACAAGGACACTGAGGAGGAGGAAGTGGCATCAAAGCTGTAGCTGATAATGAAGAGTCTCAGTAAGGGGTTTTGATTGGCCAAGGAACTCAGAGGCCTGTCTTTTTGCTGAGGATCCATTCATGGAATGTAGCTTGAAATTCAAGAGAGAGCTTGAGGGTGCACTGGCTCCTTATAGGGAAGTTTACAAAGACATGCAGAAGAAAGCCAAACTTGCCATCGCCATTTTTTTCCCCACATCTTCCATCATCATATCAAGTTCATCCTGAACATCAGTAACAGTTAGTAGCAAGTTTAAATTTCATTACATTTTTTAAAGAAAACCTGTATTGGATAAATGAGGGAGGTCATCTTATGAGCCTAGAATCGAAACCCTTATTTCCCATAGTCCCTTGGTATTTTTTTTTTATGCGCTTTCCATTTGCACGGTGTTTTTTTCAAAAACATAATCACTGTGTAAATCGAGGCCCAACTGTATGCTGACAAAACCTAACCATATACGAAGCCTTGTTCTTGAATAAGGGAAATAGTTTCCACATTGGACTACAACAGTAGTTTATCTATTCTGACATCATTATACTACATAATCAGTTAAATCTTCCTGAGTAGACAAGCTCTAAATCCATCAGGGGAATTTCTTATCCCAAGTTATTGTGTGGGAATAAGGCTCAAAAACTCATAATCAGGCCTATAACTAGATAAGTCCAGTGTCAGCACTTATTTGTTGCAGCAGCTCCAGCTCTTGCCAGCAGCAGTGGAACGACTCCAGTCCTAGTATGGACTGGAGGAAGGAGGAGGGGACACCTGTGGCATCGCCCTGGCCTGGGCTGAGGGTCCCACACTGTGCCAGGTGGCCTGGCCATGGCCCCCCCAGGCAACGTCTCCTGGTTGCCCCGCACCAGCCCACAGCACTGCCGGCCCAGCCACACAGCTCTCCACCACCCACGAAGGACCCCCGCTTCCTCTTTGCCTGCTACATGGGCATATGCATTTGGGTGGGCCCCACTGGCAATAATGTGGAGCTGGGCTCACTGGCAGCACTGAGCACTGTCTCAGATCCAGCTGCCGGACACCTTACCCCCAGTACTGGTAGCCACCTATGCTGTCATGGACACACATATCTCATACCCTTCTCCACACACCCCTGCCACATGCCCTCCCCCCCCACAACAAACAACCTGCTGGACAGTCCCCAAGTCCTGACCCTCCAACCTCCCCAGTCGCATAGACTTATTTGTATTCAGCTGTTGGGACTGCTCCCACCACCCTGCCTGGCTGAATTCCCAGATACATGTGTGTGCATGTGCGCATGGCATTCCCTGCCTCTGATAGCCCCTGCACTGCTCCCGGCCCCAAACAACTCCTTGCAGGCTGGAACTCTACCGCATGCCACCTGCACAGCCCAGCCAGTGGAGGAACCGTGTTCTGCCAAAACACCCAGCACAGTAGGGAAAAGAGGTCTGTGTCGCTGGCACAGCCCATATTGCAAGGGGCCATGTATTACCAATGCAAACCACATGGTGCAGGGGATCTCAGAGGACTGCCTTTGCAGCATGCTGTTTGTGGGGTGTGTGACCCCGGGCCTCACATCCATGTCACATGTACCCTCTGGCAGTTCCTAAGTTGCACAGCCCTAAACTACAAAACTGCCTCACTCAGGTACCAAAAAACAGAGTCTCAAAAATTTACAGCACCTCACAGAACCCCCTAGCACAATTACCAAGTTACAAATAAGCGATACAGCAATCAAAGATGAAGAAAAAGTAGGCGTTGTTTCACCAAAAAGTGGAGAGATAATCATCCATATGTTTATGCAGATTAGCAAATCGATCATTAGTTACATTTGTGTGGTTGCATTACATATTAATATCTTTTTCTTCAAAGAACATTACAGTACTAAAAGACATGTGAAAGTCTATAGACATCTAAAAAAAGTAAGGGAGGGCCCAGAGATGATATCTGAAGCTTTTACAAAATTCCTCAGGTGAGGGGGAAAAAAAATCACTGATTACTAATGAGAAACTGATGCAAAATCTAAACGAGAATTCAAATAACAAAAACCAACCCCCCTCACAAGCATTTCAGCTCTGAAGTGTTATCACTATTCAGCTAGATGACTTAAGAAGCAAAGCAAACTTCTTTGTCAAATCCAAGAAAGAGTTTTCTTGTGTGAAACTTAACACCTACATTTCAAGGAAATGATCTGATGCATCCTACAACATTACAAGTAGTTACTATGATGAGATTCCTGGAGCTGCAGATGACATCTTATGGAAACAGTTTAGGTGCTGAGAAGTAGAAAAAGAATAATCTAAGGAAGAAAAAAGAAAAAGGACTATGACAACTTGTGTAATGCATCTAAAGCTACAAGAACACTGAAGAATTTATATCTTACCATATGGAACAGAAAAACCCTCTCAGCAGTATCCAAGATGGATTTGTGAAATGTATGCCAGCTAACTTGACCTTTTTTTTAAATTCAGTGACAGATGGAAGGTCTAAGGGAAATGTGGAGGAAGTAATTGAATAGCAAGACCTTTGACACAGTACTATGGAAAAAGTGATGTTTCAGGAAAGTACAACAAAAAAGGTGGAACTACAGCACATAGATGGGTAGGCTGTTTCTGTTAGGTACGTTAAACAAATACCAAATGTTGGAGGATGTAAGATTTGCAAAACTTCCCATGGGAGAATTTTGGGAAGAAAAAAAAAAAAGACTTTATTTTATAACTTAATGCCAGGTTTATAAAATTAAAGAGCAAACAGAAAATGTGTACAGAGATGACTTCATGTTGCTGAGTTTTTGGTTGTAGCTGTTTTGGTCCAAGGACATAGGCAGGCCAGGTTCTTTGGGCAGATGTGATAATAGACCAACTGAGTAGTTGGAAAAAAGTTCTTTGCAAGCAGTTGGGCACAATCACCCTTCTTCAGGCGTAGGAAGTCTCTGCTGTTCTGAGACTCCAAGGTCTTTCATTCTTCTTCTTTCATTCCTTGGAGTCTCAGAACAGCAGAGACTCCCTATGCCTGAAAGCTTGCAAAGACCTTTTTTCCAACTACTTAATTTATCTAATAAAAGATATCACATCTACCCAAAGAATTTTGCCTGCCTATAGAGACTTCACATATTTAACTTAATGGAAGCATTCATCCATGAAACACACATGAACTGATTTCAGTTTGTAAAGTTTTCCGCAGAGCAAGAATTTCCATACACTACCTGCAGTAATTTGCTTGAAGAAGTTCAAATTGATATTCCCTACACTTCCTTGATACATAGGGCTCTATAAAAGAAGTCAGAGGCCAGGTTTCAGGTCTGTCAAATGCCTCAACTCCTTAAGAGCTCATGGAGAATTGACCAAGTAGACCCTGGAATGGAATAACAATTTGCAGGTCTAGTCAGAAATAGTCCTGTGCCACAAACAGTCAGTTGGACAGAAACATCCCAGCCCCTCTTTTTGCGGCACAGATGTATAGATGTCTGCTCCATGCAATCTAAAAGGCCATCTTATTAGAGAATGCCAGACTCCTTTGGAGCCAGATATTCAGTAAGAAAGTTCATCAATTAGTTACAGCATCTCTTTTTTCCCCACTATAGGCAAATATAGGCTGCAGCATCAGTCCAGTGTGGGTCAAGGTAACAACTACAGTCATTAAGAACAACACCTTTGCCTATAAAGCTGCTAAATAAACACCCACACCAAGGGACAGTTTGTCCCAGAATATTTTTGGTCATCAAAGTGAAAGGGAGGGAACAGAACAGCAGAGTCAATTCCCTAAAAAACTGCATAATAATGTACATATTCAATTAAATCTAAAAAGATAGCATTTCATGCGAGAACAAAGTGCTTTTCGGTTCTGAAAATTACTAAATCTTACATTTAGAAGATCACATATGTGTCTCTCAATTTCAAAGTATGTCACATATAAAAATACTCTGTCACTAACTATCAACCTTGTAGACTCAGCCTAGAATCTGAGACTGAAGATAAACACTGCTAGATGTATTCTATCTTCAGTTCTATTTGTGCAACCTACTGTATTTAATCAATGCTCTGAACTCCCTACCTGAATGAAGCTTCACAGGTATAATCAATTAGTGCTGTAATTGGAACTTGGCAAAAACCATTCTACTAATGCCGAAGGAACGTTTCAGCTCACTAACTTACCTGTGCTGATTCAAAGTTAATGAGTTAAAAAAAAAAAAAAAGATAAAAGTTTATTTTGAGAACCCTGGATAAAATGAGGTGATCTGAAGTGTAAGCAGCTAGTCATTGTTGTCAGTTTTTCAACATCTGAAACTCAAAGCCAGTTTAAAACAGTTAAGAATTTGCCCCTCATGCATTGAAAGGGTTACAAGTTCTTCTTCAGAACATAAAAGTATGATGGAATTGCTGAAAAATCTCTCCATGTGATTCTCCATTCACTCGCACCAAGCAGTATCAGGAGGGAACTCCACTATCAGAATTACATTTGTACAGACCAACGTAAAGGAAGAAGGAAGCTGATCCTTGACCCAGATCCATAAATAGACAAAACCTTGAGATTCTCAGTGTCATAGCACCTCATTTTTAAATGTCTGGTTCCAATGATAGGATGGATAAATCCACATTATCCTGATAAATAGGTAAGTTCTGTATAGACAGCACAGGGCAGAAATAAGCACCTTTGAATAGGAGTACCATTCCTTGAGTTTTCTGTTGGTTAACTTGACTTTCACCTTACTAAGCAATCCTGGAAAGTACCTTCCTTGGGATTCACTTCCCCTTCCCCAAACTCTCTCTTGAAGACAAGCATCTAGAGTACTAGTTAAAGGGAGCAAATCAATGTGGCACAGAGTGACCAGTGGACTCGCCCAGGGCTCAGTACTCTAACATCTTCATTAATGATCTGGATACAGGAATCAGATGTGAATTCGTCAAGCTTGCAAACGATACACCAAACTATGAGGGAAGGCAGTCGCACTGCAGGACGGGCTGGGGATACAAGCCGACTTGGACACTCTCAAGGTGGGCCGATCAAAACCTAATGGCCTTCAACGCAGAGAAACGTAAGGTGATACACTTCAATCGGAAGAACTCCCAGCACATTTACAGGCTTGACAGTGCTACACTCACTAGCACCACAACCGAAAGGGACTTGGGGGTCTTGACTGACCACAAGATGAATATGAGCCACCAATGTGATGCTGTGGCTGGCAAAGCTAACCAAACTCTGGCGTGCATCCACTGATGCATCTCAAGCAAAACCAGGAAAGCCATCCTCCCACTTTACTCAGCCCTGATGAGAACACAGCTAGAGTACTGCAACCGCTATTGGGCCCCCCGCCACTTCAGGAAGGACATGGAGAAGCTTGTTGTGGCTACAAACAGCTGTGGAGCCCAGAGCAGCTATATGTAGTCAGCCTGGGCTCTGGGCAACTGCAGCAAGCAGTGGGCAGGCTGCAAACAGCTGCACTGGGCTCCACAGCTCCAGCATCAGGTCGCTGCTGGTTGCAACTGCACACGCCTCTCAGGGCGGGCTGTGCTGTCCTGCTGTCTGCCCAAAGGTGCGTACACAGATGTTGCCAGCACGGAGCTGATGCCAGAGCCGTGGAGCCTGGTGCAGCTGTTTGCAGCCTCTCTGCTGCTTGCTGTAGCTGCCCAGAGTCCAGGCTGGCTACAAACAACTGCACCCAGCTCCTGAGCCCAGTCATGAGCTCTGTGCCAGGAGTGGGGGAGAGACTGGGGCTGCACTGCCTCAGGCCCCTCCCCCACTGCCTACTCCAAGGCACATGTGGATGCGCCAGTACAGAGCTGATGCCTGGGCTCCAGAGCCTGGCACAGCTATTTGTAGCCTCCCGGCTGCAGCTGGCCCCAAGCTGCTGTCAGCTGGGAGCCCAGGCTGCTCCTAGCAGGTAGCTGGGGCACTGCAAGTGCTGCTGGGAGCAGCCCTGGCTCCATCACTGGCAGCAGCTACCCAGAGCCAGGGCTGGCCATGGTATGATGAGCAAAAACGCCTCGCATGCAATACTCAGCACACGTGCCAGGGGTTGCCAATCCCTGAACTATATGGTAAATTACAAGCCTTTGGACTTCAGACTAATATGCATAGTTTGTACTACAAAATTAGGTGCCAAAGTGCTACTTTAAAAGAGTGTTTATGGAGTACCTGTTCTAAAACTTGTAGCAGTTTCAAACAAGGTAAAACACATCAATTTGGGATGAACTAAGACTGCTGGTGCTATATGCAAATTACTATACTATATTCATGTCAAGTTCAGTTTTTTCAAATTTGCTCCTTGCTTCCATGTGCTCAGGAAGAGGAGGGTCTGACAGTAAGGAGGGTGGTAAAGGGCTGGAGGGGGAGAAGGCAAAGGGGCTACCTGACCCTCTCCCCTCCCCCCATTTATTTTCCCTGATGTAGCAGTGGATGAGGGATAGATAAATAGAAGGCAAACCTCAAACAATTTGATTCTATACCTGGAAACTTATATTAAATTAATTTTTTTTCAATATATAGAATATAATTATAGGGGGTGACCTTATATTTTAGTAAATATATTTGTTATGCTCTCTCAGGCAGCAATCAGGGGAGTCACCTGACAAGAAGGGGCCAGGTTTAGGGTGTATATAGATATATAAACCCAGGTCCTGACCTAGGCAGGCAGCCTGACCTTGGAGATGCATGTGACAGGATCCTGAGAAATTGACTCCTGATGGACATTAAGAACATCTGTGGGTAATACAGTCTTAGGGTTGGGGTAATGCTGGTGGTTTAGGATGGGACTAAGGGGAGGTGAAGGTCCCAGCAACCGGTGGTTAGGGGGGACTCTGGGGAGAAAGAGGTCCCAATAGACCCAGGATTGGGGCCAAAGGCCTGAGAGTAAAAACAGAACCTGGGAACAGGGCAGAGGAGGGACAAAGAGGCCTGGAAGTAAGGCCACAATCCAGAAGCAGGGCAGAGAAGGAGCTAGAGAGCCAAGGGTCAGGAAGGAGCTGAGATGAGTAGGGCTGGATGGCCCAGAGGACAAGGCTAGGGAGCCCAAGGTTCAGAAAGGGGCTGATACCCTCAAAGGATTCATGTGATAACTACAGGGCCCAGGGAAGGCCAAGAGAATAAGGCAGATTGGGGCTGAGGGCTCACATAACTGATAAGTGACAATTAATTAATTGGTAATATCTGCTAGACATAAGCGTGGCTAAAAAGAGAGACAAGAAGGACACAAAACTGCCTTTAAGGCAGTGAGCAAGTAGGCCATGGCTCAAAAGCAGATGAGATTTCATTCAGGGATCCCTGGAGCAGCCTTCCATTTCTAAGTACACTGGATTCCACTTTATAGAATCACTGGTTAATAGAATCAGCTGCTTATTTGAATCAATATGAGAAAACCAAAACCATTTATATATTATTACAGGTAAAAATTGCTAATGTTAGAATAACAATTTTTGTTTTTTGGAATCATTTTACTGGAGAAGCCAGGGGATTTTGCAGTTTTGTGAGGAGCACTCAGCTACTGTACATGCAGGCGGTATGTCATCAGGGAGCACTGAACCTATTCAGCCTCAGCAAGAGGAGGCTGAGGGGGGATCTAGTGGCTGCCTACAAACTCATCAGGGGAGATCAACAGCAAATAGGTAGAGCCCTCTTCTCCCCAGCACCACCTGGGGTGATGAGGAACAACGGTAATAAGCTGATGGAAAGTAGGTTTAGGTTAGAGATCAGAAGGCAATATTTTGCAGTTAGGGTGACCAAAACCTGGAACCAACTTCCCAGGGAAGTGGTCCTTACCCCCTACCTTGGGCAAATTTAAGAGGAGGTTAGATCATCACCTGTCTCGGGTCTTGTGAACCCAGCATTCGTTCCTGCCTGTGGCAGGGAGTCAGGCTAGATGATCTGTTCAGGTCCCTCTTGACCCTAGTTACTATGAAACTGCAGGTTGTCAGAGTTCCAGCCTGCAGCGGATGTTAGTGGGGAGCAGGAGAGTGGTGAGGCAGGGGGCACTATATGCATGTATTGTACATGCACATGGCTCCAGGCACTTGCAGGAGATGCTATCCAGGCTAAGTGAGCCAGGGGTTAGAACTGAGCCCCCATAGGGAGGGAGGGACTTGGGCAGGGCTGGGCCTCCAGGAGGAAATAGGACAGGGCCACAGACAGCTTGTCCAGGGGGTGGGGCCAGACTCCCTGGTGACATGCCCCCTGCATGTATGGTAGCTTTGAGACACGCAACCCCATATAGATGGCATCACTGCCCACCCCCCATCCCGTGCTCAGATCTGGGGGGTATGGGCCCCCCCAGCTCCTGCAGGAGTGCATGCCACACCAGGGAACTGGCCCCACCCCCTTCACCTGGAGAGGGCAGCAGCAGGTGGGGAGTCGGGCTCTTCTCCGCTGCACCAGCTGCCACCTCCTGCCAGGAGAAGGGAACTGCAGACCCAGGTCAGTGGCCCCATACCCCTGGAAGCTGGGGGGCGAGGGGGCTATGGGTGGGGGGCCAAGGGAACCAGCAGGGCTGGGGGAGGCTGTATGGGGGGAGTGAGAGGCAACAGCAGGACCAGCGGGTTGTGGGGGTGGAATATCTGTGTTCTTAAAAAAAACAGGTCTGCTTTTAATGGAATCACCCAGTTAATACAATCAAATCACCATTTCCCAGAATGATTCCAAGAAGAGGAATCCACTGTATATTTTAACATCAAGGCATGGCAGGCAAGCAGGAGAGGATGCTTAAAAACAGGGTGAAACAAGGACTGAGAAGCCACGGGGCATTCTGGCCACCCCTAGGGCTGACCTTTGTTACACACATTAAGCCATGGATGTTTTTAAGGAGCGTTAACTCCACATAGCAGGGGCAGGCAAAATATGGCCTGTGGGCCAGATCCAACCCACCAGGAACTTTCATCCCACAGCACCCCTAACGAACTGTATCCTGCCCAGCCCTTCCACCTGCGAGGGTTAAAGTGAGGCGCATATATACACCTACAACATACATTATTATGCCTCACTCCCACCCTTGTGGGCAGAAGGGCCCAGCCCAGCCAGCACCAGACAAGGCTGCTGCTGCAGGCTTCCCTGGCATCCTGCTCCCTCCAAGCAGCAGGGAGGGAAGTGGGGGAGTAGGGGCAGGGCTGCAGCTGGGTGGGAGTGCAGAGCGTGGGTCTGGGGCTGGAAACAGTGCAGAGCCTGTGCCCAGGGGGAATGCAGAACTCAATTGGGCAGGGTGAGGGTGTGAGAGAGGGTGGGGGGTATGGGGACCCTTCCCACACTCACCCCATGGCACACAGCCCTGGCAGGCAGCTGGAGCAGGAACAGCAGCAGCAGCGAGCGGAGTGCTGGTGCTTGGCTCCAGGTAGCACTGCACATCACGGCGAGGAGAACAGCCCTTTCTGGGCTGCCTGTATCATCAACACTCCCTGTACTCACACAGCATAGGAGAGAACCCCCAGGTACTGGAGCAAGCTGGGTCAGAGAAGGCAGCCAGATTCAGTGCTCCGCACATGCGTGCAGGGAGTGCCGGCAATACAGATGGCCCCGTGGGGGCTGCGTTCCTCGCTGCCATGTGCAGAACTGGCTGGAGACAGGCACCAGCACCCTGCCTGCTGCTGCACCATGCGGGGAGTGTGGGAGCAGTCCCCATACTCCTCCCACCCCACAAAGATGATGACCAGGGGGTGGGGCAATTGTCAAGATGCGGGGCTACCCATGAAGATTTCGACAGCTCACCTAACCTTGTTAAGCGGCCTTCTACCCAAAATAATTGCCCACCCCTGTCTTATAACAAGCCTTTTCTTAAAAATGTTTACAGCAGCATCTATTTAGAGATAAAGGAACAAAAAAAGCTTCCATAAACCAAAGAACCACATTTATATTCAAACCTGTTGCCTCAGCATGCAGGTCTTGTTGCAAGTCCATCAACCAGAGACTATACAAAAGGAAGTATCAACTGGCTTCAAGGTTTTGATTTCTAGCTCGGCAAAAAGTTAGGGCTCGTCTAACTCGTCTACCTCAGCGGACTGACCAATATAACTATGTTGAAAAAACATTGCTACAGCTATACTGGCATCTCTCTCTCTCAAGTGGATTCTACACTCCAGAAAGAGAAAAAATTCAGAATCATTACTCCAATTTGAAAAGGAAACGGATTTTGAAAGCTGGGGCAACAGACTGTGCACACTGGGTAATCATACCAACAGAGCCACAGCAGAATAATTCTTTTGCTATAACTGTACTAGACAGTTTCCCTGTGCTGGTAAGATGCAATTTTGCACCTTCAGTTAAACATGCTTAACTATTCAGCTGCACAACTAGTATTTAATTCTGACAGACCAAAGGACAAGCCCCTTGGAATAATACAAATAGATGAAGATCCCCCACCTCAACAGATCTCAGTATATACATTATATACTGTTTACAAAGCCATATGTAAAAGTTAGGATTGCCTGACTTACATGTCAGAAAAAAAATTATGCACAGTGAATTCTAAAAAAGGGTAAATAAAAAACACAGCACATGATCCTTTCAGATACTGTGAAAATGCATTTTATATAGTTAGTGTCAGGTATCCAGGTTGTAGCCATATTGGTCTAGAGGCAAAAGGAATCAAAACTCGTGGAAGAGATGATATCTTTTATTAGACCAACTAGATAGTTGCAGACACATTATTTTATTCATTCGCAAGCATTCAGGCACACTCACCCTTCATCAGGTATAGAAGAGAGCAGAGATTGTAAAAAATACTTTTTCATCTTCTCCCTGTGCCTAATCTGGACAAAATAAACTATTCCAAACTGGAGACTTTACCACACCTTCAGCACTCCTGTGAAATACGAATTTTCATTTCTACTTAAGAGCACTTCTACAATCTCTGCTCTCTCCTGTGCGTCATGGGGCACATCCACACATGCAAGCACATGAGCTTGTAGCAGCTCAAATAGAAGCGGGGCAAATTTGAGCCAGGGCTTTTTGCTTCAGCACACATGCTTGGACATGCACTTTGGTGTGGAGCAAACTGTGCAACTTGGGGCAAAATAACACTGCCTGGCTCCTCCCAGATCTGCAGCCAGGGGGAGCTAGAGCCCAGGGCCAGTACCTGTGCTGTCCCCAGCAGTATAAAAAGCTGCCCTATCCTGGCTCCAGCAGTATAAAGAGCTGTCCTGACAAGTAACTCAGGGCTACTAGCTCTCAGGAGCTTCTGGGGCCCAGCCAATTGGTACCTGGGGCCACTACCCCTTTTGCCAGTTGGACTGCTGACACAGCCCTGAGAGTTCCCTGCACCCTCTACCCACTGCAGCAATCTGGCAGAGGGGGCTACTGCCTGGCTATGACCTACTGTGCACCTGCCAGACCCGGATGGGGACTGCATAGCCAGTAGAGGAATCTGGCCCTCTGGGCCAGCTGCCAGTGGACTGTGGTTGCAGGGTTGGCCTCTGTGCAGCACTACTGCCACATGTGCCCCCTGCCGGGCCGTCTTGGCAGCTATTGCCCGGAAGATGTTCTGGGTGTGGAGGCCTGCTCTGAACTGTCAAAGCATGTCCTCCTGGCCCCATTTGGCCAGGAGGTCAGCCACAGCCAGCTGAGTCCAAGGTGCTAGCTCTGAACAGGCAGGGTCCTGCCACTGGCCTCCCTAGCAGGAATTCTGGTGTTCCCTATTGGAAAACTGAATAATCCCTGATAAAAAAATCCCAAAGTAACACTGTAAAATACTCCCAAATCCATGTTCCCCCACAAGTAAAAAGACCACTATAATGAGAGAGAGAGAGAGATCAGTTGGACAATCTTTTATTGCTATATCTTACAGTGTTAAAGCAAGTCTCTTACCATAATAATAAAGTGAACTCTAAATAGACGTTTCATGAATTCATATTTTGCCGCCCTCCCACAGGGGTGTCGGCCCCCACACATGGGTTATGGCCCCCCCAACAGGGGTGTTGGCCCCCACACAAGGAGATTTGGCCCCCCACAGGGGCTACTCCCCTGCAAGGTCCACATGCCCTAACCCAGCCCCGACTGGTGCCCCACCTGGCCCCATCCCCCACCAACTGCTGCAGCCCCCTCTGATGGCTGCCCCACCCAGCCTCAACCCCCAACTTGCACCCCCAGGCCCCTATGGCTACCCCACAAACCCAGGCACCATCACTTAAACAAAAAACCCAGAAAAAAAACAGAAAAAAAGCCTCCTGGCAGAGCCCCCCCCTCCAGGCAGCACAGAACAGCCAGTGGGGGCAGCAGGGCCCAGGCTGGGGCTATCACCCTGCCCCACACTGTGGAGATGGGGCCCCAGTCAGCCAGACAACAACCAGACTGCCGGTTCGTGCCAGGGATTTTCTTTTTTTTTTGTTTTTTTTAAACTATGGGGTGAGGAGGCAGGGATTGGGGAGGCTTCAGGGGTTGGAGGGGATGGGGCTGGCCAGGGGCCTTGGGGGGGGGGGGGCTGGCAGAGAGAGAGGCTGGCCAGGGCAGGGGCCAGCCATGGCAGGGGTCGGGGGGGGGGGGCTGGTGGAGTGAAAGGCTGGACAGGGAGGGGTCGGGGCTGTCAGGGGTCCCTCCCATGATCTCCTCCTCCAGCCCCCCAGACCCCTTGCTCACTGGCACTGGAGCCCTGGTGCTGAACACGCACCTGACCGGCCGCATGTTTCAGCACCAGGGCCAGGGGGCCAACCAGAGCATGTCAGTAGAGGACCCAGCCTCCGGTTGCCTCAGGACACGGTCTGGGACTGTGCCCTGCCCCACTTTTTTAAACTTCAGTTTTTTTAGACCCCTGGATATCCCAACCCTGGGACCAATTCTGCCCACACATGCCTGTTGCTCTGTCTTAAAGGGCTTTGAGGCAGGGCAAGAGGTATGTGCATGCTCATCTAGATGCACCCGTGAAGGGCAAGTGTGCCTGAAACTTGCAAATAAATAAAATAATTTGTTTTCAAATACCTTTTATTAGACCAACTAGATTTCACCTCTTCCACAATCTTTGATTCCTTTTATATAGTTAGTAGTATCAAAAGATTAATTTATCTATACTTCGTGTAAGCTTAGCCTGTGACTTCATCTTTTTTCAGCGTCTAGGTAAATTATTTGTAATCTTATTTGAATAAAATATCTGCAAACACAGTAAGTAGAGTTTTGTTTTGTTTTGTTGATTAGTGTGAATAAACCTTTTACCCAGGTAGTTTTTGACATTCAGTCCAACAGGGAAAGGAAAATAAACGTATGCAATTCTGGTAAGCAGCCTGTCTAATTTAACACATAAGGACAAAATGGAACAACATCATACTGATGGTCCAGAGGCCACTGAACTAGAAAGTCACTGTTGTGGCAAAAGGAACAAGACAAACATCTGAATATGTGGAGGGAGTGTAATCTGAACAAAAGAGTTAAGGTTAAGAGGGGCATATTCAAGAGGAGTAGGGAGCAACACATGCTGAGATGAAGAGGAAGAAGATGGGAGCCATGTATGGAACAGGAACCATGGAAACAAAGGCAAAATTGACAAAGGAAGCAGCAGACTGGGGGGGGGGAAGGAGAAAAGACCAACAGCCTTACAGAGAAATAAATAGTAATTTGAAACCCACTGGGTTGCTGATACTTATATTTTGAGTTATGATTTTTTTTTAAAAGATATCTAAAGGTCTGGACAGGAGTAACAATTTAGGTTGGGTGTTGAAGGATACTACTGTTATGCTGTCACAATTTAATTTTTACATCCTCATGCTCCTACAGTAGTAGAAATGGAGCAAAAGCTTTTTCACAGAATCATAGAAATAGGGTTGGAAGGGACCTTGTAGATCTTCAAGTCCGACCCCCTGCCTGGCCAGGAGAAAAGACTGGATTCAAATTAAGTATAACCTTGCTTAATCTGGGGTTGAAGTTGCAGCCATGGATTTTGCTTGTACCTCATAGGAGCTGCAGAGTTGACAGTTACATTGTAACATGCAATGCATGCTCCAGAGAGGAATTCTTTCTACCTTTTTAAAGTGGTAAGAAGTCATATCTGCCCATAACGTAATTGCATATAGCTGACATACATAGTTCCTCTCCCCTTTACATGTCCCCTCAACTTGCGGCATTCTCTTACAGTCTGCTCTCAAGCCCCACAAATTCCTCTTACTGCATGACCATATAGCACCTACCACAACAAGACCCTGACACAGGACCTCTGAGCATCACCAGGATTTGGACAACATTGTTAGGAGATTTATGTAATGAGGTTCCCACATACTACTCCCAGCACTGAAGAGAATTCAAAGAGTTAATTCAAATCATGCCTGACACCAAATCATGACCTGAACTCCTGTAATTAAACACAACATTTTAAAAGCCAAATATTTGGCTGGAAAAGGAGGGACAGAGATTACAAAAAAAAAAGTGTGAGGGGGGAGGGGAGAGGAAGAAATTGCAAACAAAAAGTTCATGTACGTTAAAAAACAGAATTATAGTTACAGCAGTAACAACTTATACCTGAGAGTAGACGGAGACAAGGAATGAGCAAAAGAAGAGAACTGGGCAATGAGTTGGCAATGGGCCCTGGCTCAGCAGTCTGCACACCCAGGATTACCCAAGCAACATGCTGCCAAAACAACATAGTTCCAGAAAGTTATGCAATGACTTCCAGAGTACCAGGCCAAGGCTTACATCTCAAAAGGAGGGAAGGACAGACTGTAGGTACCTTCCCTGGCACAGTCTGGTTACTCTTTAGACTGAAGCATGATGCAGTCACGCACCAAAATCTTTTCTGAAAGCAACCACACAACGAACTCCATGTTCTTCCAATTACTCTATGGCACCAGTTTGCTACTGACTCCTGAAAAACCAATAGAAAGCTTTAACAGCAAAAATATTTCCAGCACCACACAGGCATTGAAGTGCTAGAATATTCTGTCTGAGACGTGATATAAAAATTAAGCAAGTTCTGAGATGCTCACCAAGAGACACAGCCAGTGGAGTACTAGGCACTATAAAAGCTGTTTAAAAAATAATAATGACACTTTGGAGTAGACTTTGGCAGCATTTTTTTTTATCTCAATAAAACTCTCACCCCTCTGCGACTAGGATTCATAGTCCCAACTAGTGTTTGAGGCCATGGATAGTTATTATTAAATATATTTTAAGAAACCTCAAACTCTCAATTGCTTTTAAGCTTCTTGTCTCCTATTTTGCACTTTCTAGAGAACTGCTGATTTAACAGGGGCATGAAGCTAAGCAGCAGCTAGAGACATTCTCCCCTTCCCTCAAAGATAAAAAGCAACTCCCTACTCTGCCTTCAGTCAAGAAAACTGAAAGCATAGGACTGATCTAAAGGAACACAATCAAACAATGGCTGTGGGTACAGACAGTCAGTTTCTATCAGGTAGAAAACAAGAGTGTGAAGATGTTTGAGCTTTCTCTCTTATAGCAAAAAATGGCCACTCCAGGAAAAAAAAAAAATAACCTGACAACAACCCGGCAAAAATTGTTCCTGGGAGAATTTCTCTTGGCAGACTGATTATCTGTATGCATTCCCCCAATTTAACTCCTCCCAAGGACTAGGAAGAGTAGAGCTGGGGTAGGGAAGAGGACTCGCATGCTTTGTAAATGCTGGGGTCACCCTAACTTGGAAAAGGCTTGGGGGTTGCTGATGCCTCTCACACAGACCAGTTTCCAATTTAAGAAGCAAGCAGGGGTTTTGCCTCACTGCTCGGCTACTAGGCACCAGGAACTAAGCACAGGGAGCAATGCTGCTCATTGCCTGGGTACCCTTTGTTCTCTGCCCCCACCACTCAAACTGGGCAACAGGGACGCGGATTTAAAAGCCAGTGAGGCTGAGAGCTAGGCTTGGGAAAAGCCTCCCCAAGCCTGGTTCCCAATTCAGTTGGCCCCACCTCTTGCCACTCCCCAGTCCCTCCTGCACATCTACACTATGTTAAAATGTATTCTGTTTAACATTTTTTTTAAAGACCTACCTAAGTTTAAGCCATCTGCATCAAAATAAAAATGTAAAATTATGAAACAAGTAGAAAAAGTGAGCACTAATTGATAAATTACTGTCAGGGCGGCTAGGATCTGGAACCAACTTTCAAGAGACGTGGTCTGACCTTAGGGGTGTTTAAGAGGAGGCTAGACGAACACCTTGCCGGGGTTGTTTGACCCCAGTATTATTTCCTGCCATGGCAGGGGGTCGGACTTGATGATCTGCTCAGGTCCCTTCCGACCCTACTAACTATGAAACTATGAAAAAAAATTCACTCCTTTTTAAAAGAAATCTGAGTGTAGGCTGTCCCCAGTTCATTAAGAAGTACATTTTAAACAACTCAAGAACAATTTTGTGTCATCACCATCTTTTCCTGAGTCCCTTAGCTGCTTTCAGCACATCTGAATTTCATGTTACTATAAAGAGGGCTTTTTTGTCTTAAAACAGAAAGACAGACTCAATATAAGGAGCATCTCTGATTTAGTTTATAAGCTGCAAATCTACCCTTCCTTCTGCCAGACTCAGTATAGCCTTCTGCTACTTCAAAAGCTGGTTGATGACAGACTGCACTTTTCCCCCAATAATTAGGATAGGACAAATACAAGTTGCCATTTTTCCTCTTAAAAAGAAGAAACCCCTTTCTTCAAGGTTGAAACAGTAGAATATTTCATTCAGTTTTAACAGTCAACATGACTATCTTAAATGCATTCTCAGACATATTGTCAATACATGGCATTTCTTGTTAGTTTCCATAAGGTTAGACTAGCTACTTTCAAAATAATAGTGAAGACAATTCTATGAAGCTTCTCATTATTCTTGGATACATTAAGCAGCAGCAAGTTCAGCTGTGGCACTGGGTTTCAAAAACTCTGCCAAATATTAACAACTCCTCAAAAGTTACACCAGCACTTTTGTTTGCAGAACAGAAATCAACTTGATCTTCATGAACACCAATATTTCTTCTTAAAGAATTCTTTACCACTAAAAAAAAATTAACTCCACTTTCCTTTCTTCCTCATCAGTGGAGGATGTCAGTAATTCAACCACATTTATATAGTTTATAGAGGATATGATAGAAGGTTCAAAGGACCAACTATTGTAAGCTCCTTTATAACACTGCCATGTGGTAAATTCCCGCTGCCTTGTGGTAACTTGCCGTAGTAGCCACCTACTGTGTCATCTACCTGATGACAGCTGCATGTGTGTTCATCCCCAGGTGTTAGTTTTGTATACTGGTGTAAATTTGTACCAATGTAAATTCCAGTGGATTATGTACGTGCCTGTTCACACCCTTGCAGTTTTGGTGAATAATTTCACAGAACACTAAAATGTTTATTATATTGTTTCAAGTATAATGCAGTCCTCTTCCCCACCAGACACACAGAGTCCTAAAAATCATACTCTGCTTATACACTAGATCCATTTATAATTGGAAAAATAACATACCATTGGAGTGGTACCACAATAGCAGGGTGATAGGCTCACACCATATATACCACAACACCCTTACTCAGCAGAACCTTTCAACTCAAACTACTGTAATTCTGTGCCTTCTCTCCCATTTATTACTTATATTATTTATTGCCTACCTTGCAAGATGCAAAAATATCTTTTTGTGTTTGACCTATAAGATTATGTGGGTTACTCTGGGTTTCATTGTAAAACATCTTTATAAAGACTTTTGTACCCATAAGAGTTTTAAAACTTTTTCCCCCAGCAGAAGGTGGTAGCTCTATAGAACTACTGTAAGGCTCAGTTAGATCCAGGTTTTCTTCTTAATGTCCAATATGCTACCTGAAAGAAAGTTCTAGCTGAGAGACAAATAAAGGAGTAGGCTAACCAGGAGACAAATATTAACTCTCTTCCAGTTACTCTGCCTCCTTTGACATAGTACCATATTTACTCAAGTAGAAGACAACCCTGAATATAAGATCACTCCCCAATAATTATATTCTATATCTGGAAAATGTATACATTTGATATAATTTTCTAGATACAAAATCTAATTATTGGAGGTTTCTCTTGAATTTGTCCCCCTCCCACTGCCACAGCAGGGAAAATAGATCAGGAGGGAAGGGTCAGGTAACACCCTTGCTCTCTGCTTCCCCACCACCCCCAATTTCTCTCTCTTGCAGACCCTTCCACCTCTCCTGTCAGACCAGGGGCAAATTTTAAAACAATGACCTTGGAATTAAACACAGCTGTAGTAATTTGCATATAATACCCAAACATTTAGTTCACCCACCCAGACTTGATCCATTTTACCTTTTTTGAAAACTGCTGCACAGGTACTCCAGAAACACACTTTTAAGCAGTACTTTGGCACATACCATATTTACTTAATTACGAGGAGTCTTTTCCTCCATTCAACATGGGGGAGGGGTGGAGATCAAACTTCATCTTATGATCAGATCCAACTTACCTGAAAACAGAAATGCCAACGCTCCCCCTCAGCATGCAGAGTTTCTAAGTGGCTGGCACAGGGTCACTCCAAATTGCTGCTTCCCAGCATATGCCAAGTTGCTTCAGCACCCTCTGGCTGGCACCTCAGAGCAGCTAAGCACATACTGGCCAGAAACCCCACATACTGCATGGATGGTGCCTGGCCGGCACCTCCCAGGTCATTTCGAGCTGCAGGCTAGGAGCCTACCCAGTGCATGCTGAGTTGCCTCAGCACCTGACAGCCAGGCAGCAGCTGGGAGCAACCTGACTGCCTCCCTGCCAGGCATCCACCATGCTGGCAAGGCATGCATTAGGGAAAGACCCAACAGGGGCCAGCCAGCACACAGAGAGAAGGGACCCCATCCAACACATGGCAGGGAGAGATTCCACAAGGGCTGGTCAGGACCCCTAGGGGCCAGCCAAGCACCACACATACTGCAGGGAGGGACCTGACTGCAGTGACAAAGGATCCAGCACTCAGCAAGGGCCCCAAAAGGTGGTGAGACACCCAATGTATGGTGAGGCTCCAGGGAGCAGTAGGGAGGGATCTGGCACAGAGTGAGACTCCTAGCAGTGGCAGCAAGGGATCCAGCATATGGCAAGGCTCCCAGCATAAAGTGAGGCACCGCATGCAGTGGTGAGGGACTTGGCAGCAGCAACAAGGGACCCAGAACACGCATGCTGTCAAGGGATCCAGCATGTGACACAGGACCCATAAACAGTGACAACGGATGCAGCATAAGCATGCCAGTGAGGGATCTAGCACACAATGAGACAACCATCATTCAATCAGGCACCCTTCAACAGCAAGTGGCAGCAAGGCAACCAGCAGATGGTCAGGTGGCAAGGGAGCACCTGGCAGAGTAGCGGGGAAAGCAGCACATTCTGATCACCACTGACAGGACAAAATATAAAACCATAGATATCCAAAAGGAATGAGGTGCAGCTATGATACAAACTTTAAAATGAAGGGTATAAGTTATATTGAAAAAAACAAATAATTGTAAGGCAGGAAGGAAGGACAATGTTACTGAAGCAAATGTGCATCGACGGAGACAATTACAAGGAAAACTCGAGACTGCTAAGACCACAAGGAAGACATCTGGGAATCCAAAACAAGGTGATTTTCCTGAAATTGATACGAGAGTTCTAAAGTATGTTCAGGAAAAGAGAAAAAGGGGGAATGCCACTCACTTGTGAAGAGCTTCAACTCCAGGCATTAGAAATAGTGAAGGAATTGATATTCCCCTTCAAAAATTCAAAGCAAGTAGTGGGTGGTGTATCTAAATGTTGTGACATAGTGGCTTAGCCCTCAGGTAAAGAACATCACTTGCACAAAAGGTACCATCAAACTGCCAAAAAAAACTTGGTGAATTCCAGTGGCACATTTTTTGGCTACGCAAAACTCATGATTATCTGCTGGGCCAGAGAGGTAAAGCTGATGAGACTCTAGTCTATTTGACATGCCGAGCATTGTCACCACCCACGAGAAAGGCGCAAAATCTATAATTATGAGAAATACGGGAAATGAAAAGTCATGAATTAGTGATGTTAGCAGAATTGGCAGATGGGAGAAAATTGCCACCCTATGTGATTTTGAAACACAAAACTCTGCCAAATAAAACTTGCCACCAGGAATAGTGGTTAGATGCCAAGAACAAGAATGTATGTCAAGTGAACTGATGAATGACTGATTACATGTTGTGTGGAAAATGGAGACCTGGGATACCGATAAAAAAGAGGAATGTTACTGTTAGATTAATTCAGAGGGCATTTAAGACCAAGTGTGAAAGGAAAAATTCAAGTAATAAATTGTGATCTTGCAGTCATACTTGTTGGTATGACATCTCAACTCCATGTACTGAATGAATAAACCCTTTAAGAACCATTTACGCTGTCAGTACTTAGACTAGCCCTTGGTAGGAAGGGAACCATGTGCTTACACTTGGTGGAAAGGTTAATAAACCAACCATAGCAGTGCTCTGCCAATAGATTCTGACTTCTTGGGAAAGTATATCTTCAAAATCCATTATTAAATGCTTCAAGAAGTGCTATATATTCAATGCCATGGATGGAACTAAAGACAATGATCTGTTGTAATAAGATGAGGGAGAAGATGGGAATAGAGAAGAACATGAGAGTGAGAATGCATGTGAAAGTGACCAGTCCTAAATTGTAGGATCTAAGAATCAAATAGCACTCACCAGGTTCTGGACAGACCTAATATAGATTAAGTTAATGTCTGAATTAAGTTGAAGCTAACGTTGAATTTCTGACTTACAAGTATTGCTACAGTTTTTGTCAGTAGGTCTGTTTTTAAAAGCAGTACCTAATTAAAGTTGTCCTTGTGAGTAATCTAATGGGGGGGGGTGTTAAATTCAGGGTCATCTTATATTCAACTAAATACAGTGTGTATATACCATACAAACTATGCATTGTATTAGCCCAAATCCAAAAGGCTCATAATTTACCATATGGTTCATTAAGCTGGACCTCATCTGAGTCAACAGTACTTGAGGCCATGGTGACCCTCACAGCTCAACACTACTCAGTATATGCATGGACTCTAGATAGCCGCCCACAAAGGATCCATGCACTCACTGGCCCCCACTCAAGCTTAGAACTGGGTGTTCCTGTCACAAATCCAGGGATGCTCCAAAAATTGATATGTAGATGAGTCACAGGGCGACCTGGTCCAGCTTCAATTCACGGAAGGTGGGGCCACACTAATCATATGCAACAGGCTTAGAGAAGGGATGACACGGACTCTAAGTGAACTGTTCAGGGCTCTATTTGTTGATATCTGCCAGGGATCTAAGGCAGGTGAAGAAACAGGAATCATTGGAAATGGGAAAGCCACAGCTCATCTGTGAGAGTAAAGAGGAAGTCAACATGTATTCACAGTAGTGGCTCACCATGACTTTAAGAGTGAGCTCTGAGCAGGACCAAGCTTAATAGGCACTACTATATCTCTTATTCAGATGGATATAATAACAGATCCTTGTCATAGGTTCCCATCAGCATATTTTTTCTCAGCCTCTTGTGGGCTCAGAGCCAGGCAAAAGTGCTGCCTTTCAGCCTTGACTGATGGCCCAAGAGGAAGGAGCAGAGAACGGCAAGATGGCAGTGGCTGTGAATGCTGGTGAACTGAGAGCAGAGAAGCAAAGATTGGAGGGGGAGACAAAAAACTAGATGGAGCAGAGTCACAAATATGGAGATTTGGACTGAGAGCTGGAATCTGACTGGCAGCTGGTACAGCAATGAATGAAGATGAAAGCAAAAGCAGCTAAAACTGAACAGGGAAAAGCAAGTCAGAAAAGCAACAGAAAGACAACAGAAAGCAGCCAGACTAGGGAAAGCAGCAGCAGGAACCAGAGAGCTAAGAACAGAGAGGAGAAGCTGGATGATGGAATGCAGAAGTAGAAGGTGAGCAGAGCTAGGACCACAAGGAGTCCAGAGAGACTTTGAGGCTCAGAGTATGTGCAACAACGACTAGGAAGAAGGCACAGGACAGATGGACCATTGAGAGGTATGACTTTTTCAATCAGATATTGATTGATATTTTGAAAGTGAACCCCAAGTACCTACAACACATGATGGCCTACCTTATCGGGATGTCATGGGGTTTCTGCTTCTAGCACAGAGAGGCCTATAAGCAGTTCTGGAGAAACTATAAGGAAATGGAGAAGTAAGAACTGCAATGACTGATTTCTGCCACTGAACAAAAGTCAAGGGAGCAGGTGATCATTGTCAAACTGTATTTGGACATCCTTGAGGAAATGGATGTGGAGAGATGGTTACAGGGGAGAGTCCAGAGAGTACTGTTTGTGGGAAAAGTGAGACACGAATGCAATGTGTGGACTGGGACGTTTTGGGCATGTGTGATTCTAAGGGAGGAGGGGAGCTTGGGAGAGATGTGGGACCTGCCATCCGTTATTCATGTAGCCCCGGTGCCATCCTACATCATATACCATGAGTAGCCCCATCAGTGTAGCAAATGCAGGCAGTAAGAGCATTTGGCAGCCTACTGGAGCCTAACCATTTGCTACTGGTGTGGTGGGAGATGGCACTGAACCCGTGCATGCCAGGACGTGTTGAAATGTGGGATATGTCAGAAGGAAGAGCACATGCAAAACATATCCAGATTCTCTCTCTAACAGAGCACAACTTAAAAGTGGAGATAACTTCAATCAGATAAGCAAGGAGTAGGAAGAGGTGGGGGAGGTCGGGATAGATTCGGAGGAGGAAACATTGCTGGAAGAAACACCACAGGTGGAAAGGGGTGGAATAAGTGTTGTGGTAGCAGCACAACAACTAGAGTAAGAGGACATGGAAGTACAAGGATAAAAACAAAAGTAGAGAAAGAAATCCTGGAGATTAATAGAGAACAAGGTTCTGCTTTAAAGAAAGGGAAAGGGGTCAAGATATGGGTAGAAAAAAGGAAGAAACAAAGGCTATAACAGTCACAGAAGAAGAAAACAGGAAGATAGAACAGGGGAGAAAGGAGAAGCAATGCTGTGGGGGAGACCGGAATGTTAGAAATGGAGATAGAAGTGTCTGCTGAGCCAGAAGGAAGTATTAGGAGGGAGGCATCAGCAGTGGCCCCTCTCAATATAGAAGCACTGGAGAACCTGGTGAGAGTGATGATGAGGAGGAGGGGGGGAGGGACAGAGTCACTGATCATCATCAGTGATGTGGACGATCTGTAAAACAACAAAGATGAAGACCAGTGACTTTCAACTTTTCTTTATCATGGTGCTGTGTTGGAACTTTAAATGTGAGAAGTTTATTGACAAGGAAGTGGTCTAGCGCTGCAGACATGATATGTCTACAAGAATGTGGAATACCATGGAAAAACTAACATAAATATCTGGAGAAGAGATGGGGTTTGGGGCAGTCAGGTGGGTGAGGACAAATGCAAAGAAGGCGGGGGGGGGGCGTTACTTAAAAAGCCAGTGGTGAAAGTCAAGCAAAAGCAAGTGTTAGTAGAAGGAAAAATGCAGAGAGTGTTTGTTGTTCAGGGTTGTCCAACATGCAGCCCACCAAGCCACTTTATCTGGCCCATGGCAGCACTGCCGCTGTGGAGCATGGAGCTATGGCGGTGGCGGCAAGGCGAGGCGAGCAGGGCCGGCCCGCGGGCCCCAGCCGGTAGTGAGGGGAGGGAAGCTGCTTACCTCCACGGGGCCGGGCTCATCAGTGAGCCAGGTCCTGCCGCCGCTGCCCCAAGGGCAGCACAGTGTGGAGCTGCCCCAGCCGCACCTGATTAGACAAGCTGGGGACAGCATGTGCAGCTTCTTCTCTGGCTCCACCCTTTGCCCCCAGCACATGGCTGGGGGAGCTGCAGCATGGTCTGTGCCCTGCCTGCATGCATGGTGGATGGAGGCACAAGGTAAGTTCCTGCGCGGAGCTGGGGGTGCCTTGGGGCCGAGCTGGGACTGTAGGGCGTGCGGTTGCCAGACCTGGGCTGGGCAGGAGGCAGAAGCAGCCTGGCCCAGAGGCACTCTACGTCCAGCTGCCTCCTTGGCAGTTCAGGTTCTGCTAATGTAGCCTGCATGGCTGAGGATGGGGGTCTGCATGCTGCTGGAGCAGCCCGTGCAGTGAGGGAGTCCTAGGGGCCCACAGTCCAGGGCTGTTCAGATCTGGTGAGGCTGTGGGCCCCAGATGACACCAGCATGTGTTGCACAGGCTGCATGCTGTGGGGGGTGGGCCCCTAGGACCACTCCTCCCCTCCCCCCCACACAGGCCTTTCCCCCTGGCACAGCAGTGGGAGAGGTAGCTGCCCAGGCCCATGCCCTATATTATATATTAACCGCTTGCAGACCTCGTGTAGATTATGGGCAACATCCTGGCCCTTTGTGAGTTACATGTGGCCTGCAGGTAGTCAGCTGGGCAGCCCTAATCTAGCCCAACCCCCTGCACAGAAAAATGATGTCCTGTTCCTAAGCCATACCAGACATGCATACTTTCTGAAAACCACAAATTCCCTAGGTACATTTCCAGAGCCATTTTATTGTCACTTCCTGCAACTTCATTGGTGTCAAAGGTCATGTGACATCACTTCCTGATGTGATAGCACTTCCTGTGAGGTCTTTGAATATGGCTTGCCGGCCCACTGGGTGATAAAAAGTTCGTGATCTGGCCCCACATTCAAAAACATTGGACACCCCTGGCGTTGTTAGAGATAAAAAAGATGGGGGTAGAATTGTTTAACATATATGCACCCATGGAAAGGGAGGGGATGGTGGCTTTATTCCAGAAGTTGGAAATGTGTGCATGTGTGGGGGGGAGGGGGGCAGAGTCATAGTTGCCAACTTCAACTGCATAACTGAGAAAGGAGATGGTGGCAGGGGGAGGGGGAGTTAGATAGTTCCTTAAAGATGTTAAAGAAAACAATCAAGGAAGGTTTTGAGGATGTGTGGGCAGGAGAGAAAATACATAGAAGAATGGAGCCAGGAGAAAGGAAAACTTCAAGGATCAATTTATTTTTAGTTTCAGGAGTGGTGGTGCACAAAAAGAATACAAGGCGTGGGTTTTAGTGACCATCAAATGTTACAAGTGGAGATGGAAACAGAGGATGGAACAGGAATGGAAAGGCCTCTGGAAATTGAATGTTAGGCTGCTTCATGATGAAAAAGTGTGCAAGGAGTTTACATACAAGTACAAGAAACAGAGAACCTTAAAGAATTGTTATAAAAGCAGATGGGAATGGTGGCATATGATTAAGAGAAGAACAAGCACATTTTTCATGAACGTTGGGAAGAGAAGGGAGAGGGACAAGATGAGGGAGCTGAAAAGGAGGCAGGAGAGGGTGCAATGGTTGACTGTGCAAGCAGGAAAGGGGAGACAGGTACAGGATAAACTGGAAGAGACAAAGTTAGAGGTGGTGAAACAGTTTAAAGAGAGAGCCACTGAAAAGATATTCCTTGTGAAAGCACCTTAGGTGGCGGGCGGGGAAGAATGGAACTCATACTTCACTGCAAGAGTCAGGAAAGTAAAGGGAGAGATGGAAAGAGTGAAAAAGGAGAATGGAGACTGTGTGGAAGGCCAGGAGGAGGTACTGAACACGGTGGCACATTTCTATGAAGATGTGTACAGAAGGCAGAAAATTGATAGCAAGTGGAAGAGTGGGTTATTGGTGAACATCAAGGAGAAGGTGGATGATGAAAGGAAGGATGAGTTGGGAGATGGAGGAGAATAAGGATAGCAGAGGTAGAAAAATGCTTGAGAAATTTTAAAGGAAACAAGTCACCAGAAGAGGATGGACTCCCAGCAAAATTTTACAGTAACTTCTGGCCATGGGTAGGAAAGGATTTGGTAGAAGCATTCAGAGAGATAACGAAGAAAGAAAGATTGCAGATGGGGTAGTGATGCTACCGTATAAGAAGAGAGATTGAGAATGCCTCAAGAACTGGAGGCCAATCACATTATAGAGTACAGCTTATAAAATTCTGGCAAAAGTTACAGCGATCAATAAGAATAAAAAGTGTTCTGGATCAGGTCATACAAGAAGACCAAACGTGTACAAGGGAAGGGAGAAGAATTACACAGGCACACTGGGTGTTGAGAGACATGTTGGTATACATGAAGAATAGAAAATGAAATATGATGCTAGCAAACTTCCATCTGGAGAAAGCGTATGGCAGGGTAACGCATGAGTTTTTGTTTGAGAAGCTGCTGAAAATGGGATTCCCAGAAAAATCGGTAGGCTGGGTAGAATTGTTGTACGGCACAGCATAGAGAACTGGAAGTGGCTGCAGAGGCAGTGGAGGCCAAGGGTAGGGTACCTGGCAGGCACCCTCTCCTGCAGGGCTGAGACCCAGAGAAGCAGGGCCTGAAGTAGCAGACCTAAGCCAACTTGTCTCAGCTAAAGGAAAAGGGGCAGAAACCAAAAAGGCTGAAGCCCAAACAAGCATGGTGGCCTGACAGACCTAATGCCGGTTTTGTATAGATCAGGGTGTAGCAAAACCCCCAGTCTTTCTTTTTTTAAATTTATTTTCAAATGCATTCCCTCCCCTTCCCCAACCATTTCTGACTTTTTCTCTCTCCCTCTCTATTCCCTATAGATAAGTATAAGTAAGCTAAGATGTAGAATAAGCTTTAACATTTTATTTTAGGTAGTAAGTTTTATTTTTCTCTCCCCTCTTTGCAAATAAACACCCTGCTATTTTGATATAGATATCCACTGTTTTATAAGTGGTAATTATTATGTTTGTATTGATTTTATATTGTGCGATTACTGCTTTAGGCCTATATATGTAAGTTAGCATAAGTCATGTCAAGCTTCCATCTTGTACTGTCAAGCCTCTATCTTATCCTCATGCCCGGTTGTGTAACCTATGACTCATACTACCCCTCCTATGTAACTTGGTTCCTGAATAAATGGGGATGAATGAGGGTGCTTGAGAGACAATAGCAGCAAGTCTAAAAATAGCTCCTTCTGAATGACTGAACCATCCACACCAATACCTGGACCAATGACCCAGTCATTGAAACCACCCTCAGCATTCAAGAAACAAAAGATGAGGCAACCCACCATTGTGCCAAGCTGCACATGCTCAGTAAGAATACCTAAAACCCTCTGGGATAGGACTGACCTTGCTTGGACAGGCCTTCCCCATAGGAGATCAGAGGTAGTCTGCCCCATAAAAAGGGGCACTGAAGACTGACTCCTAGGGATGTCCTCTCCATCTGGACCACCTATCCACCCAGAAGCCCTGCCAGCAACCCCCCTCTGGACAACACCTACTGGACAAGGACCCCTTTCCAGCCTGGATAGGTAGTTATCACCCCCTACACCCTCTTCAGCCAAGGACTTGGACTCTGCTTCTCTTCCCTATCTGGACCCCAACCCTTCCACTGAGTCTCTTTCTCCTGCTGCCATTGTGAGTGTGTGTGCCGTGCACCAATAACTACATGGGGCTGTATAGTGTGTTGTCTGTTTAATAAACCTGTTATTTTGAAACTCCAAGTTGGGTTTTTGTCTGTTTCCTGACTGTTTCCTCCTTGCCACCACTCATCTGTGTCCTCAATCTCTAAGCTGTCAGCCTGTTTCCAGCCCCAAGCTCCCAGGTTTCTGTCTCTCTCTCTCTTTCCTGGCCGTCTCCTCCTTGCCACCACTTATCTGTCCCCCACCCCTAATATCTCAGCAGTCTGCCTCCGTTTCCAGCCCCAATCTACCTTAAGCAACCCCAAGCCTCAGTTCCTCAGCCAGCTTCTCTCTAGTCCACTGATTCTAGTCCCAGTTCTGGCAACTTTCACTCTCTACATTTTAACTCTCTCTCTCTCTCTCACCTTAACTTTCCCCCAGGTACCCCAAGCAGATACATACATACCATATCATCCAAATTAGGAACTTACCTATGTGTAGGTTTGTATGTGTGTGAACTGGTGAGTCACACACACGTCATTATGTGCATGATATATGAATTAGTGATCTGTGTACGTGTACTGAGTGTGCAGGTATGGACAATTGATTTTTGTCTAACTTTTGGGTTGTATAATATATGTGCTTGGATTGGTGATAGGTACGCATGTGCCTAGGCTAGTTTGGATGCGTATGTGCCCAAGTTGGTAGTGTGTGTGTAGATGTACCTACTTGATGTGTGTGTTTGTATATGTGCAATTGCATTACACCCTCCTGTCTAACAGCACAATATTGAGATCCTGAGAGTTGGCCTGACCCCACAGGGCAACAGAGGTGAGCAATTATTTGGGCCTGAGGGCCGCACAGGAAGTTTTGGTGAGCTGTCGCAGGCCAGGTCAGCACCCTTGCACCAGCTCACCAAAACTCCTTAAGTGGCCCTGCTTCATGCTTGGCTGGGAGGCAGTTGGGTGGGTAGAGAGTGGCATCTCAGAGCAGCAGTCATGCAGAAATGGAGTTATCATGGGGCAGTGACAATGCAGAGCTGGGGCCTAGGGCAGAGCTGTAATCCACTGCCCGCATGCCCCTGTGACAGGTGCTGATTCTGCTAGCAGGGGCTTATGGGGAATGGATCTTGGCTTTGCCCCGTGTTGTCACTGCCCAGCAGGGTCTACACGTAGACTGTCTGGAACCCATGTGGGCAGGGTACGTAGCCAGGCAGATGGGATGAGGCCCTGAGCAGGCAAGGAGCTGAATCCAGGATCAGGGCTGGAACCTTGGGGCAGTGACAGCATGGGTTGGGACCTGGGGCAGAACTGAGATTTGCTCCCCACATACCCACACCTGCAGAACCCATGCTTTTCCTTTACCAGCCTTAAATGCGTGGCAAACAGAGTCCCAAACAGTTCACCCAGAGTACTTCTGTCACCCCTTCTCTCAGCCTGTTGCATACCCACCCCTTGAGGTGAAGCCAGACCAAGTTGCCCTGTGCCTGATCTGCATATAAATTTTGGGAGGATCCCAGGATTCGTGACACAAACACCTTCAGTTTCAGCCTTGAGTGGGGCTAAATAGCACATGGATCCTTGGGGTCGCGGGGGGTGGGGAGGGCATTATCTGGAATACACACACATACTGAGCAGTGTTGAGCTGGAAGATCACTATGGCATGAAATGCTTTGGACTGATGGGACCCACCCAAACTATATGGCAAGTCATGAGTCTTTTAGCTCTGGACCAGTATCGCATATAAAACAACCTGCTTTGTGAAGTTTTTTTTGTAGGTCACATGCTACAACACTGGGGGATACACGTACCGCCACGCATGGTATTAGCTACCTGGGAACAGCTGTGGTTTTACAGAACCTTTGAGCAATTCCACAGCAAGTACAAAGTACAGAAAAACGGCCCGATGACCCTAATGAACCACCACAAAATGCGGGAGGCCATGAGAAAACAGGATGTGTTGTCAACCATGGACCTACTCCCCAAAGACAGCTGCCAGGCTGTGTGGGAGAGGATCTTCCACAAGGACCCACAGAAAAAGCACAGAGACGTGAACTGGAAAGTATCCCACTGCACACTCTCAGTGCGGGTGAGGCATTAAATACACAAGCAGAGAAACCAACCACACTGCCCCAGGAAACCTGCCCATGGAAAGCAGAGACAATCAATTACCTCCTGTGGTACTGTCCTGTTGTCAAAGGGGCATTGAGGGAAGTACTTATACTCACCATGGTGACAGGAATCACAACCCAGACCAGAGAAGTGGCAGTGTTCAGGCACCTGTCCAAGCAGAAGGGCACCCCAATGGCCCACTTTGACCAATTTGACCTATGACCCCAGCTGACTTCCTGCCCTTCAGGCAGGGGGCTGGACTCGATGATCTTCCAAGGTCCCTTCCAGCCCTACAGTCTATGAAATCTATGAAACTACTTTTTGGTTCCTTGCTACAACTTAGACCTGTTTAGCCTGTTCTTCTAGACACAAGCCTTCAAGTTCAGTGAAGTATAGGAGTCTAAAATTACTACTCAATAAGCACTGCACATGTACAGTTTCTGTACAGTGACTCATCTCTTTATTTACAAGAGCCGGTACATATCAGTGTCAACATTAGCGAACTCAGTACAGCAGATAACTACCAAACAAACTTATTTTTTTAAGTTTAGGGTCACAATTATAATGCGTACAAGGGGACTGTGTTACCATATCCCACTGATATGCAAAGGATTTGGGCACACAACTTCTGTTGGTTCCTTTAAGAATCCCAGTCTTGAAAAATATTATTTTCAGGTGGCACTTCCTGATCAAAATGTAAATTTATGGCAGTGCAGTCCAGAGGAATAACTTCAGGATTAGCAATCTGAAACTTCTATACTGTACTCCCATCTTTGACATTGCTGCTGTAGCTATGAGCCAGTCACAGCTTCTATGCCAAATTTTTGGCTCCCTCTCTGTCAGTAATAAAACCTGCCCACCTCACAGGTGTGTTCTGAAGCTTTGAACATGGAGGGTCTTGTCCTGATTACACTGAATCCAATGCAAAGTCCAAATGACCTCAATGTGAACAGAACTAAACCCACACTGTGCTTATACATTCTGAATGCTACTGCTGCTAATAATATTCTTTATTTTAGGCCAATGCATGCACTGAAACAAGGAAGTAAATTCCTAGTTACCAGTGCAGTGTTTCAACACCCAAAACTCAAATGGAGAAATTCAGGTTTGTAATTATTCTTTCCACATTGATTTCTGTCAGTTATTCCTCTCTGTTATGAACAAGTCGCAGCTGGTAGAGTTTTCTTTACCCAGGTTACTTAATAGTACAGAGTCTGTATTTCCTCTAAGGTAGAGGGAAAAAATCTCAATGCCATGCATCAGTCTATCTCGGAATGCAAACTTAGCTTTCAAACTGGATCCAGCTGCTCTAACTCCTTGCAGCCAGATCACTCTTCACACTTTCAAAATGATCTCATCTAATTTATTGTACCTTCTCAGTTATCTGGAATTCAAGCACCTCTAATAGGAGCCAGGAATTCCACGCTTTTGCAACTTAATATGTTTAGCACGTGTGTGTTTCCCCATTAAGTTGAGCGTGCCAAGTTTAGGATCTTAATTGGCTCTTAACAGATTTCCCCATAAAAAAATGCAACAGAGCTGCACAATTTTTATGCCATTTTTAAACAAATGCAATGCAACTCTCAAAAAATATTTGAGTGCCCAGAAACTCAAGCTAGCATAAACAATCATAAAATAACATTTCTTAATAGTCCTTTTTCTTTAACACAATAACTTACTACTCAAACATTTTAAGTCAAAAATTAAAAACCAGAAGACCAATATTATCAAGAACATGAAAGTACGAATACCACCCCTCCCAGTACTTATACAGACTGGGAACAGGAAAGGGAATCACTAGCACAACAAAACAGGAAAACTCAGTTTTCTCTCTCTCCCTGCCTCCCCTTCATCTAGTGAAGTATGCTCTTTTGATTAGAAATACTTTTTCTTATCCCCTATCTGACTTGAATCAAATGAACTTAGTAAGCAAACAGTCAAATAAAAACCACAAGAACCAGGTCACAAAATGGCTCTTATGCCCTAGCTAAAGAGCCATTTGATTTGTGACAGATTTAAAACTCTAATGACATTTACCAGACCATAGCTTTGGGCATGGCATATTTAGTCTGATGACTGTAATGATGATTGTAATAATAGCATTAAAGCAACCGGCAGCTAGTCATAAAATAGGATCCAATTGTGCCAGGAGCTGTACAAAAAAAACACAGAAATACAATGGTTCCTTAAGGAGGGAAACTATTAGAGACTGCATGAATATGGAGTGGAGTAAAGGAGACAATATGGGCTAGCTTAGAAGACAGCAGTTTCAGCACAGCACCATCGTTCCTTTGGGTTCATTTTTCTTTTCTTTAAGCCAACAAAGAAAGAAGGCTTTGACAGAAAACTTTCCAAATGTTTATGTTGAATACAAAATAGAGCTGCACCCAGTTCAGGAAGCAACCTTGCTACAGGTAAATGAAGTCTGTAGTGCATAGCAGATTCAGTGCAACAGACATGTTCGGGGGTGGGGAGGGGTTAGTATTCCCATGCTGAAAGCAAGTCAAGGCTCTGGAGGGTAATAGCTGCCTTACAGTGACTCACATAATATACATGGATAAAATGCACTCTAACACAAACAGCAAGGGGAGGTGAAGGCAGGGGGAAGCTTTTTGAAAACTTAGGTAAAATGTTCAAATGATACAGTACTAAACAAAAATAAAATTTAAGGATTGGTACCAATAGCTCCTTTGCAGTAGACTGTAACATAAAATTTGACAAGAAACATCCTGGACGTTTGTCAGAAAACACCATGGAAAAGCACCATTATACCATCTTTGAGTTATGTTTTGCCATGTGTCAAACTTTTTTGCATGTATTGTCAGGTTCTGAAATCACATCCTTGCTACAGTGCTCAAGTACAATGCATAGTACAAGATAAAAGGAGAAAATTTACAAAGGTTAAACACTAATTACTACAAGACTAAATACAATCATAGTGGTTGAAACATGGTGCTTCCCATAACTGTAATCTCTGCAGTTTCTTCAATGTAAAAGCACTAAGAAGTATTAAATTACACTTGTGTCATAACCAGTGCAAAAATCACTCTTCTGATTCCCAGACAGGTATCATGACATAAGGTATGATAATTTTGGAAAAGTGTGGCCTCAAATGGAAGACTGAAACAACAAAATCCAACTAATATCCTCTTTCAACTTGCAGAAGGCAACCAGCCAAGAAAGTATAGCATCAATGTCCATTACCGCCCACTCCTTAGAATCTGGTCTCCACTGTCAAACTGTTCTTAGTTTGCCTGTGTGGACCCCAACAGTGGTAGATAGCTAGAAAAAAGAGAATCTGATGAGTCCAAGCAGCAGATAGCTATTTAAGGATTACAGAACTGCTCCCAGATCTGATTTGGGTGCCAAGTCCAGGGCATAATATTTGGAAAAGGCACAAATAAAGTTCCAAGTAGATTCCCTGCAGGTCTCCAATAAAGAAGTCCTGGTCTCTAGCTGAGCAGGCACCAATGCAGGAAGGAAGGGGCAATTTGCCTGTAAGTAAGATAATACAATACACTGAACAATCCCCTCTAAGAATAGATGGCATAACCTCTCACTGCCCTTCAAATATATAAAGTTGTAAGACAATCTCCTGAATGTATACATCTTGTGTAAACATAGGACAACACCATGAATGACCACAGCACGTAGCTCGTTCCCCCACCCACTCCGCAAGCAGGAGATTTGGAGAGGCAAGCAGGAACACTAACAGCTTAATCCAAATTTGGGCAGAAAAGTGTAAGGAGATAGGGGGCATGGAGTTGACACACACCAATTTGTATCAGGTTGGCAAGAAATTTAGCTCTTCTTTAGGCCTCTGCATCATTTTACCCTCATGGACAACAGCAGACAGAGGGAAAATTCAAACCAACTCTCACCCAAGATGAAACAAAAAAAAGGAGATTTCAGAGAAGGATGACAGAGAGCATGTTAATATGTGGGGGAAGTGGAAGAGACATAAGAACAACATAAAAGGTGTTCCCTCATGAGGTTGTAGCTCAAGGATAAAAAGTTTTGAAGCAGGTGAGTACGTGGGATAAGTGGCAAGAATACCTGCTTTCTAGGCAACTGAGCAACATAATTTCATGGCCAATGCAGTTTTAACACTTCAAGGGCAGGTTATACAAATATTTGTTTGGATTGGTTTAGACAAGGATGATCCTACCTTGAGCAGGGGTGTGGACTAAATGACTATGAGGTCCCCTGGAGGTTGTAGAAGGCCTGTTGCCAATGGTGATGAAGAATTTAGAACACCCTGTTTTACACAATGGCCTGGAAAAATGATTGTTAATCAACTGTCAGCCCTTCACATCAATAGTGTGGACTGTGAATAGGATGTTGGATACTTTCTGTGAAGATTTCCCTGTGATAAATCATTCTTGTAAATTTGGTAAGCATTCAGAGGCATGCATATATTGAAGGTGTGAATCCACAAGCGACCAGGCATTTTGTGAATACTCCTGAGGCTGAAGTCATGTTGATAATAATACCTGGTGTAGACAGATTTCTTGTCCCACTCTGAAACAAGAGGCTGGATACATCACTACATAAGAGTAAGCGTCCTGCTACTGGAATGGTAGTGCTAGACCCTAGCAGACATTACACTTAAGACATGTTGCTTGTCTTTCAAATTCAAAGATAAACATGACATCACTGGTTGGTTTGGTTTCTGTGAGCACTTAAGTGGCTGATCAGGTCAATTTGTGCTTTGAACCATCTGTGGCACACTGACCAAGAGATGTTACTTTGGATTGCTTGATCAACAGTGAGATGCTGCTGTTACAAGATATACACTGTTTGCACTTTTGCTCTGCCTCAGCAGTTCTCCTCTACTCAGACTGTAGCTCCAGTATGGATGAGGCCTCACCAGGCAGAACCATAATGAGCAAGATCTCTCAAGACGTCAGATCAATGTTGAAATATTTCAAGTATGGCTTAAAGGAGTCCTTGAAATGTTTCTTCTTGCCCTCTTTTAGCTCACCCTAAAAGATCTTCTTTGGCAGTCACTCATCTGACATACTGGTGATACAGCTTGCCCATCTCATCTGTGATTTCATTAACAGAGTGTGAATGCTTGGAATGCCTTCCTCTGTGAGAACCTTAATGTGTGGGACCTTGTCTTGTCATCTTATCCTCATCACTTTCCTCAGACAGCCCATGTGAAAGTGGTTCAGCTTCATAGCATGGCGTCTGTAAACCATCCAGGTTTCTCATGCGTACATCAAGATTGGCAAGCCAGTGGATTTGTAGACTGTCAGATTTGTTTGTTGACAGATACCACTGCACTCCCACACATTTGTATACAGTCCGCCAAAGGCCACACTTGCTTTAGTAATTCTGGCATTGGTTTCATCATCAATGTGAATTGCACATGACAGTGTACTGCTGAGATAAGTGAACTTGCCCACTGCCTGGAGGGTTTGGCCATTCACTGTGATAGCAGGCTCTACATAAGGCTTTTCTGATGCACACAAGAGAAATACCAGGAACAGAACTCCAGCCTGTACATGACTTTCACTGACTTGACAAAAGCATTTGATATAATCAGTCAGGAGGGCCCTTAGAAGATGTGTGGCAAAATGTGGTTGTCCACAGAAATTCATCGCAATGTTCTGGCAATTCCATGATGGCATACTCGCTCACGTTACGGGCGAGTCATCTGAACCATTCCCAGTCACCAATGGAGTCAAGCAGGGCTGTGTGTTGGCCCCAACCATCTTCAGTATGATGTTCTCTGCCATGCTTACAGATGCCTTTTCCAACTGTGAAACTGGGATTGACATCAGATACCAGACTGATGACAAGCTCTTCAGTTTGAGGAGATGACAGGAGAAGACGAAGTTACAGGAAGCGATTGTTCATGATCTTGCTTGCTGCTGACTGTAAGCTGAATGCCAAATCCGAGTCTGACATGCAGCAGAGCATGGAACATTTCTCTTCAGCTTGAGATAACTTTGGTCTCACAATCAACAGTAAGAAGACAGAAGTGATGCACCAGCACTTAAGGTATGATTAACTAATTAATTGCATGTAAAGTAGCAACCTGGCAACATATCCATGCAATTAATGGTGCAATAAAATGGAATAAGCTGCAAAGTTATCACACAAAATACGAATAATAACTTTGTGGCCGGTTCCCAGCATGCCTTAACTTAAATGTGGGGCCAGGTTGATCAGCTAATCAGGGCTCCTAGCTTCAGGGCACATTAGGGAATTTGATACACTCCCAAGGCTAAGAGTGCCAAGCAGCTGACCTACTCACTACTTGCTGGTGCAGAGGGAATCTGGAATAATAATACCAGAGCAGGGGAAGCTCAGGAATGTGGTGCAATTTGGATCCAATCCCCAATCCCACAATTACGCCTCCTGTCATGCACGTGTAGCATAGTAGGAAGTAACAATCTTGGGATAGCAGATGAGATCCCAGTGCTATTTTAACCGAACATTCACAGGGCACTTGGAGTTATGTAGCTGTGATGGTCCAAGAATTAATTATGTGAGACAACTATTTCTTAAGCTCTCTCTTATTGGACCAACTCACTAGCAGAGGTAGCATTACACAAGCTTTTGAATGCAAGGCAGTCTTTACCATATCTGAAGACGAAAAGCTAGCACAGCATACTAAAAACAGTTGGAAGAGGGGGGAGAGAAGTTCCCAAGTAATAGGCAGACAGTTAGCAGAAAAGAAGCTGATTACTAGGAGATCAAGACCTATCAAAAGGGTGAGGGTAATTCTTACTCTTCACAAGTGGAAAGAAATTAAGAATCAGACAAGTCAGGGATTGTCAACTGGGGGTACACATACCCTAGGGGCACTTGGACCGGTCATAGGGGGTATGCGCGGGCAGCTGGGTGGGAACGGAGCACTGCCACCTCTCAGAAGCAGGGCCAGGGCAGGGCGAGGGAAGTGGTCCCCCTCTGCGGGGCAGGAAAGCTCACCCGCAGCAGCCACTGCCACCACCACACACCAGCCAGGTGAGCTTCCTTGCCCTGCAGAGGAGCACCGCTGCCCTCACCCCAGCTCAGTGAGCTTCCCCACCCCACACCAGCCCTGCTCCATCCCCACCTGCCCATGCACCATCCCTACCTCCCTGCTCTGTGTCTGGCCGCGCACCACCCGCTGGCGCCCGGATGCCAGGGGTACTTAGACTAAAAAAGGTTGAAAATCCCCAAGTTAGGTTATAATCAGGGATCCAGGTTTTCCATTTGCCACAGAAAAATGTAGATTTTCTCTTTAAGGAGAACAATGTGCATTTTCTCCTTTAAAGGAGAAAAATGTAAGAAACAGCAGGTTTCCCCTTGCTGGCAGGCACAGTTCCAGCCTGGAAGAAGCTGGGGGGAGCAGGAGGAGAGCTATCAGGCAGGGGGCACCACGTGCATGTGAGTGCACACACGCACATGGCAGCCAGCAGCATGGAGAGCAGCTCCCACAGTTCATTGCAGGTAAGTCTTGGGGAGAATGGGGAGCACTGAGGACCCCACAGTGAGGGAGTTGGGCAAGGCTGGGGACACTGCCCAGCCAGGGAGATGTGTGGGGTCTGGGGCTTCTGGCCAGGGCGGGAATGCATAACCCAGGCAGGGAGCAGGATGGAGCCACAGGCAGCTCATCCAGGGAGCAGTGGGGGGGCTGGCCCCAGGCCACTGTGCGCACTCCTGGCAGGGGTATGGGAAGGGTATGTGCCCCCCCCAGATTTGTTCGGGGGCAAGGGCAGATGTGGGCTGCCTGCTGAGGGCTCTGGGCTTCCCACCCTGCAGCCCTCCCTTTAGGGCCTCTGCGGCCCAGCTGGGACATAATGCTGCAGGACAGATCAAGGCAGGGCAGGGCATGGAGACTGCCATTGCCACGAGCCCCGCACTGCCATAGTGAGGTACCCCCTTCCCCGCCCAGCAACAGTACAGTTGGCAGCGCAGTTGTACCCCCTGCTGCTCCCCAGTGAGCAGGGGGCACCTCGCCATAGTGGCACAGGGCCCCCCACAGCAGCACCAACCCTCCCCACCCTGCCCTGCCACACCAAGTCCCGCCTGCTGGGCCACAGACGCCCTGGAGGCAGCATGGCAGGTAGCCCCAAGCCCACAGCAGGCAGCCTGCATCTGCCTTGCCCCCTCCTTCCCCCACCAGGCTCTACACCACCTGTAAGGGACGGGGAGCCAGGCTCCATGCTTATTTCCCACAGATAGCAGCCAGGGCTTGGCCACTGCTGGAGGGGCAGGGGGCTGCGGACCCAGGTCCCTGGCCCCATAGCCCTGGCAGCTAGAGGCCCCCTCCCTCAGGGCGGGGAGTAGGTGAGCAGGGGGCTGTAAGTCATGAGTGAGGGGCACCAGCAGGGCTGGGGGGACTGGGAGTGAAGGGCCCTAGCAGGGCCAGGGGGCAGTGGGGGGGTAGGTCTAGGGGGGGTGGGGGCTGGGGGTGGGGAGTGAGGTGCACCAATAGGGCGAAGGAGTTGCAGGTCAGGACTGAAGGGCACTTTCAGGGCTGGAGGGGATGTGGCTTGGGTGTGAAGGGAAAATGGCATGGACAGGGGCACCAGCACATAAGGGCTGCTTAGCGCCACAGAACAGGGGGGATAAGAGGGGAACATGGCCACAGCTGGACCTGCAACTTGGTGAAAAGAGCAAGAGGAGCTCTGATGTCCTATGATAAGAAAACCAAAATCAAACACCAAAATTAATGGTTATTTAGGATTTATTTTATTATAATGATTGAGGCAATGGCAGGCTTCCAAATTGCTTTCAAGTTGTAAATATATCAATAAAACATTCTGTTCAACTGATACCTATATATACATACATACATAAAATGACATTTAATTTTAATTACCAAAAAAAAAAAAAAAACACAGACAGGGACTTTTCATCAGAGAGTTTGCAATTTTTAAACAGAGAAAACCAGGATCTCTGGTTATAATGTACCATAAAACTAGTATCAGCATTAAAGTCCTGGGTTCTTAGTATTCAATCAGCTTATGAATTTTTGTTCCCAAGTTCATGCTGAGTTAGTGAGTGAATTCTAATCTCCTTGGGTCGTTCTAAAGATAAGGAAGCAGCACATCTTCCCTGTCTGTTAGTTAAGGATTCTATTTCTTCCTTCAATTATATCTCAGGAAAAGATAAGGTTTCTGAAAAGAAAATATCTCTGTAAAGAGATAAGGGATAAAGTGGGGAGCAGATCACCTAGGGTGAAATTATAGGCAACTAAATGCTGATTAGGGTTATCCTAGTTCACATGTTCTCAGGTGCATCGGGGGAGGAGAACGTGGCTAAGAAGATGCATAGATGACATGTAATGGACACAAATTCCAAGCTTGTGTGCCTAGAAGGATGTGTGCACCAAAACCTGAGTCCTCATATGCAAGGACTCCAAATTTTCACAGTTCTCCTGGACAGACTAAGAGATGTGAGAATAAATAAATGAAGAATTACTTCATCAGGACTCCAGCAGCTGTGCAGCCCCAGAACTGGTGATGTACCTCTAGATTTCAGAGCAGCCCTAGTAGTTAAGTCCTATCCCTGATTAAAGTAACCAAAACAAGGGGGAAACAGGCAGTTCCCTTTCTAACACCTGAAGTCTATATCCATCATGTTTTCATTCTTCTGGTTTCAGGAAGTTCAGGCACACAACTGATGGAACATGCTGAACAAAAGTCGAGTCTCCTGCTTTTATCCTTTTAACTTTGCAGCCTATACCCAGACAGTACCACTGCCTCCACCCCCCATTTCCTTCCTCCATGCTACACCTGTAGGTAAGACAGACATCATGGTCAGCGTAACCACGGGAGAAAACCCAACTGTAATGTTCCATGAAAATACCACCTTAATACACACAACAGTAAAAAGCAGACAGGGAAAGTTTTAGGCCAGGGGCTGGCAACATCTTCTTACAAGACACAGGCTAGAACAATCTAATGCCAGTTTAGTGTATGCCGAGTGGCTTCAGAAGGCATTAGCAATGGCAGGACTTTCACTCCAGCTCTGTGGGCCAGATCCTGTGGCTTCTCAGGCCAAATCTCAGGATCATACATTGCTGACCACTGTTTCAGGTAGAGGTGCACTTCTATGGTGCACCATACACCAGTTGCATACTGAATCAGCACCAATAAAGAAGAAAATTAACCTTATTGACAATCAGCTTTTTTAGACCTATGTCACCAATAAATGCCACGTGCATGTGTGCAGTCACAGCACACACACAGCCAGGAATGCAACCCAGCAGCTTGGAGAGCAGCATCTGGCCAGTAAGTCGGTGGGGGGGAAGGGCCGCTGCTGTGTGGCCCCCTGAGGGAAGCATGTGCCTCCCCAGATTTGTGCACAGGGTGAGGGAGGGCTGGCCGCTGCAGGTAGGGGCTGCACTGGGCTCTTCCCAGTGGGGAGGCTCAGCCATGACTGCACTCAGAGCAGGCAGGAGAGGGGCTGTATTCACCACCCTGGCTAGGCAGCATCTGCTTCTGTCCCTGCCCCTGCCCCATTCCCTCCCACACTGTGGGGGCCTCGATCTGCCCCTCCCCCACCTCCCCGTCCATGCCCCTTTACCCCCACAGACTTACTGGCAGGACTGCTCTCCAAGCTGCCTGGCTGCATTCTTGTAAATCAGTTATCGGATCAGTATCAGCCAATACGGCTGGTTATTAATCGGCCACCAGTATCAGCCAAGAAAAACTTTATCACTGCACCCCTAGTTTTAGGTTATATAAGGAATGGGACAGAAAACAATGGTGGAGGGGGGGGAAGAGGCAAGGGGAACCTCCACACACACACACACACACTCACTGTTGTAGGCTTCCCAATATCCATCTACTTTGAACAGCCCACCCAAGATTACTTCCTCCAGTAATGTCACCATATTAACTTAGATTTTCTGAGTTCAAGAGGAAATGCCAGAGCATTTCCTCAGTACTGATGCTCTCTCTCACAATCCATTATCCTCAACGTGAACTGTTCATGCAACAGTTGAAAACTTACTTCCAGTTTGACAAAAATATTACTCACATATTGGAGATGACAAAGCACCATTCCTAGTGTCAAGGGACATTTTAAAAAGGGCAAATGACAAAACGATTGTCATTTACTTCATAATTCATCTCCTCAATAGTCCTCCCCCTTTCCTATATCCAACTCCTCCCATGTCCAGAAATACTGCATAGTTGCCAGAATTCTGGCACCTTTTATAGTAAATCCTGTTTTCATAGGACAATTTATATAAATTTATCACTTTGTATACTTGATTGCTATTGAAGACTCACACTGTGTATTCCATTTCCAGTCCTATATAGGACTTAAATCAATGGGATGTCTGAGCCATTAAAAAGAGTTCAGATTGTCAATTCAGTTTCATGCCAATTTTTTTTTCCTGATAAATGCTTCTAACAGCAAGAACTAAAAAGCACATAATCCCTTAAACACTGGGAATAAAACCAACTCTATTGACCTGATTCTGTTCACATTGACTTGCCTTATCTAAAAATTGGCATTTGCGCTTAGTGGGAAATAGAAATAGCAACATTATAGCAGCACTGCAGCAACCAGCCTCCCCCCCCCCTTTGCTCTACATTCCCTGGAACAGATACTAAACTTGATCTTTTAAACCACTCCAGGAGATCTAAGCACTTTGTTAAAGTAATGGTAGCAGGACTCCAAAATCTGATACTGAACAATGTCCATGCCGCATCAGTTTGAATCCCTAGAATTACCTATTTTAAAATAAAAATGTCATGGTCTTCAGTATCTTTTAAAACCTATTAAGTATTTATTTTTGTTGGATTCAGTGAAAGAGTGTAAAACATCCCCTTAGGAATAGCTTCGTTATAAGCAATAACTGCCATTCTTTAAAAAAAGCAGTCCAGAAAAGTATTAAGATTGTTTGCTCATCTTACTACAGTGTGCTGTTGTTAATAATACTTCTCAATATGCAATAGTTAATTATGATGTTAATTATAATATCTTCTCTTTTATCCTTCAAAACAAAACACTAGTGGAACAGTGGTATAAAGTTATTAATAGTAATAAGAGAGTTTGTGATGTGGAATCATTAAGTTGTGCAGAAACTATTACCAATCAATAAGGTCACAATGTCATTTCTTGAAATCTTATGGCCATTGTCATTCTCCTTCCTTTTTACTTTTCTTAGTGTTTCTCTTATTTTTCCTATAACATCTTAAATTGGAGCAGGGAATCTTATATTTATACACACGTTGAACAATGGAGGTCATATCTTCATAACTGGGGTTTCTGGGCACTCACTCAACACCAATGTTAACATTAGCATCAACAAAGAGCTCAAGAAAGAGTTAATACTGTAAACAGCTGAGGAGGCCAATCACAAAAACCCCCCAAATGTCTGCAGTTGTTGGTGAGAGATTACAGCCAAAATTATAAAAGGTACATAAGCAGTTAACTTACCCAGGGCACGTGATGAATTTGATGCCTACAATGCCTTTTGAATATCCATTTTCATATCTAACCAGAAGAAAGAGCTACCCCTGTGAAAGAGTTTGGAAGCTCTTCTATACAGGAAGTCCTGCTCAGATTTACCCTCAGGCCTTGGAAACAACACAGAACTTTTTTCCTCCCACTAACAGGAACACCTGTCAAAATTTGAAAGCCAACTTCTTTTCCTTGCCTGCCTTCTCAAACAATCTGTAAAAATAGATTCTCCAAAAAAGGTAGACAGAACAAACTACTTTAGATTTTCCATCGTCAGTGTTGCTTTTGTCAGAAAGAAAGCTTCCCCAACACTATGTCAAACACCCCTTCAATAGAATTGAGCTCCTGGTTTAGGAGCTAGTTTATCTTCGTTTGGTTAATATATCCTTAAGATATGTATTTTTAATCAGGTTTTTTGGCTCAAAGCAAACATGCTCAGGAAATGCATATATGTAGAATTAAAGTTGGATGGAAGGAAGAAGCCATTAACAGGGGGGTTGTGAACATTTTCCATAGTAAGAAAGTTAAAAACATGATATAATAAAAATGTGCAAACTATGTCATCAAACCATTCCTGCCCCAGCTGGCTCAGGACTATCCAAGAGTTGGGATCATCTGCTACCAGCAGCAAGATGAACACACTTTAGCCATGTACACAAAGAAGCTGAGTTGCTGCACTACACAAACACTATCAGCAGAAGATAAGCTATGACATGGTATCTAGCATTCAAATTTGCGAAGAAGCTATGTATTTAGAATAAGCTGTTCAATACTCCTTTCACAGTTATGGTTACAACTGAATTAGTTAGCAAACTGTTTCAAACTTATGTGAAAAAACACCTGACAAACACCCTAATTTGTCTTGGTATCTTGTAGCAGACTGAAGACATTACTTTTCTGTCAATGCTGCAGAGGGAATAGGCAAATTCAGTATGTAAAAAAGAGGAGAGACTTCACTGCATCGCACTGTTTGTAATATTCCTTCTAGCCATTAAAGATGAACTATGATAAATGACATTGCTTTTCAATAAAGTTAATGCTCACTTCTGTCTTTAAGATAAGAGCTCATTTTTATTCAGAAAAAAATAAATTGGAATCACGTAGCATTTAGTATGCATTTGTAATAAGCTGTTTAGTCGCTAACTTCCCTATTTTGCCATTAATCCTTTCATGTGTTAATGCTTAACATTCCATTTAGGTAAATCCAAGTATCACTCAGGTTATAAAAGCAGTTTAACCCACCCTGGGACTGTTATTTTACTACTAAGCCCAGAGGATTTAGCTATTCTTACCAGAAGGCCCAAAACTGAACAGCCTGCTCACATGCGAGGTTAAATGAACCCTGCACCAAGTCACCAAAATTCTTAGCATCCCTAAGGTCTCCGATACTTGACTGCATGCATAATACCTCCTTTATTTGCCAAGTCTCCATGGAAACAAGTTTACTACAATCCACATCGTTCTCTTTCTTTAAGCAAATAGAACAGTCCTATTGCTACAGAAAAGTATTCTCTAAAATTGCATCTGTAGACTCTCTTTGGCAGCCCCATATTCCTGTCATTTTTTTCAGGACATGCATTGTCGATTAGAGTCACAAATCATGTATTTTATTCAGATTAAGTTTGTTTCTAATTGCTTATTCTGTATTGAAGATAGAACCACACATGTAGGTACCATAAACCACAAGGCAGATGTTCAGAAGATAAAATTAAAGCCGTCCTTCCATTCATCAAATGCCTGACATGTCAGGGCCATATGCAACATGTGTCATGAAGAGCTTATAGCACAAAATATGATCCAGAATAAGGGAAAAGAGAACACCCAAGATCATTGTGGGGAATGAAGTACATCAAGAGTTACTGGTAGAGCCATGAATACTGTCAGGGATGGAGCTGGAGTACAGTTATATAAGACCTTAAAGATATGAAACAGCATATTTAAATTTGATGAAGAAAATGATTAAGGTGGTTCAGAACAATGGGTGTGGAAGAGGGCAGTAACAACAGCTTTTTAAATGAAAAGGTCCTACACTGGTAGCATGGAAGAGTAAGGTGCAGTAGTCAAGTTGGGGGTAGTTTCATAGTGCTTAGGGTCAGAAGGGACCTGAACAGATCATCAGCTCTGACCCCCTGGCCCGGGCAGGAACGGGTGCCACAGTCATATCCCCAGCCAAATATCTGTCCAGCCTCCTCTTGAAGACCCACAAGGTAGGAGAGAGTACCATCTCACTTGGGAGTCCATTCCAGAGCCTGGCAGCCCTAACTGTAAAGTAATGTCTCCTGATGTCAAGCCTGAACTTTCTCTCTAACAATTTGCAGCCATTATTCCCAGTAACTCTGGGTAGTGCCTGGGGGAACAGAGCCTCCCCCAGTTGTCGCTGGTCCCCGCTGGTGAGTTTGTAAATGGCCACCAGATCCCCCCTCAGCCTTCTCTTGTGGAAGCTGAACAGGTTCAGACCCTTAAGCCTCTCTTCGTAGGGCCTGCCCCGCTGCCCCTCGACCATGCAAGTGGCCCTCCTCTGGGGGGGTCTCAATGCTAGCCACATCCCTCTTGAAGTGTGGCACCCAGAACTGGACACAGTACTCCTCCAACTGTGGCCTGACCAATGCCACATAGAGGGGAAGGATCACCTCCCTGGACCTGCTTGTGATGCATCTTGTAGATGCACGACGAGGCACAGTTAGCCTTATTGACTGCTTCCTCACATTGGTGGCTCATGGAGTCAACAATGACTCCAACATCCCTTTCTACCACTGTGTTGACAAGAAGGGTGTTTCCCAGCCTATAGGTGTGTTGCTGGTTCCTTCTCCCTAGATGCAGCACCTTGCACTTGTCTGCATTGAATTCTATTTTATTCTCATCTGCCTACCTCTGTCATTTATCTGGATCAGCTGGATTTTGTCTCTCCCCTCCAACATGCCCACCTCGCCCCACAACTTGGTGTCATCAGCAAATCTGGACAGTGTGCATTCCACACCCACATCCAGATCACTGATAAAGAGGTTGAACAGTACAGACCCCAGGACTGAGCCCTGGAGGACTCCACTGCCCACATTCTGTGAGTTCGATGCCGAATTATATAAGGACTGAATTAAGCACAGGCTCAGACCTGGATGTTCAATTTAAAACTTTTATCGTCTCACAACGCTATAAGCTAAAGGAGGTCTGCTGGTTCACGAGGTTCCCAAATCAAGCCCTTGCTTTCTAACCCGGAGGCTAGGTGAGGCTGCTTGATTCAGTAGTCTTAGAACTGGTCAACAGCTCATTTAAAAGGAGTCCCTTATCTTTTTTTTAGACAAAAGATACAAAACTTTCCTCATGTTGGCAGTGAGGCATCTAACATAACTTTACTATTACTTATATATGATAACACTTATACATATGCATTTCTAATTCTTACTTCTATTGGTTATTTAGTTAACTTATCTATATTATAGTATCAGGTGATACGCCTTGTATTACAATTTTACGCTTCTTATGTTAATTCTTAATGACCTTTATATTTCTTATGTTAATTTTCTATAACCTAAATACATTATTCATCTATATGTTTTGCTGGTTTTTGCAGGGTTAAAATGTCAAGGCTGACATAATATACAGTTGTTTTTCGTCATTGCGGTTTAGCCATGCGGTTTCGTGTTTTAACAATATAAGCTGCTTGTTTGCTATTTTTATCATTGTCCAAGGGTCAGAAGGTCAGCATTTTCATCTAAGGGTCAGAAAGTGATTACCAGAATGTCAATGGCTGACTCCTCAACCTCCTTGAAGCATTCTGGGAGTTTTAGTGCATTGTTCTTAATGCTAGTGCTTATGCTAAGCAAGGCCTATCTCACACACATCCCTCCAGGTCGAAAATGACCCATCCACCACCACTCTCTAGGTGCAACCATCTAGCCAATTTGCCATCTAACTGTGTAGGCATCAATGCCACAGTCACCAAGCTTTGTTAAGACAATGTGGTGGGAAACCATGTCGAAGGCCTTCTTAAAGTTCAGGAAGACGACATCCACCCCAACACCCTCATCCAGGGACTTTGTGACCTGATCATAAAATAAAACCAGGTTAGTCAGGCAGGACCTGCCCTCAAATGAACCCATGTTGGTTGCCCCTGAGCATTACCTCCCCTGCTGGGCCCTTGCAGATGTGCTCCTTGATCATTTCCTCAAAGGTCTTCTCAAGGACTGAGGTAAGACTGACTGGCCTATAATTGCTGGGGTCTCCCTTTCTCCCCCTTCTGTAAATAGGGACCACACTGGCCCTTTTCCAATCCTCTGGTATTTGGCCAGTGCCCCATGAGCACTCATAGAGCCATGCCAGGGGCCTCACTCTGACCCCTGCCAATTCCCTCAGCACCCTCGGGTAAAGAGCATCTGGACCTACTGATTTAAACATATCCAGCAGGTAATAAAAGTCCATCCACAACAGAAACAGGACAAGCAAGAAGAGACAAGAAAACAACACGTCACATAAAGAGATAAGGAAGAAGGGAGCTGTGGGATAATCCTTCAATCCTTCCTGATCGGGACAACTAAAAATGATATTCTACTCAAAAAGCAGCTTTATAAATATGGCAGGCTCTTACTCCATAGACCCATTTCTTTTATGTAAATCAGGCACATCACATGTGGTGACTTCAGTTACATTTTGTTTTATTAAATCCAGAGATCTATACAAAGTCAACAGCTTCCTTATGCACAAGCATCACTATTTACCAAGTTCTAGTCAGTTACACTTGTAAACAATGCAATTAATAATTTGGGCTTGCACAGGTGTTACTTACAGCAAATATAACAATTAGATCACAAGTGAAATCTAACTCCTAATTTACTTTGAAAGCCTTTTCCTAGAGATAGTAATGAGCAAAGGAGGAAAAAAACATGGTTATATTCAAATTCCAAGCTGAGTTGGAAAGACAGGCAAGTAAAAAAGCAAAACAAATAAATGTAAACCATTTTGTAAAAGTCAGCAAGCAACATACACCTCTACAACCTGTTCAAATGAAATGCTGACTAAGTAGCAGCACTGTCTCTTAAAAGTATTTTCACAGAGTGTCCCAAGGGAGCATTTGCTAGGGACCCCTAACCTTGTATGGTTTCACCCCCTGAAGCTGTCCTAGGCATGGCTTGTAGAGTAGGTAGGGTCTGTCCAACTCCAAGTCCTCAGCCTCCTCATCCTTGGCCCTGCTATAACCCGAAATCCCAAGAAGCAAAATGGGCAGCTTTTCTTCAACGCCTAGACCTTTATTGGGCAAAGGCAGCACAGCAGCACACCCTTTGTCATCCTCTCCAAAGCGTAAGAAGTCCTTTTTCCCAAGGCAGCCCCATACAATCTCCTTGTAACATCAGCTCAGCTGTTCCCTTTCCAGGATGCCCAGCCTGGAGTGCCCCAAAGTTAGCTCAGTTGTTACCTCTCCAGTCTCTCAGGCTTGACACAGCTCCTTTTCAGCTACTGTCCACTGTTTCATCTTAATCTCCCTTTTTCCCTTGATGCTTCCAGGGCAGTGGGGTATATCATGTTAAGGGATGCTTTTCAAGCCCACTTGAGGTGCTATTCAACTCTGCTGGTGGAGGTACATCATATCTTGGCACACATGCAGGCAGCTCTGGGTCCTAGTAAAGACCCTATTAACCCTTCTTTCCCCATAAGTCATGACACATTATTACAGCAGAAAACATTTAAACCTGAAACTTTACACCAAAGCCACAGTCTGTCACAAGCATCTATGTGCAACATCTGAAAAAAGCTATAAACATTCACAATACAAAATAACTCTAATGATGTCCTTCCATACCGCTAGCCACAAAATAGTGACACAAAAGCATTAAAAATTGTATACTTGGGCTCTATTATTCACAGCTTTGGGCTCATTTTTTAGAGAACATATGAACTGATCTCAAATGGTAATGCTTTAAATGAAGTTCCCCTCCACTACTCTAACTACAAAATGATAAGGGATATTTCTAAATGCAGAAAGCTAAAGGCAGCATGGTAGAAAATGAAAGTTCCCTTCACCGTGTGACAAGCAAGGAGAATTGCTACAGAGTATTAGTAACCCTCATAACAAGTACACCTTCATTAAAGGTAAGACCCGAGTTAAGGGAGTCCCACTGCTGTTAGGTCTAGTCTATTACAGTAAGAAAGAAAGAGCAGTACAAGAGTTCTCAGACTGATAAAAGAAAGAAATCTGACAGATAAACTCAGACTTGCCTTCCCCAAAGGTTAACCCATTGAATAAGTACCAAAATATGATAAATTTCAAGTATTATGCAATAACTGGGAAAGCACAAGACAAATCTGGTTTTCCAGTGTCAAACTAGTTCAGACCTTGATTCCACAGGACTCTTAAATACATTTTGCGTTATTTCTAGTGTAACATGCAGCACCACATTTGAGATGTCCATTTCCTTTATGCGCATTTCAATATTTACAGACATCTCATTTATGGCTTTTATCAAAAAAGAAAAAGTAATTTTTTTAAAAAAAAATGTAGGCTTCTAATTTGTACTAACTACCCATTTACCAGCTTCCTCTCTGGATGAATCAAAGAAACAACATTAATCTTTCCAACTATAACAGGGTCATCACAAATAAGCCTGTAATACAATATCGAAAAAACATTAAGTCAAAAGGATCTTTAAACTTAATGCAGCTTATGGTACAATCAACTCCCAGTATTTACATAAGGTTGAATTCTGGTCCCAAAACAAAGTCCAAGTAAAAGGTCAGTCCACGTAAAAGAAAGACGGGTGTACAGAAAATAAAGCAAGATTTCCCTAGTGCAAGAAGAACAGTGCCTGAACAGCTCATGCAGTAGAAGGCATATAAAAATTTCACTGCAAAATACCACAAAGAAAAGCCTACAATTAAAATAAGGTATTCTGACCAGAACTTGTCTAAAAAACCTCTCACTTAGGACAGTTATCATACACATAGAGTAGTACCGTGAAGTCCTAACTAGAATCCAGGCTCTGCAACAGCATCCATATACACTTAAAAACCAACAGTCCCACTTCAAAGCGTTTTCATCCTGAACAAAAACAGAATGCGAGATAATACTTCTCTCATCATTTTACTAGTGACTGAACAATGCACCCTTGACTATCAGTCCATCAGACCAGGCAGGAACAAACCCAGTTCTTCTAAGAACCAGGTCAGTGCCAGACCCACAGGACCTCTGATGCAGAGTTAGCTTGGGCTTTTGGGAAGTTCAAAGATTAACTCACAGATATGACATGGCCTCTTTCATAACAGAGGGATTCTGGGACTGCTATGGACACTGATTATAAAAGGTCTCCTTTTCCTTAAGTCTTTCTGAGGTCAGAGATGGATTTGCCTTAAGTCTCTTTCTGTTCAGGAGGGGACCTAGACCCTGCTGAGAAAACAAATGAGCTATAACCAAATAGGGGTGAATCTCTGGAATAAAAGGAAATGCTGACTCAGGCCCAATTCAGAGGTTGGAGCTCAAAAAGTTCTGGTTCTGCCTCTCTGTCTCATTAACTAGTTTTCTTTTCCCTGAAATTAGGTTGGGAGGATTTGCAGACTGACCCTTCACAATCAACAAGGGAAACTGAGCAACCAGTCAAATCTAATGAAAAGAAGAACTGTCAGAACAGCCTTTGACTCCTTGGTTTCTGTGCCACTTCATTCAACTTCCTGTTCAAGGAGGTCTTGTTAATGTTTTCTCTGAAAGAACTGCCCTCATTTAAAAAACCTGAAATTTTACATACACCTTCCATGTTAAGACTGATGTGAAACAGTACAACTGGATGTTAGACTACATGATGCTACGCTGAATTTCTGCAAAGTCCTGCAAAATCCCTGAGTGGAGAAGCCCGAGTCGGTTATGCAGGACCTCTAAAACCTGTAAAGCCCATACCTTCTAAGCCAATGAGCATTCTGCATATGCCACCTTCTAAGACAGTTTTAAAGAGTCAGATGTTATTTATAAAGCTGAAGCTTGATGTTGTGGCCCAAGACGACAGGCCACCTCAGGTCCCTTCCAGCCCTATTTTTCAAAGATTCTATGTGGTCTCTGAGGGAGATCAACATTATTTAATGCCCTCCCCCCCCCCAAAAAAACCCTCTATAACTGTGTGGATTAAACATGGCTTTGCCAGATAGGATGTCATAATTCCACAGTCTCATATCTGGACCCCTTTCAGGTACAGAATATAGCGTTGTACAACTAGAAAGCTGGGAATTTTGCTTTTCCACTATTCTGAGAAAGAAAATATTTTATGGATGACTTCTATATTTTAAGGCCTGATGATGCATAACAGCTACTCAAAGGCTTCAAATTATAAGAACTATGCCAAGACTAAGATTCTGGGAAGACTACAGATGAAGCATGGAGTAACTTCAAATATGGGGAACGTATCAGATATATGCCAACTGGTAAATTTGCCAAAGCCACCTTTTGATATGGCATATAATAAAGGTCATTTGACAGCAATGTCAGGTCTAATAGTCATAGACCTTAGAAACGGCTGGTTTTGGGAGATAATTAAAAGCCTTCATTTGTGGTACTGACGGGCAGGATATATTATCTACTGTACTGTGACAGGTACAATCAGACATGTCTTAAAGACACTAATTACAGAATCACAATTTCTAAAGCAGATGTTAATAACAAATCTATGTATTTACTCAAAAAATCAACCCAATTCTAGTCACAATGCATCTTCCTTAGGGATGTAAATATCATTTAAACATATTTGTTTAACCTCCTCTCATTAAACGATTAACTGATAACATCAGACACAGTTATTGCTGGGAGCCACTCTGGGCTCCCAGAGCCCTTTGACTGGGATTGGGGGGGGGGGGGGGGGGGGAAGGGCAGGAAGGCAAGCCCAGCCAGACAACACAGCCTGCATGGTTTAAACCCTCAGCTGAGAGGGAGAACCTATGAAGGAGCAGCTTAATTGCTGCCCATGCTTTCCTCTTAGGCTGTGGGTACTAATTCCTCTCCCAATTAATCATTTAACCTTTCACATCCCTAGTCTTCCCGTTAGATAAAATTTGTTAATTTCAAGACATAATCAATCTAAATGTGCCAGTGCTCCTGCTGGGACTAAAGCAGGAGGTTCCTGACTAGAGGGTCTTGCCCATCCACTGACGGTCAGATAGATCACCGTATCTGGGGTCAAGAAGTTATTTAACAAATTGGTATGGACTGTGGGAGTGCTTGCCTTTCTCTGTAGCAGGATGTGTGGCACTCTACCTGGTATCCCTTAAGCATATATTGACAGCATTTCCTAGAATCAGGACATTGGCTGCTGTGGTTTTCCTGGTTTACCTGCAGCAGGTTAGGGTGTTAGGTTTGTGTTCAGTCAGAGTTGACAGCAGTCTTATGCAGCATTTATATTATGGTTTGTATGTGATTTTGGATAGGGCTGATCCTGCCTCAGGCAGATGGTTGGACTAGAAGACCTACGGAGGTCCCTTCCAGCCCCAGAGCCGACATAAGGCTCACAGGGATGGACTGAGAGTCCCATCCAGCCCCAGAGGGACCGTCTATAGGCTTGGTCTGACCCTGGAGCCGGTGTACAGGGATAGTCTGGCACAGACACCACATGCTGTGTGCCATACCAGCTGGGGCCCGTACATGCCACATAAGGTGCGAGTGGTCAGTCCAAGAGCCTAAGCATCTAAAGGCCAGATATTTGGCACCCCTGTTCTAAAGTATTTCTTTAATATGATTCAAAGCTATCCATTTTCTTTCATTTCCAACAGAATACTAAGCTTTCACTCCAGTTTTCATTAAAAAATTATATTAATTTCAGAACCACCACAGCATTAGCAGTTACTCAGCAGTATTCTGGATTTTTTATTAATATTTCTCTGAGTAACTAAAAAAAGCTATACACTTCGTTAAATTTGGCTTTTAGCTGAATTGGCCAAATAAACTTTACCACAGCCTAATTTTCAAGTGAGAAAGGAAAGTAGAGTCATTACCAGAAGGATAAAGTATGATTATGTCTAGATACTGTATTTTAATCTTATTCACCATTAAGCATAACTGTATCATAACAACTGGGAATCTTGTTTTGGCAATTTCTGCACATGAAAGTTTTCAAACAAATAGATAATATTCTTATTTGCTAGATTCCTGGGATGGAACAAAAAAGTCTAGCCTTTATTCAGAACTGCAGCTTCTTCTTGTACAAGTCTTTCCTCATCAGAATTAGCTCCCTGAAAGGCATGGCTAGCCTAGTCTCAAGGCGAAGCCACACTCCCCAAAATCCTCCAGCCAGAAATGCAGCTAGAAATTATCACTGTAAATACTCTTCTCACATTGTCTTGAATCTATTTGTGCTTCCGCATATGGACTGTCTTCAAATAAAGGAGAGTCGTCCTATTATAAAGTTGCTAGCGTTCCCCCCACCCCCGCCAATTCCAGTACTCATTTCGTTACTCTTATCTGTATGACATGATCTTCTGGCTCTTTACAAGAGACCAGGGATGATGGAAGGCAGTTGGCAACTCAAGAAATTTAAACAATGGTAGCATTATTACCAGCCAGCAATGAGCAAACCCTGAAGCTCCTGCTTTCATGTGGGATTCCCCTTCTGCTTAATTCAGCAGGGGGGAAAAAGAACAGCAGCAGTATTCACCCCCTTAGTTCCAGAGGCAGACAAAAGCAGAGGCTGCAGGGAGACCCTATCCTGATCCGCTAGAGTTGCCTGCTCCAGCAGAAGAAGCCTGGGTTCACACCAGGTAATGAGCTCAGAGTTCACTGAGCACCCTCAGCATTTGAAGAAGTTTAATACAGCCAAATACAAAGACACATGTCTGGGAACAAAAGTACAAGTCACATTTATTAGGTAAGAGATAGTGGATTTCAGTGACAAAGAAAAGGTATTTGGAGCAACAGCAGATAACCTACTGAATATAAGCTTCCAATGTGAGACTAGCCAAGAAAGTAAACATGATCCCTGAATGCATAAACAAGGGAATATTACATAGGAGGAGTAAGGAAGCAGTATTGCCTCTTCTCATAAAAGTGAAACACTCATGGTAATACTGTTCCCCACTTCAGTATCCACACCTTTAAATCAAAGTAAAACAAAACAAAAGAGAGAAAATAAAAAAGCTCTTTTCTGAGTTACAGAGATTGGGGGAAAAAACCTCAAGAGACCAGAACAGCCCAACCTATTTCCAGCAGAATTTCCGTGTCTCAGCAAATGAAACAAGCTATCTTGTCCTTCCCTATATTATGGCCTTCCATGTAAGAGACCACATGGGCAAAAGCAGTCCCATCTCCAGGGTTCTTGCTGCATTTCTGTTTTAACTTCATTCCCTTTGCCACATAATTGGTTTCAAGGCCAAAAGAACACTGTCCTCTTTTGGCTGGTGAGTTCCCTTTCAGACTGCTCCACTGAAAGCAATTTTGTCCCTTTCCTATCTATTTACTAAAGTAATAGGAGCTATAAAGATACCCAACACCTCCAAAAGTGTCACATTAAATTTTCCCTGAACAGCCCCTGTGAAAGCTTTTCCACAGACAGACTGACTATTAGGAAAATGGCAGTAAAACACCTACACACCTAAAGATCCGGACCTAAATCACTCGACCAAGTTCATGAAACAAATATGCCAAAAAGTAAGGAGATGAATTCAGATTTTCTGCATCCACAGTGCAATGCCTTCAGCACACGATTATCCTTCTATCTTTTCTCCAAACAGACTTCCCTGACAAATTTTGCCAAACCCTGTATTTGTTTGGCATCTGGATCTGCTCTTCAAGGCACTGACCACAAAACCCGTTTGTTACTGTGCTGAAAGACAGCCGTGGCTCTTACTGAATCTGTTGTACACCCCTGGCAGACATTATGTTATATAATGCCCAACAATTCATACCACACCAACTGGCCTATTCATCACAGAATACTTCTGCATCACGAATAAACTGGTGTTTCAATGAACAACTTCCTTGTGGTTGATCCACCATTTTTACCCAGGGATAATCTAGTTTAATGACTGGCACATTACAGCTTGTGGCACAAAACTCATATAATGTGCAACAAATGTAACATCCGCCACAGGACAAAGAATCCAAGGCCTTTGATAAAAAGTTATGCGTTCAACTGATTTAAACAGCAGTTCTAACTTGAAGAGTAACTAAAGAAAAAATAGCATTTGCTCATTCAGCAAACCGCTGCGTAAGAAACATTTGCTGACTTCAAGGACCAAAGTTTTTACTCCTGTTTATTTTTGTGGAGCTAATACAAACAAGAGAACATATTGTTAGTTTTGTCAACAGACTTAAAATATTTAACCCTTAGTCATCCTGAATGAAAATGAATAACTCTGCAGGTAGATGGGTGTCACCAAAGGCAAAAACTGAAGATGGGTGGGATCAAACAGATGTAAACAGGATCAAACTGTTAGCTACTTGCTACAGCAAACACCTGGCTTGATTTTCTGATCCCAGGGTGAATGCACATGATGCTTTGGAAAAAGCTTTTTTCCTAACTTGGAGTTTTATATCAAGAATTCATTCACAGTAGACATGGAATCACACATACTTCATAGTTTATATTTACTTTCCATAGAACTTCATTTCAAGTATGGTATGTTTAACAAGAGACAATGCTTTGGAGACATCACATCATTTCTGATCCTGGTACGATAGAGGTAAGCAATGGAAAAACAGAAAGAAGTGGCTGATGCTAAGTTAGCCTTCAACAAGGCTTACATTGGCCATTCAAATTTCCAACTAGCCCTTGGGCAACGCAACTTCTGTTCTGTGGGTGCATCTACACATTCATTAATGCACCGCAGTTACTACACATTCAGTTTAGTACTTGGATAACCAAGTATTAAATCAAGTAGTGCCAGCACACAGGTTTTTATCGATGCTAACTGCCCAGTAGCCTAAAACTACTGCACACAACCATATCAGCACAGGTTTTGCTCAGCACGCAGTGTTATTAGGCTCCTGTATAGTTAGTATCTCGTGTAGATGCACCCTGTGTGTTCTGGGCAAGATAAATTAAGTTTATCTATACCCAAGTCTCAAAAACAGTCTTTTCAGTTTTTACAAGGGTGTTCTGAAACTGGTAGAATATTATAAGAAACAGCAATGCCTGTTAAAAAAGAAAAAAGTGTGGGGAGGGGAAAAATTTACCATGACCTCTCTCCATTCTTTTTTTTTTTTTTTTTTTTTCGCTCGAATTGCAAATCTCTCCAAACCAATACTGCAGGATTGAGAGGCTTTGTTATGAAAAGAAAGAACCTTTTGGCTTTTACCATTCTTTTGGGGTGCTTAGTTCTCCAAACAGTTATGAAAAGAACTGATCTGTATTCTCCCATCTCCAGAGTCGCGCAGAGAATGACTAAACCAGCTCTGTTCTGGATCTGTACATTTAAGATAATGATGCTCATTTTCTCGTACAGGTAGGCAGCAAGGTAATTGATTGTCTTTCTGCATATCAGTCATAATGTACTAATCAATTATTCAACAACAAGAGTAGTATTAGTGTATAATTGATTTATAATACCTCTGATGTCTACAACTCTAACAGTTATGAGTACTTTACCTCCCTCGGTGTATACATTCTTATAATGACTTCTTTTTCTGAAGCTAGTGAATAAACCCATGCGACACTAGAGAACTTAATCCATCTCAAAATTCAAATGCCTAAAATTTCACTCTCCAAAATAATTCCATCCCCTCTATACAGGGATACAAAAGCCTTTTCTGCAAGTCTGACATTGTGTGAGACCTTGTATTAATGCCTCCATTTTCTCTAATTATATTGTAGTTAAAGCTTTTAATCTTAAACGCTGTACAAAAATTGAATTATCCTAAAACCCATGGTAAGCTGACCAAGTTACTCTCCTATTTTCTGTTAAGGGCATGGGGGGGCAGGGGAGGAGAAAGGGAAGGAAGGAGTGGAGAAGGCAGCACAGATGTGAGGAAAAGGATTATATAAATTCTATATTACGAATATTCTCAAAGGGAAAGGGACAGGTCCTGTTCTCAGTTACAAAAGTCTGAGATCAGAATACAGTTCAAAATCTCACAGCAAAGTCAGAGAATCATAGGAACAGTAGTTCTCTGCTTGGACAGCTAATGATAGGAATGCTGAGATAGAACTTGCATTTTGTTAACTGCCTCACAACTGCCAACTCCAACCAATGTGAGTGCAACAAGGAATACATTTATTACTCATCCTACCTTTGTTGCACCTTAATCAACAAGGAAAACATTTTTCAATTGCCTTGAAGTTCACAGAACAGCTTTTAGATATGCCTTCTTTTACATAAAACTTCAAAGGTTTTTGTGCATATTAAATTAGTCAAACAGCTTGTCTATAGATCAAAGAGGCAATAAAGTAGCTTGGAAAGTTTTAAGCAAATGAAGTACAGCAAAAGCTTACAATGGAAGACTGACTCATTTTCAAGAATTCTCTATACTTCAGTCTGTCCATTCTCACTATCCATAAACTATGTACAGAGTCTTAAAATGCACACTGCAGCAGTTAAAAGATTCAAAACTTTTCTTGTATCCCAGAGCTCCAAGGACCTAAACTAACCTAACTACAAATACAGACATTTTGCATCTGCAGTAAAGGAAAGAAGGAAAGGTACCATAAATATGCAATAAAGAAAAACGTGATTTTCCTAAGGGGAGTTCCTAATTAGGTACATTTTCTCCCTTATGAAAGAGCACATCTTACTGTTTCGCCTTTCGGTTCCTCAGATGGTACTATACTCTTATGTCAGGGGTGTACAAAATACAGCTGATGGACTGGATCTGGCCCAACAAGGGATTTCTCCTGCCTGTAGCAGGTCCCTCAGCCCTGGCCAGCCCAGGCTGTGGCACATGTGGCTGTTCCCACTGTGCCTAGGCATCCAGCAAAGCAAAGCAAAGCAAAGCAAAGCAAGCTGGGGAGATGCAGCTGCCAGACTCAGCTTTCTAGCAGCCCCAGCAGCTCCTTCTGGGTGCTGCTGCCACTGAACTCAACCCCACTGCCCAGGTCCATCCCACACGCACAGCTAGGGGCACCCGACAAAGCAGGCAGGCGAGTTCCCAGGCTGGCCTCCATGGAGACCCTGGGATCACCAGGTGGTGGCAATGCAAGGATGGGCCCCCAAGAAGAGCCATTTAGGAAGTTTTGATCACTTGTTGCAGGTTTGGGGGGGGGGCACGGACATGGTACTGACCTGGCCTGGGACAGCTCACCAAAACTCCCTGAGTGGCAATTATTTGGGCTTAAGGGCTTACCCCCATCTTGGATGTTTTCAGCTGATTACCTTCTAAAATGTTTATGAACAGGATGAGATTCATTTTTACATAGTAAAGGAAAACAGTTCGTATGCTTAGAGAAACATGTATTTAGACAAACGTAATTATTGTTGCAGTCATTGGATGTTGCATTAAATATTTTTTTCTGCTCATACTGACAAGGCAAGTAAACTTTTATAGTGGGCTTCGTGCCCTGCCTGAAAATATACCGCAGCCAAAGTATGCCTACCACGGGGTTAATGAGAACTAATTTCCACAAGAGAAGACAATCAGCTTTACTTCTGCTACAAAGCAGTATAGTTTTTTTCACATTTCCCCCATTAACTAACCTTAGTCTATTTTATATAGCAAATCTTGCAGACAAGTTATTTTTTATTTTCAACCAAAAACATATAGCAACAGACTAAAAGCTTCACACATCGTCAGAGAGAATTTTCAGTATACCAAAATACCACCACCTAATAAACAAAGATTGGTCAAAGGATTTTAAGAAATGAAATGCAGAATGGAAATAGCCTGAGGAACAGTTTCATGTATATAAATTCAGGATCATGACAAAAATATATATTTAATATGCAAGGAAATACACATTATGTCCTTAGATACTATCCCCTTAAAGATATAATCATTCTATCAAGGGCTACAAAAAAATTGCCTGCCTGTACCTGTATCAGTTTGAATAAGGCAGGACCTTAGCATAGGCAAGTTTCCAGCATGCTGTGCTTTTAAATACTGTGTTCCTTACAATGGAAGTGTAAGTTCCTTACAAGTGTTTTCTAGGAATATACAGGGTGGGGACACACAGGACAACTGAACCTTTCCCAAATGTCACTGATTGGGAACTTGTTCACAGCCACTCCCTTTTGAGGCCCCTTCCCCCACCCCTCCCGCTGCAGCACAAGTGCAGCTGGAAGCTGCTTAGCTCCAGTTCAGATCCCCAGAGCCTGGAAGCTATGCCTGCACAGCAATCAGGGAGCTGGAAAGAAGTGGTGTCGATATAAGTGCAGCTTCCAGCTGCCTTCTGGTCTGTGGGCCAGAGCCAATGGCTTCCCTGACTATATGCTGCCATTCCCTGGTCTAACACACTTTTATACACAAAAAGTTTATCTGGAACATTTATAGTTTTAAGATTGGGATTTGATTTTTGGCTGCTTGTCCAAATAGCTACAAACACTGCAGCAGTAGCTCAATCAAACAACAAATATCAGTTTCTAAATTAGTCTCTCCTGAAAGCCCTATCATATCATTATGGGAGGGGAGGGAGGGGGGAGGAATGGATACTGGCTGGTCAAGAGGACTGTAAAAATATAACTGTTGGTTGTATGGAACTTGCTCTGAGGAGCTGGTTGGAGCAAGGGCTACAAGGAACAGAACAATGGAGTTTTCTCCCATTTATACCCCACTTCTTTAGTTCACTGTCTTAATAAAGTTTAATTTGTGCCTGAAAGTCTGGCTACAGCTACTTGAAGAACCACCAAATAAAGGGGTGGGGGAGAAGGAAAAGGGAGAGAAGAAAGGTGTCACAATGAAACTGCAAGTAACCTCCCCTTCCATTATACCAACAAATCTCAAAGCTACAGCAGAAAAACTTCTCAATTCATCCAAATTTACAACAAGTAGAAAAATAAAACAATGTGGGAACAAATGTTTGACTATTCCCCCTGGGCATTATGTTTTCAAAGTGCTTCCTGTCCTGGTGCTATGAACCCACTTTTAAGAGAAACACCACTATTGAGTTACCTGCTGAATTTGGAACAAGATAAGAGAATCAAAATGAACTGCCTCCCAAAGCAGAGCACTCTTCGAAGATGCATTTTCCAAGGAGATTTTTTTACACAGTTAAGTAGGCTGAATTCAGAACCTACATACTAAGGATTTGCATTTCTATTGAATAGAGGTCTTTGTTGCAATGTGACTACTGAATAAAACAGTTGTGTTTTCAGTTCTATTTATCATGTAAGAAAGAATCTTTCACTTAAGAAATGCAAGATCTTATTTTCAAATCCTGCTGCACTAAAAAATAAGCTTACAGGAAAGAATCTATCTCCCAAACGAAAATATTTTGGAAGTTTAGCATTTCTAAGTCCTACCCTTTTTACTAAAGACAGGTGCAAAAAGATGAGCTAAAAAAAACCCAGGCAGACAAAAGTTGGAAAATAAAAATGTCAGAATCATAGTCATAGAAAATGAGGGCTGGAAGGTACCACAGGAGGTCATCTTGTCCAACCCCCCCCCCCCCCCCCCCCCGCTCAAAGCAGGATCATCCCCAACTAGATCATCCTAGCAAGGCTTTATCTACCTGAGCCTTAAAAACCTCTAAGGGCAGAGATTCCACAACTCCTCTGAGTACCTTGTTTCAGTGCTTCACTACCTTCATAGTGAGAGAGTTTTTTCCTAACATCTAACCTCAACTTCCTTTGCTGCGCCTTGAGACCATTGCTCCTAGTTCTCTCATCTGCCACCGCTGACAGCAGTCCAGCTCCATCCTCTTTTTAACTACCCTTCAGATTCAGTATTAAATCCTTGCCCCTCACTCTTCTTTTTTCCAGACTAAGCCACTCCCTCAGCCTCTCCTGAGAGTTCATGTTCCTCAGCCCTCTAACCATTTTCACTGCCCTCCACTAGACTTACTCCAATGTGCCCACATTCTTCTGATAATGGCATCCCAAAACTGGACACAATACTCCAGATATAGCCACACTAGGACCAAACAGAATGGGGAAAAATCACTTCCCTTGATCTGCTGGCAATGCTCCTACTAATGCAATTTTCTTTTATTTTACTTCAAAACACAAGGACCAAGATGAACTTAATGTGTTTAAAACAAAATATTGAACTGATCACCTCTGTGGCCTGAAACAACTGAAAAATGTAGTCTGATACAATACCATTAAAATTACTTACAAATTACCACCTAAAGAAGTCACTGGTACAATCTATCTTGGACCTAAAAATGGGACTCAAGTTCTTCAGTCTGTTCATGGATACCACCGAGTAGCAAAAGATACGATTATTTTCTTTAACAAATCTGTTAGCTTGCTGAAATCCTCCTGCATTTGTACTTCCTGAAAATAAGCATCTTCAAATTAATGAATATGGCCAATCATGCATGACAACTGTGAGCCACTGCAGGGAAAAAATATTTTCTTTTCAGATAGCTAGAGACTAACTGGATATGGCCAAGATAGCTTCTAAAATGTCATACTCTAAACTTATTGTATTGTTTAGTTTAATAGATTTTATAGTCTTCTAAGAACGCTGAATTTAAGTGTACGTTATAATCCCCTTACCAATGTCACTAGGCTTTTCTGACTCTGAATTCTTGGCCTGGGTACAATGGTTGTACAAATGCAAGGTCTTCAGTGAAGAAACTTTGACTCTGTGGGAGGTGTTCTTAAAAATCAATAATTGTGTAAGTGGTCATATTTTTCCCAATAAGATCTCTAGATTTATATTTTGAACCTATATGACCTACAGGACAGTACCGTTTCAATTTATATACATTTTAAATCAGTAACACTTTCAGTGAATTTTGTTTCTTAACCCACATCTTAAATATCTGTTTTTTTTCTCTCTCCCCCTCTCTCTGAATATCTGAGATTCCATAAAAACATAGGAGCAACTTTAAATTCAGGTCCTAATACAATTTACAATTATTATTAATGACTATGAAATTGCTTTTATATTAATGTATTTAGCACTTTATAGCATTTGCACATACACACCTTTAAAAAATAAACAGAAATAACCTTGTTGCAATAATGGATCTTTTAAGCTCATCTACTTGTGCTACTTATATTTGGTGGGGGGACGATGTACGTATATGCACACACGGGTGGGTATACAAAGTGTACACACCACACACTATTCAAATGCACAACAAAGGCTAACTCTACTGCTCCTTATTCTTTCTATTATTTATATCTTATACACAAAGAGAAAAACACTCTTCCATACTTTTGTAAGAAAAAAACAGTTTGCACAAAAATCTGTTTCTTGAGAGGATAACAAAACTCAATGTAAACAAGATAGTCCAATACTGGCATTTAGAATAAACCAAACAATTTCTGGCTTTATAATCCAAGTTGAACCAGCTAATTATATTACACATTTATGGTTTTTTCAAGCTTGGGGTAGAATCTACAAGTTAAATCAAGTGCATTCTCCCTCTCCTTTTCCCCCCAGTGTATTATGCATAATTTTCTCGCTTCCTCTTGTAATCCTCAAAGACAAATATGGTTAGAAATGGAAGAAAAGCAGCTTAGGAATTGTTTGTTTGGCTAATCACTTACAGCTGGTATTTCATTGACTTGTACCAGAACAACACTCATATGCACAAGATGCCATGAGTAGAATCCATGTCTGCTAGGACAGACTGATCATTTCATACAAAGTTGCTAAAACTAGGCCTAAATCATGGCAGCTGAGCCAGCCACAGGGTTTAGGATTTCAGCCTCCTAACACTACTTGTGAAACCCCCTACAGCCATTGAGTAAAAAATGAAGCAATTCTATGTGAACTTTAAAGAGGGAGTACACAAAGGTCCCCACTTGGCATTTCACAGGCCCACCTCCAAAGCAAGTGATGATGGGGTCTGTTGTGCAGGCAGGGGAAAAACTGGCTGTCTTTTGGGGCTTTCAGCCACGACCTCTCTCGCCATGTTATTCCACAATTAACCTACATGCTACTCAACAAAAAAGAATACTACTGCTACAGGCTGCGGTTGTAGAGTATAAATGCTATAGTTCAGCTGAATTTGTTTAATCTGTCTGCCCTATCACTTGATAAGTAGTTCAAATGGGGCAGTTTATGCTCAGTGAAAGAGCTAAGTTTCATTTAGGCATTCCTTTACTGTAGGATAGTAGCTGATATGCACATGCAACCTAAGTACCTATGCCTTCAAAATAGTATAATTGTTTGTTCACACCCTAAAGAATGAATGTATATGAAATAAATAACCTCAGGAAGGAAGGGGGCTTTGCTTCCACAAAAGGAAGGAAAATAAGCATTGTCTGCATGGAGAATGGGGACAGGAGGGCAACAGCCTCAGTAAAGAAAGTGACTAGGACCAAGCAGATGCCAAGAGGTAATCACAGCTAGCAGTTACCAGCAAAATCATAGTTGTGGGCTGTGTGGGAAGGAATGGAATGTAAGCAGTCTGAAGAGGGAGGTGTTCAATTGACTTTCCTCATGTCTTTGCTGCCTTCACCCATTTTTAGTTCTGAAGCATCTTCTTTTCTGCTGTACCAACACTTCCACTTCTACCCTCAGCCCCATGTTTACCTACCACTCCATGCTCCTTTGCTAGTTTCATAAAAATACCTTCCAGTTCCTTCCCATGTGCTTTCAAACACACCATGATTTTTCGGCCCAAACTGAAAAAAAGCTTAGTCTTGAACACACTGCATCTTCCTATTCTTCAAACCATCCCAAACACACGGGGCACTCCAATCATCAAGAAAGATGGCTCCAGTTAATTTATTACTACAAGGTTTTACTTTTTGCCTCTTCAAATGCACAGAAACTCTCCCTCCCACCAGTCACACAGCAACTTGTCCACCTGGCTACCTTTCTCCCCTAGTCTCGGAGCAGTCTCATGGCACTCTGACAGGCTCATCAAGGTCTCCTTCTGCTCTACAGATGTCCCTCAGACATTTTTCCTTAATCCTTTACCTCTACAGAACACTTCATGTAAGCTCTTGCCTCTTACCATAACCCATTGACGGACAAATCCCATACTTCTGTTTTCAGACCCATTTTTTCTTCACTCCTTTCAGACATTTCTTCTCAGACTGCCTACTACCAACTCAAACAAAATGTAGATAAAACAGAAGGGTGACCATTTCCTTGGAAGTCCTTTTTAATTATCAGTTCCCTTCCCCATTCTCCAGCCTTGCAACTTCAGTAGTATTTAAAGATTCCTTCTGGCTCCCCACAACTACTTCAATTCTCTCCTATAACTCTCCAAAACCTGTTCTCTTTATTTAAGCTGCAAACATCTCCCACTCACCCAGGTTCTTAGAAACACCTGGCAGCATCAGGTTTTAGGTTCGAAGCTACTTCTCCAGAGGGTCTGGAGAGGGATGAAAAAAGTGCGTTCTAATTTTGATTCATACTTTTAGCATCTTTAACCCTTCCTCCATAGCCATCTTCCTCCCCCACCCACCCTCTTTGACTCCCTTTTCCTAGAAGCCTTCATGCCTTATTTACCTCTATGCAAACAACCTATCCCTCCCTCCACATTCCCCTGTTTCCAGGGACACCTCTCTTCCTCCTTTTGTTTATGCCTTCCTGAAAATAGCCAATACATCCTCTTTTTTGTCCCTATCCCCATGACCTACCTCCACCTAAAACAAGGTCAAGGTTTGATCCCCTTCAAAACCACTCTAAGCCTCTGTTCTCTACCTGCTCCAATTCTTCCATAACAGGGCAAGAGCTCAGAGGTTGCTTTGCTCTTCACCCTCCATCCTCTCCGCAACAGGCAAATTATTTGGGGAAATGGATTTTAAATTCAAAAGTTTAACATGTTCTTCCTAACCCCCTCAAGGCTCATAATTCAGATGCCACAGGCCATATATGCAACAGCAACTGCATACATGGAACCACATCACATCATGTTTGCCTCAAAGATATTTCCCTATCGAAATGTGCCCAGTTTACAAATAAAAGTATGTGGTTTCTAAATGCCAAGCTTACAAAGGTTACTTCTCACACACCACCCCCACACAAAGTCCTTGCTGCCTTCACTAGAGCCACACAGGTGTAACTGATAGCTTGATTTGAGAGTTTAGTTTGCCAGGTTGTTAATAAAATGTTTTCCAGCACATTGATTACATGTAATACTCGGCCTCTTGAAGGCTCACATCGAAAACATTTACTCTTCAATTTGTTCAGATACATAAAAATAATGCACCATTTCACATAACTACTTCTCAAAGCAGTACTGAACTTTAACCTATTGTATAAAAAACACATATACAGCACTCATTTCACCCCCACCCTTTTAAATACACAAGCCATCCATCAGCCGATCAACAATGAACACTCTTATCTTTTTAATACATTACTTTCATTATTCCCCTCCCTTTTTCTGCTGGGTACTCTTTGCAGAAGCGATCAGATCATCATATCTATTGAGGTGCTTGGCAAACTATACAACTTACACAAATAAGCAACAGAACACAAAAGCTGTTATTCAACATGCACCAAAACAAGACACTGCTCCCTAGAAACTGCTCGCTAGAAATGCAAAACTGTAGTAGCAGCATGCATATAATATATACTTCTGCTATAGCAAAGCTACAGAGCAAATGCAAAGTGTAGCCAGGGATGCAGAAAAATACAGTCAGGTATTGCCGTAATGCATATGATCAAAAGTAGCAGAATTACTGTTCGGCATAACTAGTTTTTTACTATGAGGGGATTTAGATTATGAAATAGTCTTCCAATAGGTTTTAAAATGGAGCTTGGTAAATTTGTGAATGGGATTATGTAACATGGCTGCCTGGAAAAGCAATGGACTAAGCTCAATAACTTCAGAATGTGAAACATTAAAAGGAACACACACAGGATGGAAAAGTTAACTATCCAATGTTACTGTTCTCTCAATATAAGTCTGAGCATGATGTTATCAGGTTGTCAAAAGGTAACTTCCCTCTAACAACAGAAATTGTAATTTTCATGAGTAAGTGACAAACAATAAGGCAAAACATTCATTCTCCACTAGTTCTTGTAATTTTCTCATAAAATAAAACAAACACTTTAGCTCACAAATGTTAGATATGGAGTAGGGCTTGTAGATTTAGTGCTTATCAGCAGAATTCACTATATATTTTTCCTCCAAGAGTTTATTCTTTATAAAAGCTCCCATCAGGAAACGCAGAACAGTGAAGTAATGGGGAAAAAAAAGAATACTGAATTAGACCACTTTGCCTGCCCCTTGCTATTCATGACTTGTATCAAGTCAGCTGCCTGGAATAAGCTGCAGTTACAAATAGTAAAAACAGAAAGGTTTGTTACAAATAATGAAACCAGCCACAAATGAGTTTCTTAAAATGCCAGTGGTGGAGTAATCAGGGGTGTTGGTCTAGGGACATAGGCAGACAAGATTCTTTGGGTAAATCTGATATCTTTTATTAGACCAACTCAAATAGTTGGAAAATTCTTCTTAGAAAGCTTTTGGGCACAAACACCCTTCATCAGGCTGAGAAAGTATCTGCAGATGGCCTGAGCTCTTCCTGGATGGCGTGGTAAAGCAAACAGAGGCCAGTCAAAGAAAGCCAGTCAAAAAGGCTAGTGGTGGAGTAATGTAGCTGTAGTGGTCCAGGAATTACAGGAGGCAAGGATTTTTTGGGGGGTGATCTCTTTTAATTGAACCAACTACATGGCTGAGCTAAACTTAGACAACCTTTTGAATGTAAAGCATTCTTCATCAGGTCTGCTCAGCTTATCTAAGTCTTGTCTAAGTCAGGCTTGCTTAAATCTATCCCAAGCATGCAGCTGGCACAATAAAAAGGCACAGCTCACAAAAATCCCTGGCTCTTATTAAAGTGCTAGAAACATTTCTACTTGATGTAAGCATAGTGGCCAGTTAAAACTATCTCAGTCATGTTTACTATATTCAAACAATACGGAGATACCGATACCTTTATTCACAAGAAGACTCAGGATTAAAGAATTTTTGCTATGCCTGTTCTAAGTGTTCCCATAGTAGTCAAAAAAAATCATTAAGAGCCATTTTTGTACCTTCCTTTTCAGTATAACAGAAAAGCTACTCACCTGAAAATATTTTATTGACTTAAAGCATTATATTTGTGTTCTCCATTTACTTGATCATTAAACACTGCATTATTTTATACTGTGCCCCACAGTATATGTTCTTGGTAGCCAAGAAATGTCTTTGTTAAAGCAAGGTTGCTCACTAATACGGGAACGTTTACCATGGTCGAGACAGTTAAAGCTTTATATTACATTACAGAAGTAACCATCACAGAAAATATTAGTATGAAGATGCAACAAGCTAAAAATATAGGCACAAATTTTCAGAAGTGCTGATCACCCATTAATTCAATAAACCAACAGAAATTGAGGGTTCTCAGTACCACCAAGAAGCAGGCTTCAAGTATGCTTTTCTACACACACATCAGCCAACCCAGAATGCTTCATGCATTTCTGTTCCCTGTCCCTGTGCTCTTACACCATTTAGCTGTAGCTGTCTGGTGTGTTTGTTTGTTTGTTTGTTTTTAATTAAGTCACAAGATCTGTAAAGCTAGTCTCCAAAAGGGAAAAATTATTATTTTGATAGCACTGAGCCAATAGCCTTCCCACCCACCAACAGCTGAGTTGTAAGGCAAAAACCAAACAAATAATGGTCACTTGTATGACTCAACACAAGAAATGTTTAAAATGTGCTCTCCAAATTGAAAAGCCTATAATAAGGGGAAAAGAAATTATGATGCAAGATGCTTCCCTTTCTTCCTCCCCCCCCCCACCAACATCAATTCATAAAACAGCTTAGATTTCAGATGTAAACATGATATCAGGTCAGCAGGAAATAATGACACCATTTATACTCCCCTTCCCATGAGGAATCCTCCCACAGCAACAGATTTGGTAAACTGGCTCTCGCTTCCATAAAACAGATTGAACCGTAACAGCATCTTGGAGATTCAGTGTAGGACTCTGAGGTGATTTCAGTTTAAGAAGCTAGCTAGTGCGTTATCCTGTTTAAAAATGGACACTTAAGTACACATTTTTGGTTCAGTAACTTAAAAGGAGAAAACTCAAGTATCTCTATGCAGTCGTCAAAATAGTCCATGAAACATTTATGCGCTAAACCACGCTTCACAGTTAAGGATCACTGAAGTACTCAAAACATTTTTTTCCACTTTGGGTATAGCACATAGTGCAGTTGGAAGGGGAAGGAGAAGTAAACCTTGAGTGCATGAGAGAGAGAAAGTAACATGAAATAAGGGTCCTGCTTTGAGTAGGGGTTGGACTAGATGACCTCCTGAAGTCCCTTCCAAACCTAATTTTCTATGATTCTACGGAAGGGAGGAGCAATAGTCTTAATTAAAGATAACTTGAAAAAAATAAAGGAGAACTAAATGCAGAGTTTCAGTGTGAGCATGGAGAAAAAAATTAGACAAGAATAATATTATGTACAACCCAAAATAAAAATAAGAACAAAGAAGGAACCAGGGAAGACGACAGAGGCAAAGGATGCAGAAAAGAAACATGTGGGGTGTGGGCAAGAAGTTAAACAATACAGTTCCCAATCTAAGTGTTCTCCCCTAAATCTTAGTTTACCTCAAAGTGGAATTATAAAAGTCAACCTATTCTAGTCAGTTGAACAGCACAACATCAGGGTAGGGCGGAGTAAAAGAGAAAGGACACAGAGTACTGCACACAAAAACTATTAAAACCAGTCTGGTAAGTATATACTTAACCTTAAAAGGAATTTCAAGACTTAGATTTTCTTAAAAAGTGAATATGGCAAAGGAAACATGGGCATGTTTTCTATTTCTGGACATTAAGAACTACTTTAAAATATTTCCCTACACCACATATTTCCTGCCATCGCATCACGCAAGCAAGAGAACCCAGAAGGCTTCTTAAATTATCAGTGAGACAAAAACCTTTAATCTACCCCCAAAGAACTTCACTGAAGATCCATTTAAAAAGTTATGAAAAAAAAATACTGCATTGTATAATCACCACTCTGACTGCATTTTCTTCTCAAAAGTCATACGCTAAGTGCATGACAAACAAGGAAGGAAAGAGAATACGGTGCAGGGACGACAGAATCTCTCTTTTGCCCTGGAATAAGTAATTGTGAAAAAATTATTGTTATCAAATTAAAACCTTTAATGCCTGCCCACGGACTTAGTTTTAAGCGTGACTAATCCTGCTGGAGATCATTTTAGTTGATTTCTTCACCCATTTCACACACTACCCCCCTCACTCCCCATTTTCATAAACCCTTAATATAACCAAAAAAGAACCATAACATATGGTGACACTGCACATGCTGTCTTTGGGCGTTTTGGTTTATTTTAAAATCTGTAAAGAAGCATTGTACCAATTTAGGGTAACGGATATTATACAACAGTTCCACAGGGTACACAAGCACCTGCTCCTCTCATCCCAACCCTGTATGTGGCAAAGACTCAGGGGAACTACAGTACAGATCCTGTTAACCGCCTTGATAATTTCTTTAAGCCTTATCCTTGTGCTACATTTTCCAAAAAGTGATACATAAATATGCAACAGGTAAAAGCACCTAACTCCGTGGAAGATTATTTTGACTTGTAAGATGCCATTATAAGTCCTCTACCACAACCTGTTGAGCGGAATAAGAGAATTGTCAACTTCATATTCCACCTCACAGGATACACCCAGCACTCTGCAACCACCGAATACTGCAATCCAATATTTGGAAACAAATATGCTCTCTTGACATGAGCATTATATTAGCCAGTGAGGTTTTGAATCCTTAACAGACCACAGAAATGGCAAGAAGACTTTGTTTAATTAATGTTTGTTTAGACAGCATATGGTTTTGAAACATGATCCACAAGAATAAACAAACAATACAAGTTCAAGAGTATACCTGATACTAAATAACTGACAAATTTCAACTTTGCTAACTTGCCTACTATCTGGATACATCCCTAGTATATTGATTTTACCTACAAATCCCTTATTCAGATGCATCCTTAGAAAACATTTTTGCTCAGAAGTAAAATGAAGTTCCCAATAAACTGTGAATGAGACCTGAAACATTATTTTCTCCCGCCTAAAACTGGACAGGGGAAAGATTTCCACACTCTAGTAAAGGTTACAGCAGTTCTGATGGAAGTGAGGAATCCACAACATTGTGGCAAAGCAGGCACACACTCTGCAAGCCTCACCAGATAGCTCCTGCTTACAAACCTCAGTCTGGACCTACAGTGGTACTATCCCAACCCTAATTATTTTTGCCCTCAGAACAGATTCAGTCAGGTTACCAAATGCCATATTCTTTCAGCGGTGTATACATGTGCTCACACACAGAATGGTAACTCTGTGGGTATATACATGCACTAGATTAGATGACCTCCTGAGCTCCCTTCCAACCCTAATTTTCTATGCTTTCTATGACAAACTTGTTTCAGAATACACACACACTTTCTGAGACCAGTTTTTTTCCTTTCACAGCCGAATTCAAAACTATCCTGTAACTCATCACGTCATGAACATTTTCATCAATGGTGCTTCCCATCTTTAGTCACATAAAACCAAATACACTGAAAAAGGGGGGATTTTTCCTCCCCTGCCCAACCTTGAGCCAAGACTGGACTGCTCTCAACAGAAGATAAACAAGCGTCCTTCCCCAATTACATATGGGGACTTTTTACCACCTTGAACTTCCCCTGAGCCAGACAGCTTGCAGAAAAAGACTGTTTTTTCCCTAATCAAAAGCATTGTTTTGGAACCAAGAGGTCTAGATGGTTGCAGTCCCCAACTGTGTGCCCACATTTTGTGCTAGAAGGACAGGGCATAAAGAGGGCTAGACCTGGGGGTGGAGGGTCTCCCACAGATTATCTCCCCCCCCCCGAATCTCAGGTGCCTTAAAACCCCCCTACATATTAGAAGATTTCTAAAAATAGATCATGCTAGTGGCAAACGCTCAAGTCTTTCCCAGCTGTAGTTAACCTGTCACCACGCACAGGTACACGAGAGCGAGGAGGAAGCCCCTGACCGGCGGGTCCTTTCTCCCATCGGTGTCCAGGCGGGACGACACGCCGCCAAGCCCCGGGGCTGGAGGAAGCTCCCTGCCGGCCAAGGCGCGGAGCAGCCGGAGGAGCAGCCCCGCCGGCGGCTGTCGGGAACGCCCGGGGGCAGGGAGCGGGGAGGCTGCAGCATCCCGGCCGCCCCCCGGGTGCTGCCCGTGGGCCCCGGGGAGGCGGGGGTAGGGGCAGAGGCAGAGGCAGGAGGGCGCCACTCACCGCCAGCTCCACGTTGACTTCGGTGCCGTCGAGCAGCAGGACGCGGCAGGGTAGCGCGGGCTTGCTGGCGCCGGCGGCGGGGATGTGCACGGGGGCCGCGGCGGGCAGCGGCGAGGGCGGGAAGGCGCCGGCGGGGGGGGCGGCGGCGCCCCGTAGCCCCCCGTCCCGCTCGTCTGCGGCCCCCCTGCCGGCGCCGCCTCGCCCGTAGCGCTGCATGGAGCGCCGGCCAAAGGTCCTGCGCAGGAACCGCAGCATCGTGGGGGAGCCCGGCCCGGCCCGGCCCGGCGCGGCCGCTCACACCCCCGAGCCCGCCGGCTCCGCGCCGGCCCCGGGGCGCCTCCCAGCGCCAGCAGCCGGCCCGGCCCCGCTCCGCCCTCCCCGCGCCACGGCGCGGCTCTGCACGGCTCGGCGCGGGCGGGGGAAGCCCATGAGGGGCAGCCAAGCTGCGGCCAGGGGGAGCTGCTGAGGCGCAGAGCGGCGGTGGCCGCGGCTGGGGCTGGCGCCTGCGCCGCTGGCTCGCGGGGAGGGAGGCGAGGCGAGGCGAGGCGGGGAGAGCTGCCCCCAAGCCGCCGCCCTCCCTCTGCTGCTCCTCTCGGGCTCCTGCCTCCCCTCGGACGGGGCACACAACCAACGCCGCGCCGCCCTGGGGCTGACCCCGGCCCGGCCGCTCCCGCCGGCCTTGCTCCCAGCGACGGAAGTTTCGGGCCAGGCAGGGGAAGGGACGAGGAATCGGAACTCGGGGGAGAGGCGATCTCTTGTCTTAGACCAACTAGACATTTGTACACACAAAACAGTATTCCTAAGCTTCCTTTTGTTTGTCGTCCCCTCTACCAGGAGTTCTGGTTTCTCCTGCCTGTAAATCAACAGGGCTGCAACCTGTTTCAGAGGAAGGGAAAGAGCTCAAGCCTGGTGCCGACACCTGTTGACACCCAGCTGAGCCATTGCTGGACCCTTTCTCACTCATCTGAGGCAGCTGTATCCCCCACACCCCCTCCTCGCTCATCTGAGGCAGCTGTGTCCCCCCCCCACACACACACACCCCCCCCCCCCCAGCCCGGGAGCATCTAAGCAGTAAAGGACAGCTGAGGGCAGTGAGAACTAAGACATTAAGAGGAGATTTTGTTTTGTTATTTTATAAAAGGGGCACTGGAAAAAAAAAACCCATATACACTCTACATGGGGTGGTGAGGGCAATATTTATATACATCAGTGCAGACCTTGCAGGCAGAGCCTGATGATATTCCAGTGCCATGTGATCAGAGAGACTCTGGTGCAGTAGAGGTGGGCTGGACAGGCGACCCCTGGCAGCTTCTGAATACAGTTTCACCAACAGATTGAAGGGGAGAAGGAAGGCAATTTTCCCCCTCCTGATGGCATGTACCTGTCTCTGGGCATGTCTACACATTCATTAATGTCCCGTAGTTCTGGCACATTTAGTACCTGCATTACCAGGTACTAAGTGGGCAGTAACCAGCACTATTGAGCAGTAGCACTGCCATGCAGCTTTTAAGCATTTGTAATCCACAGTGGGCTAATGCTACTGTGTATTAGCATATTAGCACACTAATGCACAGTAGAATTGGTCTACTGCACACTTACTGTCTTGTGTAGACGCACCCACTGGGTAATCACCCTGTAAAACCCATCCCTAGGATGCATCACAATGCTTCTGAGGAGTATTTGGTTCTTGAGACCCCACTGCCTAACGCCACGTCACCTCTCCTGGTAAGGGCAGAAAGTTCAAACTAAACAGTGTGCTACTTCCCTGGTGACAAAAGCAATTTCAGTTTCACGTGTCAAATCCAATTGATACTCCCTTGCCCATTCTTTGTCCAAACAAGGAGTCACGGGTCAGAGGATTAATTTATCCTGATCTGGGGAGGAAGAGATGTATTGCAGAGCCACACAAAAAATAATGCCAGTACTTCATTTCTTATGAGAGCAGGAAAGAAGCCAGTGTAACCTATCCATCTTCCACCATTAGAATAAGTGGGGTAGGGAGGGGGGAATATACTTTGCACTTAATAGGTTTGGTCACTGAGTAGTGATATTGGATATTTATTACAGATAAATTATCTGATTCATCTGCATTGTCTCCTGTGGTTCCATGCTACACTGCACCCTGTCCTGAAATGCTTATCAAGGCAAAACACGCGCAGGACTGAAAAATAATATCTCTACTCTTCAGTTGTATTTAAAATCTCCTTGCTAAAAATGGAGAGAGATCCATTTATACTGATTTCATCCACCAATTTGCACAACCTTTAATTAGCATACATCTATTTTTTTCCATGTTTGGTACCATTAAAAACAGAGTTTGAATTTTATTCTCCAATCTAGAATCAAGGGTTGTAGCTTAGGCCTTTTCATTTTTAAAGAATTACAGGGCAGTGCAGTCATTCTGCACTTCACAAGCAGTACACAAAGATTGTAAAGCGTAAGAAATGCAGCAGAAGTGGTCCTGCCTCCTGAGTAAGTGTGAGCAGTTGTGCCCAAATCGATATGGTCACCAGGACCATGCACTCCAGCCTTTAGAGTGCCAGCTCCTAGGGCCAGACTGTCTTGCTCTCAATAACTCCCACTTGTAGGGTACCCCCCTCCAACTTGTCCGCCATGCCTTGGTCTTGGTCATCCCTGGTCGCTCCCACGAGTGGCTCAGGTTGCTGGTTCTCAAGGCTCCTCCTCTACATCCCATCCAACACCAATCCGCTTTTACAGAGTAGCCAGGTCACAGTCCTTCTCTGGGGAGGATCATGGAAAAGTAATGCAGCAACCAGTCAGCTTAGCTTGCTGCAGTCAACCTTGACTTGCAAAGCCTACAGGCTAAAGAATTCCCCTTGATCCTACTTAAGTCAACAGTCTTGCACCCATCCCATACAGAGGTATTCCCTGCCAGTCATGGTTCCTTAACTGCCCCTCACCTAGATTTATCTCTGGGGTCCAATAATTATGCAGTTCCTATCAGAGCTGAGTAACAAACAGTAGCAGGGATCCCACCCCCTTGCACTACCTGTTATTGCCAGGCCCTTTCGCTGCTTCCTGAGGACAGCCGATAAGGCATGTCCATTTAACATAAGTTATCCATATCGTTCCCAGCCCATTCCAAGACCATGGCTCAATACTTCAGCCCTAATGCAGTTCTTTAGTCCTCGCAATCTACAACTGGTGGGCTAGTCCAGTCCGCTTCCAACTGAAGCAAAATGTTGAACTCAAAAATAACTCTTCCTCCCTCTAGCAAATCACTGAGGTGCTGGTGCGCCCAAATACCTGTGGAAAAACTCACAGTTGTCACTTTGGTGCTTCTCTTGGTGAAGCAATGCTTTCTGGGAGCTTCTCCGTGTCTAGCTCCTCTCACTCTCCCATGGGGCTAGGGCCTTGTAAATGCCCGTGCTGCTCCTTGACTGAGCACTTACCCCTTTCAGCATGGCCTTCTATGTCTATAGCTTTACAAGTAGACAGCTTGGCCTGTAGACTTAACTTGGGCTGTAGCGAATGCTCTCTCCTGCCATGACTTGCTCTTACGTTCTCTTATGGAGAATGGGAGGAAGATCTAGCCCCTTGCCTCAACACAAAGCTCCATCAGGCGCTGTCTCCTGCGGCTCCGCCTCCCCTACACCCTGCTTAGTACCAACCCGATGTCACAGTCTTAATCAGGTTTATACAGTCTTGTCATTGCTATTTATTTCTCCAAGGATTCTCCACTTTAAGTGGTTAAGCTCCTGGAAACCCTCAATTCCTCAACGTTTATTCCTCTTTTCACATAAGAAGTCTTACATATTGAGGGAAATTGTTCTCCGTTACCCTTCAGTAGGAATAGTGTTAGGGTGAAGCAGCCTGCCAGCTACTTACAGTCCCTTTACTCACAATGCATCCCATACAGCCTTGTGCACTAGTATTGTGTCCAGCCTTTCTAAATAGTCCCCTGCCTGTTCTTTTGCCACTGTTGGCTGCTTACTTCCTCCCCAAATTGTGCTACCAGTTGTAGTAGTCTGGAAGCTGATCTTGCTTGTGAAGACTGAAGTGAAGACACTGAGCATTTCAGCCTTTTCTGCATCCTCTGACATTGGGTTGCCTTTCACATTCAGTAAGGGACTGCTGCTTTCCCTGATCTTCCTCTTGTTACTGACATACCTGTAGAACCCCATCTTGTTTCTCTTCACATCCCTTGCTAGCTGCATCTCCAATTGTGCTTTGACCTTCCTGACTTCATTCCTGAACAGCGGCGATGTATAGGGGGTGCATAGGGGAGCATGTGCACCCCCTGACTGGCTGTGCTCATCACTTAGGCAACAGGCACAGGAGCAGGTGGGAGCACCAGCCAGAGAGTGGAAGAGCTACAGCTGCTTTGCAATCAGCCATGGGGGACCACCCCCTCCATTGGTGAGATTGACTGCAGGAGGGACCCCTGACTAAGGTGGCACCAGTCACCCATGTCCCTGCAGGCCCAAGCAAGACTCTTATACTCCTCCCTAGTTGTTTGTCCAAGTTTCCACTTCTTATAGGTTTCCTTTCTATGATTTCATTTGCTGAAGAGTTCCCTGCTAAGGCAAGCTGGTCTTCTGCCATGCTTGCTAGTCCTTCTGTGCATCAGGATGGTTTGTTCCTGCAGTTTCAGTAAGATTTCTTTAAAGTACAGCCAGCTCTCTTGGAATCGTCTCCCTGAGGGTACTAAGGGAACTGACTGATGTTATTGCAGAGTCACTGGCCACAATCTTTTAAAACTCATGGTGATCAGGAGAGGTCCTGGATGATTGGAAAAGGGCAAATATAGTGTCCATATATAAGAAAGGGAAAAAGGAGGATCCAGGGAACTACAGACCGCTCAGCCTCACCTCAGTCCCTGGAAAAATCATGGAGCAGATAATCAAGGAATCCATTTCTAAGCACTTGGAGGAGAAAAAGGTGATTAGTAACAGTCAGCATGGATTCACCAATGGCAAGTCATGTCTAACCAACCTTATTGCTTTCTATGATGAAATGACTGACTCTGTGGATGTGGGGAAACCAGTGGTGTACCTTGATTTTAGCAAAACTTTTAACGCAGTCTCCAACAAGATTCTCTCAGGCAAGCTAAGGAAGTACAGGTTGGATGAACAGATGGTAAGGTAGATAGAAAACTGGCTGAAGCATCAGGCTCAGAGGGTAGTACTCAATGGCCCAATGTCTAGTTGGCAGTTGGTATCAAGTAGAGTGCCACAGGGGCTGGTCCTGGGGCCAGTTTTGTTCAATATTTTCATCAGTGACCTGGAAGATGGGTTAGAGTACACCCTCAGCAAGTTAGCAGATGACACCAAGCTGGGGAGAATAGGAGATACACTGGAGTGTAGGGATAGGATTTAGAGAGACCTGGACAAATTGGACCAAAATAAATCTCATGGGGCTCAAGAAGGACAAATGCAAAGTCCTGCACTTAGGACAGAACAAATCCCATGCACCAGTACAGACTACAGACTGACTGGCTAAGCAGCAGCTCTGCAGAAAAAGACCTGGGAGTTACAGTGGACAATAAGCTGAATATGAGCCAACAGTGTGCCTTGCTGCCAAGAAGGCTAATGGCTTTCTGGGCTGCATTGGTAGGAGTGTTATCAGCAGATAAAGAGAAGCGATTCTTCCCCTGTATTCAGCACTTGTGAGGCCACATCTGGAGTACTGTGTCAGTTTTGGGGCCCCACTATGAAAAGGAGGTGGACAAATTGGAAAGAGTCCAGCAGAGGGCAGTGAAAATGGTGAGGGGACTGAGGCACATGGCTTATGAGGAGAGGCTGATGGAACTGGGCTTACTTAATCTAGAAAACAAAAGACTGAGGAGGGGTTTAATAGCAGCTGTCAACTACCTGAAAGGCGGTTCCAAAGGGGATGGAGGTAGACCAGGGGTGGGCAAAATATGGTGCACAGGCCAGATCCGTCCCACAAGGCCATTCTATCTGGCCCGCAGGGCCCCTAAAAATGTAAAAAAATAATAGTTATCTGCCCTTGGTTCCTGTCAAAAATGACAGCAAGCAAGGGCAGTAGGACTCAGGGGAAGCCCGGCAGGCTCCCACAACAGCAGAGCCCTCCCAGTCCCCCCCACAACGTTGGAACATTGGTCCCAAGATGGTGACCAGGGGGCGGGGCACCTGTCAATGGGCGGGGCTACCCATGCAGCCCTCAACAGTCTGCCAAAACTGGGTAAGTGGCCCTCCGCCCAAAATAATTGCCCGTCCCTGAGCTACACTATTCTCAGTGCTGGCAGATGACAGAACAAGGAGCAATGATCTCAAGGGAAGTTTAGGCTAGATATTAGGAAGAATTTTCTCAGTAGTAGGGTAGTAAAATGCTGGAATGGGTTACCCAACGAGCTTGTAAAATCTCCATCCTTGCAGGTTTTTAAGACCCAGCTAGACAAAGCCTTGGTTGGAATGATCTAGTTCAGTGTTTCTCAACCAGTGTGCCGCGGCACACAAGTGTGCTATCAGAAATGAACAGGTGTGCTGTGGAATTTTGCCATGGCAATGAACTACAATAGATATGAGGACGGCGAATGCCTTAACAGGTGTGCCACAGAATTTTTTTTTTAATGCACATGTGCCTTGGGCTGGAAAAAGTTGCTAAACACAGATCTAGTTGGGGATGGTCCTGCTTTGAGCAAGGAGTTGGACTAGATGGCCTCCTGAGGTCCCTTCCAAACCTAATTTTCTATGATTCTATATTTGCTTGGCTTTCATTAATATGTGATATTGAGTAGTACTCATGCTAATAGGAAATAGTGACATATTCATAGAAACCCATAACTGTGATCTCATTGAATCTCAAATTATGCAACATTTAACTGGATTGACATTAGATAAGATACCTTCAAAGCAAGGTTGGTCCCTGCAAAAAGTGACACTGGTGAATCAGTAACAGCACCTTATTCTTAACTGAAACAATTTGGACATTATGGTATTAAAGTGTATGGTGCTACCACGTGCTGTCTTGTGATGGGGCTGAAACCAAAGCTCTGACCAACTGTGAAGATTGCGTACCAGTAATACTGTATTTTCTTCAAATACTTGGTTTGCTATTGCTTGCCTGCTTATACTCTCCCTTTGGTTTTAAGTGCATACTCTTCAAAACGATGCTACATGCTGTTAAAGCACTTTCCATGCTCTATCCTTTCAGTGCTTTCCATTCAGTTGTGGCTGCAAATGCTCCTTACTTACTGTAGAGATACAAGAAGAGGCTTAAATTATATCTGCAACACACTTGAAGATCCCCAGGTCGGCCATAGTGTAGATGAATATATTGCAGCATAATCTTAATCAGCATAGTCCTTCAGTTGCAATGTCTGCCTACTATGCCTTAATGAGCTGTTGACTTGACCACTGTCACAGACAGGATCCTAGACTAAATGGACTATGTGTTCCTATCCAGAATAGCAATTCTTATGTTCCTATGGACCTCCACAAGTGACCAGTTTAGAATAATTGCAATGCATAGAATTCATTATAGTTTAACTGGAACAGTATTGGGAAAACATCCACGTACTGGCATTTAGACCATGCCAAGACAATAAGTGGAATAAATGGTATTAGCCAATTTGACATACTAAGGTTTAACCAAAACTTATAAAATAAAAAGAGATGAAATGTATTATTTTTCTTGTCAACTTACTGAGAATTTTCTTACTAACTTTTAAACTAAAAAAAAAAAGTCTTAATGATGACAGCCTCTTTAATGGGATGTTTAAACTTTCTGCCTAAAGGTCCTAATTAAGAAAATTTTACTGTATCTTTACAAGTTCTGTCTAGAAATTAGAGAACTATTTCTTCTCTTATTTTTGTCATTGTCTAGGTGTTTATGGATATTTTTGCTACTTTGCCAGATTTTCACTATGAAAAAAGAATATTCTGAATTTAATTTGTGCACAAATAGATACTCTTCTCCTGAAATACTGTAAAAAATTATGGGTCTTTACTGAATAACTAAAATGGGTTCATGCTTTGCAAGTTTCTGCCAGAATATGCTTGAAGAAGCTTGTACAAATGGGACTGAAGAATGAAGAATGAAGAGGCATTGTTATAAACCTGTTGCCTGAGTAGAAAGAAAGAGTAAGAAAGAATATTAATAAGAGTAGAAAGAAAGATCTTAAGAAGATATGGCACACTTATTTGGTCATTGTTGTTTAAGAGATAGTTGACTGTTGTTTTCTAACCCCAGAGCTGAAAATGAAACCAGTTTGGGAGAAAGCCATTAAAGGCGCTACTTTTGAGCATGATACCTACCTATTCAGTTATGGACTTCATATGGTGCCCAGCAGTGACATGTGCATTGTGTCTATTTTCTCTAACACCGTAACAGATATGTGAATATTGCTACTTTTCTTCTCTTTCAGAATTGCTTTATATACAGACACACGCACCAAGAAGAAAATGCCAAGGTAACTGTGAGTACAAGGCTAAGAGTAATTTTCATTTATATGCCACCTTTCATCCAGAAAGATCTCAAAGCAGTTAATTTAAAAAAAAATGGTTAGGCAGACTAAACATAGAACCACTTCACCCCCACTGAAATGAAGCAGCTGTATAACAGCAGAGAACAACACTAAGAAAATCTCTCAAACAATTGAAATGGAAATGTGAATTTAGATAGTGAGAATGTAATTATGCAAATGATAATTTGGGCCAGGATGTTGGGACTAATGCTTCTATTCTTGCAAAGTATTCCATAGAATCTGTAATGACTACAGGTGGTTAGGACTTAGAACTTAAGGTATCAGATGTCTTCTCCAGCAGCTGTGTAGTCCCAGATTAGATAACTGACTTACTACTGGACAGGAGAGTTTCTACATAGGAAGTCATTCCTTTATGAGGTAATGTGAATTTACTATAGTCATATAAGTCCTCGTGTGAACACACATTTTGGGATTAGTGCACCTTTTCTCCATTTAGTTTTACGATTCTTTGAAAGTGCTTTAAGCTAAGCTAAAATAAACCACTCTTCTTCCAAAATAGGAGTCATTGGCATTGTACTGATACACCTACCTAAGTGGCTTAATTATACTATTATAACTTTCCCATTAGATAAACCTATAAAAGGAAAAATGCCTGCTACTGCCTGAATGTTCTTTGATGTTTCCTGTCCATCCACTGAAAAGCCCAATGCCTCTTAGCTTACGATTACAACAGATGTGCTTTTTCCCTTCAGTCCCTTCAGTAATGTTTTCATCAGCATGTTGCACTGAATTAATACAAGTCAGTTCATATAAATTATGGATTTTCAAGCCTTGTATCTCAATTCTATAACTTAGTATTATGTAAAACTGAAAGGATATCAGAAACTTATTTAAGAAATGAGCCAACTTTGACCAATAAGCTGTTTTAATTATAGACTTCAAATGAGCTGTGCTCAGAAAGGCCCTTTACCCAGAAATAGCACCTATGACCAAATGAACAACAAATGCTAAAAACCCCAATGCCAACTTGAGCGATACTCAGCACAGATTAAATTTTCCAATAATAATTACATCTTTCATCTCTCAACCAGGGATCCAGGGCGTCTGTTTGCCACGGAAAAACGCAGTAAAACACACATTTTCTCCTTTAAAGGAGAAAAACTGTGGTAGGCATCCCCTGCCTACCTTTAAAGGAGAAAAACATAGGAAACAGCTTATTTCCCCTGAGTTCCAGCCTGCAAGGGGCCCCAGGGAGTGGGAGGAAGTGATCAGGCAGGAGGAACCACATGCATGTGCAGGGACACACGTGCACCTGGCATCAAGCAGCATGGAGAGCAGCAGCTCCCTGCAGGTAAGTCAGGGGGAGAGGGCGAGGGACTGAGGCCCCCATAGTGAGGGAGGGAGGGAGTTGGGCAGGGCTGGAGCTTGGGGTGCTGCCCAGTTGAGGTGGTGCATGAGCTCTGGGACCAGGGTGGGAATGTGCAGCCAGGGAGCAGGATGGAACCTCAGCTTGTCTGGGGGGCAGTGGGAGGGCCGGCTCTCTACCACTGCATACTCCTGCAGGGGCGTGAGGCACATGTGTCCCCCAGATTTGTACTTGGGGCGGGGGGAAGATGCAGGCCTGTGACCTGGGTCTGCAGCCCCTTGCCCCTCCCCAACAGCTTCAAAGCCCCAGCTGCTGCCTGTAGGAGGTGGCAGGTGCCATAGCCCGAGCAGGGCTCAGAACCCAGCTTCCCCTTCCTCCTTGGGCGGTATGGCTGGAGTGGAGCTCATGGAGGGAGGCAGATTCAGGCTGGCCACTGCAGGTTCAGGGCTTCCCACACTGCTTCCCTCCTCCTGGGACCTCTGAGACCCAGTGGGTGGGACCTGGTACAGCAGGGCACAGGAGGGCAGGGAGGCTCAGTGCCACCACTGGGAGCCCTGCACCACCATGGCAAAGCATCCCGTGCCTACCAGGCAGCAGTCGGGGACACAGCTCCATGCTGCACCCCCTCACTGCTGCCAGGCAAGGGCACCTCACCATGGTGGCACGGGACTCCCAACCGCAGCACTGAGCCTCCCCACCCTGTTCTGCCATGCTGTACTGGGTCCCACCCACGTGGCCATGCAGGACCTGGGTGGAGTCAGCAGGGCCCACGGCAGCCAGCCTGCATTTGCTCCCACAACCATGGACTCCGCTCCAGCCATGCCGCCCATGGATGAGGGGTCATGAAAAGCACAGGTCAAGATTGTCAGAGGTGGTGCTGGAGAAGGAAGAGCACATGGACTCCCAGGAAGGTGGTGGGAGGAAGTTTTCCGCAACGCTTTCCAAAAATGTCCTGGATTGCTTGTGCTCTGCTATTTTACCCTCCCAGCAGACATCAGGATGATTGAAGTCCCCCATGAGAACCAGGGCCTATGATCTGGAAACTTCTGTTAGTTATTTCAAGAAATCTTCATCCACCTCACCCCCCTTGTTTTGTGGTTTATAGCACACCCCACCATGACATCACCCTTGTTGCTGTCTCCTCAGACACTAACCCAGAGACTTTCAATAGGATTATCACCAGTTTCACACTGGAGCTCTGAGCAATCAAATAGCTTTCTTACACAAAGCACAACTCCTTCTCCTCTACTCCCCTGCCTGTCCTTCTTATCCATCCATGACAGCACTCCAGTCATGCAATCTATCCACCAAGTCTCTGCTATTCTAATCACATCTTAGTTCCATGACTGTGTGAAGACTTTCAGTTCTTCCTGTTTTTTTCCCAGGCTCCATGCATTCAAGTACAGACACTTGAAGTAACTAGCCAATTGCCCTACTTCCTCAGGAAGAATGAGAAGGTATCCACTGTTGCCCTCTCCAGCTTGTGGTTCCTCTAGGCCATCTGCTTCCCCACTTACCTCAGTGCTTAGTTTCCATCCCCCAGAGACCCTAGTTTAAAGCCCTCCTCACTAGGTTAGCAAGCATATCTATGAAGATGCTTTTCTCTCTCTTCTTCAAGTTGATCCCATGTCTTCCTAGCAATCCTTCATCTTAGAACAACATCCTATGAAGAAGCCAAAGCCCTGCTGGGTACACCATGGCTAGGGGCAGACATTACACATAAACCGGTTTAAATGATCAGAAACTGGTTTAAACCTGTAACAGAACAGATGTTCAGTGCACATAAACCAGTTTGAGAATAGCTGAAACCAGTTTCAGATAAACCTGGTTGAATGTAGTATATCAGACTTAACTGATTTGGCTCAAACCAGTTTATGCAGTGTCTGTCCCAAACCCCTCGCTGGTTTAAGATAAAGCAGATACTCCCAGCATCTTGGCATGCTCTCTGGGCTGGGCGGGGCTCTCTGCTCCACAGCAGGGCTGGCCCCTCCTCTCTGCTCCCTGGCTGGAGCTCCAGCAGAGACTTCCAGGCACAGCAGGGTCTGCCTGGCTTCCCTGTACCCCCCCCCCAACTACTCGCTGCTTAAGCACAGATCCCTTCCTCCTCTCTCGCATAGCACGGACCATAGCCAGCATGTAGTATGCTAGCTAATGCTATGTAAGTCAGGTAGGACAGTGTCCCCTTAGGGCTTTTTGGAGGTAATCAACAGCTCAGCTGGCAATGTCCTTGCATTCCTTCTTTGTAGGAACTCCCCCATCTAGCTATCACTGGAAGGATTCTTCAAGCTGCCATTTCCTCAGCACCAAACCAGGACCTGGGTGAGAGCTGTTTAAGAAGAGCTTGAACTAATGAGAAAGGCTTTGTTTCCGATGGGTTGCTAAATGCTGATAAAAGAGCAAATAAATGCTCTGTTATCAAGGGGGGCGGGGCATGGCTCCCTAATCACAGTGTCCTGCTGGGGCCTGCTCACATTCCCCTCAGCTCAGCCCTGTGAAAGGGAAGGGAGGGCTGCTTTAGCACCCCCCCCCAGTTTCTTGCCTGACCCACTGCAGGCATGTGCCAGCATTGTTTAAGTCCAGAGGTGGTGTCTGTTAGGTTACAAAGTGATTAAGTCTAGCCAGGTTAAATTAACCTGCAAAGAGTGAATCAATTTAGGTTCAGGCTTTTTAAATGTCTGTCCCTAGCCCAACTGTGCAGCCTTGCGTTGATCTGTAGGATGTGTCCACTCCTACCCAGGCCCTTTTCCTTGATCAGAAGGATTGAGGAAAATACTACTGGAGCCCCATCCCCTTCACCCTTGCACCCAGAGCCCTGTAGTTACTTTTGACCTGCTCAGGGTTACTCCAGAAGTATCACTGGTGCCTACATGGACAAGCACCATAGGCTAGTTGTCAGAGAGCTGGATGAGTCTAGGTAATCCTTCCATGGTATCTTCGATTCAGATTCCAAGCAAGCAACAGACCTCCCAAGACAACAGATCAGATGGATGTCTCCATTCTCCATAGAAGGGAGTCTCCAACAATCACCACCCGTCACTTCCTATTGGTGGCAGAGTCTTGATCCTCCCAAACTTAGGGAGGCCTGGCCTGGCCTCTTCTGCTGCTGGACCGTGATTCTTCTTTGCTGCTAGGGTTCTATATCTGTTCTCCAGGCAAACTGCTGAAGGTGGGGATGAAGACTTCTGCTTGCTGCCAGAGGTAAAAAGCTTCAAGCTTCCATCTTCCTGGAAGTCTATGTTCTCTTCCTTCTCCAGCACTGCCTCTGACAAAGCATCCTCTGTAGTCTTAGAGGTCTCCTACAGCATCAAACTGATGAACTCCTCATGGCTGCGGATGCTTTGGAGCCTTGCCCCATCTTCCTGTAGCTTTCTTACCTGCTCCCTGAGGGACTGTCAGGATGCACTGCTCACATTGCAGGCACTTCCCTATCTGGCTGTCACTAGAAGGAATCTTCAGGCTGCCATCTCCTCAGCACCAAACCAGGACCTGGGTGAAAGCCTTGATAGTAAGCAGTCCTACCTGTTCAGACACCTTACATAGTACAGGCAGAGGAAGAGCTGGCCTTGGCAGTGGTTCTGGTATTGTGATATCCTCCAGCCATTTATCTGTGTCTTTTAATCTGCCACCTCTCTCTTCCTGCCCTTCTTTTCAAGCAGAGCTTGCCTAGCAAACTCCCCTGTACGCTGGCCTGTTCACTGCTTTTTGGTATTGAAAGGTTCCATTTTCCTTGTTAACCTGCAACCTCTCACCAAGCTTACAGTGAAGGAAGGTAAAAGAGAGTTTCCAGGCAAACTCCCTAGTGAACTCCCCTTCACTATGGTTAAACAAGGGGCTTAAGTATTCATCTAGCTGTTGTGTTTTAGCTTATACTAAATATATGTAGGTTAGTTATTCTTAATTCAAGAAAGAACTTACCTTTAAGGCTACCCTTCAAAGAGGGGGGGTGGCAAACTGACCTGCAAACTGGCTTGCAAGCTACTTACAAACTGCCCTGTTTGCTGCCCGTATTTGGTCACTGTCATATTGATAATAAAATTTACAATGATACCATCTGTATATCCTTAGATGGGCTAAAGCCAGCAGGGCTGCTAGTCAGGCACAAAGCCAAAACCATCATACATTAAATGTAAGTGGAGAGTGACATCTCTTTTTAATACAAGACCTGAGATACTGATAGAAGGAAAAACATACTGGAAAACTGTTATATAACAAATAATTTGATGGTTATTTTGCCTTTCTAGGACTACCTGATTTTTTCTAATAAAAGGCAAAATTCCAAGCTTGGAGATTTTCTTTTTTCCTTCTTTGTGACCATCTTCACAAAGGAGATTTCTCTTTGCTTAGTATCTCCCAAATTTCCTATCATTCCTATACCAGCTGCATAGTTTTTGAAACACCTTTATCTTGAAAGGAAAGTATCAGACTGTTTAAGTGTAATATTTAGTTGCTCTTACAGAAGACTCTTTCCAGACATCCAGAAAAAAATATCAGAGTGCTACTGATAGAACAGAAGAAACAAAAATGATCATATTTCCTTCCCAGAGGTATTGAATGGGCCCCTGAGGAAGGCTGTAAGTCAGAATAATAAACAGGCTTCTCTGACATCTGGAAATGCTAACCAATTGTCCTTGTCTGGCTGCCTTTAATTCGAACCTGGAATAAACCAAAATGGACAGAAAATCCATGTCCAAATGAACAGGGGCTTGTGGTTTGTGGTGCCACAAACCTCTTTGTTGTGCCACCTCTCTGTGGTGAACATCAAAATTTGTAGCGCAGCGACAAAATTGTCTGCTGGGATTCCCTGGCAGCAAAAATAAGAGCTAGGAAAAAAACCAACACAGTGCATGCAAAAGCATGGAGCAGCAAAAACAGAGGCCTGGCCCTCCAGATCAATGCTCTGACTACAGGCCAGGCCTCTGTCCTGCCTGAGTCATGCCCCTGCTGCTCCAGCATGATACCAAGACACCAGATAATACTGGTGGGCCCAGCCCAAGAGCTGAGAGGAACTGGACAAGAGCAGTTTGCCCCAAATGTCCCACAATAAAGCACATATGCAGGGGTGTGTGCTGGGATACCAACTTGTGGCACAAAGTTGTGCCACTACTAATTGTGCCACTGCAAGCGCACACCTTTGCTCATCTGGACGCAGCCACAGGTTCTCTTTAGCACAGGAGTGAAAATGTGATCTTATAGGGTTCTTTTCCTCAGCAGGATAGTAGACATTGCCACTGATACCCCCTCTAACTTACAGTGGCAGCAGCTGTTATTTTTGTGCCATGTCTCTCAACCCAAGTTACCTCTCTCCTTAGTTATGCTACTGGAAGAAGAATCCCAAGCCTTTTTTAGCACTGTAATTTCAAAGGAAGTTTGGAGTAAGAAACATATCTCACAAGGATGAAATGAGATAAATTATTTTTAAAATTAAAACACTAAATTCTGAGCTTTTTATACATGTGCTCCGGGGAGGGGGTAAGGTGGAGAGAAGGAAGGGAGGAGGGAGTGCTTTAATTAGAACAGCTTTACATACCCTGTTCATTGTTACTAATTATTTGTAGTGTTATAGTGTAAAGTGCAAATGCACCCTTGTGTTGGCACTGTAGATATATACACAAGGTAAAGAGTAGCCTGTTCCTCAAAAAGCTTGCCCTTGTAGTCTCATTTTTGCAACTGTAATATGTTCCCACACCTAAGGTAGACTATCTATCATAATCATCATCTGGCAAAATTTCCCACAGCTTTCTGGAGCCTGTCTCAAGAGCAGAATTAAAGGGACATAGAATGCCAGCCTAAAGAAATGAGGTGACATAATTGGATGAAGATATCCCTGTGGATTTCATCAACAGGGAAGGAAGTGACAAGGTGAGTCCCAGGCATGCAACGAAATTAATTTATTGTTTTGACCATCTGAAATGCAGACAGGGATAAAGAAAAGGACACAGTTCCTCTATAAAGCAAAATCGCAAAACATCTGGTTCAAGGGATGGATTTTTTTTTTCTCAATGCATGATTGCTTAATATCATATCATAATAGCACAACATTCAGTATCCCATCTTGGTGAGGGTAAAATAGAACAGATACTCAATGCCATATTTATTCAAGGGTTAAATATGTCAAATTGATTTTACAATATTTGCATAACAATATTTGATAGCTTTGGGAAAATTGTAACATATTATTAAAGGGCAGAGTTTTGGTGTGTTAATGTGTAGACAAAAAGGCAATTGCTTCCTTATGTGCTTTATGTTTACTCATGTCCTGTTATAAAAGTAATCCAAGAAAGAACTGTGAAGAAATTAGGCTAAAAATTAATTACCCTACAAGTGGTGCTCATAATAAAAAGAAGCCTACAAGGAATAAGCCAATCTATTTACATACCTTCATCTCTATAAACAGACTATCCCCAATAGATATTTTCATTTCTGCTTCATTTCCATGACCACTTTTCTGCTTCACATACTTTAGAACCTCAGCTAGAGACAGAAGACACTGTTTCAGACATGACTCTCTCTCAAGTGCTGACAAATGTTGCTGATCCGTATCATGCAAACACATAGTACAGATTGATAGAACTGAGTGCAAGTCAGTACTATTGTAGTTGTTGGAAAATAGTTGGTAAGACTTGTGGTTTCAAAGAGCAAAATCCTTTCCCTGACATTTATGCATCTAGACCCAGAGATAGAAAATACGTATTAGAAACATTATTCCTGTGAATATGACAACACATAAACAGATTAGTTAATTCCCAGTAGAATTCTCTCAATTGCTGACACTGCTTTTATAATTTTTGCTAAACTATGACAAGGGAGTCTAGGCAAATATACGGAGATCAGTGGGAGTCAGATTACTGGATAGGAGGTAGCCACTTAAGTATCATGGAGGATCTGGTCCTTTCCATTTTAATATTTCCTGTTTCCAAGAGCACAGCCTTGGGAAGTAGAAATTAGATGAACTGGACTCACCAGTCTATTAAGGCTCCACTTTACAGCACAAGGTGATGTTCTTAAACCAGCTAAAGATTCTCAGAGGAGAATTCAGTCTATGTAAGAGATGTTTGGCAGTGAGGGTGCCAGGTGCTGTTCTGTTATGTTGTAAAGAGGAGACAACATGTCAGGATTGGAGGGAAGGAAGTATATGGTAGAACTGAGTTCTGCTATATTTGTGCCTTCTCTGGTGGAAAGGATCTTTCTCAAGCAAAGTAAGTTAAAGCAGTAAAACTCCTCCATCATGGCTGGTCAGCACTGAATTAGACCCTGGGAGCCTTTCACATGTACACCCTTTGAGTGGTGATCAGATCTGGTGGAGAATCAGGATCAGTGTATTTCATTATAATTTTCCCTAAATGTAATCCTTTTATTTCCTAAAAACCCTGCATTACTGGAGATCTCCTCTTGAATGTGGAAATGAGAAGCATTTATGATTTCACTAGTAGTGTGGGTTTGAGTCAGCCCCTTGGGTTTTTTTAGTGGAATCTTAGCTATTGACTTCTAAAGTTTTAGGGGTTTGTTTTTTTTAATACTGTGAAGTTTTATATAATTATCCAAAAGTACAGAAAAAGCAGTTTATTAAATTAGGTAATATGAGCAGGTTTAAAGCATGGTATTGTGATTCGAGTATTGCTTTCTCCATTTCACTTAAGCTTCAGCATCATTTTAGCAGTTAGTGTTCTCATGTATTTTCAGCAATTAATGTGATATGCCATTTGAGAGCTGGGATTAAGCACTCTCAGATACAGAGCATTAGATCTATTGCTAACAGTTTTAGTGACAGCAGCTCCTAAAATCAATTCAGAAATGAAGCAAAGAGAAAAGACAAGGTGCTTGTCACAATGATCTAGTTTTAAATGTGATATTTAGCGAATCACCAGGGCTGTAAGTACCTAGAAAATTGTGATCAGTATTTTACTTTTGTTCACCAAAGATAATATGATAATCAGCTTCAATCTGTTTGGAAACCAAGCTGATTCATCTGAAGCAGTCCTTTTTATGATCACTGTAAAAAAAGGTTTAAGGGTACTTTCTGTCATTGTAGCTTAAGTCAGTAAGGGGTCTAGATATTTCATACTTTTAAACTGTTTCAATCAGTGCAAAATCTAGCATGCAGACAAAGCTGCAATGGTGGTTAGTGATCAGGAAGTGGGATAGGAGATGGAGAATCCTGCTGGTGGTGAGGCTCTGACCTTTGTTTCTATCTGCTCTTGAAACTCCAATCCCAGGAAGAGTCTGAAGTCCTGAAAAAGCAGCTGAATAAAGGAAGAGGAATCAATGCTGGCCCTTTTTTTACACTATGTCACTGCTGAAGTAAGAGAAGAGGTTGAAGAAACAAGAAATACATGGAGATACCAATGGGATTAGAGGTGGCAGCCATGAACAAGAGAAAAAAATTGCAATGAGAAGAAAATAAAGCACCCAGTCACCATGCTTAGGAAGGCAAAGAAGAATGAAAACAAGTGGCAAGAATGGAAATGGAGGAGAGGCAGTGACCAAACAGAGAAACACATGTATTAGGAAAAGAGGAGAAAAACACCGTAGAAAGATCTCTGTTCAGATGAACTGAGGAATATGGTGGAGAGGTAGGCAAAGCAGAGAAGGGAAAGGAACTAAAAAGAAGAGAGAGAACAAAGATAAAAGGCAAATGGTACAATTAATTTTACTAGAAAATAGCCAAATATTGCAATTGAACAATAAAGTACAAGCTGACCCAAAAGTGGGAAAAATCTCCACAAAAATCAATTTTTCCCCCTCAAAACTGAAAATCTACACAGAAATAATCTATCTTCCAAGCTATTGTCCAGATTAGGAGAAAGTTTAGCCCCAGTGGGTGCATCTACATGTGCAATTAATGAGATGCGATAAACTCTGGAGCACTTTGAGTCAGAGTACACTGCTCCTGGGTGCAGTGTAATCAGAAAAGCACCATTTTGAGCCAGGGTAGAGCTGGCTTGGGCTGGCAGCAGGCTCAGGGGAACATCCACAGACTCTGAGTGGCAGCGTTGGGTGGCGGAGGGGCTGGCTGGGGCACAAGAGTGCCAAATGTGCGGAGCTATGCAGCTAGGTGGCAGGCAGAAGCCTGGCCCCCTGCTGGTTGAGCTGACCAGCTGCATTTTATGCCTGTTGTCACTGTTTTCACATGCTTACAGCTAATTACTCCACCATAAAATAATACTGTCTCTGAGTTAATTAATTTATTGTGCCCTAATATTGGTGCTCATATAGACAGTGATACTTTACTGCGGCGCTAATTACGGTGATGCTTTACGTGTCTCAATTGGTATCAGCCCTTAACATGATGCAGTTATCCCTTAAATCAAGCAGTAACACATGGTAGCTGTCATGTAGACCAGCTTTCAACATCCCAAACATCTGGCCCCAATCTGTCCCCTGCTCACCATTATGATTACAATAGCAAATTGCCCATCAAGAATGATGGGGGAAGAGGGTCTTGTGGGGAGCCCTGTATCTGGTACCATGCCCCACCCCTGCTTTGCATCTGACCCTGCTCCAACCCCCTCCCTCCATTCAGGTCTGACCCCACTCTTCGCCTTCCCCCCATTCAGATCTAACCCTGCCCCCCACCACCTGGTTTGGGTCTGACTCCGCTCTCCCCCCTCCCCCTGTTCAGGTCTGACACTGTCCACCCCTCCTCACACTTTGGGTCCAACCCCACTGTAACCCAGCCCCTGGTTCGGGTCTGGCATTCCCCCAGTTCAGGTCCAACCCTGCTCCATCCCCCTCCCCCTGGTTTGGGTCTCACCCTGGCCCAAGTCCCTCCCCTATTTGAGTCCAACCCCAGCCCCCTTCCCCCCAGTTCAGGTCTGACCCTGTTCCCCTGTCAACCCTCCCCCCTGCTTTGGGTCTGACTCTTCTCCCCCCCTCCCCCCCCACTTTGGGTCTGACCCTGTCCCCCTCGCCCCCCAGTTCAGGTCTAACCCCATTTCCCCCCTACATTTGGACCCAACCCTGCCCCCCATCCTGGTTTGGGTCCAACCCTGCCCCTCCTCCCCCCAGTTCAGTCCGACTCTGCTCCCCCACTTCCCCCTGTTTGGGTCCGACCCTGCTCCCCCTCCCCCCAGTTCAGGTCCAACCCTGCTCCCTCCCTTTTCCCCATTTGGATCTGACCCTTCCCTCCCCTCCCCAGGTTAGGTTCCGACCCACCTCCCCCACCTTCCACCATTTGGGTCTGACCCTGCTCCCCGCCTTCCCTTCTGTTAGGGTCTGACGCCACTCCCCCATTCTCCCTGTTTGGGTCCGACCCCACTCCACCCCCTCCCCCGTTTGGGTCTGACCCCGCCCTCCCTCTCAGTTCAGATCTGACCCTGCTCCCCACTTCCCCCTTCTCCCCCCATCGGGTTGGACTCTGCTCCTTCCCTTCTCCCCCATTCAGGTCTGTCCCTGCCCCTCCTCCCCCCAGTTTGGGTCCGACCCCACTTCCCCTCTTCCCCCCTGTTTGGGTCCAACCCTGCTCCACTCCCTCCCCACTGTTTGGGTCAGACTCTGCCCCCCCTCTCAATTCAGGTCCGACTCCCCACTGTATCAGAGGCTGCAAGAGGTGGTGGCACCAGTGGGGGGCTCCTGTTTCAACTCAGCTGGTCCCACCCCTGGCCGCCTGGCCACAGCTAATCAGTGCATGAGCAGTTGGCCAAAAGCTTTACAGACAGACAGACACACAGACAAACACACAGACTAAGCCTTTTATTATTCTAATATGTTTCAGAGGTAAAGAGAGAAATTAATTCACTGCCATCTGACCAGCTCATCATTTTTCAAGTTGCTGTGGTTGAATGTAGAATAGATTCAACTAGTCATAAGAATTTAACAATATTAATTATTCATTTTCCATTAGTGCTTGGAGATTTTAATTATGATTTAGGAATAAAACAAAACACTGTCTGTCATCACAAGATGGTAGCTTCAGCTTTTGTACATTAAAGGCTCCTCTTTTATTTTCTGTTTTTTGTTTGTTAGAACAACATTTAAACAGATATCCTCGTGTACCTTAAATGGGTACCATCAGTTGAGTAGATCTTAACTTCACACATTTTCTTCCTTCTCCAACTTAGTTCACAGACACTTTTAAGTTAAAAAACATTAAAACCCTGGAATTTTTAACAGTGCCATGGTGCAGGAATTCACTTGTCAGGCCTACGACAGGCTTCACAGGGACACTACTAGCTTTAAACTAGAATCCGAATGTATCACTTTCTTAGCCTGCTCCACTACAAGGGCAATCTGAGTTTTGCATAACAGTGTAACTGTGTATTTGCTGTGATAAACTGTTTAGTGGAGTTGAGCAATGTATTCATTTCCTAAAATGTGCCTATAGCCACCTCTGGGCACCTGCAGATAGAATCGCACACATTAGAAACAACTAGATGGACATAATGCCACCTAGAAAAACCTCAAAAGAGACATTCACAACTCCCATTTTCCAAAGAAAACTCAGAACCCTCCAGGCAAAAGTCGACACGAATAGAGAAGCCTTGCAGCATTCTCCAAGCTTCAAAAACCAGGGCTTTGCCATTCCATCTAGGGAAAAAGATCCTAGGGAATTGAAGGCTATCCACTGAGCATGTCCTGTTCCTAGATAGAAAAGAAAATACAGAGACTGGTAGTGAGAGTGCCCCAGCTGATTCCAGATGCTGGGGCACAGTCTAAGTCTTAGAAGGTGGTTACAAAGCTAGCCACAATTCAAGTACCTATTACTGATTCAGATCAATACCTGGAAACTAAGGTAGCCCATGCAAAGAGGCAAGTGATGTAGCTATGGAGCTCAAGTGTAGGCCCTCCTCCATCCGCCCCATAAACTGAGGGCAATTATTTCAGGTAGAGGGCTGCTTTACGATATTTGGTGAGTTGCCAAGGGCCACATGGGTAGCTCTGCCCCCAAACACCTACTATAACATATTTTCATTTTTTTATGGAAAATGTTTTGTTATGATTTGTGTTTGTGTACTGTATATAGAGAGGATTGCATAATAACTCAAAAACAAATTTTTATTCTTCTATAATGTGGGAGGGTATGGAGGTGGTTATGATGGGGTGTGGTGGTGTGTGTGGATGTGGGGGGCAGTGGGTGTTTAGAGTGGGGTGGTATGTGTATGTATATGGCAGAGTGTGGGGAGGTGTGGGGGGAAGTTTGTTCAGGAGTGTGGCTGTGTGTGGGGGGCATAGGGTATGTTGGGGGGTTGTGTGGCATTTGTGGGGTATGGGTGCATGGCTCTGGAATACTGTCCTCTCCTGCAGTCAATGCAGGCAGTACTGGGGAGTGGGGTGTGTGATTCTGTGTGTGTTTGTGGTTTGTGGGGTGTGAGAGAGGATGGGAGGGGTGTGAGGACCCTCACCACACACTCCCCCCATGGCACAGCAACAGGCAGGGGTGCTGGTGCCTGGCTCTGGCCAGCACTGCATGTTACAGAGAAGCGCAGCCCCCACCGGGCCGTTTGTTTCTCCAGCACTCTCTGCACTGATGGGGCACAGGAGAGAAGCCCCAGGCACTGGAGCCATCTGCTTTCCCCACCCCAGCCCACTCCAGTGCCTGGGGATTCCCTCCTGTGCCCTGTGAGTGTGGAGAGCACACTGGAAACAAATGGCCCTGCACTCCCCTTATTTTCTTGCACCGAGCACCCCCTGCCCCACTACTGCTGCTGCCCTTGTTGCCTGCCAGAGCTGTATGCCATGGGGGGGGAGTGTACAGGGGTTCCCCATACACCTCCCCCCTCACACCCACACCCTGCCCAGTCAAGCTCCGCACTGCTGCCACCCCCCTGGGTATGGGGTTCGTGCTACAGCCAGCTACCAACCCACGCTTCACGCTCCCAACCAGCTGCAGCTTTGCCCCTGTCCCCAGCTTCCCTACCTACTGCCCAGATGAAGCTGGATGCCAGGGAAGCCTGCAGCAGCAGCCCCACTTTGAGCTAGTGGAGCCAGCCCTTTCAGCCATGGAAGCAAGGCATAACAGGATACACTGGGGGCGGGAGTAGGCACCTCACTCCCACCCTTGTGGGTGGAAGGGCTGGGTGGGGTACAATTTTCTGGGGGGTGCCATGGGCTGGATGCAAGTGCTTAGTGGGCTGGTTTTGACCTGCAGGCCATATTTTGTCCACCCTTGGTATATTCTATACTCAGCTTTCCAAGTTTGGATTTTTCCACTCTCAGCCCCTGTTAGACAAGTATCATTAATACTTAGCTGGTGAAATTATATAGACCTTAGCTATCAACTACTGTATAATCTTACCAACTCAATCAACATTTGAAGAGACCCCCACTGCCAACGCCAAGTCTGACTCTTGACTCATCAAGCAGCATCATTATCTAATAAGGCTTGCCACGGCAGGAACATTTTAACCTTGGTGATGGAAAAAGATAGCGATGGAGGTGACAATTTGTGAGAGGAAAGAGCTAGAAATGAAAGCAGCACAAAAATGAAAAATTCAGTTCAAAGTCCGTATTTCAGCAGGATCTGAGAATGGACATGGATGAGGGGAAACTAAAAAGAAAATAAACTCAGAAGAATTTGACAGAAAATGAAACTCAGCACATAGAAAACTGTAGGGCCTACATCCTTGTCTTCACTGAAGTGCCATTTGTGCTGTTGGCAAGCTGGAGAAGCAAAGAGGCATGTCAGTGGACAAGAGGGAACCAACACCCAATGGGTTTTGGTGATCCTGCCTGGTAAAGTGGCCCCTAGGAGACCCATAAACCCTGATCTTACTAGTTTCCCTCAGGGACTCATTTGCCCCCCTTCCCAACACCAAATCTGGGGATTAGAAGTGATGTGTGGAAAACATAATTCCATGTAAGCCCTACTTCTCCATATGTATCATCAATAGGAAATGCTACAGAAGTACAGTGGATTTTTATTTGCCTTGGGACTCAGGGTGTCAAACTCAGCCTCAGCTATATTGGGGAAAAAAAAGAAAATCTCCCAAAGTTCATAATTTTGGTTTACTTAAAAGCCAAGTATTAGTTTACCTGCATGCTTTTCCAAAGCTCATCAGAGTCGCTGGAACTTGTAAAAACAACACTAGACCGTGGGGCCCTCTCCTTTTCTCTTTGCAACAGCTCCCCCATCACATTCAGCCTTAGTCCTACCCCAACCTGTTCTTAGTGTCCAGGTAGATTGAAGTGTATCTTACACTGTACTCATCTGGCATGGATCAGGGATATCAAGTGCTGAGTGTGGATTTACTCCCTCATCAGGAACAGGAAGCCAGCTGCAGATACTCTCTTTGCAGATTCTGCAAATATTTGCAGATATTCTTTTTGCCTTGTAAGGAGACTTCTAAGAACCATACATTTGTTCAAATAGAGGCATAACAAAGTTCTGCGCCCTCGGCAGTCAGCTCCCCCCATCCCCTCCCTTCCTCTGCCCCCAGTTACACTACTGCATTCAAACAAAACATTATTTAAAAGTACAGGCAAGTAAACTCCATACTCTGAGTCCTTTCTAAAATATGCCACCCCCTAATTTCCTGTTTGTATGCAACTTGCTCTGTCCTTAAAATGATACTGTAAACTCATTATTCCCCTCAACATAAGTAGGCTGGTCTTTTTCCTCTCTCTCCTTCCAGACAGGAAGAAGTGATGTGCAGGTCTTTCCGGAAACAAGGAACTTGGGAATCAGGATGGAGTGGGAAGACTATCAAGAATAAAGTGCATGAATGGCTGAGGGAAGGGGGCAAGAGAGGGAAACTCTTCAGTAGAACACAAAGGCTATGGCTACCTTTAATTCCACTTTACTTGGGCAAAGTGAAGGGAGTTCAGTGTCCCCAAAAGTTGTTTGTGCTTACGTAGCAAAAATTTCCTATCAGGTTAGGATCTGTCCCCCATTTATCCCAAACAGGCAAGGTCAGCTGGTTCAGCTAAATGGTGCAAGGGACAGAACATTAGTAAATACTAATGGAACAATCTTACACTGGCAGACAAAAGGACTAAATGACCAAAGAGCTCTTTGGCAACAACAAATTCTGGGATTCTGTAATTACGTGGATGTTCAATAACAAATGATAGTACTCAGAGAGTGTCTGTGAGCTATTACTCCAATTTGCTTTTCTCTCCCAATCTTTTACACTGATGAGCATCTTTTTGTTGTTGTTGTTTTTGTAGTTACACCGCTCTCATGACAAATAAACACGCGCATACAAAAGCTCATAGGAACTGCTGAACTTTGCATGATTTAGTTAAACATTTAATTGGGCATGCCAACTTTTGCCGTTCAGTGAAATAGTTTTCTAAACCTGGAGAGATTCCAATGAGTTTCTTTCTTTAAGAAACAAGTTTCCTCTTCAAGATTCGCTCAGTGGAACAGTTGGTGTTTCTCTCAGCAACTTTTCACATATCTTTAGAAATTTAGATATTTTCCCAGATCTTTAGAATTTCTTGCCAAATTCACTGTCAAAATGAAAAAGATTTTAGGTAGAAAAAATCCTTAGGGTACTTCTCTATGAGCACTTTAAGAAGATGAAGTTTTATGGTCAATATTAATCAGAAGTCAGTGGTGATTCTGGGCACTTCCATTTTTGGGTTCCCAACTTAAGACTGTATAAAGGGACTTCATTTTTGGAAAGTGCTAAGAACTCCCCTCTGAAAATTCATGACCCTATTAGGTGTATTAATTGGACAACCAACAAACCGAGGCACTTAAAATCATTTAACTTGTTTGAAATTAGTGTTGCACATATGTATGGACTGTTTGCTTGTGTCTATTCTCCTCTAGAAATTAAAAGATATTGCCATGTAGGTTTGCTAGTTGAAGCAAGTTCTTCAAAGTACAACAAACAAATGGCATGGGTTTAGTTTGCTTAGTGGCTTTTGACCTCTCAGAAAAATAATCTTGCATACTTGGCAATGGAAAAATTGATTTAGATACCTGATATTTCACAAATCTGGTTAAAGTTAAAAAATGGAAGCCTGGCACTTCTCAGTGTACAAATTCTAAAACACAACTGAATCACTGGACTTCCTGAAAAAATGCTCTAGAACTGAAAATATGTGCTGAAAACTAATTTTCACTCGAGAAGCCAAGCCAAAACATCAGCAAAACAGAATCTACAGCAATTATTTCTAATATCAGACAGGTACCGTTGTTCCTCATCAGACGTGTGAAAATAACATAAAGTGAATATGTTGGATTTTGTACTTAAAGAGGTACTATAACAAATGGTTCCATGTTATTTACTCAGCTAGAGAAGAGAATTGCTTCAGTGAATATCAAATGTAATCGGAGTTTGAGGTATAGTCAAATAACTTATATAAACCTTGATCAAAGAGCAATATTAAAAATCAAACTGATTAAATCTTACTGTCAAAAATGGAAATGGAAACTTAGGACTACACTCTTGACTTCCCTGAAGGGGCTGTTACCTTTCAGTGCCCCTAAATGTTGGCACTGGATTTATGACCCAGATACCTTGTTCCAAACCCTCAGGCTGACCATAATGTCTCTATTCTATAATAAGCAAATGTTATTGATACACAGTGATAGCAGATAAGAACAGATAAGAATGCAAACAACTCTATATCTACCAGTCCCAGATTTCACAGGGTCAGGGTACGTCTGGCCAGTTCTCAAGCTTTACTCTGAGGTCCTCTCTTGAATGTCAGATGTCAGCAGCCTAAAAGCTGGAGGCCAAGCCCCCACCAGTCCTCCAGTGGGGTAGGTGAGATGGGTTAGTAGTATGCTGTCCATAGTCAAGAATCCTTGACTGCTCGGAAATCCCTCCTTTTGTATTTTTTTCCCCTCTGCTGACTCTTCACCTTTGGACATCATTGACTGTGGTCATCATACTGTCCACGTTCTTTCCTGTCAGCATATTCCTTGGTTTCACAAACCCAACACATGCACACATTCTAATTTGGGCTTTACTGGTCTTCTCCTAATTTGTCTCTTCCCTAAAGCCGGAAGTCTTCCTTCTCCATCATACACCTACTGACCTGTTGGCCCCTGAGCCTTGCAAGTGAGATTTTCTCAGTGAAAGAGAAACTGGTTCTGTGAGTCTGGGTATCATTTCAGACAGTGGTGACATGTAGGTGGTTCATCCTGAGAGAGCTGGTGCACACCCTGACACCCGCTCCTGGAAGTGGCTGCAGGAGGACCCCCTCTATCAGTGAGATCGGCTGCAGGGGGTACCCCCTGCCATGACTAAGGTGGCACCAGTTGGCCATGATTTCAGAGTAACCTGTTTGTTTGATACGTGTACACAGTCTCCAAATACAGAAGCTCACAAACAGCGTATCAGGCAAACACCTCTATTAGGAATCTCCATCCAACAGTGCCTGCTTCCGAGAGAGCAACTTAGCCTCAAAAAACTGATACACGTGGAACCCAAGGGAGATAGCAAACTGTCCTACTGCTTGCTTCTCTCCCTCTCCAAAAATTAATAATGCCTCACTGTGCTTTCCTAAGACTGAACACCAATTTGCTTGCACACTGAGAAAGGAAACTTGGAAGATAAAGCTATAACAACAGTAGCTGGTGATGCCTGTCACAACAATATAAACATTATGAGTTACCTGTCTGTATAGCAGAGGTTGCACTTAAAACGAGTTATATTTTATTTTGTGCTGGTTGAAGGTGTTCTTTTGGCAGTGTTGTATGTTCCTGTAGTTGACTGTATACAAGACCACAGGACACAGAACTGGAAAGGAAGCACTGGGTTACTGAGTTCATGCCCTCCTATGACAGGTAATCATGTCATATAATTCCATTCATAATATTTTTTCAATACCACCTTAAAATGGCTTAGGTTATTTCCAGATTATGAAATAAAAGAAAAGCAGGCATACAGTCAGAGAACAGAGGCATTGCACAATGGGTTGCTTTAGGGGAAGCACCAACAAAGCTAATTTTATTAGCTTAAGATCTAAGAGATGCTGTACTTGTCATTAAAGCAAGTTTTTATTTACATATGCAGTTCACTAGTTATTTGAGTTCATCTGAATGAACTATAGCAGTGAACTTAAAAAAATATACTTGTACATAGTGTTTTCCATGGTTAAATCACTTTACAAACATCAACTTAATTAAGGCTCACAGCACTCCTATGAGGCAGGGAAATGTCATGATCCAAATTTTATAGAGACTGAAGTTGCAGTGGAAAGGTAAAATGCCATGCTTGGGGCCATAAACGGAGACAATATCACAGGCAGGATCAGAAATCAGGGTTCTTGGCCCCCAGTTGTAGACTCAGACTCTGATGGCCCCTGATTTGAGGGCTAGAGCATGTCAAACAGATATAAGCGAACAAGACTGGCTTGCATTTTGGGCTCTCTTGCAGCCTCAGAACACTGGCTTTCAGTGCTCCAGGAGTTGCATATGTGACCTACCTCCCAAGTGTGAATCTTCCTGGAATAATGCTCCTACATTATCCCTGCTCTCAGTTCCCAGGGATTAGGAACAGGTATACAATGAAGAAGGAAGGAGGTGGTGCCATCAGAATGCAACTTGTGTTGGCTATTTTAAACTCCCAGATAGTTCTAGAGAGAGCCAAAGGGGAAAGCATAAGTTAGACCCGTCTCTAGCTTGTCAGTAAGCACTGCAGTGGTCCTTGGCCACCTCTAGAACCTAAGAGGTTCCAGGAGAATTGGTCAAACATTTACCCTGAAATGTATTTTTGTGAAATGTTGCAGCATATTTCAGTTTCCACACCAATTTTGTGGGGCTGGGAAGGAGAGAAAACAAGTGACTCGCCCTAGGTGGATAGTTCAGGTACTGGCCTGGGATGCTGGATATGCAAGCTGGCTGTGCCTGACTTGGAGTGATCTGGATTGAAGAATTGTTCTCTGACTTGAGGCACAGCTAAATCTCAGTCTTCCACATTTCAGGCCAATAACCACCAGGATGCCAAGTGTGTGACTGGCACACCCGCACTTCCATTTTGCACTTGAACTTCTATGTTTAAATGGTTTCATTTTCATTCCACTACCAAAGAAAAATGTCAAAGCTTCCAAAGCTTACATCAGGGCCAATATTTTTGCCTAGCCCTGTACAAACCCAAGGCATTTCTCATTTTGTGCCTTTACTTAGAAATATAAAGGATAGAAAATATGCAATATTCATTTTAACTTGGTAGGAGAATAACAGCAAGGTGTTTGTTCAGTATGCTTTTTATCGTATCAGAAATCTCATAGGAATGTAGGATTATATATTTTTTTGTCATCTTTTAAGACTCAAATGTTATTTCGTTATTATTCTTCCTCCCTAATGAGATATTTCTGCTTTCCTTGGGAAAGACAACAGAAAGGAAGCCTCTGAAGCCTGCAGTTTTACATCACACCCTAAAACCCTGCAGCATATGTACCATTATTTATTGTTCAAGTACAACTATTACATTCATGTTGCATCAGAAACATTAGTTACCTGTTACTTTCTGGAAAATCCTGTATAGAAATATAACTCTCTACCTCATTTGTGATGGATATATTTATCTTCTTGTATTTGATGGAAAAAATATTAAGTGTTGCAATGCAGTGCTCAGGCTGTGCTTGGAATTATAGTAGCAATGCCATATTGCATATTCAATTCCCATATGCAACTTTTGAAGGACACTAGGGGTGCATCTACACGAGATGCAAACTGTGTAGTAGTTTAAATTCTACTGTGCGGTAGTGTGTAGGGCAAAAACTGCTAATATGCCACTGCACAGTAGCCTAATACAGTAGCATCACTAAAAAAAACGTGCCGGTGCTACTGCACAGCAGTGCCAGTTACTATGCATTGATTTAATATTCAGTTATACAAGTACTAAACTTAATGCACCATAACTACAGTGCATTAACAAAAGTGTAGACATGCCCTAGAGTAACTGTGGGACTGATGACCAAAATCAAAACTACCACAGAGCAATCAGGCCTTACCAAAAGAAAGGAAGTCAGTCAATCCCCCCACACTTGGTGGTTATATCATGTATTAAATTAATTCATGTATTAAACTAATTCATACTTGGCTCCTATTTCTCTAAGAGGCTGCACCCTGATTCTGTCTCTGAATATCCCTGAACTTCAAAAGCGTTACATCTATAGCTACATAACTGACAGGAGTGGTCTCCCTTCTGTTTTCTGTCCACGGTATCCTTAAATGCAGTTCTCAACCTACCATAGTGATAGCTGCAAAGCAGTTGCTGTTTTGCCACTTGGACTATGGTTTCATACATAAGAGAGACGCTCTTAACCAGAGGTGTAATGGGGCAGTAGCAGTGCCCAAGGCAGCAGTAGCTCTTGGCTGCCAGAGGGGATAGCACGGCGAGCTGGCAGTGGTGGCTGTTATTTTTGCAGGCCCTACCAAGCCAATACCTGGGGCTGCTTCCCCAGTGGTTCCCATCTCACCAGTCCCACAGTTATGCTACTGCCCAGTTAGTGTGCACAGATAAATCCCTGGCATATGCCACTTGCCAAGTCAATAATGTTCTAGTAATCACCTCAATGCCACAGCCCAGTTTTGCAGAATTTGCCTGAATATTTTCTGTCACAATCTTAACAACTGTGCTTGAGAACAATCCATTTTTAAGACATTCACTTCTTATTGAAATGGTGTGAGTCCATTGACATCCATATGACTTCAGATCAGACTCTGTCCAATGCAAGTGCTTTTTGTGCATGTAGTGACAGACATAGTTCTAAAACTCTGCGCCATGTACTGTACATTTGATTTAGTCAGTTAAATGATTAGCTGCACTCCCCTTATTTTCTTGCCTTAAGCACGTGAAGAGAGTTCTGATAAAAACTTAAGCATATGCTTAAGTTTTTTTCTGAACTGGCAGCAGAGTACTCAGTTATTTGCAGTATGAAGAATTGAATGAGGAATGAATTGTCTAGGAATAGTGCTGTATTTCTGCATGTAACATGATCAAGAAGCAAATATCATCCTTTGTCCCAGCACTCTATCAGCAAAACAGAGGGTCATTTCCTCCCTCCCTTTTTTATTGTTGACTAGTACCATTGAGTAGCTAGTCTGGTTCCTACAGAACAGCTACAAATACGTTGCTTGTTGTTAAAGCTCTGTACCGCTCTCTTTCTGGGCAAGGGTAAGGAGTGATATTCAGCGGCAGTTAGACATAGTTAATAATTAAGCAGGCCTACCACATTTGTGAGCTCAATTGTGGAAAGTGAACAAGAGCATATAAAGTGTTCTGATCACTTAAGAATTAACATGGATGGGAAAGGTAGAAAAGGGAGATACACTAAGTCCAAATGGAAAGGCCTACCACATCTTCTCTAAGGACTGTGCTGAGATCATATCTGATAAATAAGTGCAGTGCAGGATTGGAAATCAGTGAGCCAGGAAAACAAAATAAAGATATGGTCATCTATACTACCCATCTCCCTTAGAGGTCCTTAAAAAAAAGCAGATTTTGGTGGGGAGTGAACTGCTCAGGGATTCCTAAAGGAGGAGAAGCTATAAGGCCCCAGCTTCACTCCAGAGACTTTCCATTCAGTTTTTTGTTTGTTTGCCTTGAGGATTCACCAAACTTTTGTGAGACTGCCCTCAGCACGGAAGCAGGTTTGTTCATCCATCACCACGATCTTAGTAAGATCTTCAGCCTCAGACATGAGACTATACTCTGCCTTCTCTTCCCTCATGTTCCCTTGTGTTTCCCATTGTCCTTCCCTTCTTTCTCAGAGCTTTTCATCCTGACACGAGCACCAGCACCAACAGAAACAGCAGAGACAATGCATCTTACTCTGTCCAGTCTGAGAATGACTGGACAGAAAAACTACAGTTTCATAGTTGTTAGGGGCTGGAAGGGACCTTACAGATCATCAGGTCCAGCCTCCCCTGCACTTGGGCAGGAAAGACTACTGGCATCAGATGACCCCAGCAAGATGGGCATCAAGACATTTTTTGAAGATCTCCAGGGTGGATGACTGTGCCACCTCTGGGGGGGAGCCTGTTCCAAACCCTTGGCACTTGGCTTGTAAAGAAGCTTTTCCTTCTTTACAAGCCTGAAGCAACCTTCAATCAGTTTGTGCCCATTATTTTTGTCATCCCTTGGGGAGCCTTGGTGAATAGATGTTCCCCTAAGCCCTGATGTATGCCCCTGATATACTTATAGGTTGCCACCAAGTCCCCCCCTGAGTTGTCTCTTCTCCAAGCTGAACAATCCCAAGTCCCTCAGCCTTTCCTCATGTCTTGCTCTCTAGGCCTCTAAACAAGCATGTGGCCCTCCTTTGGATTCTTGAGCTTCTCCACAACTTTCTTGAAGGGCAGTGCTCAGAACTGGACATAGCACTCCAGTCGCAGTCTCACCAAAGCTGAGTAGAGTGGGCAGATGACATCCTTTGCCTTGCTTGAGATGCCTCAGTGGATGCATGCCAGTGTTTGATTAGCTCCGCCAGATCCAGCATTGCATTGGTGGCTCATGTTCATTTTATCATGATACCCAGGTCTTATTTAGTTGTGGTGCTGGCAACCATAGCACTACTGAGCCTGTGTGTTGTAGATTATTTCTCCCCAGATGGATCACTTTAAATTTCTCTGTATTAAGTGACATCAGGTTGAGGTCTGCCCACTTTATGACCCTGTCTAGGTAGGCCTGTATTGCCAGCCTGTCTTTAAGTGTGACCATGCTCCCACACAGTTTGGTGTCCTTAGCAAACGTTGGCAGATCGTTTACAATACCCAAATCCAAATTGATGATTAACACGTTAAAGAGCACTGGTTCAAGTACTGAATGCTGAGGGATGCCACTGGTCACCTTCTGCCATGATGACTCAGTTCCATCAATCAATACTTTTTGGGTCCTACCATGGAGCCAGTTACCTAGCCACCAGATCATAAAGTAGTCAAGGCTACATTTTCCTAATTTGACCGTGAGGACACCATAGGGGACTAAGTCAAAGGCCTTTTTGAAGTCCAAGTATATGACATCAACCACATTTTCCCTATCCAGGTGGTGAGGTACCTGATCGTAGAAAGAAATGAGGTTGGTTTGGCATGACCTGCCCGTAATGAAGCCATGTTGGCTATCCTTCAGAATACTGCCTTCAGTTAGCCTGTGTGTGGTGGTTTCTTTGATAATTTTCTCCAGGATTTTACCAGGGATTGAGGTCAAACTGATTGGCCTGTAGTTTCCTGGGTCCTCCATTCTCCCTTTCTTCAAGGTAGATATCACACCGACCATTTTCCAGTCTTCTGGGATGTCTCCCAAGTGCCACAAGTCTTCAAATAACTTTGCCATTGGTTGCGTGATGATGTTGGCCACTTCTTTTAGCACTCTCATTTGTAGTTCATCTGGTCCTGCTGATTTATAGATATTTAGCCTTTATAGGTGCTCTCTCGCAAGAGCTATGCCAACTGTGAGAGGGTGGTCACCCCCACCATGATCATTCTGTATCCTGTCAAGCAGGCTAATACCCTTGGATTGGTGGAATCTGACATGAAGTATTCATTCAGGAGTTCTGTTTTGTCCTGAGTGCTGGTTATCAGAGTGTCGGTTATCCAAGCCCTCAGCCTCCTCACTGGGAGTACACACTGGGGTCTTCCACCCCTTGGAGCTCAGGCAGCCACAGACCTTCCTGGCCCTAGGGTCTTACACCCCCACACCGCCCCCTCACTGAGGCTCCACACACTGCCCCTTCACTGGGGCTTACTGGGGTCTGCCACCCCATTTGGCTCAGGTAGCCATAGCCCTGCTTGGCCCTCTGCCCTGGGGTATTACACCCTGTGAGTCTCAGGTGGCCACAGCTGTGCCTGGCCCCCTCTCAGGGTCCCTGCAGCCACAGGACTCACAAAGAGCCTGGGCGCTGCTCCAGGTCCCTCTGCTGACCTGGACCCTGCCTCAGGACTCCCATTTGCCTGGGCTCCCCCTGAACTGATTGAACCCACTAGGGATGTAGGAGGTATGGTTATTAAGATGCCCTGACTCACCTTTTACTGGGGTGGTAACTGGCCTGGTATTTCCTGGGGACTCTCGCACCACTGGGAGCCCCACCAGGCCACCCACTCCCAGCAGAATGCAGTTTTAGGTCAGAACCAGGACCAGGAGCCTCCAAACCATCCCCTTAAACTCCTGCCCTTACCTCCATGGTGTAGCATTCTGTCTGTCCTGCCAGCAGTGAACTGCTCTATTTATATGGGTGGCCAGAGATCTAAAATGGCTGCTGAAGTCAAGCACCTGCTGGCTGCTTGGCTCAGCCCTTAAAGTGGCAGGCACCAACAGTGCCCTGCCACAGTGCCTGTCTGAGCATGTTTACACTGCAATCAAAGCTGTGGCTTCAGCTTGTATACACACACCTTTGCTTGCTTTTAAGCTGGCTAGCTTGTGTACTGCTAGTAATATAGCTGCAGCAGCAGAGAACTCAGTACAGATTAATTAAAAACCTGCCTGAGAAGCTGGGTAAATGTGTGGGTAGTTGGCCCAAGCTCAGCTCCATGCTACCTGGACTTCAGTACTAGCTATATCTTAGCTATTTGTTAAAGCTGTAGTGACTGCCATGTAGATATACCCTGTGTCTGTATTAAATTTTTTTAAAGGCCAGAAAGTGACTACTATTTTATAACTCAGAATTAAGCAGCAGAACTCAATCTTTCGTCCTCACTCAGAAAAGGAGCTTGACAGAAATAAGACTTTGGATGCTTACAACAATTGCATTTAAATATTTTAATTGCAGTTTCCCTATAGACATTTTGGGTGTACATGTGTTCACAGTGCCTACTCTGATCTAAAAACAGCATGTGTAGGGGAAAATCAAACTTTGTGCAACAAGGTTTAAATCTAGATTGATTGGGGTTAGACAAGTTAAATGAATTCTTGCTGTTTTCATACTAATAGACATTCCCCCACTGTCCTCTGACATCCCAGGAGGCATTGCTCCATGCTGACACCCCTCTCCCCCCCAAGGGACAATCTTTGACTCAGCTGGACTCCACTACTCTGAGTTATAGGTCAAACCCTTTGCATCAGGGATGGATCCAGAGGGGGTGTAGTGCCACAGTCAAACCCCCCCAGTTCCATGGTATAGGTCATGTGCAGGTAGCTCCAGTTCCCCACAGCCCACAGATGCACAGAGTGGCCATGCAGAGTTCTGGGACAGTGGTGTTAGCATATGATTCCTCCTCCGGGGCCTCCTCCCAGCCAGTGGGGGCACCCAGGGGAACTTGGCAGGGAGCCGGAGCACTTGGAAGAGAGGAACTACCTGCTGCTGCCATTGTTCCTGGCCAAGTCCAGCACTCTGTGCTCCTGCTCACAGAAGCCACCTGCTGCAGCTGGGTAGGAGCAGCCCTGGGTCCCTGGGTCTCCCCCTGACCCCAGGTTAGCTGTGAGAGTAGCAGCAGTGGGCAGGCCCCTCCTTCCTGCTCTGAAGAGCAAACCCAGAGGGGGAGAAGGGAATAGGAGGGAAGAGGGAAGTATCTGTTCTGGAGGCAGCATTCCCCAACACCTGTAGTATTCCTATTATCCCACTGTTAGAAATATTATTAAAAATGTATAATGAATAGAGTGTTGTTAGAACTGCACAGTTTGTATCTCGTACCTGATAAGGAGAAACACCACCAAGGATATCTCGCTAATTTACTATCTTTTTCCTACACTAAATCACACATACCTTCAAACTCCTCTGCCTCTACTCTTGTAGATTACAGAAACTGTGATTTAATTAGCTGTGTCCTTGAAGGAGAGAGGGGTTTGAACTTTTGGTAACCTGGAGAGCTTTCTAAGCATGCGTAATTAGCTAATGCATATATGCCTATCCGCCCCACATACTTAAGTAGTTAATTATAATGCACATGCGACGGATGACGTGACGTCATTTCATGTATGTTTGTATGAACCAGAAATGAGTTGTAAGAGTTCCTGCTTCTGCACATGTGCCCAGGAGGGAAGGGATAAAAGCCAGCTAAGAGTTTTCCTCGGGGGCAGAGTGGTCTTTTGTCTTCACTCTGACTCTATTTGCAAATATATCCTTTGTGTTACTAACAATGTGTGCCTGAGGAATTATTATTCGTGAGCCTCCAAAGAAACGAACCACGATTTTCATATCACCACCAACATACCCACAGACCCAGCTGTACCCCACAGGGCAAAAAGTCAGCACCTGTAGGTGCAGGCATTAAAATTCAGAGCAAGGAACCCACCAACATGGACCAGCAGCTCTGCCCCTACCCGTTCCCAGGGCCCTATAACTTTCCCCTTCCCCCTCACAGCCCCAGCCTGACCCTCTCCAACCCCCGCCATTGCAGAAGACTCCCACCCTCCACAACACCTTTGACCCCTTAGAGCCCCATATTCCATTCAATTGATCCAACAGTCCTTACCTGCTTTTCCACACATAACTCTGCTTGATATAATATGCAGTCTATGCTGCTTCTAAGGGAGCCAAGATGCATTAATTTGCTGGCAGCCAGTCTTGCAGTGATCTCCTAGAAAATCAAACCTACAGTCTCATAATTTTGTTATCCTTGTTAAATAAAAACAAATTGTATTAAATAGGGGAAAAATCAATAGACAGAATGTTGTGGACTTTCCCTTAGATTTATTTTGGAGATAATTAGCCATATAGAATGTTCTAATTGATGCCAGTGACATCCCATCAGTGCAGCCAGAGTAAATGCATGGTGTGGAACAAATCTGATAATGCACAAAAGGACCACAGTGCAGCCAGTGGGGGCAGCAATGCCTTTATGGGGCTCAGTTCTGAGAGGCTCTCAAGAGACTGCGCAGGGTGAGAGAAGGCAAGGAGCCAGTGTTTCCCAGACCTCTCAAGTGTCAGAGATGGGGACTTCTCCCTATCTTGGCAACAAGTATATACAGCAGCAAGCATGATGACAACTGCCTGCCAGAATTTCTCCTGGGATGGTGCAGCTTAGCATCACTTTTCACAGAGGGCTTTGTCAAACAGACCAAACACAGCTCACAGCAACTGCACACTATGGTTATAAACAGTATTATTATGATGAGGTTGTAAGAAGCAGTACCTTTTATTGTGAGTAGTCTGATAGAAGTGAGAAGTCTCTTAGCAGAATGTGCTACCTTCCTTAAGTGAGGGTGGAACAGTTTCATTAAAAATGTTTTGGGGCTTGATAAAAGAATACACGCTTCTACCTCTTAGTAGCTTTACTACTGAGAGAAATAAAGTGTCATTTCTTACACAAGGAAGGATTTCCACATATGTGAATGAGTGTGGGGTCAGCTTCTTAAATAGTAAACAGCTGGGGCCAGGTGTTATGTATTTGATTTTTATGTAAAACTAAGCCCTCCTGTCAGTAATTTATAGACAATAATAGTGGCAAAGATAAACCTTACCTGTTTAGATAAAATATTCTATGGATGGTGAAGAAAATACCCAGATGGTTAACATGAAAATGGAAATGAAACTGAACAGCAGTGGTGGTAGCACTCATCGCTCCTGCTCTTTACCTGTGGCACGATTTGAGCTTCATTGGAGGGTGCTTTCTGACTGCTGTCTGCAAGAGGAGCAGAGGTTGATGTTCCTGAGGACCTTTTGGACCTGTATTGGGTCTCTGCAAATAAGGGGACTAGACTTTGTAATGATTTGCCGGTCTCTGCAAATATTTTTGTAATGATTTGTAATGACTAGACTTGGGGTCAATAAATATTGGAATGCAATGAAGGAGAAGAACTAAACAACACTCTTTAATTGATGATCAGTAGGCAACCTCTACAGAGTCTTTGTCTCTTCCCAAATCATCAAAGGGACCATCTCCTAAGTCCCAATTTCTGTAGTCTTCTAAGTATGAGAGTGTTTCTAAATTATAACTTCTATCATTACATCTTCCCTCTTAAGAATAAATATAAAAAGCAATTAACACAAAATTCCGCTAACACTTACGAAAAGAAGAGAGGTAACTAGCACATCGCTCTGGAGTAGGGTGGTCAACATAGAGGACAGTCCACTTGTCCTCTATTGATATGAAACCTGACAACTTTATGACATAATTTTCTCTTCAAGAGAAAAATGAAGGACATAAAGGTGTCCAGGTTTGTATCAATAGAGGACAGAGGGCAGAGTAGCAGAAAACCAGAATGTCCTCTATGATGGCCACCCTACTCTGGAGTGAGTCTTCACCACTCACTTTCCTACTTCTCCTTTTCTGCAGCTCTTTAAACATGTCTCTGCAAGTCTTTCAGGTTTCACATTCTTCTCCAACAAATGTACCAACAAAGTATCATATCCAAATTCCAATTTGTTTTTGGTGGGAAGCATTTCCTCCAAGTTTTGAAAGACCCAAGTCCATTGTACTGGGGTCTGACTGGCTTGTATGTTTGGCAGCTGTGCTTCTGCACACAGTACAAAGGCTGATTTCCTTTATCTGCATGATAGTTCTTTGCATTTGTGTCTGTAGGTACATTTCTTCCCCCAAGGACACGGCTGCTTCTTGTACTCCAAAATCATTGGTTTCTTCCTAAACGGATTATTCAGATTTGGGCTGTGATGGCCAAGAGGATCATTAGGAGGCATGACTGTTGTTTCTTTTTGTACTGTAAGCATATATTTAATTATAATAAATTTCTCACAAGCTGACAGACTTAAAATTGGTGTCACCTCCATAGGTACCACAAAGAATAGTAGTTCACATTCTTTCTTTTTATATGGAGGCTAGCAATGCATCTCCCCTTCACTGGTATATTTGTTCCTGAATGGCCTGTTGTTTTTATATTTGTTGGACTCATTTTTGGTCCCAATTTAAATTTTCTATATTCATGCTCTGGTAAAATATTAACCTGCACTACAGTGTCCAATTTAACTGAAACCATTGCTCCTTGCATGTCCACTGACAAAATCCAGCCCTCTCCCGTAATTTCTATACACCAGTCCTTTTGCCCTCTCTCCCTTAGCATTCTCCTTGCCAATGGAAACTTCCATCCTGTGAGATGGCTTTTTCTGGTCACATTTTTTATGCCTATTGCATTGGTATGTTCAGCTCTGCAGCCTGGGTCTTCAAGGTTTCTGCAAAAGTGTCCCTCATGAAAACAGCTTTTGTGTAATGCAGTCTACAACGCCACAAATACTCCTATCTCTAATCAGAGATTCTGCCAAGTCCCCAAAAGGACAGTTCTTATTTAGTATCCTTTGTTCAGTAACATACAGATGTATACTTTGCTCTGTTGTTTGTCATGTATTAAAAATCTGTCTTTCAAGGATCTCATTCTTTTTTAGAGTTGTTGATTGTAACAGTGTTGGTTTAAGGACGTATGCATTCAGGTTCTTTGAGCAGATGTGATATGTTTTATTAAACCAACTAAATAGTTGGAAAAATTGTTCTTTGAAAGCTTTGGGGACAAAAACCCTTCTTCAGACATAGGAAAACTCTGTCGATGTTTGTGCACTCTCCTGGGTAGAATAGAAGCCAATATGCAAAATGCAGGTCTGTGAAAATGCAAATGCATGGTAATGAGGATCTGAGGGACTGGGAGACAATAGGTGTGAGAAAAACATGGGTTGGGGGAAGAAAATCCTCATGAATCGCCCACCATTGGATACCATCCTTCCCTGGAACCTATACTGAAAATCCTCAAACAATAGCAACCTGTGGTAGAAGAAGACCCAATTCTGAAAGAGATCTTCCCAGAACCACCTCCTAGCCTTTAAATAAGCACCAAACCTCATCACCAGAAGCAAACTTCCTATGGCCCCAAGCATGCCAGGACAAAAAAATGTAAAACTTGCCAACACATTTCTACCACTCCCACAATAACTACACCCCACAACAGGACTATCACCATTCCTACATCTTACATCTGCACCTCAAGAAATGTAATATATCTCATCCAATGCACCAAACCCCTGATGGAAAATATGTAGGAGAAACCAAACAACAACTGCATACCAGAATGAATGCACGCTGGAAATCCGTCAAAGATAAAAATACCCAATTATCGGTAGGTGCACACTTCTCACAAAACAACAACCCTCTCTCCAATCCTCAAAGGGAATTTACAAAACTCCTGTCATAGATGAGCCTACAAACTTTACTTCATAAATCCAGTGGATATAAAAAATCATGGCCTAAATATAGACATTGGATTTACAGCACATTATAACCTGCCTGCCATCTAATACCCACAGGTAACCTGTCTACATTTTACCAGCTACATTGTATCACCAGTTCCACATTCCTCCTTTCCCCTTCACCTGTCTCACACCTATTGTCTCCCATTCTCTCAGATCCTCACTGCCATCCATTTGCATTTTCACAGACCTGCATTTTGCATATTGGCTTCTATTCTCTGCCTAAGGGTGTTTGTGCAAAGAACAGTTTTTCCAACTATTTACTTGATTTAATAAAAGATACCACATCTACCTCAAGAACCTTGTCCTTTTTTTGGCATGCAGTACTGTCATGGGCAGATCTAGAATTTTGAAAAGGGGAGTACTGATGATAAGGTTCATCAACACATATAAAACACTTCTTTTTCTTCAGTTAAAAATAAACCAGAAGCTTTACTAATATGCTAGGGCTCTTGGGCTGTATTATTCAGTTTAAAGATGCAACAAAGACAAATATAACTTCATTAGAATGAGTTAAAACAATCTGCAGGGCTGTGACATAGAAGCTTCATTACCAGGAGCAGCTAACAGGTTAGTTTGTCTGCCTTAATAAGCTTGGTTCCCAAGTTGGCATTCTAATGTTTAGCATTGCTTGCTTTACCTATAATTATGAAATACTTCAATTGGAGAAGAAAACATCTATATATAGCTTTATTGTACCCTGCAGGCCCAAGTTCTATTTTACTTGGAGTAAGAGTCCTAGAAACCCAGTTTACAGTTTCCTCAATTTAAGAAATGTTTGAATTATATTTTGCAACCTAGTAATGTTGATAGTTTTACAGTTGCCTGAATTAGATGTTTGAAATTTGCAAATTTCAATTTTGATTAGTTCCCTATTATGAAAATATTATCCCAGGAACATTTAAATATTAATTTGAATGTGATTTACTTTCTTCCATTATTTGCAATACTGAAACTTAGCCACCAAATATTTTTCAGAAAGCAAGCACAAGATTCCCTACAAACTATTGTTTAAAAATTATTCAAAATGTATTTTTAACAGGGAATAGGGATTTTTTTTAAATCATGAAAGTGTTCATGACTATTTTTCTCTGTAGTTCTAAGCGCCTGCTATACAGAACTAGTTTACATCCTGAAATCCTTCTGCTAACACATTGGGGATCTAAACTAAGCTCAAACTTGCCTCAGGCTGAAGTGGCCTAAAAGTTTTGACAGGGAACATGTGGTAATTACCAGTATCATGTGTCAAAGGCAAATCTTGGTAAAATTAAGAATTTTCTTTTTTAAGTATTTTTGTGAATACTGAAAATTCCATGAGCATTCATATATTTAACACAAGGAAAATATAGTCATTTCTCCCACCATCATAAATAGTTGTGAATAGCTGTTTACTGCTGAAATAGCAAATCCACTTTTTAGGACTTTTCTGAACATGCATCAGACAGAACATAACTATTTTCCCAGTAGAATGATGGGCTGCTTTAGGTGAGAGAACTAACTTTTGTCTCCATGAAATATACAATATTTCACTTTCAGACACCATGAAAACATGATTTCTTTTCTAGATTTCCCTGGCACTGAAAATTGATTTGCTCCACACTAGTCAGGGAAATAATTTTTAGCCTCCTTCCAGCCAAGGTAAAGCATGCTTTTCTAATAAATCATTACTGGGAAAAGTATTGGAGGCCATGACATATTTCTTTTGCTTTCCAGATCAGGGTCTAAGGAGAGCTTCCCAGAACATCAGCAAGTACAATAGTGACACTGGGAACAGCAAACAACCACAGCAATGCAATCAACCAGTTTGCTCCTAAACCTTCTGAATACTAAAAAGCCTCTGACTACCTAGGACCCTTTCTTACTAGTGACAGTCAGAACAGGATTGTACTGGGATAACAACTGATTGTTGATGTGACAGGTGTGTCCCTTCAGGGTCTGTCCACTGATGACCCTGCCCACCTGTTATGGGCCAACTGCCCACCTTCTCTCCTGCCATGCCTTGTTGTTAATTGCTTAATTAGAATATGTTAATTAAGCGGGAGGCTGCCCATTTTGCTGCCCCAATGCAATGGGGTGCTATCTGTAGCTCCTTTCCTTCCCTACACCGCAGCCCAAGCCTTGCAGATCGTACTCACATCATTTAGTCTGGGCCTTAATCTGCTCTGGCCCCCTCCATTCTCCCTGGGCTCTCCATGGCCCTGCTTTGCTAGGCGCCTCACTGGGTATTCATCAATGCTGCCCCCTCTCTCTGGGGCTTCTCGCTGCCCCCCTTTCTGGGGCTGGGGTCTCCACGTGGCTGTGGCTCCCCTATGAGGCCTCCTCCAACCCCTGATGGGCTCACCCAAACCTCCGGGTCTAAACAGCAAACACAAAACACAAGCCCCTGGGCTATAATGTAAAAGCCGTCCAGCTAAAGAACGTTCAATCCCTACCAGGGAATTCTCCACCCCATAACACCAATCAGGAGCTGCTTATGCAGTCCGGCTTCTCCCCTCTGTTTGCTCCAGCAGAGCTCCTTCTCCTTTGGCTGCTGGCCCTGGGGGTTTAAATGTGAACCAGGCCCTACCCCTTCCGGTCAGCTGACTGCTGGCAGGTATGGGTCACTAGCTAACTTTGGTTGCCCTGGCAACCGGCAGCTGGTGCTCACTGCTAGGGCTCTTTCCTAGAAGTTTCCCCTTTCTAAATGGAGCAGGGCGCCTAAGTGCTCTGCAACAGCTGGTTTGCAGAAAAGTGCAGGTTTGTTGTTTTTGCAATGAAACAGTTACTTGACTGAGGGAATGCACACTGCTTTTCTGTGAATTAAGAGCTTGGCTACAGTCAGTTCTGACAAAAGTTGGTGTCATCTATCTGACTGGCCTACCAACCAGCCTGCTCCCAGAGCACTTTTTCAATGCCACTGGTGACATTATCTCAAGCAGAAGGGCTTTACATAGCAGAGCCAGACCAGAGTGCCTCAATTGTTTAAAAAATGAGCTTGCAAGATGTATTAGATTTTTTCATTTGCTTCTCTTCCCTTCTGATTTACCACAACCGGTAATGACCGAGAAGAGGAAAGCAATGAATTTACAGCAGTGGGTGAGGCCAATTATTTTTCTTCCCTTTTTTGATACCAACTTGAGTATTTCCCTTGATTTCACAAATGGGCTTCAGATCAGGCTGCTAAAGTGGGAATGCAAATTTTCATTGCTTCCAGGTAGGAATTTCCCCCTTTTTAACACAACATTTTTCCTTTGCTACAACAGCTTTTCTGTTTTGTTAATATTTGTTACAGATTGAAACAAATGAAAACCTGCAACAACCTTGTTCTTCCAGTGTTTGCCAACTGTTAAAAAATGCTTTAATTATACCATTATAGCAGACCAACTAATAGAGAAAAACATTTGCTTTGTTTACTGGCATTGGGGAAAAAGCATTTCCATTAATCAATCTTCATTTAAAACTGCAGCATCAAGCAATTTCTTTCAGTTATTCTGACTATTAAGCAGTTGAAAGAAAATACCGTCAGTTTAAAAGTCTGATAAAAAAACAGGACCCTAACCCTTAAGCACAATTCACTCTTGCTTGTATCTTTAGATCAATGAATTCAATGCAAAATGGAATAGATTCACTAATAGTGCTGGAGAGCTCACCACAACCCAGACAATCTTGGCTGGGTAGCTATGGCTGTCTCCCTGGAAATGTGGGTTCATATCCGCTCAGGCAGTATGAGGATGGTTGAACTCAGGACTCTCACATAGTGTGTAAGGGCTCTAACCACTGAGCTTTTGGCTTAAAAGTGGCCAAGGCACCACCATGTCCTCCATTGGAGCCCTATTTGTTACACAAAAACTGGGAGCAACTATCCAACTCGGCTCCCCCACCCACAAGATAGACATAAGAGCTGCCTGTACATAAGCGTGGAGGCTCTATTTTTTGATTAATTGAGTCTGCTGAAGCTGGAGCATGGTAATCACTGTGGTCCAGCCAGCCTCTGTGGCTCATGTATTATAATCTCCATGCTTCCAAATGGGGTGGAGGGGGACACATCAAAGTTTGTTTGATGAGCTTTAGATAAAGTCCTCCCCCATTTTGAAGCACAGGGATGATGATACATGAGACATTCCAGGCATTTTAACTAAAGTGGCTCTTAAAGCCACTCTAATTAACTGCGCCTCCCCCCAACTCTCCTTCCCAGAGTATGTGTAAAAACATCCAAGAAGACCTAATTTATGAATCCCCATTCAGGTTAGACTCAAGGAGGGTGTCAACATGCTCAACCCTCTCAACACTGAGGCACTCCTGGCCAGGCCTAGTATCAGATCTTTGGGTGCTTATACATGTGCAGTGAGGCTGCTCCAATGTGCTGTAATTACTATGCATCAATCGATCAATCGATTAATTGAGTCTGCTGGAGCATGGTAATTACTGTGCTCCAACAGACCAGCATCACATGGTAATCACTGAGCTCCAACAGACCGTGACATATATCAGTGTCCCTGTGCTGAAAAATGCTGGCAAGGGCGTTTTAACTAAAGCTTGTTCAACATGCTTTAGTTAAAGTGACCCTGCTGCCATTTTTCAGCCTGGGGACACTGATATATGTGATGGTCTGGACACTTTAATTACAGCGGCTCTCAGAGCTGCTCTAATTAAAGCACCCCCACCCTACACTCTTGGAGCATATGTATAAAACACCCCTTATGGTGGCTGCTTACAGATGTTAAAAACAAAAAAAACCCCAATGCTTTACTTTAAACTCAGTGTACTCCTGCACCAAACCCAGCACATGCCCAGAAGAGGCATTGTGTTAGTTGGACCTGGCTCGCCCAACTTCTGTATAGATTGAGTTCTTTAGAGGGGCTTTTTGGCGCTTTTATCTAATAGCTGGTTGACATCAAAAAGCCTTGCTGAAGTGCCCAATCTGTACAGATGCTGTGGAACAAATGCACTGCATCTTCCAACTGTTTTTTTTAAGCATCTGTAAGCAGCTGATGTGCCTAAGGACTTTTTCTGCAGCACCTAATTGACTTTAGGACACACCATGGTTAGGCAGCAGCCAACTGGAGGTTTTAAAGATCTAAATTTTGCATTGAGGCCCCTAAAAAAGCAGCTGAGAACACAAGCCCCAACAGTTAGGCACCTAACAGGGGACTTAGGTGCCATTAGGCACTTAAGTTCAAGCAAATGATTTGAAAAGACCCTGTCTGCACCACTTAACAGTGTGTGCGCACTATGGCAGCAGCCTGCCCTGGCTGGACTGACACAAAAATGCTCCGCGCATCTGCTCCTGTTTGTACACTTCTATCTCTCATGTGTACTGATAGGGCTGTTCAGGGGCTGTCTCCAGCACAGTAGACTGAGGTCTCCAAATGCAGCCACAGAAGCCACTGCCCAGGCTCCCCGAACATCTTCACCGAGTCATTTCCAGGTTTCAAGTCTGTCAGCAGGAGGAAGTAGGCAGGGCCTGCTTGGAAACATCCTGGCTAGAACAGGTGGCCGCCATGGTATAGAGATGCTTTGTCAAATATAAAGTCCACAAAAGCCTACTTAGGCACTCACACAGCTGTTTTAAGTTGTCACCAGTCAAGATCCCTAGGTGCCTAATGCTCTGCTTGTGGCTGTTTCCAGAAGGCCAATGCTTTAACCAAAAAAAAAAAAAAGAACAAAAACGTACCAGCTTCATGAGACAAGCATATCACACGCACACTTCGATGCGCACAGTGTCAATTTACCTACCACTCTGCTCCCTCGTGACATTAACAAGCATCAGTGAAAACACAGAGATGAGAAGCACAGGCAAGTGTTGTGAAATTAATTTTTTTCGTTTTAATTTCTTCCAGAAGCACTGAGGTTTGCCCAAAGCAGGTACAGGTATTGTTGTTCTTGTCCAGATTTGGGATTTTATCACTAGGTCAGCTTCCCATTTACAGAGTCACAATTACCCACAATCAGGGTATTTTCTCCTATGTCCTAGTCATAATTTGTCTGTCTGTCTTTTTTTTAACTTGAACAGAGAAGACAAAAACAACACTGAAAACACACATAGGCAATTTCACTTGTAGAAATGCAAGATGGGACATTGCTGTGGCCAGAAAAGCCAGAAGAATAGAATCTTTTCTAACCCGTAGTCCCTTTATCTGCACTAGGGAAGTTTTTCCTAAAATTTCCAGGGCCACAGCAGTAGTGTATACTCTATTATTTTTATTTAAGTTATAGTCACTTTTATCACTTGAAATGGGTTTTGCCCATCCTGTATTTTATTCTTGTGTGTCGCCTAGTCACTAGTTGCTTTCATTGTATTTGTTTTTTAATGAAAAATTACTGTAGTGAGTGGTGGGGTCCAAAGGCAGCTGCTTCACTGCCAGCCACTGCCCTATGATTGAAGTCTGGTGTCAGGTTTCCTTGGAATCCCAGCTCTGTCCCCTCTTGCCACCATCACCCCATGCTAATAGAAAGACTATAAAACCACACTGCCATACATGTTCCAGGGGTTAACATCATTGAGGCAGAATTGTAGATTCCCCATGGACCTGGATTCATCTTAGGTGAGAACAATAATGCCCCTGATACCAAATCATGACTGGGAGAGTAAAAAGAACATGGAAGAATGGGTAGGGGCTTGGAAGCTGGCCAAGAACTCCTAAATGAACATTTGAGAGTTCTTGGCTAGATCAGCTATAGCTTTCTCACATGGACTCAGGCAGGCAACTCTACGGGTGCAGACAGAAGTGCAGCTCCCTGTTGTAACTGAGAACACTTTGCAGGAAGCCATCTGAGTTACAACAATCCCCTGGATCAAACACAAGTTTACTGTTGGGTTTAGGGGGGAGGGGAATCTAGCTGCTACCTGGGAGCCTGCAACAGATTTCCCCTAGCAATGGCTCCTCCTTCCTCCCAGCCTGTTCCTGTTTTAGGAATGGGGCAGGGGAAAAGGAGCAGATGGAGCTTGTTCTAGGGGTTCCCCAGCTGGTGCTGGAGGGGGGGTGGAGGGGGTGAATTGGAGCCCTCCCATCTTGTGAGGGGGCAGGGGCTCCAATACACTTGCTCCACCATCCAGTGGTGGCTGAAACCCCCCCAAGACCAGACTCCCTCCTCGCCCTTCCCTGCTCCCATTCTGAAAACAGCAGCAGGCTGGGATGCAGTGCAGACAAAAGTCACAGAAGAGAGTCTGGTTTGAAAAACTGGACCCTCATGCAATGAGGGTTCAGATTTTTGCCCAACTGGCCATTTTTGAAGTGTTCTACAGCTGTGCACTTGTGTTTGGTCATGACTACAGACCACTTTCTGTGATCAGATCAGGTGAAAATTGTCACTTCTGCCTGTGCCCTATCATTACACTTTCTCCCCATATGAAAAATGACCTGTGTGAAAAGGTGACCTTTGATGATTAGTTAGTTAATAATGGCATCATGTTTTGGATATGTATAACATTATTATAAATTACTGCTCTGGCTGTTTCCCATGTGCACATGGAAACAGATAGCAAGAGGCTTTATTTGAACAGGTAAGCATACTCTGGCAGTCCCAGGTTTCTAAACACATTGTGCTGTGAACCAATTTTGACTTGATGGGTAGATACAACATTTGCAAATATTACTAACACTTCCTTTTATTTAACATAAGCTTCCTGTCCCTCCCCCTTGACCCCCATCTCATTTCCTGCATATTTGACCAACAGAATCTAACTGAATTGAAATGCAATCCTCTGATAAACCATTTGACCTTACCCACAAAAAGCACTTGTTTGGGAACCAGTACAATAAAGGCAATACAGATTTGTTAAAGCTAAGAATAAAACCCTCCCTATAAAAACCGGGCAATTTAAGCAATTCCTTGGAGCAAATATATAAGAAGTATAGAGATTACAGATGCAAAATGGTTAAGACCCATGTTTACAAAACATTTTGCCTAATTGGAGAATGCCTCAGTTTATGAGAGCTGTGTCTGAAACACCTGTTTGTCAGCAGGCTCTTCACAAATCAGAACCTTAGAAAGCTACTCTGTCTAAAAAGACTGTACAGTGTCCAAAAACATACTGAGCATCTCACACCGCAGAAGTACTGCACATGCTGCCTACTCTGGAGAGCTTACTGTTTTAGTTTCACACAAGGCACAACAACAGGCAGATAGAGGTGGGCAAGGAAAAGCATAAGATTACACCATTATCTAGCAGGAGTGTGTGGTCAAGCACTTTCACTTTTTTTTGTTATTGTTTTCCTGTCACTGCCAGATGTTTTGCTGTACAGAACAACTGACTTTGGAGAGGATTTATAAGCATAATTATGTCTTACCATTCAGAAATTCTGTTTTGGATCATGAGGAACAGCCCAACCTTGAATTGCCTGACACTCAGCAGGTGTGGGACTGTGTAAGCTTGAGCTAAGATCAATGATGGCCCTATCGCAGGTTTGTGGTCTTTATAGATATTGACTCGAGCAAGTGAGGCTAGAAACCTTGTTTCATGAAAATACCTTTTTTCAGACAGGCGCTCGAGAGACACACCAGAAACCCTGGTAAAACTGGAAGTCAGAGTCTTGAATTCAACTCAGTAATGATCACTGTCTTCTTCAAGGCTGGCAAGGTTATCAGAAGGGATGGCCTTCAGATACAGACAAAGCCACTTAGCTCCCTCAAGGCCATTTTACTCAGCTGAAGAAGAGAAGAATAAGTTACCACAAGACCCAGGCTTGCAATATTTGAGCTCCAGAGATGGAAGCACTGATGCTGTTGCTCTAAGGGGTTCTGGGAAATCAATCAACACATCCCAGGTAGACACAACTTATGCTGATGCAACCGGAACTTTTGCCTGCCCTGAATTTGTTCCGGAAATTGGGGCTGCATAGTAGTCATCCTGAAATCAAGGTCATTTAGCCCAGTTTTTCATCTTTTAGCCATTTTACACAAACTTCTCTTTTCTTGTCCTCTGAATTTTTCTTGAACATCTTCAAGTTTCCTCCTATTTTTCAAAATCTTTATCTGCAGTGCTTTTTATAGAGAGACTTAATGACTGTGGCTGCCTTATTCTGTGATATGACATGCCTGGACTCCCAACAATGCATTTCTTTTTTTCCTGTGTTTCTTTTTTTGTGTCTGCAAGGTTACATTTCAAGCTTGTAAACATTCCATTATCAAATATCAGTCTTTTCAACTTTACTGCCTTCCAAGTAGCTCTCTTTTATTGCACAGGTGTGCACTTGTGACTATTTTTCCCCATGTGTATTAGTTTGTATCTTTCCAGGGGTTTTTTTTATTATTATTTCTCTACCTGATACTGTTGCTGTACTGCAGGACCCTTGCTGCTATTTTCTGTCTTCAGGTGTGTTTGGCATCCCTTCCTACTACAGGTCTTGTCTGCAAATTTAATTTGTGAGCTTGTTATTGCCTCTTTCATATCACAACTACAGACAATAAAATTAGGCTTAACACTGATGTCTGTAGCACCCTTTGGGAACTCTACTCTTGCTTAGTATTTGACTGCTTATCAGTCAGCTTCATTTATAGGCCTTCTACCAATGTTCAGGGCATAGAGTGGTACTCAGATGCTGGGTTCATAACACCTCTGTAATGACAACTGTGGAAGAGGTATTGGGCCATGAGCCAATGCAGTGAGGCTCATGATAGCAGTCTGTTGATGTATTTCAATCAACCAAGATGTCCCTCAGGGTATTAAACAGAAATTGCAGCCCCCGCGATACTGAAAGCTTCTGACATACATTAATCTTCTGGGAGCCGTTCGGTAGAACATAATGGCAGTAATATACCCAAACAGTTCTATAATTTGCATGGGGGAGGGCCAGGGGAGTGTACTTTAACAGCAGCATAAATTTATAGATAAGAGGCCACATTTCCACACAGCTCTTTCCTGGCTAAAAAGATTAGGGCTCATCTAAATATGGATAGTCCTGCAGGATTCAAAGCTTTCAGTTTATGGAGATTTAGAAAATCCTTAATTAAACAACAGAAGGCATATCATCCTGTCTCCTTTAATCAGCTTTGTATCCATCAACTACATCTGGCACAAACCAATTATCCCTGTGGCAACCACAGTATTTGACAGCTCTTGACACAGCCTACTCTCTCAAACTGTAAGCACATAGTACAATTTATTCTTTCTGATATGATCAGCATTTCTACCACAAACTGTCCCTCCCCACTATTCATTGAAGAGCTTATGGAACTCTGCCATTGTTGAAGTAAGTAGTCAGAGACAGCACAACATACTTCTAGCACCTTTGAAGTCTGCAGCTTATCAACAGTATTGTTCATGCAAAGGGTCTCGAAGCAGTTGTGCAGTGAGCTGAAAGGTGGCATTCTTCAGGCCCAAGAACTTGCAAGTTCCTGTCACCTTTCCAGGGGCTGTCTTCCAGTCCTTCTTTTCGTGACTCTGGGCAGAGTGTCCACTGGCGCCTGGGACTGGTTCGAAGGTCAGCAAATGCTGGTTGGTGTGCCTTGCTTTGTGTCCTCCCCCACTTGGAGTAACTTGTTATGAATCTTTGAACCCCGCTCCTGTACCTATTATCTCTTTAGTTGTCCCCAGTATTTAGTTGTTAGACATCCACTTGCCTCCTGAACTAAGGGAAGCTCACACTTTTCTTAGCAGGCTTAGGCCCACTGTTTCACTACTCAACAAATAGGTTTGTCAGCTTTTGGTTAAGGTACCTGTCATGCCAACTTTATTATAATTACTGTAATTCTCCACTGCCTGTCTCTGACAGGTTCTATGATGGATATTTCTAGGATAAATCTGTGAGATTTGGTAGTTGGAAGAATTACTTGTTCAATGGTTGGCACGTGATTTATTTCTAGCCTATGGTTGTACTGCTTTGTTTACCACCTTTGCCTCTCCCAGCAGTACATTCTCTGTTTTCCTCCCCACGTTCCTGTCCTTTGTATTTAACTTACTGTTTTCTCTGGAGAACCCCTGCACCCTGCAGGTCCTTTCATAGCATCTGACAAAGCAAGCTGTTGCTTATGAAAGTGTATGCCTCTCTGAATTAAAAGGGCTAGGTACAGACATTCAAAAAGCTTGAGGCAGAATCAATCTATAGACTGGTCTTGCGTGACGAACTTCTGTTCTGTTAGGGGTATAGAGCACTTTCCAATCACTCCTACCCATAAAAACATAATGTCTATACCCTGTCTAAGCCTATAAGATGCTACTGTGCCCTGACTTATTCCTGACTTGAGACTAACATGGCTAACTACCTCTCTATTCACAGTATGGTGGATGGCAGAGTATTGCCACAGTTTGAAGTCCAATAATCTATATTTCCTAAGGACAAAGAGGTTAAGTTACAAAGAAAAGTTTAAAGAAAGTTACAGAGAGAAGTTGAAAGTGCCAAAAGTTGGAAGTCACAAAGAAAAGTTGAGTCATGTACACACAAAACAGGGGTCAGCTGAAGCTTCTCTTTCCTTCTTCCCTTACCATGGAACATTTATAGTCTAATTAGCCAAGACAGACAAAGGGCAGGAAAGGGAAGTATTATTATTATGGTCATTACACAGATGGTGAAATTCAGCACAAAGAAATTAAGGCTGCATACAATTGTGGGGAAAAAAAACAAACAGTGTTATACTTTCAGCTCCGTGTGCCCCCACACTGAGCGCAGCAGATGACTAAAAGAGGAATCTCATAAGTTTGACCTGGGCCCCCCAGTATCTGTATAGTAGGCCTGTGTGAAGTGGCTAGTATTCACTTCAGATTCGGCTAATATAGGGGAGAGTGATTCAATTTGGTGATTCGAACCACTGTCCTGAATCGATTCATCTGAATCTGATTCAGAGATTCAGCCACCACCAAATGGCTAAATCTCTGAATCAAACAGGCCCCACCCACTGCCCACTCTCCCAGTCCCACCAATGGCTGCTCTGCCCAACCCCAGTGTCCCGGCTCTTTAAAAAAAAAGCCCTGCACTCACCGGCTCCTGCCAGACCCCGGGGGGGGGGTAAGGCAATCCCCGCTGCCCCCCACTGTCCCACACTCTATGGGAGGGCTCTGAAATGAGCCCCCAAAAGCCCCAAGGGCCTCTGCATCATCCAGTGAATGTGGGGCTTTTTTTTTAAACAGCTGGGATGCTGGGGTTGGGCAAGGCTGCCATTGATGGGGCTGGGAGAGTGGGCAGGGCTTGGGGGGTGCTCAGGATGGCTGGGGGAGCAGGCAGGGGATGGGGCCTGGTGGGGTTCCCCCCATTGTCCCACTCCAGCCCCCCCAATCCTCTACTTACGAGCATGGAGCCCGGGTCCAGCTCCCTGCGATGATGAGTGGGGACTGCTCCAATTGCTGCATCTCTGAATCTTTTCTGAATTGATTCAAAGGCTTTGAATCAATTTGGACCTTTTTATATGGTCCCCTGATTTGATTTGGGTTCAGAGATTTGGGCTGAATCTCCTCCAAATCAAATTAGTACCTGAAGCTTTGCACACCCCTACTGTATAACTCACACACTTATGAGTTTTTTGGCATTTTTATCTAATAGCTCATGCACTTCAGTGGGGCTTATTGGTGCTTTTATCTAATAGCTGATTCATCCAGCTATGTAGCCACTGGGGAACTGGGTCAAACTGATGCAATTTCTCTTCCAGTAAAGCGCTGTTTTTGTTTTTATTTTCCACATGTGTGAGCACCCTAAGTGACTCATCTAAGGTCACACAGGAAGTCTAACAGAACCAGGACCTGAGCTCAGATCTCATGAGACACAGTCCAATATTGCAAGTAAATAATCTTCCTCACAGATAAATGAGCATTAATCGGAAGAAAGGAAGTGATATAGTTGACTCACCAGGCAAACATTCCTTGTACCATTTGAGTAAAATGACAGTAATACTGAAACTCTTTCTGTTGATGCAAAGGTGGTATATTTTTGCTTCATTCACAAAGAATTGTGTACAAAGCTCCCATTAGTGTTCTGAGACTAACTTACAGCCAAAATATTAGATTTATTATGCACCACTATAAGGATGTGCACACAGGAGTCTTTTGGACTCAGCTGCTGAGCATTAGTTAAAAGTATTAATTTAAACAACAGTTTGGCTTTAGAGCTATTATGGAACTTTAAAAATCATTAAGCACTCAATTATTTTCTAGAAAAGCTTTGAAGTAGTGCTTTCAAATTTTGGTCCCCAGCTGCTGTCAGTGAGCTGTGGAATATTATCATTAGCATGTCCCTTTCTCAACTGCTGGCAGTCTTTATATCTATTATTTTTTTTGTTTTACATGCTGATTGCAGCAATAATATAAAAATTTGTCGAAGTGTTACTTTACTGTTTTGTTTTACAAACACTTCTTAAAAGAGCCTGTACACCTCAGGTTGACCTGTTCCCAGGGAAATAATCTCTAAGGTTTTTTTAATATTATGGAGCTCTTGAAGATTTCTCTGTTAGTTGAAGTGTTCATAATTATTTTTGTTTTCATCAAAGTTTAGATTTGTATATTTTAACAAGTATATAGGTAAGAATAAGACTATCCTTTTTTCCCCAAGAAAAAACCTCTTTTCAAGTTGCAAATCATGGGAAAGCTATGTCTAATGTTAGCCTGCAAAAGAAGAGAAAGAACTGAACGGTTTTTGTAATAATGCCTAAAGAAATAACAGAAACATGATACAGCTTTCAAAACAGACAAGGCTTCATTCTTTCCACAGTATTTGATGAAAATGAACCACACAATGAATACTGTAGTTTCATGTTAGTCTTGTCAAATCTCTAGTAAGTGGGTGTCCAGGGAATTGGATCATAAGTACAAAGATTTTTCCCCTCCTTTGACAGTTTTTATTATGGTTATTAATTTTGCCACAGCTTTTTTAAAAGGCAAGAGATGCTGTTTCAATAGAAATGTAATAAGCCAAGATCTTCCTGACCTTCTAATGGACTATTTTGAAGCTACTATAATGTATAGCAATGGAAATAACTAGGGAGAAAACAGGTAATGTAATTATGCATAAAAAGGAGCTAATTCACTAAGCAGTTACATACCACTTTGGTTCTAAATATCTTCAATTTAGGCAGGAAGAAAGTAATATTACATGTTATGCAAGTTCTTTTCAACACACCTGACAGATGTCAGCTTCCATTTAACAGATTTTTTTATTTTTAATATTTCTGCTTTACTTTCTGTTTAAAAAATGTAGGCGTGAACTTAAGTGTTCACAAAAATGAGAGATGGAGATTGGAGAGATGTAGGCCTCCACACTTTAGGGCACAGGCCAAGCTCTAACAGGGAACTGGGAAGACATTTTTCCTGATGTAAAGGCTGCTCTCACTTTTCTCTGAAGCAGGTGCTACTCATGGTCCTGGGAACCAGGATCCTGAGATAGATGGACCATTGGTTTGACCAAATATAGAACCTTCCCAGAAGTGTTTACAGGATTATTGTATTTGTGTGAATGTAAGTTTTATCTCATGAATGAATACATCTATGAACCATTATGGCTGTTTATAGAAGGAGTACAGGCATTTTCACCCTTCTATATACCTGGCTGTGGGTGTTTAATGGCAAAAATGTTTTACAAGCATTAGCTTTCTCAGTAAATTAAGGAAATGCAGCTTCTACCTGAATAGCAGAGGGGAGGAGAGCAAATGAATCTGGGTAGGAACAGAAAATTCCTCCATGCACATGCACCCAGAATTCTAAATAATCCCATTTGTGGATTGCAGTGATACTTTGCATATTTTCCATATCCAAAGCCTAGACCAAAGTGTCTGTAGCATGAAGATATACTGAGCTGGGAAGAGATAAATGAATGCCAAGGAACAGCCACTGTGAGAAACCCTTATTTTATAGGACAACAGGACCATAGTGTTCTATGAATGCTCCACCATCATGAAACAAAAGAGCCGCTTACACTGAGAGGCAGGTGAACAGCTCAAGTAATATTGTAATCAGTGAGGAAAAGTGAAGCTGGCAAGCAGCATTGTTCAAAGTAGTGAAGCACAAGCACAACTGAAGCAACAGCAGCAAACTAGACAATATTAGGGATGTATTCAGCTATTGTCGAACTGCTCCACAGAGATAATATGAATTGAAGACTCCTGTGTGGTGACAGGGCTAAGACCAACAATCAGTTGACTACACTGGAGTTGGTTCAAGGCTGCCAGCAACTGTGGAGTCAGTGACTGGGGTGGATCCAGTGGCAGGGCTGGTACCCTCTCCTGGGGTTGGCTTCCCAATTCCCTCCCTTCACCTGCTGCCAGCACATCCCAGCGTGCTGGGGCAGATGCTTCCAGGTTGGGCAGTTTTTGGCCTATGGTGGGGAGGACACAGGCTCCTGACATGGGGGCTTCACATTCTCACAGGTGGACTTTGGAGCTGCATTATTCAGTGTCTGGGATAGCATTGCGGATAGGGAAGATACAGCCAGTTTCAACCCTGTCCAGAGCATGCTGAAATTGTAATACTACTGCTCAGAAGACCTTCTAACTTTTAATATGGCATGGTAATGTTTATTACATTCTCACAGAAAACATGTGATAAGTGTTGTGAAAGAATCCTCTTCCAGCCTCCTGCTTTTAGGATTTTTTTTCTTCTCTCCCCTTGGCTTGATCTTCTCACCTGTCTGTCAACCCAGTTGCTAGGCAGCCACCTGGTTGCCTTGGGGACCCCCTAAGGAGGGGGAATTTCTTTCCCCTTGTGGCCAGGTCTATTGTTAAACTTCCTGCCTTTAGCCTAGAAAGGCAGTGGCTTGAGTCCAAGTTAAGGTGTGATGTGTTTCAAGTTGGTTGGTTGGCCTCAGATAATACCTGCCTTCATTGGGTCATGAAGGTGATGTCAAAAGGCCTATATAAGCCAAGATTTCCCAGGAGGAGGGCCAGCAGCCATAGTAAGTCTCATACAGCATTGGGAACATCTACAACTCTCTTTCTCTCAGGATGCTGATGATATGGAAGTGAATAAACTACTTGGAACTGATCTAGATACATAGCTTACTGTAATGATAAAGCATGACAAAAGGTTACTTACCTAGCCATACTGTTTGCTTTGGGTTATTCTTTGATACTTCTCTATCCTGTACCCTTCCCAGGCCTACCCTCTGTAACCAATAATAACTATACAAGTGTGGTGGATTGGCTAAGGGATTGGGTAGTCCATTGTGCCCCTTTGGTTCAGCTGACTAGGGGAGGCTACTTTATGTGGTTTAGGCTAAAGGAAGCACCCCGACTTCTCACAGTGGGTCAAGCACCCTCAAGGACTACAAGGCCTGTGTACCCCAGGGGGCACAAGGCCTGGATGCAGTCTAGACTCCTGGGTGGCAGCAGAGATTATCCCAGGCTTGTGGGTGTGCTTCAGGAAGGGAATCAGCCTGACCTAAGACATCCCAGGGGAGGCACTTGGAACTTGGCAGGTGGGTGGGCACAGTGAGGTGGGTGGCTCAGTGCTGGAGAGCCACCTACTAGCCCACCACGTGGCCACCACATGTGACAAGGCCCTTAGTGAAAGGGTGGCACTTTGAACTTGCCTAGGCCTGCTTATCAGCTGCTCCAACTCCCTCCCCATTACCTCACCCTCACTCTTTCCCTGAGAGAATTGAATTTTCCATTAGTTTTCCCTCCTGTTTGTAAATGTCAGAATCACCAAACAGGGAACAGAAAACATACTGTAGGACTTCCATGATACACATAGGTCAGATCTTAAATTTCAGATTTTGAATCTTTGAAGAAGAACATTCTACAAATGACATCTAAGAAAGCCATGGCCCTAAATATGTTTATGCCAGCTTGAGGACATCACAATGAATAGATATTTCAAGAACAAAACCAAAACAAAAAAACCCTCAGACATGAAAACTAAATTGTTGTCAAAGACTAGATTAATCAATCAGTCAAATGCATGCGTGTGTTATTAATATATTTAAAAAGGTATAGTGAAAATATATTCACAGTACTATATCACACATTTTTCATATACTCCCTTTAAGGGCAGTACAATAAAACTTGATAGCGAATTATATACGAAGAAGTTAATTTTAAGTCTTTTTTTTCCCTGTTAAAACACTGATGGAAAGAATAAGTGGGGAAGAAGAGAAAACAAGAATTCTTTTTTGTCAAAAAAGTTTAGGTTTAAGAATTTGTTTTTTTTCCTAGGTTGGGATGAATTTGGAAACTTTCAGACCTGAGAGAATGAGAAAAATGCAGTAGAATAGCCAATCACCCAGTGTTTTGCATACTCATCTTGGATTTTAGATACCCTGATTTAAATCAGGGACTAGCAAGGATTAGCCTCTGGTTTCATGTTTTGACAAGAAAGTCCACACTGGACTGCAAAACTTAAGTTTTAACAAACCAGCATTTTTCAATGAGATAAAAAAAACAACAAAAAAATGTTTAGACTAGAAGGGCACCTATACATGAGCAGCGAGGCTGCTCCAACACTGTAATTAAGCTTGCGAGCAACATCCTTGCACTTCTTTGTGCCTGCTGGGAAGAAATCCATATACCCCAGGATCTGAAAGATGCAAAGATAAACTCTATACAAAAATAAAGGGGACAGAGCAGTTTGCAATAACTACCGAGAGATATCTCTGCTCAGCGTGGTCAGCAAGGTGCTTGCAAAGGCGCTGCTGAAAAGACTCCAAGTCCTTGATGAGAGAGTCTGCCCTGAGAGCCAGTCGGGGTTCAGAGCTGAATGTTCCACAACTGATATGTCCTTCACACTATGTTTATTGCAAGAAAACAGCCATGAACAACAGGTGCCTCTCTATGTAGCATTTGTTGATCTACAAAAGGCCTTTGACGTGATTAGCAGGATTGGCATCTATAAGATACTGTTGAAAATCGGCTGTCGACAAAAAGTGTTCTCCCTAGTCAAGGAGTTCCATAAGAGAATGAAGGCAACCATCCAGTATGAAAATGAGACATCATTTGAGTTTAGCATTGATACTGACATGAATCAAGGCTGTGTTTTAGTGCCTACTGGGTTTGGCATCTTCTTCTCTGGCCTTTTTAGGTACACTTTTGGAAACAGTAAATCTAGTGTACTAATTGAATGAAGGATGGATGGCGGCTTGATGATTTCAGAGCAAAAGGCATGTCACACAGCTAACTGTTTAGGATCTTCTCTTTGCAGATGACCCTGCATTTAGCTCTAACTCACCTGATGACTTGCAGATCACGATGAACAAATTCTTTGATGCATGCATGCAGTTTGGCATGGCAATCAGTATCAAGAAAACAGTTGTCATGTCACAGGGCACCAATGTCCCACCCAAAATCTATGTTAATGATGAAGCTCTTAACAGTGTGGGCCACTCCTACTATCTTGGCTTAACTCTTACCAGCTCACTTAGCCCTGATAGAGAACTTGACAGGAATCAGCAAAGCCTCTATCACTTTTAGCAAACTTACCTCATGTGTCCAGTGAGCTGTTAACCCTGAACACAAAGGCTTCCATCTATCAGGCTTGTGTCCTCAGTACCCTCCTTTATGCCTGTAAAAGCTGGGTCACATATTCCAAGCAGAAGCAGAGACTGAACAGGTTCCACCTTCAAGTCCTCTTTCAAGTATATAGGTAGCAAGAAGAAGTCTCGGGGTAACAGTGGACCCCTATGAGGCAGGGCAGGGCAGTTGGTGACGGACGCGTGAGAGAAGGCAGGACTCTTTAATAAGTTCTTTGCCTCCGTGTTCCTGTCTGCTAACAATGGGGTGCTCTCAGGTGACAGCGTAGAGAGGCCCAGGAAGGATACGAGTCCCCCAGCTGTTCGTTCAGACCTAGTTAAGGATTACCTGGAGGGCTTAGATGTATCCAACTCAGCGGGCCCGGATGACCTTCATCCGCGGGTGCTGAGGGAATTGGCTGGTGTCAGTGCGGAGCCATTGGCACGCCTGTTTGAGGACTCCTGGTGCTCGGGCCAAGTTCCTGAGGACTGGAAAAGGTCCAATGTGGTCCCTATTTTCAAGAAGGGGAGGAAGGAAGAGCCTGGTAACTACAGGCCAGTCAGCCTCACTTCTATCCTGGGGAATGTCTTTGAAAAAATTATCAAGGGCCACATTTGTGAGAGCCCTGCAGGGGAAGTGATGTTGAGGGGTAACCAACACGGGTTTGTGCCAGGCTGATCCTGCCTGACTAACCTGGTCTCTTTCTATGACCAGGTAACAAAGAGCTTAGATATGAAGGAGGAAGTCGATGTCATCTTCTTGGACTTCTTGGCCTTTGACACAGTGTCCCACCCAATTCTGGTGGGCAAGCTGTGGGACTGCGGCATTGACGAAGGCACAGTCACATGGGTGGCAAACTGGCTCCAGGGGCACACCCAGAGGGTGGTGGTGGACAGGTCGATGTCGACCTCAGAGGATGTGAGCAGTGGAGTCCCCCAGGGCTCGGTCCTTGGGCCGGTGCTGTTCAACATCTTCATTATTGACCTGGACAAGGGTGTGGAGAGCACCCTGTTCAACTTTGCTGATGACACCAAGCCGTGGGGTAAAGTCAATACACCGGCAGGCAGGAACCGCATCCAGGCAGACCTGGATAGGTTGGAGAAGTGGGCGGATCTGAACAGGATGCAGTTCAACAAGGACAAGTACAGAGTGCTGCACCTGGGGAGAGGGAACCAGCATTATGGTTATAGGTTAGGGGCTGACCCTCTCAGCAACACAGAGGCAGACAGAGATCTTGGAGTCAGGATTGACTCCAGGATGAATATGAGTTGCCAATGTGATGAAGCAATAGGCAGAGCCAACCGCACCCTGTCATACATCAACAGGGACATCACTAACAGGTCCAGAGAGGTCTTGCTCCCCCTCTGTGCGGCGCTGGTCAGGCCGCAGCTGGAGTACTGTGTCCAGTTCTGGGCGCCGCACTTCAAGAGGGATGTGGAGAACCTGGAGAGGGTCCAGAGGAGGGCTACTCATGTGGTTGAGGGCCTCCGTGGCCAGCCCTATGAGGAGAGGCTGAGGGACCTGAATCTTTAGTCTCTGTAAAAGGAGACTGAGGGGGGATCTTGTGGCTGCCTACAACTTTATCAGGGGCCACCAGCAGGGACTCGGGGAAAGTTTGTTCACCAGGGTCCCCCTTGGAGTCACCAGGAACAATGGCCACAAGCTGAGGGAGGATAGGTTTAGGTTAGATATTAGGAAGAACTACTTCACTGTAAGGGTGGCCAGAGCCTGGAATAGTCTTCCCAGGGAAGTGGTGCTATCACCTTCCCTGGAGATCTTCAAGAGGAGACTGGATAGGCACCTGGTTGGGGTCTTATGACCCCTGCATCCCCAGTGCTCCTTCCTGCCCACGGCAGGGGGTCGGACTTGACCCCCTTGTTGCGACATCATATTGGTGTCTTATGTTCATCTTGTGGTCAGTCTTGGACCCCCAAGGCTCTTTTGGTCATGGTGCTAGTAAGCGTAGCACTGCTGAGCCTATAAGTATGATGTGGGTTTTTTCTCCGAAAGTGGTGTACCTTGCATTTCTCTGTGTTGAATGTCATCAGGTTTTGATCCACCCACCTTGTGAGCCTGTCCAGGTTGACCTGAATTGCCAGCCTATCCTCTAGGGTAACTGCACTTTCCCATAATTTGGTGTCATCTGCAACTTAGCCATGTTGATGAAACACAGCCCAATTTGCCTTTGGTGAGGCACATAGAAGAATCACTAAGGGCTGACAGTGAATCTCTAAGCCAGGGGTTCTGAATTGGGGTACATGAAGCCTCATCAGGGGGTATGTGAGAAATATTTCATACATTGTCCAACACAGGTCAAAGGGCCTTAAAAAAATTAATTTCCCATTGAAAGGCAGTACGTGAAGTCTCACTTGGAGACCAAGGGATATGTCAACTGAAAAAAGTTCAGAACCGCTGCTCTAGGCCACCAGCAAAAATGCTTCAGGACAGTTAGACCTTTCTCTTTTTCAAGTAGCCTCAAAAAACAAATTCGCCTCAAGAAACTGGATATCACAAGCTTATTACCCTCAGTGCAAAACCTGCTCCTTACTGGAGAGAGCAGAAATAGAGTTCACCTCAGTCCTTCCTCCCTTTAGACTGTGCCCATGTTATCACTCTTATTTAATGCAACAGTCTTGTTGTCTACAGCAAGGCTAAGATAGTGAGATCTCAAAGTTTCTAATGAGTTTTTAAGGTTCTCCTCAGAGGCTCCCATTACTATCTTAGGTCCAAACACACATTACTTTTGCCTACTTAGACTGACTTCTAAATTTAGCTTAATCAAAATTAGTCTTTCTTAAGCCAATTTAAGAACTTTCAGACTAGCAGTTGCATTGATTTAACTTAATAAGTTTAGTTAAATTGATGCAATTTCTCTGTGTAGACATGGTCTATTGTGCTCTGCTCCCCAGACAACTAAAAAAGGATTAGCTTCTTGATAGGTTTCTTCTAATGACTCCTCTTCTTAACACAGCAGGCCCCAATGCACCCTAAGTCTCCCAGTAATAGAGAAAGCAACCCAGGACAAGATCCTGATTGGACTTATCAGGTCACCAATTATATTTACCAGACTTGCTAATAGTAATATGCCTCTACCAATATTAGCTATACTGGGACCCATATGGTATAAGCAGGCTTCTAGTGGGTAAACTGATAAACCGTAACTTTGCTCACAGTGGGCATGTCTGCACATGCAATTAATGCAAAACAATAAACTCCAGAGCAATTAACTGTGCAGCTTATTACTGTTCGCACATGTGACCAGGATCATAGCGTGTTGAGCCAAGTTGGAGCAACTCTGGCTGGCTGGAGGCCCCAGGGGTCAGCCTGCCAGCCCTGGGCTGGTCTCCTTGGACTCAACATGCTGTGGAAGGGTTGGCTGGGGCACAGGAGGGTGTTTCAGCATGGGACCAGCTGGCAGGCAGCCCCTGCACTGAAGCACCCTTGTGCCCCAGCCAGCCAGCCAGCGCAGTGTCTACCAGTGTGATGCTGCAGAGCATTTTACTTGTAAATACAAGTACTGTTCTGCTGTAGAGTAAATTAATTTACTCCAGCCTAATAGGGGTGCATGTGTAGATGCCAAGATGTTTACTGCACAGCTAATTAGTTTCCTGGACAATAAATATCTACACAGTAGTCTTGTGTGGACATGCACAGTGGGTGCATCTACATGTGAGCTTTACTGCCAAGTTGACTAATTAGTTCCACAGTAAAGTGTTACTATCTACATGAGAGTCAGTATTAGGGTAAAATAAACTAATTAACTCCTCTGGAAGATAGTAATGTCAGGGAGTACTATGTTACAGCAGAGTCATTAAATGCCATCAAAGGCATGTATAGACAGTGAGCACCAGGCACAAATTGTGTCCAGTCAACCCAGCCAGTTCCCCAGCTTCTGCCAGCCCTTCCACCACCTGCAGCCTGGGGCTCCCCCTTCCCTATTGCCATCCCAGAGCTGTTCCACCCTGGCCCAGATTGCTGCAGTCCTGGGCGCACGTGTACAAATTGCACCCAGGAACGGTTGACTCTGGCTCAAATGGCTCCAGAGTTTATTGTGTTGCATTAATAGCACATGGAGGTCTAATTTTGAAAAACACAATGTCATCTACAACAGGAATCAAAATATTGCTAAAGCAGATGAAACTGGATCAGTATTAGCAGGGGAATTTATATATATTTCCTAATAAAGACTTAGTCCAGCTTGGGGGAAGGAGAGAGATAATATCTATCTGTCTGTCTCTCTGTCTGCCTCCCTCATTTCTTTGCTTTAAGCACACATAGAGAATATTTATTCCTTCTGGAAATGTTAAAGTCCAATAAGGAATTAACTGCCCTCACATCTAGGAAAGAAAAAAATATCCAGTCCTAGAAATAATTTTACTCAAGGACATTTTCCTTGTTCAGGCTGTTCAAGAAGGATTCAGTCCAATACAAAGATACTGGTAGAAAAACGAGAATAAAATGACCAAAAAAGAAAATTCTCACTTTCTACCCAGAAATCTATTGTTTTTTGGGGGAGAGTAATAAGGGCATGGCTGAGTCCCAGCTACACTACAGTGTCTGCCACTGCTACTACTCATGAAGCTGCACTGGATATAAATTATGAGTTCAATAATGCTAGTGTAAATGCACCTGCAATAAATTACTCTGATTTTATGATACTGGAAGCAAAGACATGGCTTTTGCTTTATCACCACAAGGCAGGCAAGCTGGTGATATTTTATAACCAGAAAGCAAGGACTCTGGTTTGTTTAATACGCTGAAGCTGAGGGACCTTGTTTAATTTAAGTATTATGGGGCTACCTTTCTACAACTACAATCTGAGACTGGCTGGGACACCGTCATTTTTCAGGAAATGGAGAAAGTGGAGTTTCCAGAAATGGAGCTGGGCAAAACTTGATGCTACATGCTGACTGGGCCCTGTGGGGAATGAGGAATGGGACTGAAATGCTCCAAGTGAAGAGCAGGATTGCACATTCATAGAGAAAGCAAACAGTTAGCAGTAAGTGGCAGAATAGCAGCAGCAGCTGAGGTAACGGGCAGAGTAACTGATGAACCCATGGCCAATATCCTGCTGCTTTAGTAAAGGGAAATGATTATACTCCACCTGCCATCACTGAAGGCACGTCTCCAGTGCAATCAGTGCAACTGCAGCAGGTTTTGGCACAGTCCAGTCAGTTTTGACCTACCCAGCTTTGGTACTAATAGCTAGGTAGCCATGGCAGAACAAGCTGCAGAGTGAGCCATACAAGATTACTCAGACCTCTGCATACTTACTTGCATGGACAGCCCATGCTGAAGTTCAGGCTCTGCTGCGTTCAAGCTAGCCAGACTGAAAATGGCTCAGACCATGCTGGCAGGGACTGTCATCCTACCTCCCATGGCATTAGCTTGACACTGTGATGCCCAGAATGGACACAGACAATGTCCCTGAGGAAGTTAAAAAGAACTAGAAGGGGTGACAATGTTTTTAGCTATTGCTGTATCTGAGGAGGCCAGCACTGGTGGCCTATATAGCCATAAAGCTGATATAAGTAGTTAAAGTTTTGGTTTGATCAATGGCTGAATAAAGAAATTTGAAAGGAAACCCAAGGAATGCTGACAGGAACTGTTGCAGGTGACTCAGTAGGCAGTGGTTTTACTTTAGAAATTAATTACTGGATCAGCATAAATGGAGGGAGAGATGTATTGCAGAAGTCAACAGAAGACTGCATCAGAAAGGCTTTGGTCTCTTCAATCACAGTCCACGCCTCAGAGAGAAAGACAGCAGTTTGTTAGGAAGGGACAGCCTCCACCTCACTCTGGGAAAGATACTCTTCTAGCCAGAATGGTTACCTGCTTGACAGGGCTTTAAACTAAGATCATTGGGGGATGGGTGGACAATCACTAGTGCAAGCCCTGGAAGTGACAACCACAGAATTAGCAGGTCAGGTAACACAAAGGAACTCACTCCTACCCTAGCCCAAGGGCACAACTCTTCTAAGAGGACAGGGAAGCCCACGACTTCTCATGGCAGGCTTAGCTGCCTATACACAAATGCCAGGAGCATAGGAAACAAACAGGAGGAACTGGCCATTGTGCTAAGCAAAAATGAATATGATCTCATAGGGATAACAGAGACCTGGTAGGACTCCACCTATGACTGGACCACAGGTATTGAGGACTATATCTTGTACAGGAGGGATCATGTTGCAATGAAGGGCAGGGGTGTAGCTCTCTATTTGAGGGAGCGGTACATTTCCCTACAAGCAGAGATTGGCACCCAAGGACAGTGACTTAAGACCCCTGGGTAAGAATATGGAGAGAACATGGTGAAGGGGATATAACTGTAGGAGTCTATTACAGACCTCCTAACCAGGAGGTAGAGCTTGACCATGAATTTGCCAGGGAACTGGCAAAGACTGCACGCTCTTGGTGCTTGGTCATTATGGGAGACTTCAACGACCCTGACATCTCATGGGAAGATCACTCAGCCAAATTTGATCAGTCATGAAGCTTCCTCACTTGCATTGATGAGCTCTATTCCTCACTTGCATTGATGACTCAAGATGTCTACAGGCCAACAAGAGGTAAGGCACTGCTGGATCTGGTACTGACCAAAGGGGGTGATCTAGTCAGCGACCTGAGGATCGAAGGGAAGCTTGGTGACAGTGATCATGAGTTGATCATGAGTTGATCACTTTCTCTATCCATCACAAAGCTGGCAAATCAGTCAGCAGTGCAGAAATCCTTGACTTTAGGAAAGCTGACTTTCACAAGCTCAGAAGGTTGATTGTTGAGGCTCTGAGAGACCATGATCTGACAGGGAGGAGAGTTCATGATGAGTGGTCACTCCTTAAGGACATGATCCTAAAAGCACAAGGAAAGTCCATTCTAGCCCGTAAGAAAGGTAGCAAAAGGACTGGGAAACCCCCTTGGCTCAGTAGGGAACTCATGGACCTCCTGAATCTGAAAAGAGAAGCCTATAAGGGATGGAAGTTGGTAACTACCACTAAAGAGGATTATGCAGCACTGGCCTGTACCTATAGGGATCAGAACAGAAAAGCCAAGGCTGAAACCAAACTCAATTTAGCTAATGGAATCAAGGACAATAAAGAGTCCTTCAAATACATGGGAAGTCAGAACATGGCAACATTGGACCTTTGCTGAACCAAATGGAGAAGCTGACAACTGACACTCATGAAAAAGCTAATCTCCTCAACAATTACTTTGCGTTCATTTTTCACCAGCCCAAGTGGATCACCCTGCCTGACAGGATGCAGGGCTATCAGGGTAGGGGCAATCATATGCCTATAATTGAAAAAGATCTTGTGAGGGAACAACTTGAGAGGCTGGACATCCAAAAGTCAGCTGGCCTGGATGGAATCTACCCAAGGGTGCTAAAAGATCTGGCTGACATAGCAAGAATAATGACGAGAATATTAGAGAACTCGTGGCGGTCAGTAGAGGTTTCTGAAGACTGGAAGAGGGGCAATGTGTTGCGTAACTTCAATAAAGAAAGGAAGAAAGATCCAGGGAACTACAGGCCAATCAGACCTTAATTCCTGGAAAGATCTTGGAAAAAATCATCAAAGAAACTACCACCAACAGAATAACAGAAGGCAATGTTCTGAGAGAGAGTCAACATGGCTTTGTTGTGGGTAGGTCTTGCCTGACCAACCTCATGACCAGGTGACAAAGGAGAAGAGGTTGAAGTCATATATTTAGATTTCAGAAAAGTCTTTGACTTGGTCTCCCATGATGTTCTTATGGTAAATTTAGGGAACTGCAGGCTCAGCAAACTTATGATCTGATGGCTGGGGAACTGGCTCCATGGTCAGATCCAGAGAGTGATAGTCAATGGAATCAAGTCAACGTGGCATATGGTGACTGTCACGGATGGCCCCGCAAGCGGCCGTGAGCTCGCGAGTGCCCCTTTGCCGTGCCAATTAGGGTGGTCTGGCACCCTCTACTCGCCCGCCACGTCTTTGCTGTTGAGGTTCAGAATGGGAGGCTGCCTACTCGCACCTAACGACACCTTGATGGTATCCCCTCCGTTCCAAAGTGGGGTACTCTCACCCCAGCCTTATGGGCAAATGCGTGCCTCCAAACCTCCCCTTTAGCACGCCCCAAGCCTCGCAGCTGTCCCGGGGGACGTTGTCTGGTCCCCTGCCCCTCTGGTGCTCTCCCTCTGGCACCCTGGGCTCATCACCCGCCTGGCACCCCTGGGCCGGGCTCTCACCCACCGGCCTATTACTGACGCCCTTGGGTCTCTCTTGCTCCTCTCACCCCTCCCGGGGTCTCCGCCGCGCCCTCTGTGCTTGCGGCCCCACTCGGGGTCTCTGCCACGCTCTCCGCGCTTGCGGGTTTCCCGCGCTTGGGGCTCAGGTGGCCGTAGCCGTGCCTGGCCCCCTTGACCCTTTCCTGGGTCGTTTCTGCTCTGCGCCCTCTCCGGGCCTCGCCCTCTCTGGGCCTGTACCGCGCTCACAGCGCTGCGCCCTCTCTTGGGGCCTCGTCCTCTCTGGGGCCTGTACCGCGCTCTCGGTGCTGCGCCCTCTCCGGGGCCTCGCCCTCTCTGGGGCCTGCGTACCGCGCTTACCGCGCGCCTCGCCCTCTCTGGGGCCTGCGTACCGCGCTCTCGGCGTTGCGCGCCTCCCGCGCTTGGGGCTCAGGTGGCCGTAGCCGTGCCTGGCCCCCTTGACCCTTTCTTGGGTCTTTTGCCCCACTGGGCAAAGTGCCGCCCTTCCGGGCCGGGGTCCAACCCCGTGCTCCGTGCCACTCTGGCACAAACAGTTGTGCCCCCCTGGCACTGTGCCCCTACTGGGCACCCGGAGCCCCCAAGCTGCTGGGGAGCCCCGCTGAGGCCTCCTCGCTCCCTTACAGCCTCACCCGGTCCTCCGGTTAACCATAACTCAAGCCAAGCCCGAACGGCTGTAACAAAACCAACAAAGAGCCTACCCGCTCGTAATGCAAACTCTCAGCCCCTCTCGGGCTCTCAGCCCTACCTCTTATCAGGGTGTCCTCATCTCTAGCATCATTGCAGCTGGTCAGTAAGGTAAGGCTGCAACCCCCGACTCTGGCCGCTCAGCTCAGCCACAGAGCTCCTGCTCCTGTGGCATCCAGAAGGGTACTGCTAGCCAGGCTTTGGCCTAGCTATTTATAAGGGCCTGGCCCTGCCCCCTCCTGTCCACATGACCTGCCTGGTTGCCCTAGCAACCCCCATCTGTGTTGCTCCAGGGTGCTTCAGCAGCCCTATTCCTCCGGCTAGTAGCAGGCACCCTGGTGCCCTGTTACACCTCTCCCCTTCCCGGGGGCATCTCCTTAGGAGCGGGGTGCGGGAGTGCCCCGCAACAGTGACCAGTGGCATCCCCCCAGGGCTCAGTACTCAGCCCAGTACTCTTTAATATATTCATAAATGATCTGGATTTGGGTGTCAGAAGCAGATGGGCTAATTTCATGGATGACACCAAGTTATGGGAAATGCAGTCACTCTAGAGCAGTGGTCACCAACCGGGCAATCGCGATGGACTGGTCAATCGGCGAGCCTCTGACAGTCAATCTTAGTCTGAGGGGGCTCAGGGTCCCAGACTGAGATCAACTGTCAGAGGCTCTGCGATTGGGAGTGGCAGAACACACGTAGCTGGGCTGAGCTGCACCTCTTGCCACTGGAGCTGGGACGGGGGAATAGGACGGTCCCCCTCTACCACTATGTGAGTGGGGCCTCGGCCGGGGTGGGGAGGGTTGGAGTCCAGGCAGCTTGTCCAGGTGTGCAGGGGGTCTCCCACAACTGCACGTACCCCAGCAGAGGACCAGGGAGCATGTGGTCCCACGTGAGGCAGCTGCCCCAGCATCTTCATCAGCAGGGTAGTGAAAACCACAGTTTTAAACTTGGCACCCATTTTGGCGCCAAGTTTAAAATTGCAGCTTTCACATTTTCTTTCTGGGAGCTAGAATCAGAGCCTCTCCACCAGTGGGGCTGGGCGGGGGGAGGGGGCAGGGCTAGGGTTGGGCCAGAAGAGCTGTGTTGCACCTGGGGGAGGGGAATGGGTTGGGTGGCACCATGTCTGAGGGCAGGAGAAAAGGTTGCGTATGTGCCCCCCAGCCCGGCAGAGTCCATACAGCCTCTCTTGTCATCACTAGGAGGGGAAGGGCTCCTCTCTCCCCCCTGCAGCCCAGCTCCCATGGGGGAAGGGGACCTCCAATTTTGTGCTTGCCAAGGGTCCCAGTACACCTTAATCTGCCTCTGCCCCTGCCCCTGCCCCCCGACTGTCCTGCTTGGTGGGCGGTCAGGCACAGATCCTGGGTTGCCCTTTCCTTCACCTTAAAAAGGTTGGGGACCATTGCTCTAGAGCAGTGGTCTCCAAACTTTTTTGATTGTGCACCCCTATCAGTAAAAAATTTTTGAGCATGCATCCCCAATATATGTATATTTATTTATAAATTATATACATGTACTACTGTACTAATATATTATATGCATTATAAAACATACACAAAAAATAGAAATTAAAAAAGGATGAGATAAAAAATATATATAAATAGAAGTTCTAATATTTTCTTCCCACACCCCAATGGATAGTCTTGCGCACCTCTTGGGTTGCGTGCACCCCACTTTGGAGACCACTGCTCTAGAGGATAGGTTGGCAACTCAGGCCAACCTGGAAAGGCTTGCAAGGTGAGCAGATCAAAACCTGGTAACATTCAACATGGAGAAATGCAAAGTGCTCCACCTTTGGAGAAATAACCCACATCATACTTGTAGGCTTGGCAGTGCTATACTCACTAGCACCAGAACCAAAAGAGACTTGGGGGTCATGATTGACCAAAAGATGGACATGAGACACCAACATGATACCGCAGCCAACAAGGCAAATAAAACTCTGGCTTGCATCTACTGATGCGTCTCAGGCAAGACCCAAGAAGTCATCCTCCTGCTTTAGTTGGCCTTGATGATACTGCAGCTGGAGTATTGCATCCAATTCTGGGATCCACGCCCTAGAAAGGATGTGGAGAAGCTTGAGAGAGTCCAGAGGAGAGCCACGCACATCATTAGAGGTCAAGAGAACAGGCCTTATGCAGAGAGGCTGAGAGGCATGGGACTCTTCAGCCTGGAAAAGCGAAGACTCAGGGGGGACTTGGTGGCAGCCTATAAGTATATAAGAAGTGTGCATCAGGAACTGGGAGAACATCTGTTCACCAGGGCACTCTAAAAGAAGACACGGTCTAATGGTCACAAACAGCTGGAAGATCATTTTAGACTGGACATAAGGAACAACTTCTTTACTGTCTGAGTCTCCAGAGTCTGGAACAGACTCCCCCCAGAAGTGGTACAAGCACCGACTCTGGATACCTTTAAGAAACATTTGTATGTTTATCTTGCTGGGGTGATCTGACCCGAGCTGGCTTCCTGCCCCCTGGACAGAAGGCTGGACCCAATGATCTCGTGAGGTCCCTTCCAGCCCTAATGTCTATGAAATCTATGAATGCCCTGACTAGTGATGATTAAAGATCCACTGGCATTTCTTGTAAGAGCCTTGAGGAGCTGGATAAATTTCAGCTGATAGTTATGTGTTAACATTTCTGCTGAAGTAGGCTAAGCTACAAAATGGATGCCCATTCTGATTGCCTCAAAATACAGAGTTGTTTGGTAGTCCAGTATAGAGGAGGAGACCATGTGCTATAAATTCAGATTCAATGCCTTCTCCAAAAGAAATGTTTTAATCTGAGGATTGGGGTTGGGTTCATCCTTGTCTGGCAATTTTTTGTTAATAAAATTATACTGACTTCTCCAAAAGTCACAAATATTAGTGACAAGTACACTGATGCATTTATCACTGTGTTGCCAGTATAAAATGGCTGCCATGTTTTCCACAAAACACATCTGCAGTCCAAGGGCAGGTGAATCAATCCCTGAATGTGTAGGAGTGCCATGTGCGAGCTATGCAGAACCAACACAATGCCATAAATAGTCCAGCACATCAGAAAACAACCAACAAATACTGGGAACTGTGACAGATGACTTGTAAAACCAATTGCAATTCTGTGGGATTAAAAAAGTTATAATATCTAATATAATACACTCAATATGACTATCATTTATATGAATGCATCTTGAAAACTTCCATCTGTATTTACTAGATACTGACCATTACTTTACAGAGCATTTTATAAATACGTCCTTTGCTAATAGATCCATGAGTGTTTATAAGGAGAAACAAAAACATTCATTAAGACGTAACTTAAGAGAAAAACAAAAAAATAGCCTTAGGGATATCTATTATAATACTCTGAGGTTTCCATCATAACTCCATTAAAGCTAGGACATTATGAACAAACAACAAAGAGCTGTGATTGATGCATGAATTGGGCCAAACAAAGATCAGCTCCTGTCTGCCTTTCTGTGCCTGCAGTTCTACTGAAGCACAGGGGGCTATTTTATTAAGGCAAGCAGGATTTGACCCCAAATTAGTTTTGTTCCAAGAAGGAAGTTTTGTGTGACAGATTCACTGAATCCTTTCCCATCAAATACATTATTAATTATCTGTACCTTTACATCTTAAGGAATGTCGGGGAAAACCGAAGGATCGGGCCCCAAGGTCACGGTGGGCCGGGGTGGCAATTAGATACGGACAGGTGGGATTAGCGGCGTAGAGTCTGGAGTTAGGGACTCGGAGCGGATTGAGAAAGAACAGGTGAATTTATTTGACTTACGCTTCAGGCGTAGGCAGAAAGGTCTTCGGTTACAGTTTGGAACACAAACAAACAATTGACAACAAAGGGGTCTGTTGGCCCACGAGGTTCAGTCCGAAGACCTAGTCCCAGGGCTGGTCAACAGCTCATAAATGGGGATCACAAACAACAAAACGAACTGTAACACGGTGATGATGAACCGCGTGACGCCAGTCCACAGCAATGGACGAATCGGGTGGTCGAATGAGAAAAGCCGAGGTCAGTAGCCAGAAGGTGATGCAGCGGAGACATCAGTTGGAGGGATGAGCAGAATCGTAGTTGGTGAAGAAAGCCGAGGTCAATGATCCAGAACCGGGTTAAACAAAGTCCAGAGGGTGATCCGAAATCGTAAGCCGTTAATCAGTTCGAAAGGTAAGTCAGGAAGCCAGATGAACGTAGTCAAAACCGCAATACAACGAGTAATACAAAGAACTAAGCCACGGAGCCAAAGGAGGAGATCAATAGGCCCTGAAGCCTGACTCAGAGAACAGTCCCTGCAGCAGCAGCCTCTGTCTCTGGTCCACGCGATCTCCCCCCGAGGGAGGGGCTCACAGAACTTTTATATCAATTTAGTAGCCAATCAACGTGCTCTCTGCAGAGAAATTTCCAGTCCGATTACCTCATGTCAGGTTCTGACTGAGCATGCTCTCAGTCAGGAGCTGACACAATCTGAGCATGCGTCTGTGGGGAAAGTAGGTCAACAATGATTGACAGCTCCGCAGGTCACCCAGGGGGCAAGGACTGGGTGAGCCTTGGAAATTTCCACTCACAGCTTCAAACTGCGCATGTCAGTTTAACCTCTTCTGTACTGGCAGCATACTCTCAAAAATTTCCATGACAAGGAAATGCACGTAATCTGTAAAACTACAGTGTCATTTGTGACTGTTTTTTGAAGCCCACTGTTAGCACTAAAATATGTTTGTTGAACTTCCTTTTATTACCGGCGGTGGGCTGATCCAGGTTGTACAAAGAAGTATGCAGGAATACCCGCTTTATGGTTCCTATGAGACTGGTTCTATTTTGACTAGACACATATCAGAGAGGCCGCCAAGTTGATTCAGGGTTCCTTTTGTATCAGCATGTCTTTCTTTGTTTCCATTTTTATAGTTCCAAAGGAAAAAAACTGGAGCATAAAATGAATATATAAAAGCACACCAATCATATAAAGATTAAAAAGAAAGCTTAGAAAAGCTCCCAGAAGAGAACAAAGATACTAGGCTAGCTCTGCACTGAGCACTATCATATACTTCTTTTTGTAAACACGCACACTTAATCCTTCCCAGCATCCATTTAAAAAGTGCAATTCTGTTCTGCAAATGGTCACAGGCTCTGTTTACTGCCTTTTAGTAACTTTAAATCAAATTACTTAATTTCCAAGTGAAATGTCTCTCTCACAGAGATGCCACCTAGTAAACTCTGGGCAAAAGCCCCATTTTTCTGGGAAGCAACTATCAGTTTTCAACTGAGAACTCTCTGGGGGCTTCCAGAGGGGTAATCAAGTATCAGAATTTAGAATGCAGCTGGAGAAATAAGCATCACAGCATGAATGGAGGATTTAGTCCCCCTCTGAAAACAGACAGAGTAGCACAGCGCTGGAGAATAACTAAAACCCAATCCTTTTTTTTTTTTTTGGCAAAAATATATTTCTATATATACACTTCTACTTTCACAGCACTGTCTCATGACCAGTCTAGTTTACTTGACAGGCCCTGGCACCAAATTCCTGTTATAATACTCACACCCACACACCTGTGCACCCGTGTACTTGTCTGCATCTTTTCTCTATTACCATCAAGTTGGACCGCCTCCACTCCCTCTGTCCCCATCTCCCCTTCCCACACCCTCCACCCCTCTGTTCCCCTGCTTAGTTCATGTCGTTGTTGTTGTCGTCATTGTCTTCTCCTCCATTGTCCTCATCACTCATTCCTCCTTTGTCACTGTCCCCACCTCCTTCCTCCTCCTTGCTGTCATCACTGTCTTCTTTGTGGGGGGCTTGTTCTTGAACAGTCTGTGCCAACTGCCTCTCTTCCAGATGATTTCTGCCATCTCCTTGCCATGGTCTTCCAATGTCTTTTGGTAGTATACCCGCAGCTCGCTCAGTCCCATTTTGACACAGTTTCAACTGAGAGGTTTATGTGACTATACATGTTACTCACACTCAGTCTAACATGCACAAAGATGGATCAGCTGTGGAAAAAGGAGCCAACTGGCATGGGTGATTAACTCCAGCAATAAGGCAGAAGAGGAATAGGTAGGAAAGACCTTTGAAAGTTTCTCAGGAACCACTAATGGTGAGCATCCCCTAAGCCAGGTTTTGATGCTGCTCACTCCCCCCACAACTTACTTTCTTCTGGTTTCGAGGCAAGGATCTACCTGCTTCTCACGAGAGCATGCTCTCTCCTTCAGTGGGGTTAGCCGCTCTAAGATCTTTGCTCTGGCTTCAGACTTCCTTGAGATTCTGGAAGGCCAAAGATTTATGTCTGCTGTGTCAGCAGCATGGAACTAGAGCTTGTAAAGAAAAAGCGGGCAAAATACAGCCTGAGGGCCAGATCCGGCCCACCAACTAATTGCATCTGGCCTGTGGCTACCCCTACATCACTCTGCATAGGGCTGAGCTCCTCTTGCTCCTGCCTGGGGAAGCCCACACCACACAATCTGTTGGCACTGGATTTATAAACCAGATACCTTGTTCCAGGTGGACACAAACCCTCAAACTGACCATCACCTCTCCCTTCGATAATAGGCAAATTTTATTGATACACAGTGATAGCTGATAAGAATAATGCAAGCAATTCTATATCTCCCAGCCCTAGAGCTGTCACTGAGTTAAGGTACATCTGGCCAGTATGCAAGCTTCACCCTGAGTTTCTTTCATGAATGTCAGATGTCAGCAGCCTGGAGGTCAAAAACCAAGACCCATTCCCCACCACCACCCCAAGCAGGGGTGGGTAAGATGGGCTGGTGATATGCCCTCTGTCCATAGTAGCCTCGCTACTATGGACAGAGGGACCCTTTGCTGCTCTGAAATCTCTCCTTTTATATTCTTTTCCACCTCTGATTATTCTTTATTCCTGGACATCATTGACTGGTTTCCCTGTGGTCATCATACTGTCTACGTTCAGTCCTGTCAACCTGTTCCTTTGTTCACAAACTCATTACATGCACTCATCTTATTATGGGTTTCTTCTGGTCTCCCCTAATTTGGTCTGTTCACCAAAACCAAAAATCTTAAGGTAAGGGCTCTGCAGCTGGGCACTGTGACCTAATGCCACCTTATCTCATGTTATGGAACACTGTGGTACATGTCTTCATTTTCCCAGCCTGTGTGTCTGATGCCTTCCACCCACTCAGTCACCTGCAGGTGGCTGGTCATTACAATGGCCAGGTGGAATTGGTAGAAGGCAGCTAAGAGCTGGAGCTGGAGCCCCATGCACTGGAACAGGTGCTGCTTGGTTGCATCTTCCCAAGTGGCAACAGATAGAGGTTGCATAGGGGTGCACATGCACCCCCTGAGAGTGCTGGTGCACCCCCTGTTTAGGCGATGGGCAGGGGGGCAGGCAGGAGCACTGGTGCCCCCCCGTAAGTGCTGGCCATGGAGTGCAAGCACTGAAAGAAGTGCCACAGCCACTTCCAGGAGCATGGTCACTTCCAGGAATGCTGCAGCCACTTCCCATTCAGTGAGATTGGCCACAAGGGACCCTCCCATTCGGGGAGATTGGCCATCGGGGGGGGAATTTATGGGGGGGGCACATGCCCCCCCAACGACTAAGGTGGCACCAGTCACCCATGAGTTTCCACCACCACCTAATTGGGCATATGATGACTGCTGCTGCTTCCCTACACTACTTGCTGCCTGAAGTGGTGCAGCAGGGGCAAGGAGGAGGAGGAGCTGCTAGAGTTGGGTAGGAGCCTGAGCTTGTCCTCCTGCTCAGTGCAAAGAATTATGAAGTCATTGGGATAATGGAGACCTGGTGGGACTCTACCTATGACTGGACCACGGGTATAGAGGGCTATACCCTGTACAGGAGGGATTGTGTTGACAAAAAGGGCGGGGGTGTAGCTCTCTATGTGAAGGAAAGCTACATGTCCCTGCAAGCTGATGTTGGCGACCGGCATGGACAGCTAGAGACCCTCTGGGTAAAAATTCGTGGGAAAAACGGCACGGGGACACAACAGTGGGAGTCTACTACAGGCCTCCCACTCAAAGTCCTGAGCTTGACTAGGAGTTCGCCCGGGAACTGACTGAGGCTGCTTGCTCCAGGACCTTGGTTGTCATGGGTGACTTCAATTACCCGGACATCTCGTGGGAAGATCACTCAGCAAAATCCGAGCGGTCGCAAAGCTTTCTCTCGTGCGTGGATGACCTCTACCTGACTCAAGAAGTCTATGGGCCAACGAGAGGCAAAGCGCTGCTCGACCTGGTACTGGCTATGGGGGACGACCTAATTGGCGACCTAGTGATCAATGGGAAGCTGGGTGACAGCGACCATGAGCTGATCACCTTCACCATCCGCCATAAAGCTGGCAAGTCAGTCAGCAACACAGAAGTCCTTGACTTCAGAAAAGCCGACTTTGACAAGCTCAAGAGGCTAGTTGGTCAGGCCCTCAGGGACCATGACCCCAGGGAGAGCGGAGTTCAAGAAGAGTGGTTGCTTCTCAAGGAAGTGATCCTCAATGCACAAGCTAAATCTATTCCAACACGGAGGAAAGGCAGCAAGAAGGCACAGCAGCCCTCCTGGCTCTCCAGGGACCTAGCGGACCTCCTGCGGCTAAAAAGGAAACCCTACAAAGGATGGAGGACGGGATTCACCTCCAAGGAGGATTATTCTGCACTGGTCCGGTCCTGCAGGGAGCAAATCAGGAAAGCCAAGGCTGCAATTGAACTCCAACTGGCTTCAAGCATCAAGGACAACAAAAAGTCCTTTTTCAGATACGTGAGGAGCTGGAGGAAAAGCAAGGGCAATGTTGGACCCCTGCTAAACCAGATGGGGCAACTGACAACTGACACCCAGGAAAAAGCCAACCTATTAAATAGGTACTTTGCATCAGTCTTTCATCAGTCCCATAGGACGCCCATGCCTGCAATGGGACAGGGAGATCCGGGTGATGGGGAGCCCCTACCCTCCATAAATGCTGACCTCATGAAGGAACACCTTGAGAAGCTGGATACCTTCAAGTCAGCCGGCCCTGACAATCTGCACCCCAGGGTACTCAAGGAGCTGGTAAGCGTCATAGCCCAGCCCCTGGCATGGATCTTTGAAAACTCCTGGCGCTCTGGTGTAGTGCCCGAAGACTGGAAGAAGGCCAATGTGGTGCCGATCTTCAAGAAAGGGAGGAGAGTGGATCCGGCTAACTATAGGCCCATTAGCCTGACTTCTATCCTGGGGAAGATCTTAGAAAAGTTTATTAAGGAGGCCATCCTTGAGGGACTGGCCCAGGCTAACATTCTAAGGGATAGCCAGCACGGGTTTGTTGCGGGTAGGTCTTGTTTGACCAATCTCATTTCCTTCTATAACCAGGTGACCTATCACCTGGACAAGGGAGAAGAGATTGATGTCATATAACTTGACTTCAAAAAAGCCTTTGATCTGGTATCCCATGATCACCTCTTGGCCAAACTGGCCAGTTGTGGCCTTGGCTCCACCACGATCCACTGGCTGGGAAACTGGCTGCGTGGTCGGACCCAGAGGGTTGTAATCGATGGCAGTCACTCATCGTGGTGCCCTGTGACCAGTGGGTTCCCTCAAGGCTCTGTCCTGGGACCGATACTGTTCAACATCTTCATTAATGATGTGGACATTGGAGTCAGGAGTGGACTGGCCAAGTTCGCCGATGACACCAAACTTTGGGGCAAAGCATCCACTCCAGAAGATAGGCAGGTGATCCAGGCTGACCTGGACAAGCTCAGCAAATGGGTGGACGAGAACCTGATGGTGTTTAACACCGAAAAATGCAAGGTTCTCCACCATGGGAGGAAAAACCTGCAGCATCCTTATAGGCTCAGCAGTGCTACGTTGGATAGCACTACAGAAGAAAGAGACTTGGGGGTCATCATTGACCACAAGATGAACATGAGCCTCCAATGCGATGCTGCGGCTAGTAAAGCAACCAAAACGCTGGCGTGCATCCATAGATGCTTCTCAAGCAAATCCCGAGACGTCATTCTCCCCTTGTACTCAGCCTTGGTGAGGCCGCAGCTGGAGTACTGCGTCCAGTTTTGGGCTCCACAATTCAAAAAGGATGTGGAGAAACTTGAGAGAGTCCAGAGGAGAGCCACACGCATGATCAGAGGTCAGGAAAACAGATCTTATGATGACAGGCTAAGAGCCATGGGACTCTTTAGCCTGGAAAAGCGCAGGCTCAGGGGTGATCTGATGGCCACCTATAAGTTTATCAGGGGTGACCACCAGGATCTGGGGGAACGTTTGTTCACCAGAGCGCCCCAAGGGATGACGAGGTCAAACGGTCACAAACTCCTGCAAGACTGTTTCAGGCTGGACATAAGGAAGAATTTCTTTACTGTCCGAGCCCCCAAGGCCTGGAACAGTCTGCCAGCGGAGGTGGTTCAAGCACCTACATTGAACACCTTCAAGAGTAAATTGGATGCTTATCTTGCTGGGATCCTATGACCCCAGCTGACTTCCTGCCCTTTGGGCAGGGGGCTGGACTCGATGATCTCCCGAAGTCCCTTCCAGCCCTAATGTCTATGAAAGACTATGAAAGAGCTGAGCAGTACCCAGGTGGGTGTAGAAGCAGCACTGTGTGCACTGACTAGGGCCAAGGCCTAGGCCAGGGTCAGGGCCAGGATGGTGGTGTCAGTGGCAACATTGGGTGGGAGTAGGTGGAGCTGAGCTGGGCCAGAGGAAGTGGGGCAGACCACACGTGCTCCTGCACCACACCATCCAGGTGGGCTCTGCTGCCAGAAACTACCATGCAGGCAGCCCCACCCATACATGTGCACACTTACCCACTTACACCCTCCCCACCCCCCCCACATCCATCCCCACCAGACATACCCCATCCCCTATTCCCCCCACACACCCTCACCCCCACAAATCCCCCATGCACCTCCCCACAATATACAAGAGTAAGACTTTATTTTGAGTTATTATGCAATCACCTCTATATGCACTATTAAAAAAAATAAATCAGGACCAACATTATTTTTTATATAAAAATTAAAATATGTAATACTAGATTGTTAATATATGATTTTTAATATATGATTTTTAATCTATAATTTATTAAAATAACATCTTCTGAAAGATTGTATGTGTACAGCCCTTGACAGCTCACCAAAACTCATTAAGTGGCTCCCTGGACAAAATACTGTGTGAACCCTCCTTTCAGAGATTGTAGTAGTAGAAGGGAGCATTCTGCTCATCAAATCTCCTCATCCAGTCATAATCCCTTCATGTCCTCCTAAACCTCAGTTCTGGTTCTCCTCAGTCTATTAATCCAAGTCTCTTAGGGCAGGAATAGCCAACTTGCAACATATGTGCCACAAGTGTCATGGGCATACTCTGTGTGTGGCACATGACAGATCAGGGAGGGGACAGGCAGCATAGCTGCAGATAGGTAAGGGAGAATAGGCCAAGAAGCAGGGAGCAGAGCAGCAGATCATGCAGGGAGCACAGAGCAGGAAACAGAAAGAGGAACAGCAGATAGGGCAGCACAAAGGAATCAAAGTAGCACTCAGGAATGGTGTGGGGCTAATTCATGATATGCCTGCCAAAAATGTTGCCCCCCAATGCCTTAGAGGGAAAGATCCTCATTTGACCTCTCTTTAACTTCACCTAGCATCCAGTATATGCATCATCAGGACCTGGGAGCCTGGTAAGAAATGCGATAGAGTGATCTTCACTCTAAATTAAGGGAATTTTATTTTTGTGAGGAAATCGTTACTAATTACCATAACTAATAAAGCAACTGGAGGTGGTGACCTAATTTTTATTGAGAACAGCATAGTCTGCATTTTCTCACTTAAAATTATCTTGAGACTGAAATATGCAAAGAACAAGTCAAGTGTGTTTTTTAAGCCAATGAAATATTACTGATCAGTATAAATTTTTAACAATCTGTCCCTACGCGTCTAGCACAGAGATGTGTGAGTTTTCAGGTGGTTTAAGACTATTAGCTAATTACAATGTTTTAAACAATTGTCTTGTAAATAAAAGATATTTGTTTCTTTCCCCACAACAAACAGGTTTTTAAATATTGTTTGCCATTGTTTTCCTCTATATTTTTTGCTATGACAAACCCTCCGCTTTAATTAAAAACTACTGCAGAGTCAGATTTACTCAATAATGAGGCTCCTATAATTCATGAAGGAGCTCATTGGTAGTATTCTGTTAACTCAGTGTTGGCAGTGGGATAATTTCACTCTGGAAATTCATATTGCATTATGCCCAATCATTAAAACCCAGTTAACGCTGAGGTCTTATAAACCCAGAAACAGGTTCCTACATGTTCTTTTGCTCTTGTTAAATTTCTGTGCAGTGCACTTCCTACTTGCCACTTTAAGCTACTGTAATCTCCTGCTCTCTGGGATCCCTCTTTTTCATGTCCACTGTGTGCCCGCCAGAACTGCAAAGATCCTCTTCAGCTCCTTCTTTTCCTTCACTAATAATATTTGATTCTTACGTCTTTGTACTGGTTTCTCTTCTCCTGCACAGATTTCTTACCTAACCTCACTATTAGATTTCTGTCCCTGTCTACTCCTAATGCTCTCCAACTCACTGGGTGCATCTACACATGACACTACATCACTGTAGCAACGTGCTACAGTGACGTAGTGTCCATGGGTGTCTACACATGACCGGCAGCTACTTTGCCATAGCAGTGTGCTCCCCTGTTATAGTGTGCCGCTACGGCAAAGTAGCTGCTAAAAATAACTGCACCACATGTACAGTACAGTACGGAAGGAAGTAGTAAAGCATGGTGCAGTAACAATGTCACTGTAGGGCAACATGTAGACATGCCCACTGTGTGTGGTCCTTGCAGGTCTCTGGTAATTTTTCCTTTTGTCCACTCCCTAAATCAGAGCCTTCCTCCCTGTCATTACTATGACTGGAATATACCCAGTATGATACTTCAATCTTTTCCCAAGAAACTCCTAAAAGGCATCTGTTCCATGAAGTATTCCAGTTAGTTACAATAACTTGTTTGTTTTACAGAGTTCAGGAATTTCCTTCCTTACCCTGCCTTTGTGCATCCTTTGATTGGAGACATTTCTAGAGCAATACCTCTGTGTGCTGTGCAATATGCCTCAGTTACAATGCTCCACGTATGGTCAAAGAGCAATATAAACAGCTTTTATATGGACAGAAAAAGTACTGCCAACAAATATTTTTATAAAGAGTTAAAACCATTCTTGAATCAGGAATAATGACTTTGAAAATGATTACAAATCTACATTATTTTGGATAGAGGTACCAGTAATACTTACAGCTTCATTATGGAATTCATGATTTCAGTAGAAGCCTCTTATCTGCACCTCCAAGGTGAGTGTCCATTTTGTGACAGGTGCTTGTTGCTTTTGCTCACTGTACCCCAGCTGCTGTGGTCACCCTGTCTTTGTTATGCTGTTGCTTTTGCTATACTTGAAACAAAGACCACAGAATCCACTGGTAGATACGAAGTTGGAGGGAACCAACACTCACCTTCAAACTCGGCCTTCCACTATGTTTGCACATCTGTTTAACTCAACAACAATTTTACATGTTTTCCCTTGGGGCAGAATGAGGACTTCAGAGCTCCAAAGTATCTCTGTGAGTATAAGTGTAGCACACATACGTTTCCTTTACATTAATTCTGCAGTTTGTTTGTTTGTTCTGATATAAACTCTTGCCCCATCACCTCTACTTCCCTCTTCTTTTGCCCTGAATTTGCATCTTAACCCATCTCTTAAAGACATCTCGAAAAAGTGTTAAGGAAAAGACTGGTGGAAATTGTTAATGGTTTTCTGCAGCAAGGCTTTAATTCTGTATCATACTCTGTAGCTGCAGAACTGCAATGAACTACTGGCCTTTACTTCAATACGTGAAACAACTCTACCTTTTAGCATCCCACTCCTGGCTGTGCAATCTATTTTCATTTATCCTGGTGCCTTACCAGCATTCCCTCTGTATGTCCACGTGGCTGTTCTCAAGGTTAGTTTTGTACATGAGCTCCCTTCCTGCTTGGGACTTTGATACCAAGAAACCTGTAGTTATTCTGCATAACACACTCACAAAATGGCTTATCTAGAAGTTTTGGAAAAAGTCAAGTCAGTTCTGAGGCTGCTACAGTTACTGGGGCACCTTAGATGCTGTGCATCATTGGTGATTCATCCGGCAAAGTGACCTGGTGGGACCCGTCTCCTCTCCAGGTATGGGTGGCCGTTGGCCTTTGACAGGTCTTGGTCTTAGTCCTGCTGGATGACCACACACACTCTTCACCCAGATTGGCATGCTGGTTTAGTCACTGATAACCCAACCACGGACGGACAAGTCTGTACTGAGATGCCTGGCTTGACTGGGTTTGCAAAAAGGCAGCTTTGGATTTCAATCCATGGGCCATGCTTCTCTACTTTTGTAGTTTCCTTGTTACTTCTGCTATTTTTCTTCCTTGTTTTACATGCCTCCAGAACTGCAGTATTTTTAGAGGGTTTTTAAAATACTTACACTAATATTTGCATGGAGGCTTTCACCCTGCATCTCCTTACATGTCCCCTGTCCTCTGCCTTCCCCGCCTTCTTTTTTTTCATTAATCACTTTTCCTGTTTTCTAGCCAGCCCAGTTGTCAAGTTTGGTATGGGACAACAGATGTAAGATTTGCTTTATGGCCAAGCACCAAAGGAGGGACAAATGAAAGCAACTGAAGCTGATAAGTGTAGTTCCTCATTTAACAATGTGTTTCTGTTGTTTTTTCCACAACAGCAATTTAAATACTATACCTTTACTCATTGCTGTCCATGTATTTCCTGAGCAGGATTAAGTGAATTGTCAATTAAGTGAGAGACAGTAAGACCATTTTTAAAGCAGCTTGCATTTTTGACTATCTACTTCTAAGAGCTAATCAGAAAGACTTGTTGTGGCATTTTCAGTTTTCTGTTAAGGTAACACATTCAGTTAATATTCTTCAAGAGTCTTCCAGATGAGCATTCCAGCTTTTCTCAGACATGTTACATGACTCTTTTTTTTGGCATTATCATTCCCAATTAGAAAATGCTATGTTTTTAATTGACAAAAAATGAGGTAATATCATGTATGAAGCCAGATGTGTCATTCATAAATGCCTTCCTTGCAGTCTCTTCTTTTTGTAATTGTCAGGCACCTATGAGGTAAATATTTGCTGGGATGAATACTGAACCAAACCAGCAGAAGGAGTTGGGATTAGCTGTATTGTCACATAGCTGTCACCATGATGGCAGCCAGTTTGCTGAGATGGTTGCAACAGAACTTGATGACTTAGTCCATGCACCCTGTACGTGACCTACCTATTCTCTCTTGGAAGAAAATGATGTGTTCGTAGTACCCTAGCTGTCAAAGTCAGTTTACTAGATGCAAGCTAAATGTTCTTTTTAATTTGAAGCTCAGCTTCTAACTGGAGTCATTCATCAGTATTTCGATCATGGGCATATCTAATTGATCCCCTGGTTTTGACAATGTAGATTAAAGGTGAGCAAATTAGTTTTGGCAAGATATGCTGCTTTATTCAATCCTTCGTGTCTACGTTTTCAGAAAATAAGAAAAAACTATTGTCATTTAGAAATTCAAGAAAATCAATGTTCCCATCAAAAAAAAATCTAGGATCAAAAGTAATAAAGCAGTGGGACATTTCTGTGTAGAGTAGTCATCTGCACTATTATTTGGTCAAATCTGTACTGGTAATTACAATTTGCCCCCTGCCTGGTTATCAGGGAGCAATTTCTAGCATGAATCATGGTAGAAATGAATATTGAGGAGGGATTTAGTTTGATAAATCATACTTCCCTGTTTGCATTGCCTAAAAATATAATTTCTATTCATATACACACTATGTAGCTACAATAGGCAAACAATTTTACGGTAGAATTGCAGTGCAGTCCAGGGGATGGTGTACTGTATCAGTTTCCTCATCTGCAAAATGGGGGTAATGATACTGGCTTTCTTGTCTAAATATGTTTTGATACCCATGGAGGAGGGCAATGAAAAGTTTGGAAGTGTGATGGAAGTACTGAAATAAGTATCTGAAAAGTCATACTAATTTTTGTGCAACCAGATCCTATCAAGAAACAGTACACTGATATTTCAAGGACACAGCATGCCCGTACTATCATTTAAGACTTACAGCATAGTAGTACCCGCAGGCTGCAATTAGGATGAGAGCTCTACTGTGTTAAGTGCTATACAAACACACTAGTTCATTTACTTCCCTACATTTGTTTCCTGCTTCATTTTGAATAATTTAAAAACCAAGTCTCTTATGAGACTTAACACTTTGACTAGGAACATGTCTGGAGAAAGATACTGCCATGTTATACCCCTCTGTGAATAAACAGCACAACTAGTTGCCTTCTCCAGAGGCTTGTCTTTTGTCTTAATTTCTCTCCCCTTCTTACACTCTACTTCCTACACAGGCCCTATGTGTCCCTGTGTAAATACATGAAAATTAGGCTGTGCGAGGCTTTGGGCAGAGCTTCAGATCCAGACAAGCTTCAGATGCTTCAGGGTCTGAAGCAGCACATCCGGGTCGAAGCGCCGGCCTCGTTTGGCTTCCTGAAGCAGTTCGGAGCCGCCTTGGAGATCCGGCCATAAGGTATAACAGGGAAACAATAAAATATCTATAACTTTGATGTTTTTTGTCTAATTCAGATAAAATTTTCAGGTGTGGTAGACCCTGCAGAGAGCATGAATCTTGCCAAGTTTCAAGGAGATCAGTGCAGGGGTTTGGGGGGAACTGCACCCCAAATTCTTGAAAGCAAAACTCCAGTCACATCTATGTGTTACAACACGGAGGGGGGGTTCAAAACTGCAGGGCTGGTAGCTTCTGTTGAGGCCACAAAGCCTGACAAGTTTCAAGAAGATTGGTGCAGGGGTTTGGGGAGAACTGCCCCTCAAGCTGTGGACAAGCAAAACTCATGCCATGGGTGACACTGCATGTATTAAAGCACAGCAGGGTGACAGCTGCAGGGATGGTAGCCCCTGCTGCAGCCACAAAGCCTACCAGCTGTTGAGGAGATCGGTGCAGGGGAATTCTGGGGCCCTGAACCCCTAGCTGCTGACAGGCAAAACTCGTGCCATGGGTCCTTGTGGGACTGACTGTGTCTGTCTTGGGGCATGGGAGACACTACCGCAGGCCTGGCTGCTAAGCTGCTGTGTTACCAGTTACCAATCAATCATGATTCACACAGGGACCAGCTCAACATGCAGGACCTAGCTAATGTAGTCAGTTAATTGCCAACAATTAGCACCTACAAAACCAGGCTAAGGAGAGGAAAGAATCAAGACAGCCAATCAACTGCCCCAGGATAGACACAGTTACTCCCACAAGCACCCATGGCATGGGTTTTGTCTGTCAGCAGCTAGAGATGCAGGGCCCAGAACTCCCCTGCACCGATCTCCTTGGCATCCGGCAGACATCGTGGCCTCAGCAGGGGCCACCATCCCTACAGCTGTCACCCCGCTGCTCCTCAACACACACAGGGTCACCTATGGCACAAGTTTTGCTTGTCCGCAGCTTGAGGTGCAGTTCCCCCCAACCCCTGCACCAATCTTCTTGAAACTTGTCAGGCTTTGTGGCCTCAGTAAGAGCTACCACCCCTGCAGTTTTGACCCCACTGTAATGTAACACGTAGATGTGACAGAGTCTTGCTTTCAAGAATTTGGGGTACAGGTCCCCTAAAACCCCTGCACTGATCTTCTTTAAACTTGGCAGGCTCTGTGGCCTCACCAGGGGCCACCATTCCTGCAGCTTTCACCACCCTGTGGTGTAACACACAGCCATAACATGAGTTTGGCTTTCAAGAATTTGGGGTACAGTTCCTCCCAAACCCCTGCACAAATCTTCTTGAAACCTGGCAAGTTTCATGCTCTCAGCAGGGGCTACCAATCCTGAAAATTGCACTGAAATTGGACAAAAACCAACAAATTTATAAATATTTCATTGATTCCCCCATTATACCCTATGGCCAGATCTCCAAGGTGGCTCCAAAGCTTCGGAGCTGCCTCAACTGGATTGAGGTGGAAACCCAGACCAGAGCTCTGGATCAGATCACTGCCATCTGAAGCAGCCAGATCCAAAGCCGGTTCCGTTCACTGCTGACTTGCACAGGTGTAATGAAAATGTATTATATAAAAGGGAGTAGTACCTCCAACGAGGGGAGAGACAGAGCAAGACTAGCTCAGAAAGCAAGGACTTTGGGAACTTGCCTAGATGTGGGAGAACCAAGCACAGACCTGTTCTCTTGATCAGGAAGAAAAGGAATTTGGTAGTACAAATACTTTAGTCTTATTTACACTACCACCTAAGCTATTCTCTATTTTAGGGTGAGACGTTCATTCTCCTGCTCTCTCAAAGTTTTTTTCACAAAAATTTCAAAGGGTCTAATTTTTGTATTCCTGCACAATGAAAATAGATGAAGTGAACTTCAGATCACAAAAGCTTATGCACTATATAGATCTACCTTGGTTAGTCTATAATGAGCAAAACTACCAGCCTTCTTCTTGATTTCAGATTAACATGGCTAACTACATTTCTCAACTTAAGTTTTAACCCCAGTTCTGACTACATATTGTAGCACGTGGGCAAGTTAGTTAACCTTTATAGTACATCCATCTTATATGGAGATAATGATTAACTACCTACCTCACCAGGTGATGTAAATATTAGCTAACATTTGTCCATTTTAATAATCTGGAGTCCTCTCTATTGTCATTGCTAAGAATGGCTTTCAAAGACAAAGACTGTATGAATTTCCAACTATGCTTGAAAGAAAAAAAATGCAACCTCTACTGCACAGCTTGATGCAGAGAGGAAAGGTGCAAACATTGGGATAAATCTGCCTGGAGTGTCAGCAGCAGAATCATTCTGTAGCCTGCTCCCAAGGTGATGGAACAAAGCATGCACACACAGTTATTGATCCCCTATTCACCTCTGTCCCCATCTTAAATGATCTCCTTTCCTATAATTTAAAACATCACCTTATTTATTGTACAATATCATGCCCTCCATCCATTAAGGAACTGCAGATCTGGAATTAGGAATGACTTCTCAGGGCTGAGAGTGTGGATTTCATGAAACAGTATCCCCATGAACAGGAATTCCTTTAATTAAAAAAATAAATAAAATAAATTAACAGTTCTGGTTTTCACACATCTGTGAAAACTGTCTGTATTACCTCTGCCTCCTTCATGGTACAAGGACTCCCTGTGCAAAGCACGTGTAGATGCAGGTAAAAAGCCTCTACCCAGCTTTAGGGTTGTGTCCCCTCCTTGGCAGACAGGGGAGCTGCACTGGCATGGCCTATCAGAGGTGCCAGATGGAAAGAGAAAGTTTAGGATCTGGCCCGTATAAAAATGGCTTGAGTGCATGTACAGCCATATACTAGAGTGCACCTCATTGCAAATTTTAAATTCATTCTTTTGAAAATTTCTGACAGCCTCCTTCCCCTCCTGAGAAATTGAAGGAAAGAGTAACAGTCTTTACTTTCCCTAACATGCATGAGGTGCAATTCCACTGTCCCAACCAAAGGTGCAGACAGAAGTTATATCTGTCATGCAGTTGGCCCCTTGAAAGTGCTCTACAGCCAGCCATGCCCTAACAGCAGAAGTGCACAGCTGCAGAGCACTTTAGAAGTCTTTGATCACACGTCAAATTAACCCTCATTATACAAGGGCTCAAGTGAAGGCACTCCAAAGTGGAATGCCTTCATTAACTTCTGTCTGATTGGGCGGCTGGACTGATGCAGCCCACCCTGCCCCCAGTTCTGTCCACATGATGGGACGGGAGGAGACGGGAGTAGGGTCTGGTGGATTGGAGCCTCCTGCCTTGACAGAAGTTGCAAGTCTTTCTGCAGGGGAAAGTAGGCTGCAGCCTGACATTCCTCTCCTTTTCCTTCCTCTGCTTTTTCTCCTCTCCTTTGAGGGCAAGACACTTTATTTTGAAGTGGGCTGCCACATGATTGAGGTCACACCACCACTGGAATCGGTAAATACCCAGCTCATCCCAGCTTTAATGTTGGTGTCTGCTTTCCTGAGGTACGCCTTCAAGGGCTGTGTCCACACATGCAGGCATGTGTGCTTGCAGCAGCTGAAATAACATACCTGGGTGTGGGGTTCTTGGGTGGGCGCGTTCATGTGTGTGTCGGGGATTGTGGGTGTGTGTGTGAGGTGTGTGAGTATGGGGGGAGGTGGGGTTTGTGGGTGGGTGTGTAGACCGTGTGGGGAGCATGTGCAGTTTGAAGGTGGGTGTGTTGGGTGTATGGAGAGGATATGGGGGGTTTGGTGAGTGTGAAGGGGGTGTGGGAGAATGTGGGGTTTTTGAGTTGGTGTATGGGATTTATGGGGAGGGTTTGGGGGGGGTCACCACATGCTTACCTCTCCTTCTCCCCCCCACAACTCCTGCAGCGCACAGCCCAGTCAGCTGGGCCTTTGGGGCACTCATAACACCCTGATGTGTGTCTTTGACGAAGACCAAAATGGCTCCTGGTCCTACAGGGGCTGTGTCCTGCAGAGGGGTGGGGAGGGTTTGAGGGGGGGCCACCACATGCTCAGCTCTCCTCCTCCCACCTCCCCGCAGTGCACAGCCCAGCCAGCTGGGCTATTGGGGCACACAGCCCCATAGCATGTGCCTTTGAAGAAGACCAGGATGGCTCCTGGTCCTGCAGGGGTTGTCCCCTGCAGAGGAGTGGGGGGTGGGCGTGTGGCAGCCCCCTTTCAAGCCACCCCCCGCACAAACCCCATATACCCATCCACAACCCTCCCCCACAAACCACAAACCCACAATCCCCCAGAAACTCCACAGTCTCCCTGCCCCACCATGTCCCCACACTTACTGGGGACAAAGCCTGCATCTGAGCCACTACTGCAGCCTTGACCCACTTCTATTTCCTCCAGCATGCTTAGGCAACATGCTGGAGCAGCAGCAGCATGCAGCGGGCATAGAGACACTCTGGCAGGTGCTAGAGCAGCTGTTGTCAACCGGGGTTACATGTACCCCTGGGGGTACTTTGAAAGGTCCCAGGGAGTACGCGGAGATGGGGGAGGATGGAGCACTGCCACCCTGTACCACTGTCTCACAGGAGCAGGTCCAAGGAGGGGTGAGAGCAGGGCTGCACACGCTGCACTGCCACTGCTCTCCATGTCCCCACTCCAAATCTGGCTGCTCGCCACCCCCTCACCTCCCGGGGTATACTTGCTAAAAAGGAGGCAACTAGGGGTACACTTATTTAAAAAGGTTGAAAACCCCTGTGCTAGAGCATCTCCTTGGAGGATCCAGACTCCAGTTGCTTAAGGGCAGGCATGCTACCAAAGCACGGCCTACGCTGCTTTTTTCCAGGGTGGTTTTTTTTTTTTTATACTGGGATTTCCATTTGTGGTGTGCCTCCTGACGTGTCTCAAACTGCTTTGAGGTGCCACAACAGGCACATGCTCACTCATCTGGATGCAGGCAAGGTGTCCTTGTAGTGTTTCCTCTGGCTACCATGAGATCTCAGGACACAGCTAAGCTGGGAATAGAACACTTGCTTTGGGAGTCAGGAGTCAGACATCCACACGCAATGTCTGGTCCAGTGAAGTTGGTGCTTGAGGATCACCAACTCAATGCTGGTAACATTGGCTTTAGGAAGTATGCTGGCATTCATGTGACAACCTTCTTGTTCATGCGGAGGATTTTCTGGAGGCATCATTGGCGATAACTCTCTAGGTCCTTCAGATGACGATGGTAAGTAAGCCATATTTTACAGCCATAGAGGAGAGTGGAGATGATGATTGCGTTGTAGGCCTTGATATTGGTGTCTTTCCAGAGATAGTGATTAATTAAAAACATGCGGAACCAGTTCCCTAAAGGAGATGCTTGTATACCTGACCCAGTGCTGGATCTGTCTGATGTAGCACTTTCATCAACTTTAGCAGGCATTTTGCAATAAAACTAAGCACAGGGTGGATTCTGGAGCACCATGTAAACAGGCTTTGAAAATTCCTCAGTCTGACAACCAAAACTTGGCCTTATGTTATGTCCAAGAACGGCCCTTTGAGATGCAGCTGCAAAACCATTGGAACATGCAAAATGAGGGAAGTCATGATTAACATATCCAAGGTCCATTTGCTCTCTGCTTCCATGGGAGGAAGTGTTTGTACAGACTGGCCAAATTCCGTGATAAAGCTAACGTGTCCTATCAAGCTGTTGTCAAGCACAGAAAAGTAATTTTGTCCATTGCATGCATGTTTTTTTTTCTCTTTATGATGTCAGTTTAATTAGGCTCATCCATTTCCCATGCTCTTCATTTTTGGGGGCTGTGAAAAGATCAGATTTAATTAACAGGGAAGCTGAGCCCAGCTGTAGAACATGAATCTCAGTGAGTTTCATCTTTATGTCCCTGTTTTCAGCTGGGATGAGAGAGGCACCAGGGGTCAAGTGATTTTTTTTATTGTCTACATCACTGATTTCCAGCTTTTGTTGGCCCATGGGCAATAATATTTAGCAAGTCACGGATGATAGGCAGCATCATACTGAGCTCTCCTTGCCAAGATGGATTATAGAAGTCGTGGCCTCATCTTTAGAAGTTTTCATTCCCTGTGGCTGCAAGGCATAGGTCAAGGGCCAACGCTATATATCAGCTGGGAGTAGAATCCACACCCTCTGCCTCCAAGGACCTTAGACTATGTGGAAGCTATAATGTAAATTATTCTAAAAGAAAGATGATTTCCCAGAGGTGCGGGGATAAAAATGCTCTCTTATATCTTTAATACATACTCCCTATAGCAAATTTCATAGTAAGAAGAAAAAAAGCTACACATTCTTGACCTTGATGTCTTTGTACAAAAGCACTACTTGAAAGTCAAATCCCTTTGAACCTTATTAAGAGAATCTTGCATTCATTGTTTCCCTCACGTTTGTAGCTCATGCCAAACAAAAAGGAATAAAATTAGCCATAACTACTGTATGCATATCACTGCCCACAGACATTCACCTGAGAGCCGTAGGCATTTATTAATATAAACTTTAGACAATAAGATTCAACAGAAATTCATAAAAGAAACTTTTAGAGGAACAGTGGCTGAATGCATTCTTATTAGTAGGTATCTAATACTAGATTTTAGAATTAGGAAGTTTTTAAATTTGGTGATTGTGTTATGTGAAGATCTATGCAGCGGCCTTTGTTTTGAGAGGCCAAAAGGTCCAATGTCTTAAAGGGCTCCACCCCCTTTTCCCCTCTTCACTTTTTCTGTGAGAAGGTGCTACCCCCACTTTACCCATCTCTCTTCTTTCTTTCTTTGTTCCTTTTCCCCTGTGGAAAATAAGAATATGCGCTTTCAAAATCATCATATCCCAATTTCCTTATTAAATCTGTACTAATAAGGAATTACAGTATGCATAATGCAGCCCCTATCGCCCTATCCAGCAATTACTAAATACAGGGTCATCAACACTACCTGATGTTTATTGTACAACACTATTGTATTGCGCCTAAATCTACTCAGCTTTTCTTCATTTCCTACATGTAATGCAAAGAAAATCCAGTCTGGTTAATCAAGGAAACAACTGCATGTTGCACTTACAAATTGGTAGTTGTTCTGCCTTCTGTTTCAGTATTGAAAATAAAATTAAACCAGGCAAAACCTGTTACAGAAAAGGTAGAACCTCTGGTTATGTTGTATAGGAAATACTGAATAAAGAACCACACTCCACTGCTGTCCGGCCTTTGGCACCTGGAGCTACACATTGTGAAGGCCACAGGACCACATGCTGAGTGGGCCGGTTGCTGTATGTGTAACCCGCCTCTCCTCAACCATGAGCACAATCCAGATGCTCCCTGCCAACACACACAGCCTGCCCCTCCAGCCATGCACTCAGCCTCTGCACAACTCCCACTCAGACACATCACATAGCAGCTTCCCCTTCTGCTGCTGCATGTCATGCAGGCAGCCCAGCCATCCCCACCATCTGCCAAGTGAGAGTAACATGGTCCCCCTGTGCACACAACACACGCACCCCAGCTCCTCTGCTGCATGTGCTATGCAGCCACCTCTGCCCCATCTGATGCCACATGCAGCACAGGCATCCTAGCTTGGCTCTCCCTCCACCAGCCATGCTGTGCACACAAGTGCAAGTCACCCAAAGTCTGCCCTGACTACGTGTGCAATCCAGTAATGTAGTCAGAGGCTCCTGGTACACCCGGCTGTTGCTCCCAGAACTGTGGATGAATATTTAGCCAGTGAAAGAAAAATTATAACCTTGGAGCATGCACTGGAACCGACTTCCTCTGCCCCCACTCATATTTTAAAAGAAAAAGTGAGCCCTGCCCAGTTGTCTCACAGAAAGGGCACTGGTGCTCAGCTTCAGGAGAAGGCTTAGGGCTGGGGATGCCAAGAAAACTGAAGACCCTTCTTGCAACTTGGAGGACATGGCCCAAGAAGCAGGATTTAAGATTTGCTCCTTTCTTCCATATTTCCCTGCTGGATCGCTTGCAGCAGCAGCATGCTCAATGTATTCAATTTTTGGCTAGGTTCCATTTTCAGGCCTCTTATTTTTCCTGTGCATCAGGCAGAGCACCTCCAAACTTAATGCAGGTATCTGGAGTCTATGCTGGGATGTAGAGTGCTAGAAATGAAGCATTGTGGTTCTCACATCTTTTACTGTGCTGGCCTTAACGCCTTTTCACATGCCTCCAAAATGGGTGAAAACATACTTTAAGTCATCTTAATGTTGCTGTAGTAGTATAAAGGGCACTGATATAAATTAAAATAAAGCCAAGAAAGACTTACACCAAGGTTGCACAGGTGATGAAAAGCTTCTTGATTCACACTCCAGCATCTAGGTAATTTTGTACAGTCAACTGCTCCAGGGGTTGGACAGCCTAGTTAATTTGAGCTTCAATCTCTCCAAAGCCCAGACAAATGTATCATGCTGCGAGTAACTGCAGTGCTCTTTTGTGGATAAATCATTCTGCTTTAGACAGAGTTATTTGCCTCATCGAGGCTGATATATTCTGAGGTGACAAAAGCAACATCTTCAAGATTGAACAAGAATAATTTATTCAGCTTTCTTAGACCATAGCCTGCGGGATCCGGATTCTGGTCCATCCTGGCAAATAAAAGCTGAATGAAGAGGGCATTCGATCTGTTGCAGATGGAGTCTGTCAGGGTCTCCCTTTGGTGGGGCAGAGCAGGGCATTAGAAATTGTCAAGGAAGAACCACTGAGGCCTCTGTGCTTGACACAGATAAGCACTGATTCACATCAAATCTTCCTTTTCGTGAAGACATCAGCTCAGATTCTGTGTTGAAGCAACTGTCTTTATTGGGAGCCCTCCAGTTTAGAGGAATGTCTTTGTTTCAAGTCCGAGTAAACCACATTGCCTGAGCTGCTCAATATTTTTCCTTGAGCACTGACCAAAAGGTACAGGCAAGTGGCTCTGCTTCTCATGAATAGTGCAGCTCACCCAGCCTTGTATTCGTAGCACACCCACAACATGTTGCAAAAGGTCATGGGACTCCTTACCCCATTCTTCACACACTGTTTCATAACAATCAAGAGAAGGGGCTTATGGAGGAACTTTCCAAGGTTTAAAGGGAGTAGAGTGGCCTCTGGAACACCTTGTAAGGCCTAAGATCCTTGCTGTAGGAAAATCACAGCTCCTAATGTTAACAAGAGAAGAGCTCTTTCCTGAAAGACTTGCTGAGGTTACCAGAAAGGGGGACATAGTGTACATGTTTCCTATAGCACAAGGAAGGAAATGTTTCAGTGGGCATGTCTACACGAGATGCTACGTCACGATTGCTTGTCACTATGATGATGTAGCATTGGCAGGCAAAAAACCGTGATTCCAACGCTACTGCACCATACCATCAGAAAAGACCGGTGTGCCACTGGGATTGTGCACTAGCAACTATGCAGTTGGGGGCATGTGTAGACAAGTCCACTAATGTCTAAGCCAGGGGTAGGCAAAATGCATCCCGTGGGCCAGATACAGCCCACCAGGCCATTTTATCCAGCCTGCGGGGCCCCTAAAAAATTTAGAAAATTAGTAATTATCTGCCCCGGCTGCCTGTCACGCGGCCCTTGATGGCTTGCCAAAACTCAGTAAGTGGCTCTCCGCCCAAAATAATTGCCTGCCCCTGGTCTAAGCTATGGAATTAAACATGCAGTTTGCCATTTCTGTGAAAGTCACCAGAATTTTGAAAAATATGGAGGCAGAGATTATTTTCATCCTTTTCCATTTAAAATAGGTTACCAGAATGTAAATTTTCTTCAGTTAAGCGCTCAAAACATGAAAAACAAAATTTAAGACTGAATATAGATGCTGAACTGCATAAGTGTTCTCTGGTATATAAGCATTATGACCCTCCATTAATTTTGTCACAGGATCACACACACTTTATATCATATACTATGCAGGGATTTGAGTTTTCCACTTCCCATGGAAAAATGGGAAAAAATGACAAAAACACGGATTTCTCATTTTAATGGAGAAACATGGATTTTTCACTTTTACAAAGAGCTCTCTGCAGGCTAGCAGAGTTCCAGCCTGCAAAGGGCAGCAGGGATTGGGAGGAGGGTGGTCAGGTAGCTGGTGCCATGTGCGTGTATGGCTGCCAGGCAGCCTGGAGAGCAGCTCCCGCAGGTAAGTATGGTGAGTTGTGGTGGGTGGTGGTGGGGGGCATGATTCAGGCCCTCATAAGGAGGAAAGGAAGGAGTTTGGCAGGGCTAGGCCCAGCTGGGCTGGAATGTGGGGCTTGGGGCCCAGGGCCAGAACACATGGCCAAAGAGCTGAGGAAGGGAGCGGGACAGGGCCACAGGCAGCTCATCTGGGCAGGCACTCCCAGGGAGGCAAGGGGGTCACATGCCCCCCAGATCTCTGCGCTAGGTGGGTGCAGGTTGCACACTGTAGGCTCAGGGCTTCCTGCTCTGCTGCCCTCCCCCCAGGGCCTCCACAACACAGCAGCTGGGGTCTGGAGTGGTAGGGCAGAGCAGAGCCAGGCAGGGAAGCTCCTTGCTGCTGCAAGCCCCACGCCACCCTGGCAAGGTACCCCTTGCTCATCCAGCAGCAGTAGGGATAGTACCGTGGAGTTGTGCCCTGCACTGCTGCTAGGCTCGCAGGGGGCACCTTGCCATGGTGGTGCAGTGCTTCCAGAGGCAGAGAACTTCCCTGCCCAGCCCTGCTCTGCCCTGCTGTGCTTGGCCTCGTCTGCTGGGCTGCAGAGGCCATGAGGAAGGGCAGCAGGCTGGGGACCCCCAAGCCTGCAGCAGGCACCTTGCACCTGCCGCCCACATGGGCTCTGCTCTGCATGTGCCACCCACAGGGGAGGTGGAGCTGGGCCCCATGCTCTGCTCCCTGCCTGGACCACAGCAGCTGCCACCTCCCATGGGTGGCAGGCAGGGCTCAGGCACTGCTGCAAGAGAGGGGGCTGTGGACCCAGGTCCTTGGCCCCATAGCCTTGGGAGCTGGGCACCTCTCTGAAAGGGCTGGTGGGGGGTAGTTTCATAGTTTCTAGGGTTGGAAGGGACCTGAGCAGATTATCTAGTCCGACCCCCTTCCACGGCAGGAAAGATTACTGGGGTCAAACGACCCCAGCAAGGTGTTCATCTAACCTCCTCTTAAAACCCCGCAGGGTAGGAGCCTGCACCACTTCTCTTGGAAGCTGGTTTCAGATCCTAGCCACCCTGACAGTGAAGTAGCGCCTCCTGATATCTAACCTAAACCCTCTGCCAGCTTGTGACCTTTATTCCTGGTCACTCCTGGCAGTGCTCGGGGAAACAGGGACTCCCCCAATGCCTGCAGATCATCCCTGACTAGTTTATAACAGGCCACTAGATCCCCCTCAGCCTTCTCTTGTGGAGGCTGAACAGGTTCAGGTCCCGTAGCCTCTCCTCGTAGGGCCTGCTATGCTGTCCCCTGATCATGCGAGTGGCCCTCCTCTGGACCCTCTGCATGCTGTCCACATCCCTCTTGAAGTGCGGTGCCCAGAACTGGATGCAGTACTCCAACTGTGGCCTGACCAGTGCCACATGGAGGGGGAGGATCACCTCTTTGGACCTGCTTGAGATGCATCTGTGGATGCATGACAAGGTACAGTTGGCCTTCCTGACTGCCTCCCCACACTGCTGGCCCACGTTCATCTTGGAGTCAATGATGACCCCCAGATCCTTTTCCGCCTCTGTGCTGACAAGAGGGGTGTTCCCCAACCTGTAGGTATGGTGCCGGTTGTTCCTCCCCAGGTGCATCACTTTGCACTTGTCAGTGTTGAATCCCATCCTATTCTCATCCGCCCATCCCTGTAACCTGTCTAGGTCCGAATGTAGCCTGTTGCTTCCTTCTAGTGTGCCCACATCCCCCCACATCTTAGTGTCATCAGCAAATTTGAACAGGGTGCTTTTTACCCTCTCGTCCAAGTCACTGATGAAGATGTTGAACAGTGCGGGCCCGAGAACCGAGCCCTGCAGAACCCCACTGCCCACATCCTTCCAGGTTGAGAAGGACCCATCCACGACCACCCTCTGGGTGCGGCCCACCAGCCAGTTGGTGACCCATTTGACTGTGTGGGTGTTGACACCACAGTCCCTCAGTTTCTTAATGAGAACGGGGTGAGAGACAGTGTCAAAAGCCTTCAGGAAGTCCAGGAAGACTATATCCACTGCTACCCCTGCATCTAATGATTTGGTGATCTGATCATAAAAGGTTGGTCTGACAGGACCTGCCACTGATGAACCCATGTTGGTTGCCCCTAAGCATGCAGTCCCCAGCTGGCCCCTCATGGATCTGTGCCAGAATAGTTTTCTCAAACAGCTTGCCTAGGATCAAGGTAAAACTAACTGGCCTATAGTTTCCTGGGTCCTCCTTCCTCCCCTTTTTGAAAATGGGAACCACATTGGCCCTCTTCCAGTCCTCCGGCACCTCACCAGAGCACCATGAGTGCTTGTAAAGCCATGCCAGGGGTCCTGCAATGACCTCGGCCAATTCCTTTAGTACTCTAGGGTGGAGATCGTCTGGACCAGCTGACTTGAATAAGTCCAGTCCCTCCAGAAGTTCCCTAATGAGTTCCTCACTAACCCTTGGCCCAGGTGTGCCTCCCCTGGGGCCCGAGAGGGGTCCAGCAGGGGGGTGACTGTTCTGGTCCCTACTTACGGAGGCAAAGAAATCGTTAAACATGTTAGCTTTGTCATCTGGTGTGACGACCAAATTTCCCAACGTGTCCTGCAGGGGCCCCACATTACCCAGAACTTTCTTTTTACCCCCTGTGTATTTAAAGAAGGACTTCTTATTGTCCTTAATCTAGAAAGCTAGTCCTAATTCCATCTCTGCCTTGGCCTTCCTGATTGCCCCCCTACATCCCTGAGCGACTTCAGTATAGTCATCCCTGGTGATGTCCCCTTCTTTCCATTGGGTGTACACCTGCCTTTTAGCAAGGAGACATTCCCGGATGCTTTTGGTGAGCCATGGAGGCTTGTGTGCCCTCCTGCTCCCTTTTACCGTCGTTGGGATTACCTTCCTTTGGGCTTGGAGGATTGTCTCCTTAAGGAGCGACCACTCTCCTCGGACACCTGGCTCCCCTCCCCTCTGGGACCTCAGCGCTTCCCCAACTATCCTCCTTAGCTCATTGAAGTTTGCCCACCTGAAATCTAGGGCTGCTGCCCTACTGCAGGCCTTTGCCACCTTGTGCTGGATGGTAGGGAGTTGGAGGTGCGGGTTAAGGATCACCAGCAGGGCCAGGGAGCTGTGAGTGGGAAGTGAGGGGCACCAGCAGGGCCAGGGAGCTTGGCAGGGAGAGGCCTGAACCTGTGTCCTGGGGAGCAAAGGAAGCAGGGGGAGCTTTGATTTTTCCATGAAAAAAAATCCAAAATCAAATACCAAAATTTGTAGGTATTTAGAATTTATTTTTTATAGTGATTAAGGCATTGGTAGGCTTCCAACTTGCTTTAAAATTGTAACTATATCAATAAAACATTGTGTTCAGTTGATACCTATATATAGTGGTGTTTCATTTTAATCACAAATTTGGGGTTTTTAATCAGAGAATATGTGATTTTTAAACAGAGAAAACCAGCATCTCTGACACTATATAATATTGTAGAAAATTCCTGCAAACTTAGATGTGTAGCATGCTGCAGTTCTGTGTACTAGTTCAGGAATGCCAGGCAGAGTTCATGAAGTTTGCGTATACAGAGAAGTGCACAGGGTGTTCTGGTTATCAACAATAGTTGTAAAACATGCTACAACCTAATAATACCAAAAATGAAAGGAAAGAAGAAAAGCAACCCAAATTGAAAGTTTACCAGTACATTGTAGCTGACTGCCCCAAGGCAGGACCCTTCATGGATATTTAGTCCCTGGCCTCTCAGTTCTGTGATGGGTGGTTTGGACAAAGCCCAGAGCATTAAGACTAAAAATAAATGTGGGATTTCTCCCAGGACAAAGCCCTTCATCCTGAGATCCTACAGAAGTATCAGACCATTATCCCACTTCAAGTACCAGTGAAGTATCTGAGGGTACATCTAAATGCTGACTAATTAGTTCTGCAGTAAAGTCTCTGTGTCTACACCTGCATTGCTATTAGGACAGAGAGAGTAAACTAATTAACTCTGCTGCAGGTTAGTACTTGTCAACACAAGTACATGGAGTGCTGCAATGCATGTGTAGACACTGATGGGGTTGGCTGGGATACAAGGATGCTTCACTATGGGGGCTGCCTGCTAGCTAACTTCACACTGGAGCACCCTCGTGCTGCAGCCAGCCCCTCTGCAGCATGCTGATCCAGGTTGGAGCAGCCCCAGGTTGGCAGAGTGGCCCCCAGTACTCCCTGCCAGTTGGTGCTGCTCTGACCCAGCTTAATATGTTGCGGTCCCAGGCTCACATATAGACATGGTGTCCAGGAGCAAAAAACTCTGGTGTGACCTGCACCAAAGCTTATTCAATCACATTAATAGTTCATGTAGATGCACCCTAAATGAAGCAGCTCAGTTGTGGTGCAATGTGTTGCGGCACAGCTGATCTGCTTCTTTGGGTGAAACACATGTCATCCCCTGATGGTGTGGAACAAAGGATGATGTTATCTCCAGAGGTGGTTTTGGGTGAGTGCGGAAAGTGGAGCTTTCTCTGCTCAGCCAGATCTATCCCTTGTGATTGACTTTCCCTGCTTAGCTAAACTCATTCCTGCAATCATGGGAGGGGAGGGAGTGGTGTCTACAACTTTCCTGCTTATGTGCCAAGATTCCCCAGGGTGTCTCTGGGGGCTTGAGGAGTTCTCAAACCCATTGATCACCTGCCTAGGTGATCTGTCTAGGTAGAGAGTGCAAGCAGCTCAGGCTATCCATACTTTCTTGCTGCAGGCCTAATAGACATCCACTACAATAAAGTGGCAGAGTCTATTACTACCTTTTGTTGTACAACTGGTTTTCCTTTGATGTGGCACAACATCTATTTGCTCACAATTTGTGCCACCATAAAATGTGACATCAGGTGAAATCTGTTTCCACCCTGAGAAAACATTTTTCCTGGAACTATTTCAAGTTAATTGCCATTGTGTATGTAAACAATTGTGCCCCCTCCTACCTCCCTGCCTAGCTTCTTTTGATAAGAGTCGAAGTCCAAGACAGTCAGATTTGAGATAAACCCTACATCTGTTTTTACCTTTAGTTTTTCTCATAGGTTGGAATGTATAAAGCTCATCTCTCTCATACATGCCAAAATTCATAAATCACTTAACTTGGTAGTTAGATGTCTTCATGTCAGAATTGTACCTAGAGGGAACTATGCTGCTTGTTGAAAATAAAACTGATAGTGCTGTACACTGGTAGGGATAAAACTTTGAAATACAGTCCTGGGATAAAAAAGAGCCTGTACAATGAAGACTCTGCCAGTAAAGAAATGTAAGACCATTCTGACAATAATATTAGTATAGGTATACCAAAAGACTACAAAATGATATGCGTGTAAACATATATTAGATGCATTATGCAGAAGTGTAGCAGTCTTTCTACTTATTTCCCTGGGTCTTGGACCCAGTAGCATAACTAAGGGGCTGATCAGGGCACTGGTCCTGGTCCTGGTTGCCACTTTTGTGAGGGGGCACACAAACAGCCACCACTGCAGCAACAGCTGTTTGCACTGTTAAGATTAGCATGACTGCAGCCAACACTACCCCATGTATCACAGCTGCCCAAAGCCCAGAGCTGTACTGTTCTGCCTCTGCTTGGACTAGATCCTTGCTTGTATTATGTGAGAATTAGTATGTTACCATTGTATTAAAAATGGAATCAGTATTCCATTTCTGGACAAAAAGACAGTTTAAGTTGTGCACATAACATGAAATCAGGAATTATCAAGGCTGTGAAATTTTAGGCCTCAATCTTGCAATATGATCTAGAAAACATCAATGAAACTCTACAGGGGACAAGAGCTAGGGACACACATTCAAAAAGCCTGAGCCTGAATTGATTCAATCTTTGCAGGTTAGTTCAATCTGGCTAGGCTAAATCAGTTCTATAACCAGACAGACATCCCAGAAATACAGGCACATGCTTGCAGTGACTCAGGCTAGAAGCTGGGGGGGAGGGGGGGCGGCATTAGAGCAGCCCTCCCTTCCCTTTCACAGGGCTGAACTTAGGGGGGCATGGCCAGGCTCCGGCAGGACACTGTATTTAGGGAGGGGTCCCCGCCTCCTTGATAACAGAGCATTTATCAGCTCTGTTATCAGAATTTAACAACCCATCACAAAACAAAGCCTTGCTCATTACAAGCTCTTCTTAAACAGCTTTTTCCAAAGGAAGGAATGTGGGGACATTACCATCTGAGATGCTGATTACCTTCAAATGCCCAAAGCGGACACTGTCCTGTCTGCCTTACACAGCATTAGCTAGCATACCACATGCTGGCTACAGTCTGTGCTGTGGGAGGGAGGAGAAAGGGATCTCTGCTTAAGCGGTGAGTGGTAAGCGGGGCACAGGAAAGCCAGGCAGACCCTGTTATGCCTGCAAGTCTCTGCCAGACCTCCAGCCAGGGAGCAGAGGGGAGGGGCCAGCCCTGCTGTGGAGCAGAGAGTACCGCCCAGCCCAGAGAGTATGCTGGGATGCTGGGCTTGTTTGGTTTAGTTTAAACCAGAAAAGGGTCTGGGACAGACATTGCATAAACCAGTTTGACCCAAATCAGTTAAGTCTGATATACATTCAAACAGGTTTATCTCAGACTGGGTTCAGCCATTTTCAAACTGGTTTATGTGCACTGAACATCTGTTCTGTTACAGGTTTAAACCAGTTTCTGATCACTTAAACCAGTTTGTGTGTAATGTCTGTCCCTAGCCCAAGAGTTTTACTGCAAAGATTGGATGATAGGATATTCTCAGTATTTTTTAACGGAACATACATGTCCAATGGCAGATGGATTCCATGAAATACTGATGCATGCATTTCATTTGTGTTTTATGTCCTTTATTGCTTTCCTTCCCCCCACTTCCCTCCAACCTTTCAGCCTACATTCAAATAGCCAGATTCTATCTGGATAACACAGAGCTATTCCACTGTCTATGCTATGATTGCACTGGGGTAGATTAGAGTGTAGAGCCCACAGCCTACATTTCATAACGAACTCCACATACTGCTGTGTGTTGCACCGTAAAGTTATGGATACAGAAGCACAATTTACTATTCCGCGCTCCCTATCTCACCAAGAAACATGAAAAGGCCTTTTTATTCCTGTCATAGCATTGTGTGTCACTTTAAAGACTTTCAGTGCTGGTGAATTCCAAATAAAGTTTTAACTGCCAATTTATTAGACTCATGCAGTCTTTAGGTAGCAGAGAAGTATTACAGTTTGGGTTATATTGTTACTGAAATCAGCAATAATTCCTCCTTTGCACAGAGGCCATTTCCCATTCTTTAGGGATTTCACTGGTGAAAAGAGAGAATGTAAAAATAGATACGCTTAGTTCTGCAATTATATCAGAAGCCATGTTAAAAAAATCAGGTTTAAGCATACCTATTGATTGTTAATGGATGTAGGATCAAACAGTCTCCTTATGGCTTCTCTGTTTTGTGTGATTTCTGTATAAAGCAATGGGATATGACAAGCCAACTTCCATACCTCAACGCATGCACTTCCATACCTCAACGCATGCACACATACACAAACAAACATATACATGCACACACACACACACACACACAAAATGGTGTCACGTTTTAAAATAACATTTGAAGTTTGGAAATTAATCTTCTTAACCATTTAGCTTTCCAAGTCATTTTCTCTCATTACCCTGGTCTGCCTCCTCCTCTTGAAACAGTTTTTAATACCTGGCACTCAGCTGATAAATGTTGGTTTTAGTTTCTCTTATATATGTCTTTGATTTAGTTACTCTGCAAGGTGCTTTCGGTCCAGTTTCTGTGCCACAAAATAAAGAAATGTCCTTATGTTGCTAAGAGGACAAGTACATGTAAAGGAAAACCTTACATTTTTAAAGAAGACTTAGAATCACCTCTGACTGCATCAAAGATAGTGTCTTTTTGTTGCATATTAGCATTTAAACACAGATAAAGTAGAGCTGTTATATTGCATAGGGGAGTAGTCCCCAAACCATGGTTTGCCGTTACTGGGTACTTCTACACATGAAATTAATCCAACACAAACTCTGACACAGTTCATGCCAGTGTTTATTGCTCCTGAGCACTGCCTTTACATGTACATCCAAGAGCACAGCACATTGAGCTGGGGCGGTACAGCCCCAGTTGGCAGGAGGTCCAAGGGTTCAGCCTGCAAGCCTGGGACTGCTCCTGGTAGGAACACAGCATGCTGTGGAGGGTCTGGCTGGGGCACAAGGGTGCTGCAGTATGGACCCAGCTAGGAGGCAGCCTTGCACTGTAGTAGCCTCATGCCACAGCCGACATGTACATTGCAGCAGAGTAAAAAACTCTGCCATAGAATAGTACTTGTGTTGGACAGTACTATCTTATGGTGGAATGAATTAGTTTACCCCAACCTAATAGCACTTCACGAGTAGATGGTGACATTTTACTGTAGAGCTAATTTGGCTACTCTGCACTAAGCATCTCGTGCAGATGCCCCCACTGAGAAGTAAAAGAAGTTAATACTGAGATTGGTAAGGAAAACAAAGCTAATTGCTCCATAATACAGCCGATGGGCCATTAAAGTTTGGGAAGCAGTGATTCAGGGACTAGCATTATTGAGAAGCAGAAGAAGTTATTTGGGGTGCCAGAGAGCTGTACTCTTTGCACTCTCGCCTAACTACAAGTCCATCTTTTCAGTGTGTAACATTCTCTATGATCAACTGTTCCTCCCATGCATGCATCAGTGGATATTTTTCCTTGAATCCCTCTTGAAAGTCACTCAGGCGGTCACTAGGAATGATGTTAGGGCACATCAGGCTTCAAAACAGATCCCTGTTACACCAGAAGGGTAAAACAAGGTAGGGGGAGAGCTTAGTTAGAAAGCGGACATAATAGGTAGGCAGTAGGGGCAGGCAATATGCCTGGAGACTTTGTAGTACTCAACAAATGAATGTTCACCAGGATGCCGAATCAAACTGTGAAGAGGATTCCTGCATAGTCCTACCTTCCAAACAACTGTGGCATGATTTGCTACAAGTTCTGTATGATTCACCCTCACTCACCACCTTCTCAGCAATGATGTGCACTTTTCACCTTTGTTAATCAATATATTTCTTTTCTTCCCCATTCATTTCCAGGGGAGCTGGTTAGTCAAAAACAAAGCTCAGTGCTAGTGAGAGAAGAGGACTAGGGCAATCCATAAACTGCTTTTATTGTTTGTAACACAGTTTAGATAACATTACAGAGCCCATTTCTTCCCAGAGGATAAATGGATCAGAACTTGGGTTCATTCTCCATTTAAAAGTCATCTGTGATCTAAAAACTGTAAGTGAAAGAACATATTCTACCAATACTAATGCGACTTCAGTTGGATGTTATAGAAACCATGCTACTTTGGATGGAAAGATTTACAGTTTCACAGAGCACTGTCCTATGTACTTAGCCTGTATATAAGATGCTCATTTCAGGTGAACAGCCATGCAATCTTTATTCAGGTATAACTTCTCTACTGAGCATGTGAATTTTTCAGAGGCTTAATAAAGTTCTGTCTTTGAACATAAAGTTCTCTCTGTAATGGTACTTCCCCCGGTTTACCCAGAGAGCTCTTTACCTTCTAAAGACTGAGGGCACCAGGCTTACATCAGCAATCAGTTCGGTGAGCTGCACTTGCTAAGATCACTAACCATTCCTCATTGTCATCCAAGAGGCCAAACATTAATCAGAGAAAAGGGCTCGTCCATCACAATTTTTCAGAAGATGTTCGTTATGTGGCAACTGGTCAGGACAACCTGTGATAGTGCAGTAACCAAAGAAATAAATGAAACCATGAAGGTTGAATACTGATGATAAATCAAGCCAGTCAATACAATCAGGCAAGCTCTGAGACTGGTTGCGTGCTTGTGTTCCACACCAAGGTCTCATTCACATAGCTGTCATTTGAAATAATGTATTGATTATACTGCTGAGAAAAGCAGCTCAGGTTAAGAAAGAGAAAAAAACAAAAACAAAAATAGACTCTTTCATGAGCAAAAGATGGGCTGAAATGTTTCAAAATCATTTTTTATCATTTTTAGGGACTGGAGCTTGCTGCTTGATCAATAATGGACCAGGTACCTGAATTCCGCTTACTCAACAGAACCATCCAGTAGAGGGAACTGGCTTATGTAAAAGGACCTCCTTCTGGCCCGGGACCTATTCCCTGTATTGTACAATCACTTCCTGGTATAGCTGGATCACATTTTGAAAAGTGTTAAGGTGCCTGAGGATGCAGAGAGCTACATCATGGGAGTCCCACATATACCTGGGAAAGTTTGACCCCTACACCTCCTGCTTAAGTGCTTTTGAAACCCCACTAGGTGACATTTAGATATTTAAAGATGCAGGTAGTAACATTTTAAATACCTGGGTGCTTAAGTATTTCAGACCCTCTGCCCTTTTCAGTTTTGAACAGTGAGGTGGGTTTTTTTTCTTTTTTAATATAGAAAAAAATTAGCAAATGTTTGCATACATTTCAGATGAAATCACTTTCTGATGGGGATGGGGGGAATGAGAAAGAGGTGATTATCCACTCGAAGTCTTTCCAGAAGGGAGGCGACTTGACAATTTTTGCATGTGGTCTTGAGCTCTATAGAAGGCCCAGGGCATGTTTGAGCTGAATGCTGCCTCTGTTGCATCCCAGTACAGGGTTACACCGTAGCTGTTATACAGTGCAAGGCCTAGGGCCTCTCTTGGCAGGGATTTGCTTTTTGGTCATCATTTGTAGCATAAGCCAGCAATTCCATGAAGCCAATACACATTTTATCGTTCCACATTGGGCATGGATTAAATGTTTATGCTGTCCTGGAAGGAGTGGAGACCAAGCTAGGCTGTCAATTATATCTATGCATGTTTCGTGCACCTATTGATTGGTAACTAAAATCAAAATGGGCTGAAACACTCTCCTGTGCCCCAAGGTGGTTTTATGGCTCCCCTGGTATGTCATCAATTATTAACACATTGTTCGACCAGATATGATATTTTTAAAGATGCCAGTATCCCATTAAGTTACACTCATATTCACTCTTTTTCCTTTGCCCATCTTCATACAACACACAGATTTGCTTTAAGTTCTCTCCTTTCACTATTCAGTAAGCACAAAGGGGAGTTAAATTTGCCTCATGACAATGTCCGAGTCCTATGGCATTGAAGAGAAGTCCTGAGCTGGCATAAGATTGCCAGAGAGAGTCCTGCCCTGGTTGCCCATAGATTCTCCTGAGCACAGAAGGTCTGAAGTGTGACGTATTTTGGCAATCCTGCCAGGCATAGGGGCAAGGCTCGGGGTAGCTATATTTGTTCAAAGTGGGTGGAACATTTCATGGAGATAAGTCTAGAGCTGGTATGGATTCTGACTTTTTTTTCTCAGCCTGTCAGCATCTTACTCCACCACTAATCCCATTGCCCACATAATTCTACCAGACTTCTTTAAGCTTGCAATAAAACCACACAGATACTGAGGCAGTACCATGCAGAGAAAGAACTCCTCTGTTTTCAATATTTCAAAGAAAATGAAGTGCCCAAAAGAAGACTATGCATTGAAAATTTCTCCACTGATACCAGCTTCTGGGTTAGGACACATTCACAGAGATGAATGCATCGCAACTTGAGAAATGGGCATGCTAGCACATTCAAGAGGGTCATGGATAAGCATAAGTGGGCACAACTCATCAACAAAGATAATAGATCTCAGGCCTGCAGGTTTAAACTAAGGTTACTGACCGTTCATAAATAAGTTGGCCAAAAAGTAATTGCTTTGTATTTCAGAGGTGGCAGGAGTACGAGTTCATATTCTCAGACCCAAGGCTCCCACTATCTCTTAGACATTTGGATGCCCTGGTAGGCTAACCCCATAAAGTCAAGCTGTCCTGATTTTTAAAAAAGTGCGAACACATGGTACAACCCCTAATACCTTCCCATCTTTGCTCCCTACCACAACAGCAGCAAATTTACCCCTGGGCATATCAAGCACCTTTTTCTCTCCTTTTCAGCTGCCTGCATCTCAGTGTGCAGCTGGCTCGTTCCTCTCACATCATTATGCACAGCCTGCTCATTTGTTTATAGCTGCCAAGGTGCTTTTTGCTCCAGGTTTATGCCTCAAGCTTCACCTCCCTGTTTAAGCAGCTGTAACCTTGGAGGTTTAGTTCCAGATGAGATCTAATGCTGGAAAGTGCCTCCTTTTTAACAAGCCAAGCATAGAACAATTCTCCTGACAGTGGGTAGTTTTCATTTTGTGTGTGCGCGCGCACACACATGCATGTGTGTACATACACATGTGCATGTGGTGGGGAAGGGAGAATACTTCACAACAGGGGGTTGGGAGATTTCAGCACTGGTGAAACCACACTTGAACTTGAACTACTTGGCCTCACACCTAGAACTTAGCACAAATACTGTTTTTTTGGCTGTTTTCTAATATATAAAGGATTGTGTACTGAATAAAACTACACAGTGGTGCCCTTGAAAAAGGGCATGTCTGCAGGTGTCAGTATTCTGAGATGTTTGCACGCTGGCTTAAGAAACAGATTTAAAGCTTGTACAATATCCACAAATGTCACACGCAATTGTCAAACCTTCAGCTGCTTGTGAGGATCACATCTTACTTGCTTACCAGTAATGTGCCTTAAATAGGAAGCTTAGAGAAACATGAAAACAGCCACAAATGCTCTTAAAGTCTAAAGTCACCAAAGTAAAATGCAGCTTTCCCATAACTAAAGCTTTTGAATCCACTGTATACATTGCCTCATTTTGTAGAGCCACATTTTGCTATCCATACCTGGTGTTGTAAGGAGTGCCTCATTCATCATTTAATTACTGCACAGTCTTTAGGAAAGGCTATTTATAAGATTATCCATCTTCCTTCAGCTACATTATAAAAAATACCTGAATATAGAAATCCAGCAGCTACAATACTTTATTTTTTCCCTACAGTGAGCCTGCATCATTATTCCCCCCCCACAAAGTTATAATCGCACAGCTCCTCCTCAGACATTACTCCAGGGACTTTTTCAATTTGCAAGACCTTTCCTCCTTTAGTAGGGAACATGCTAACATATCACCACCTGGGGAGCTCACCTGAGCTACTAATTAGGAACAGCTTATGCTCTGGGCAGCTGTCAGGGGTCACATTTGTTATTTCATACATTAAGCAAGGAATTTATAGCATTAGAGAGGTTGAGCAGCAGCTTCACATTACATATTTCCTCTTAAGAGAAAGTGCAGGAAATTCTCCACTAATTTCCATAACCAGCAGCTTGGAAGCATTTTCTCTACTACTCATATGCATGGATTGGGAATGATAACTAGCATAACTATTGTGACATTCGGCATATTCACATGGTGAAAATTAATCTTCATCTTAGGACAATGGAAACAAGTGGATCAGAATTTTAATGCAGTTAAAACCCTGCCAGCTGGGAAAGGTTGGGCAAGCGTCTTCAGCTTATGACCAATCTTGCCCATTGCAGCTGGAGCTGAGTGTGTATATCTGAGAAATGCTCAGATACCAGCTATGAACTGACTGCCCAGAGGAGTTTTCCATCTATGGACTCCTCTGTGAAACCCTATGAAATATGAACTTTCATTTCTACCCAGGAGAACTTCTACAATCTTTTCTCCAATGCCTGATGAAGGGTGTTTGTGCCCAAAATCTTTCAATTAAAGAATTATTTTTTCAAAAATCTTGTCAGTCTAATAAAAGATAACATCTCTACTACAAGTCATGATTGCCTTTTCCTTTAGACCCATATGGCTACAACCTGGATACCAGACAGGTACTTCATTACATTTTCTCTAGATAAATGTGTGTAATTTTAAATTTAATTCTGTGTTTCTACTTTTTGAACTCTTAGGAGATAGCCCCTTGTGGGCATAGCTTTGCTAGTGGCCTGAAGACTGAGCAAAGGGAGACATCTCAGACATAGTAATCTAATGGGAAGCAAGACAGGTATGCTTCTTGCTAAAATCTTTCCTATTACAAGAGTGGTTTGGATCATCTTACTAAGCAAGCATATTGAAATCCAAAGAGCTGCAAAACTACTTCCATTCAATGGTCTCTATTTTCACACAAGGAAGTGGTAAATAATTGTGCCAAGTACCTCGAAGTCTGCAACTGATGGAATATTTTGAAGCATGCAATATTTGAGACGCAGCTTGCTTCCAGGCTGTTTACCTGAGTCACTGATTCCTGGTCTAACGGTGAATTACAACTATCCGGTGGAGTAGGATCTGTCTGCTCCCCTATGCACATTTCACTGCAAAAGTACACTTCAGTTCAAGGAGAAATGGCTACTGACAGCACTGCAGGGTCTCAGAAGACAGGCAGTTAAATACAAAATACATGAACCTGCTAGTCCAGAGTTACTCATTTACTCTCACTTGGTGTACAAATATGCTCCATGTCACCTGTTTCCACATGGTAAAAATAAAAGTACTAGGGCCAAGAAGGATATCCTTTTTAGGTACCCCTTGGACACTCAAAGCAGCTCTTTCCAAGTCCTCCCCCTGCTCCTGAACAGATCTCATAGCAGTGTTGGGGTTTCCTGCTGTGGAAAGGAAGGTAGAAACAGAGGTGGGCCGATCCACTGAAGAATGGAGCTCTTAACTGTTGTGGAGCACATAGGTGCACCAAGGACCCCAGAAACTAGAGATACCCATGGCTGGAGATTGAACGTCTCTTCTGTATTTGACCAGGAGTGTGTGTGGTGAGAGAGAGGGTGGGATATCTGTATAGCATGAATGACGTGTGGCCCTGGAGGCTGGGGGGGGCATGGTGACCACCCACAGGCGGGGGCAGATGTAGCGGTGACAAGTGGTGAGCTTCCTCAGGTGGCTGCAGCAGTGTCAGTGGGGGGGGGGGGGCGGGGGCAGCAACTGCAGATGCTGCCAGCAGCAGTGGCAGCAGCCTATTGCAGGGGGTGCACATGCACCCACATGCATCGCCAATGCTGTAAAGAGGGAGGGACATCTGTGTAGAGGGAAGGACCAACTGTATAGCTGGGAGAGATGTTGGACATGTTTCGAGACCCAAAGTACCATTCTTTAGGTCTGTTGCCTTCGCAGCTTGAAGTTAGTGCCTCTTTAACATTGATGGCCTTCCTATCACAGAAGAGGGAAGAGGAAATGGACAATGAACATACCCATCCCCAAGTGTGGAATTAGGAAATTCTTTCCCACATCCTGTAAAGGGAGAGTGGTACTGGGAACAAGCTAATGGGTGGATTTATGCCGTACTCCTTTTTCTCCTTCCTCCCTGCAGTGCAGTATAACAGCAGACATTGGAGAGAGGCTGGCTGTAGACAGCAATGGTGAGAGCTAAGACATTAAGAGCTTGGCTGGTAAGCTTCTGGTTGAAAAGGACTTCCTAATTTGCACCCTTTCCCCATCTAAAACAGTTAAAGTGCTATTTGTAGGGGAAGGGGAGGGCCCAGTTCTGCTTCAGATATAAAGTAAAGGAAAAAGAAAGGAAGAAAGAACAGTCTTCTTCCCCTATAGCTTTATTTATTTAGTTGATTTATATACTGCTCTGTCCAAAAAGCCTCAAGGAAGTCTACAATAAAAACTGGAAAAATGATAAAGAAAACAGCTAAAATATTAAAAATAAAATGGTAAGTTAGAAAACAACTCCCCAGTCAACACCCAACATCCCACCTGCTAAAAGTTATCCAAAAAAGAAGTTCTTCCAAAACATGCCCAGGCTCTGGCTCTGACAGGTCTCAAGGGGGAGGGCGCTCCAAAGCGGAGGACTGAAAAGACCTCCTATGTTTTTTTTTAACAAGTGACCTTGCAAGAGGCTACCCTCACCTAAGGTTAAGGATTGGTTGGAAGATAAAGGAAAAGGCCCAGACCAGCTTAGGGATAAAGTGATCAGCTACCGCCCAAAGCAGAAAACAAAGCCTAGAGTTGCCCAGCAGACAGCAAGATAACACATGGGTGGGTGGAGTATTGAAAACACCCTTCACCCTTTTTTATATGGTGTATACTTTTCATTTACAGACAAACCCTCACTTTAAAAAAAAAACAAAAAACCGAAAACAAAGTGCAAGTGTGGGTTATACCGATATAAAGGCCTGGCAGGAGAGCTTCCCTCTTACGTGCTGGTTAAACTGATTTTGCTTTTACTAAATTCATTTCAGTGCTGCCACATTAGAGCTTCCTACTAATTTAGTATGATCATTTTTAACTTACTAAGCACCTTGTATAGACAAGTCCCACACATAAATTTACTATTTGTTAGTTGGATCTGCAACGGAATATTTGCTAGAAAGTCCAATTCAGCTACCTCAGGTATGATTTCTAGCAAAAAACCATTCATTTAAGCTCTTCCTCATATTATTGGCATTGCTTTCTTCCTCATGTACATAATAAAAATGAATCTATTAATCTTCCGCATGCTTTTCTTCAGAAAGAAATGAACAGGAACATTTTAATTTTCAATCAGCATTTCTGGTGCATGAACACAATTAAATACCATGAGACAAAATATCTGCTATAGCTTCAGGGTACAAAGTGAAACTATATGAATAAATAAAAAGGCCAATGAGTGAATCATAAAAAACATATACCTACACTAGAGCATCTTCTTGAAAGAAGAAATTCAGAATAATTGTGAGGTCGACATACAACTGGGTTTGTATGTGAGTGCATACGTGTCCAGCCTGCAGATACCATACCAGCAAAAAATATCCGTTTTCATTTATGGAAGAAGCATATATAAAGCTTAACACACTCTACTGAGACTTTAACCTGAAATTTTAACTAACAATGAAGCAATTAACCTAAAATCAGGGTAAAAAAGCTATACATATTATAAGTGGGACTGATACCACTGCCTGGTCTTTTGGTTGTCTGATATTTTCCATTATTAAGCCTTTATTTCAGTTGCTGTTAACCTGGCAAAACGGTAACTGCTGGGATTAAATTTTCCAGACCTGAGGCTTAGCGCTGGGGGAGGGAGGGGGACGGTTGTTTTGTTTTGGTTTTTTTAACTATATCAGTCAAAAATGTTCTGCTGCTTCCAAGAAAAATGTTTGAGGAAATACATAAAAAAGATTCTGGTGACATTTTCTTTGAAAGACTAAGACTTCCAAGCTTTGGAGAAGAGCCGTACAATATGGCAGGGACAAAATATGTCATGAGACATATCTGGCATGAGACAAATCTGGAAAATCTAGAATCTGGCTTTTTTGTCACCTATATTTGGCAAAATTATAAAACTGAAAAATTCCAGTTTATTTAGTAGAAATTTAACATATAGCAGCTAACTTTCCTGCAAAATCCCTCCTTTTTGAACAAAGTCTAGCCTGAGCATTAGCAGGACTTCCCCTTCAAATTCAGCTCTGAGGTGTTGTAGAATATGCCAGTACAGGTCCCTTAACTGAGAGGAAGGAACTTCTCTCCTGTAATTTTGGTGACCTCCCCACAAGGTCAATGCAACCTGGATGAGAGTACTGCCTGACTTAAATGCATAGTAGGACAAGAGCCAATGTCTGAGGCAAGTAGAATGGGATAAAGAATATGGTGCAGGAAGAAAAACAGCAAAAAGAATCTGGAGCGAGGGTGGACCTGACTTGGAAGAAGACTGGGAACCATTCAGAGAAATGGTGGGGAGATTGAGAGGTTCTGAGGATTCAGGAGACAGGTATCGGTAGCCAATGTAGCAAAGGGAAATGTGGAGACAAACTGCAGAGGAAACTAGGCAAAAAAGCTGAGACCAGAAGCTGGAGAAAATGCTGAGCTTAGATGAGGAGTCCAGGTAGTAATAGAAAGAAACAATGTAGACAAGAAGGAGCGGGGCTCGAAGTCAGAATGGGGGAGAGAAACAAGCTAAGGAGATAGAATAGATTAGGGTTGGTCTGCGGCTGGATCTGGTGCATGGGGTTGGACCAGTGTACAGGGTCATGTTGCAACCAGATCCAGTATATGGGAGCACATGAGATCACACCCATGAACCAACTCCACACACCAACCTCATGCTAGATCTGTCCCATGGGCCAGCCCTGTATCACTCACGTGGCCTTCAGGACCAGAAGGTTGGGCACTACTGGGTTAAAGCATCTTTATCACATCTGATCAAGTAGGTTGTTGCCTATGAAAACTCATGCCTTTCTGAAACTGTTAGTAACATGCTGCCATGCCCTAACTTTTGCCAAAAATATCAACAGTAATACAGTTCAGGTCTTTATACAGGCAGTCAGTAACAGAAAAACATCACACACTGTTGCTATGTTTCTTTCCTTTATTTTTGAACTACATTAATTCATTCATTGAACACATTTTGCAGTTGCATGTATTATAAAAGCATCGTTATACAGTTTATCTATCTTTGCAGAAATGCTTTAAAAGACAAATCACAATAGAAATTTGAACACACACACGCGCACACAGAAACTGTATGAAATGGAACATATTTAAACCTGCCTATTATATTTCAGACTCTTTAGAAAATTGTTTACCATATATTTCTTCTTCCCTGAACCTAGACTACTTTTCTGTCAAATCTATTTCACAGACAGACTTTGTAGTAAAACATTTTCTCAGTGGGAACAATTGTAATTCTCTGTCATTTCTTCATATTCCCCTTTTCAGGCATAGATTTTATTTATGACTAGATAGAGCTGGAGGTCTGTGAAGATTGTTTCACAATTTATAGATGTTTTAGATTTTTATTAAAGATGTATTTATTTTACTGAATGGATATACCATTTCAGCACCGCTGAAGATAAAATGCACACATTTAATAAAATGTCCATTAGTCATATTATGTTCATTAAAACTTGGTCATCAATAGACAATACTCAAAGTCACTCTCTGGGTCTTTTAAGTTTATACCAAACGTGTAAAAATGTTTATATATTATACAGTCTCTGGTTTTTTTAAAGGTGACATTTTCTAAGGTACAAGATCACTATGAACAATGTATAATCAGATAGTTTTATAATAAATAAAAATAAGGACAATTAAAAAATATATATATATTTTGCCAACCCTTTAATATCTTCAGATATCATCAACGTGAAGCATTCCATAATACAACCTTCGCTAATTTCTTCTGACTTCTGGCCTATACCTTGATTAGTTGCCTAGTTATATAGTTAAATTATGAATTACAAATTATTTTTGGAATATGTTTCTAATAAGAGATAGAGAATCAATCAATTATATACATGTCTTATCATATGGCTTTATGTCCAGTCTGAAACAGGGCCAAATCTCCCATACTTACTTGTTCTTTAAAGGCCTACAAATGCTTGAAAATGGCAATAATGGCAGAATATGCTATTTTATTTTTTTAATTGCCCTGTGACATGGGGCAGAAAATATCACTAGTTCTGCAAGCAGCATTAATCAGCTGCATCAATCTGTTACAGTAAACACTAAAGCGTCTCCATGATTTAGGAGAGATTTTGGAGATTATCTATGCCATGTTTCTATGCAGGGCTGGCAAGGGATGTTTTTGCACATTCCCCGCTCACAACCTACTGCCAGCAGACCAACTACTGGGAGAGGAGAGAAAAACAAGAAGAGAAAGAGATGGTTATCACTTTCATTTTTGGTGAGAATATCTTGATGTCCTCGTTTTGCTGCAAATCAATTATGTCCTTCTTAGAGAGAGGTAGCTAGCCATGTTAATCTGAAGTCAGGCAAAAAGCAGGACAGGATGGTACCTTAAAGACTAACTCATTCAGAAAGGCATAACATTTTGTAGGCTACAGCCTACATTGTGATATGCTATGAATCCCATCCATGCACCTAAAGGCCTTGTTACACATTAATTTTAGGCAGCTCCTGGAGCTCTTAACCCTGAGCTATCCACTCATCAACACCTGAAACTAGTTTTAAGCACACTTTAGGCAGCTTAAAGGTATGCTACTCCAAGGCAGGTTCTCTCTGATTTGTGTTCACCAGCTGTTCCCCGCAGATGAGCTGCCCAAGTTTCAGTCCTCAAGCATCCCAGGATGCAGTGTCTCCTCCTTTACCCTCCTGTTCTGTGTGGCCAGACCTTTCACTCTCTGAACCATAGTGCCCAGGGAGTGGTTCTAACGCTAAGCCAACCCCTCCCTCCCACTACCAGGTATGCAACCCCCTCCAAACAACCAGCAGAACACATGCCAGGTTGCAGGACCTAGACATTGCCAGGACTGGGGTCTAGATGGAGTGTGGGGAAACAAGGTAGAAGCCAGGTTGGGTCTCCATGAGCTGGGGCTTCCTTCCTGGGGCAGGGCCAGTAGCTCCTGCAGAAGCACCTTCCCTCACTGTTCCCACCTCCCAGCCACCCCAGGAAGCATGACCAGTACTGTAACATCCCAATCCCAAATCCAAATTCATTAAAGCATGAGACCTTCTTTCATTTATTACTTCTTTATTTCTTTTTACTTTTTTTTTTTTTTTTTTTTACTTCTTTTCATTTTATCCTTCAGTGGCTGACTTCCTTCATTTCCCCACATTTTCCCCATCCCCATTCCCTTTCCATTTCCCATTTCATTATAAACCTCATTCCATTAACTCTCCACCTCCCAGCTTCATGTTCTCATTCCACCCCCGGCCCCTGCAAACCATCTCTCACCCCTCTACCACCTAGAGCAGGCATAGAAGCCTGCCCTGGCTTATCAGTCCTGTAGTGGCAACTCACAGCCATAGCTCCTAGTCAAGCCTTGCTCAGCTCTAGTCTAGTGGCAAGTTACAGCTGTACAGGTAGGGGACAGTCAGAGAAGGTTTCTAGCCTCAAGGTGTGACTGCTCCAAACTCAAGTTAGCACTAACACCGATCAACATTAGAGCACTTCACAGTGCAATGTGTAACAAGGCCATAAGAGATATACTATTCATAGCATCTGATGAAGTCGGTTATAGCCTATGAAAGCTTATGCCTTCCGCTTAGGTGCAAGTCTTGCTTTTGTGTCTGTTTGGCTAAGATATTCCTCCTCCTGAAGGGGAATATAAACACATGGAACAGTGTTGGGACTGAGACATGTTCTGTCAACATAAGATAGACTCCAGGATAGACTTTGCTTCATATGGTACCTTCTCAGTATACAGATCCAAGTGTCCAGAGCTTTTCTAAGTTTGGCACTCTTAAAATGAAGACAGCCTAAATAACAGAGGGAGGAATTCATGAGAAGCAGTGCTGTCCTGCAGGAGACCCTGAAAAAATAGAGAGACAGATTCAGGCTTATATGGCACAATTTGAGGCTGTCCTTATCATGAAAACCTTGTGGTTTGCAGCTTCTGCATAAGTATTTATAAAAAAAAAAAAATACTCCTGGAAGAGTATTAAAACTTTACAGAAATCACAATGGTTTGGAGTACAATGCTGTTTGACTTCACAAACATTAAGTTAATGGCCTGAAGATGTCAACAAATGGGCAATACCACAAGTAGTCTGGAACATGTGTTTTGCTGCAATAAGAGTAAAAATGGTCTAGTGGGTTAAGGATAGGGCTAACTGCCAAAACAACTTGGTTGCATTCCCAGCTCTCTCATTCCTTGTATGACCTTGGTTAAGGCAGTTGATTTTTTTGTCTTTTGATTTGTAAGACAGGGTTAGCATGACCTTTCCCAGGAAGTCTAACATAGGGACTGATTTATTAATCAAAAGATAGAACACATGAGAAAAGTTAAGAGTTTATAACTTTGCCACTTTACACTTGAAATGAAATATAATAAACCAATTTCAACGCCACACCAGCTAGATAGGAAATACATCCAGTATAAATAGAACCACTCATTGGTCCCAGGAAATGAAAACATAGTGGTACAAACTCAGGTATTTAAGGAAACCCAAGGGAAAATCCATATTCACACTTGCTGTCGGGTTGTGTGATGGAGAATTTCTGCAATTACATAGAAGAGAAAAGAAAAGTTTTCTCAAGGGCATAATAATAATTAATACTCAACCCTGAGATAGCAACTTACATTTACTGTAAACACATTGTTTACTAAATTATAAGTCTTTAAACATATTTGAGTTGAGCAGGTGCAACTTAAACTGATGGGTGAATGGAGATAAAAAATAATCATTGGTCTTTTGAATCATGTTTGGCATATTGTATAGAATATATATGAGCCATGCACTTTGCTATAATGGGGAGGCTGCTTAGTTGTATTTTTGTGACCTAGTGTGAGCTCAGTCTCCCAGCTTTTGCAGTCTCCCAGCTTTTGACCACTTTGAACATGAGATGAGCAACATGTCACTCTGGTTGCAAGATACAGTGCAGTGATTCTCATCAACCCTGGGGTGCTATGAGAACCACTTTTAAGGGTGTTGTATGGTGCCATACTAGATTATTGCTATTGGGTATATAAACACTTATACATGATTTACAAGATATGCCTATATTTATTTTTAATCCATAGGGTGTGTCCATACATCCAGGCACATGTGCTTGCAGCAGTTCAAATAACAGGGGCATAAATTTGTGCCAGAGATTTGTGACTCAGCACACGTACTTGAATGTGCACTTTGGTGTGGGGCAAATTGTGTCACTTGAAGCAAACTGACCCTACCCAGCTCCTCCTAGATCTTCAGCCAGGGGGAGCTGGAGCCACACACCATGAGGCCAGGACAGCTCCATGCCTCCACATGGGGCATTCAGCACTCCAATGGGGAGCTGCAAATGGTGGTATGGGTGCTGCAACTCCCCGTGGTTCCCAATCCACAGGCCATCATGCTGGGTGGGCTTTGTGCCACTGGAGTGCTGGAAGCCCCACGTGGAAGCACACAAGCCCCGCGCGGAAGCACACGGGTGTGTGGGGGGGTGTGTGTGTATAGAAAATGTAGAGAGCTAATACATTTTTAATGTATAAAAAGATTACTTGTGGCTAAAACATTAACAGTTACCCTGGATTCAGGCAAAATAGAAATGTAAAATGTATTATTTGGAAATGCTGTATGATTTTTCAGTACAAAAACCTAATGCAATGAACAAGCGAAGCATAGCGCAGGATTTTCTCTGTGTGCACAATATGAAGTTCAAAGTCATTGGAAAGGATGCTGCTGTACCTGAGAGGTATTCTAGGTAGTTTTTCATCCTTTTGGGGAACTAATTGCTTAATACACACATACCCCCCCACCCCCATATATATAAGGGGGGGGGGAATATACACATACATACACACACACCAGTGTGTTTCCACGCGGGGCTTCCAGCACTCCAGTGGCACAAAGCCCACCTAGCCTGATGGCCTGTGGATTGGGAACCACAGGGAGTTGCAGCACCCATACCACCATTTGCAGCTCCCCATTGGAATATATATACATATATATATATATATATATATATATATATATATATATAGTGAAAGCTGAGTTATCCAGCACCTTACAAGATGTCATGCTCTGTTAACTGGCATGCCGGCTTGTAGGGAAAAATGAAACTGGAAGTGCCCATCGTGGCACTTCTAGTTTTGCAAAGACCCCATGGCTTGAGGGAAAGCAGCCTGTGCTGCCAAGCCCTCACAGTCCGGGGCATAGCAGCCTATGTGGGTCCCCCCCCACCCCATCCCTCAGGGCCCATGGGGCCTGCGGGAGAGGTGGCAGTGCGGTGGGAGGGGCGGTGAGAACCCAGACATGGCGGCACAGGCAGCGGCCCGAACAGGGAAAGACACCTGTTTGGGCCACTCAGTTAACCAGCATATTTTGTTATCCAGCACCCTCCATTCCCCATAGGTGCTGGATAACAAAGCTTTTACTGTGTATATATAGCAAAGCATAGTACAGGATTTTCTCTATGTGTGCAATAGGAACATTGAAATTCAAAGTCATTGGAAAGGATGTTTCTGTGCCTTATATATATGGGGGTGGGGGGTATGTGTGTATTAAGTGTGAGTGAATTAAGCAATTACTTCCCCAAAAGGATGAAAAACTACCTAGAATACCTCTCAGGCACAGCAGCATCCTTTCCAATGACTTTGAACTTCATATTGTGCACACAGAGAAAATCCTGCACTATGCTTTGCTTGTTCATTGCATTAGGTTTTTGTACTGAAAAATCATACAGCATTTCCAAATAATACATTTTACATTTCTATTTTGCCTGAATCCAGGGTAACTGTTAATGTTTTAGCCACAAGTAATCTTTTTATACATTAAAAATGTATTAGCTCTCTACATTTTAAACTGAATGGCTAGATTTACTGAGCATAAGAATACGCCAAACTACTGAGAAGTGGCAGCAGATTGTCATTTTCTCACCTGCTCTATCCTATTACAACTAAGGAATTTACCTAGTAACAAAAAATCCTTGTGAACTGGCAGAATTCCTACTGGTACTGAGTGCTGAACTTAAATTGTCTGTATTCAGCACTTTAAAGTCTCCTTAAATCAAATGTGTACTATTAAAAACAAAAAAATATAAAATATTCATGCATTCCATTATTCTTTTTCTTAGTAATATTACAGCAATGCTATTTTTTTTAATCTTCTTTGATGTTAAAATAATGCCCTTTTTCATTCATTGACCTAGCCAAGACCTCTACCAAAACTTTTCACTATAATGTCCATACAGATTGAAGCCAGCCAGCATAAAACCTTGTATAGGGTATTGGTCCATACTACTATAAGCAGTAGCATAACTGAAGGTGAGCAACCAGGGCAGCTGCCCTTGGTACCACATTTTTGGGGGCAGGAGGTGCAAAGTGGTCACTGCCAAAATTGGTGGCTGGCTGTCCCACAGTTGCCAGCAACAGCACCCCATGGGTCACTGCTGAATATGACACAAAGCTGTCCTATTATGCTTCTGACTGGAAGTAATCTTAATAGCCATAATAGGATTTTATGCATCTCAGCATTTGCTAGTTGGCCCTTGTACCGGAGGAAAAAAAAATAGTATTCCTGTCGAGTATAGCACAATAAAATATATTTATTCAGCAGCACTTGATAAGGTAAACAAAAGGAAAAGTTTTAGGTGTTTTTACAGGAAACCTGTCTCCTTTTCATTTTAATTATGCTGCCAGGAACCTATTAAAGGTGTCTCAGCTGCAGTTTACAATATTCATGACAAAAAATAGCTTTGATAATACAGTCATAACATTAGCAGGGATTTAGTTTACTACTAATAAAGTACTTGCCAAAACAATTTATTTCAGGAAAAATGAACACACACACACACACACACACACACACACACACACACACACAGTAATTCTATTAGAAAAAACATCTGAAACACTCCAAGCACAAAATTTGGCTCCCTGAAGCAGTAACATACATGCAATGTTTTCCATATGCAACAGAAAAGTGTCATCTAGGATCTGTCATCTGAGTGAAAATGTAAGAAAATAAGTTACAAAAAATAAGGTAGGGATATAGAAAGCAGGGTAGCCCATAATACACCTCTAGGTTAGGTGCAATGCCTGATTTTGTTTTAGCTTTACCAACTGCTGCATTTTCCCTTATTCATTTGTAAGAGACAAGCACAAAAAAATCACATCTGCCCCTTCATGTAATGCTTCCCAAGATTTCAGGAGGACCCGCAATGGCACATAGCATACAAACATACATAAAACATACAGAGGTACATAGCATACATCCCTCTTCATACATAAAACAGAGGTACAGGTACAATTCAAATTCATAACATAACACAAAAGATATGAGCTGAGGAAAAAAGATGGAAGAGATGACTTGAGTTTATAGTAACCTGGTAAGTAATTATTTTGTTTCACATAAAATCATTAATTTAGTGTGTGTGTTTTAAACAACGTCTTTGTGTTCTGAATAGAAAATGTCCTTAGCAAAACTTGCACAATGAAAGAAAACAATTTTCCTGTCCTGGTTCCTGCCCAAGCTTGCTCAAGTTGCAGCCTTCCTCTGTATTGACTTCTATAAAGGAAGAAATCTGCATGTGAAAGAACATTAGGCTATGAGTTATTTCTTAATCCTCTTTTTTTTTTTTGGTGGTGGTGGGGGGGGGGGTTGGGGGGGTGTTCCTTGTCAGTTGCACTTTTTTTCATGCTGCTTGTCTTTAACTTTGCCTGTCAGAAGTTACCGGATTCTCCTATTGCCTGTTCCAATACTAATGCAAACACCAAGTTAGAACTTCTACAAGAGAAAACGTCTTGGGCTAGTGCTTCATTTTCCATTCAGGATCATCAAACCAGATCTAGAAATGGGATAATCTACAGTTTCATAGATTTCATAGATCTTTAGGGTTGGAAGGGGCCTCAGTAGATCATCGAGTCTGACGCCCTGCCTCGAGCAGGAAAGAGCGCTGGGGTCAGATGACCCCAGCCAAGTGCTTGTCCAGGCTGCTCTTAAAGACCTCCAAGATGGGGCAGAGCACCACCTCCCTTGGAAGCCCGTTCCAGATTCTGGACACCCTTACTGTAAAGAAGTTCTTCCTGACGTGTAATCTAAATCTGCTCTCATCAGTTTGTGGCCATCGTTTCTAGTTACCCCAAGGGGTGCTCTAGTAAACAGAGTAATTCCTATTCCTTGCTGCCCCCTCCTCCCAATGCATTTATAGATGGCCACAAGATCACCTCTTAGCCTTCTCTTGCAGAGGCTGAAGAGGTCCATGTCCCTCAACCTCTCCTCATAGGACCTTACCTGCAGGTCCTTAACCATACAAGTAGCCCTCTCAAAGTTATCCACATCCCTCTTGAAGTGTGGCACCCAAAACTGGATAGTGTACTCCAGCTGTGGCTTCACCAATGCCGTGTAGAGGGGACGTATCACTGCCTTAGATCTGCTTGTGATGTACCTGCTAATGCATGACACACTGCGGTCAGCTTTACTTATCACTTCCTAACATTGATGACTCATGTTCATCCTGGAGTCAACTATGACTCTGAAATCCCTTTCTGTTGCTGGGATGCTTAGAAAGTCATCCCCCAGTCTGTGTGTTGTTCTTTCTCCCTAACACTTTGCACTTATCTTAGTTAAACTGCATCCTATTCTTCTCTGCCCACTTTCCCAGCCTGTCCAAATCTGCCTGAATCCATTCCCTGCCCCCTCCCTGTGCGTTTACTTTGCCCATATTTTGGTGTTGTCCATGAAGAATTTGGACAAAGTGCTCTCCACACCATCATGCAAGTCACTGATGAAGATATTGAACAGCACTGGTCCCCTGCGGGACTCCACTGCCCACATCTTTCCAGGTCAATACCAATCCATCCACCACCATTCTCTGGGTGCATCCCATGAGCCAATTTGCCACCCACCTGACCATGTAATCATCTATGACACAGCCACTTAGCTTATTTATAAGAATGGGATGAGATACCATATCAAAGGCCTTTTTGAAATCCAAATAAATGACATCTACTATGATTCCTTCATCTATGCATTTGGTGACCTGTTAGCATGGAGATAAAGAGGATTCACCCAAAATTCTATACTTAAATAGTTCTTATGTAACTTCCTTACACATCCACATCCATAAACAGGTATGCACAAAGAATAGCAAGAAGGCCCTGATTAGGTTTATAGCAGTTCCTGATGAGCTATTTTAATGATCAGTCATCACCTCATTTAGCCTGTTTATTGCTTAATCTTCCTTCTCCCTTTGTCTTTCAATGAACCATGAATGTAGAGCTCCCTGGAATTAGAAGCACTTAACTCCTGATTGCCTTCAGTACAAAATTCTGCCTCTTCACCCTTAAGTATTTCCACCTGTGTGGGTATGGACCCCAGGAGGCAGGATCAGGATTTCCTGGAACTATCGCAGTTTCCTTCTATCAGAGTCATAATTCTAAACTCCTCGTTTCTAAAAGAAACAACACATTAAAGGCTCAACTTTGTGAAATCAAAACACTGATGTTTTCTGTAGAAATAACTCAAAATGCTTCAGTATTGCTAGGTATAAACTATAGACGGGGATTTTTTTGAAAAAGGACCTACTTCATAGTTTCATAGTTGGTAGGGTCGGAAGGGACCTGAGCAGATCATCAAGTCCGACACCCTGCCATGGCAGGAAAGAGTACTGGGGTCAAACGGCAAGGTGTTCAACTAGTTTCCTCTTAAAGACCCCCAGGGTAGGAGCCAGCACCACTTCGCTTGGAAGCTGGTTCCAGATCCTAGCTGCCCTGACAGTGAAGTAGCGCCTCCCGATGTCTAACCTGAAATTACCCTCTGCCAGCTCGTGACCATTATTTCTAGTCACTCCTGGCGGTGCTCGGGGGAACAGGGACTCCCCCAGTGCCTGCTGGTCCCCTCTGACTAGTTTGTAACAGGCCACTAGATCCCCTCTCTGCCTTCTCTTGTGGAGGCTGAACAGGTTCACGTCCTGTAGCCTCTCCTCATAGGGCCTGCCCTGCTGTCTCCTGATCATGTGAGTGGCCCTCCTCTGGACCCTCTCCATGTTGTCCACATCCCTCTTGAAGTGCAGTGCCCAGAACTGGACATAGTACTCTCCCTGCGGCCTGACCAGTGTCACATAGAGGGGAGGATCACCCCCTTGGACCTGCTTGAGATGCATCTGTAGATGCATGACAAGGTACGGTTGGCCATCCTGACCGTGTCCCCACACTGTTGGCCCATACTTATTTTGGCATCAATAATGACTCCAAGATCCTTTTCTGCCTCTGCACTGATGAGAATGGAGTTCCCTTAGATGCCAACTTCCCCTAAAACTGAAGGAGCCTAACTGCTTTGGATTTCTCTACATATTCTAGCCATAGAGATTTGCACTGCTACCATCTAATAAAGAATTTAGCCTTGAAATGCAGTGCATGGCTGCTACTCTGAATATATTTGTTCTATAGGAACCAATGCTTAGTAGAGACACAGTCAAACTGATCTATACACAGTTGGGCTAAGAAAGAAAAGGAAACGACCCTTCTGCAGTCCAGCCAGCCTTCCTCCTATGGCTCCTCACAGACAGCAGGGAAACTTTAATGGTCTCTATTATGTGTATTGTGTATGTGTTTCTGGGACATTATGATGTTGATTATGAGTAAGGGACTCTAGAGCCTGGGTAAGTGTTTTAGTATTTTAAATATATAAATAAGCTATTAACATAATAATGACACTTGTTACTTCCATAGCACTTTTCTGCCATAGATTCCAAAACGCTTCCTAATGGCAAGCAAGTACCTTTAAGGGATATGGGATTTCTGTTAAAGAAAATCAAACTACTTAGTTAAGCTCATAGAGTCAGTCACTGAGACCATATCTCCTGAAACCTAGTCTTGGGATGCTGCTTTTGCTGGGTACCCCCCTCCTTTCCAATGTATAATAAACACAACCCAAATTCCCCCAAAAGCTTTTAAAGTTGAAAACAAGGCTTTAGGTATATATCAATAATATACACCATGAGGGACATGGAAAAGAATGCTAAAAGGCAACCCAAGAAATTGTCAGTTGAGATACAACTTCGGAAAAATAAATGTTACAAAGTAGGGAACTTCAGAGTTCAAATCTCCAGGATGATAGCAGTATCATCAATGATAATTATATCCTAAGCAAGGAAACATCTGAGATTGAACACATGGGGATATTCTCATAGACCCGTTAGCCACAGAACAATCTGAACATCAGGCAATAATCAGACTAGCAGCAATCACTTCAATAAGATGAGGGTTTTTTTCTATAGAGTAATAATAAGTCTGATGATTTTTGAAATTCAGCACTTAAGAAAATACTTTCCAATGTCAGGATGACAGGAAAACAAATGGGGGTAGAGCTAGCTTTAAAAAAATGGTGAAACTTCTTTTTTGGCCAAATGAATGTTTTGGAAACCAAACGTCTTGACAAAAAATATGACAATTCTGACAAAAAAACAGAAGCAAGATCCGTGTAATAAAAAATGCATTTTTTGGAATTTTTCCCCCAGTTTCTTTTTGTTTTCTTCCAAGATGCCCTGTAGTCTGTGCCACTTTGCCTTGTTCAGACACTACCCTCTTCCTCCCCCATCTCCATCCTTAATGACACAGAGTAACACATTGAAGCATTCCATCATTTCAATCTCTTTGAAACAAACATCTCCCAAGAGAAAAGTGTGTATTTTATTTTTGAATGTTGATTCTGGAAAACAATTTGAAATTCACAATTAAACAAATGTCTGATATTGCACGCCTATTTTGTAAAACAGAATTTCCATTTTTCAGTCAGCTCTAATAGGGGGAAAGGAAGGAAATAATTTAGGAAAAATGAAAACTATATTTAAAAATTAAAAATTGGAAAGAAATATTTTTAAATTATTTGTGTTCTGGGCTACTTTATAGGCCAGCCTACCTATAGCTGGCTGGGATGCTAGCATGCCATCATCATGAGCAGAATTTGTACAAGCAGTTTTAGAGGAACCCAGCAACAGATTGAAGAACACTGCAATACAACTCTGTCCAAAATCATTTCACCAATTTCTGGGAATGGTAACCACTCTTCAGTCCAGCCCCAGATGGCTTGCATAAAAAGCTGAAATGACAGGAGCTCTTTGTGACAAGACAGTTTGATGACTTATAATTTTTATTTGAAATACAGACATCAAAATTAAAATCAATCACCAGGATGAATGAGTCACATGTGCAAACAGAACCTTATGTTTTCTCCCTAAACAGAGATAGGAAAAGGAAATATACAGGCAGTCCTTGACTTACAACATTTCAAGTTACGTTTTGCACTTACAATGTTTATAAATTGACACCCTGTTTCAACTTTATGATGCCAGTTTCGACTTTACAACACTTGATCCAATGTGATGCCACACCAGTGAACAAATTCTCTGCATCACTCAACTCCCTGGAAAATATCTGTCCAAATTTCCTTGGACACTTTCTTTAAGAAAGCAGACAAGACTCCAGAAAAACCTGCAGCCAAGACTCCTGAGAAGACTCCAGCCAAAAAGCCCTTCAAAAAGTCCAGTGAAGTCACCTCAAAGAAGTCCTTCCAAATCAGTATGATTGCTATTTACAATATATATATATTAATGTAGCTATATTACTCATCTATACTTGATTGAGTACAAAATTCTGGGGTATTTTTGATGAAAATAGGGTATCAGGCCTTGGTTCAGGAACCAATCCCCCATTTATAACATTGTTCCTTATGAGAAAATTGGTTCCAAGTTACAACGTTTTGATTTAAGACGTGGTTTTCAGGAACCAATTGTGTCATAAGTCCGAGGACTGCCTGTTATGCATTCCTTTGTTCAGACCTGAGTCCATATTTTAACAGGTACAAAATGTAGGCATTATAACATGTATTTCTAGATGACCTATACTAAAACACCATAGCTAATCTACATTGTATTTAATATTTGTTTATATATAAAATATATATAATGTAGTTACAACATAAAAAAACTGCAATATAAATATTGTTCACAAAGGTTAGCACTTTGACAGGCAGAAGCGTTATGAAATGCTCCATAACATCTGATGAAATAAGCTGCTGCCTATAAGAGCTTGTGCCTCTCTGAACAAGTTTGCCTCCAAGGTACACTACTCAGTACAAGGATAGGTTTGCTCGGGATTGTTCAGGCCACTATCGATCAGACCCTGCCTTATATGTTGCACATTGTGGAAGTTGGAGGGGAGTGGAGTGAATGAGGCAGGGGAGCTCAGGAGAAGAAAAGTCATTCTTATGGTTTAAAGCAGGCTTGTCCAACATGCAGCTCGCCAATGCATTTTCTGTGGCCTGCGGTGCTGCGACGGGAAACGAAAGTAAACACTGTTCACTTTCATTCCCACCCCTTGTGCCTACCCCAGCCCCTCAGCAGCTTCCTAAGTTGCCGACGTGGTGCGTGTGGGAAGAGGAGTAGCCGTGTGCCTCTTGGGACAGGATGAGCCCAGCTGGAGCAGCAGGGGCTTAGCTACACTTCCCCTACCTGCGCCAGTCAGTCCTCAGTGGCACACGGCTCCGTCTTTGCCGGCTGGTGCCGACCCAGGCGGATCTGTCCCATCCAGAGCAGCATGCAGCTGAAGCTGGATTCCCACATGCTGCTGGGGATGGTAGGCGGCCAGCCAGATCAGCACCAGCCAGCAGAAGCAGCGACGGAGCCATGTGCCGCTCGGGACTGACCGGCAGGCAGGGGGAAAATGCAGCTGAGCCCCTGCCACTCTGGCTGGGCTTGTCCCGTCCCGAGCAGCACACGGGTCTGCCACCGCTTCTGCTGGCTGGCGCAGACCCGGCTCGGCTCCTCCCATCCCCAGCAGCACGTGGAAAGCTGGCTTCAGCTGCATGCTGCTTTTCCTAGCCAGTGCCAACCTGGCTGGGTGGGGCAGCATGTGGCTGAAGCAGGCTTCCCACATGCTGCTGGGGATGCCCGGCTGGGTCAGCACTGGCCAGCAGAAGTGGCAGCGAAGCCTTCTGCCTTTTGGGACCAGCTGGCACAGGTAGGGGGAAAGTGCAGCAGCACGTGGGGAAGCCATCACTTGATAGGGGACGGGATGGACTGGCCAGGCTGCACCAGAGAAGGAAAGCTGTGGCCGAGTCCCCTGTAGCTGTGCTGTATGCTTGTTTAAGACTGAACAATATGCTCAAGAATAGAGCATGAATGATCTGGGTTCCAATGTAAGTTTGGAGCAGGTAAAAATCTTTGTAAAAATACTGTCCAGTGTTTGGATTGTGTTAGCTTCCGTTTCTCTTTGTACAGGACTGGGGGTTCAACTTGTTACTACTTGTTAAAAATGTGTCACTAACAAGTTATTAATTCAATAAAAGTAAATTTTCTTGAAGATTATTCTCAAAAATGCCCGTATTTTGTTGCTTTAATTTCCACTCTGGCTGATATCTTTTCCACATTTCATCTGTTGACTTGCATTATGCTTCTTTCATTCATTGAGAAGTAAGTAGAAGCAAAAATGTTTATTTTAGTCAAGTGTTTGGTATTATTTCATTCTTGCGTTTATATTGTTTTTATTTTGGATTTTAAACCACATTTCCAGACCCATTTCATTGTCACTTCCTGCAACTTCATTGGTGTCAAAGGTCACGAGACATCACTTCCTGATATGATACCACTTCCTGTGAGGTCTTTGAATATGGCTCGCCGGCCCACTGGGTGATAAAATGTTTGTGATCCGACCCCACATTCAAAAAGGTTGGACACCCCTTGTTTAAAGCAAGGGTGTCTGTGCCCGCCTCCTTTCGATGGTATGCTCTCATGCCACCTTTGCCCGATCTGCTGCTCTGACTCGCCAGGGGCCTTTGTGTAGGCCCTGGAGGGTACCTCGGTTGTCTTCAGGGTGACCCCCAAACTTGCCTGCCATGACTTTGAGTGTTACTTCAGTGGAGGGGGTCTGCTCTGAGGATGCCTCCAGCATGGTCACACATCTTGGCAGGTGTTCACGGGGCTCCAACCTCCTCTACACCCCAGCGTTGCGCCAACCTTCAAGGTGGGCCTCCAAATCCTTTTTGCACTCACCCCCTGCTGATGTCTTCCCTGGGCCTCTGCCGCTACTCCTGCCGACAAGGACCCTGGGCCCTGGCTGGACCTGGAAGGTCTGGTCACTGTTGGCATTTGGACCTGTCTTCCTCAATGCCTTGTGCTGCCCACGTCTGAGACTGTTGGCCATCACGAGGTCCCCACACTGTTTTGTTCTCACTGTTAGACGAAGTCCCATCTGCCCTGGCCTAGAACAAAGGGCTACACTAACCCACTCTTGCAAGGGGCAGAAAATAGACCAACCCTAGAGGGGAATATGAGTAAGATCTTCACTGCAAGCCCCTCACCCTAAGGTGACCCGGCATAAGGTCAAAATCAAGACGCTGCTACTGTGATTGCCAGGGGAACTTGACAACAGAAAAAAACGAGAAAGGGAACGTCCATAGGAGGGAGTCCCACACCCTCCTAACCTCTAATGCCCCTGGTCTCACGCACCTCCCAGGCTTAGATCCCAGCCGTCACCCCCAACCGGGGTCTCTCTCCCCTTCTCTCCAGCATCCTCCTCTACCCTGGAGCTGCGGCACCCATTGCCTTTAATGAGGGCTCCTGTGCTGGTTATTGGTGTGGTTACTACTGCCCTCCTTGGTGGTCCTGTCAGTCCCCCATCGGTCCTTCCCACCATGGGGACACCTTGCAGCTCCTGCCATCTTAGCCCCCATTGGCCTCCCAATCCCTGTCGGACCTCTATTCCCGGCAAGGCTGTCTTCGCAGTGCTGGTCGCTGCGGCTGCCGCGGCCGCCACTTCCACTGCTGCTGTTGCCCCATTGCCTCTACTGCCACTTCTGCCTCCTGCAGCTCCTCCGTTCCTTGGCCTCCCTCCTGCGCCTTCTTATTTCCACTGGGTGGCGTCTCTCTGTGCCGTCACCTGGCCCCCGCTGAATATAGGCGTGGGTGACGAATCGCACGGGTGGTTCCTCGCCACATGTTTTCCCGCTCTTCCTGGCCCCGGCAACAGGTAAGTCATTGTTTTTTATTCTTTCTGCCTGGGGTTTGCCTCTGAGCGAGGCTTCCCCCCTTTTCTGGGCCGGTGTCAAACATATGGCCCATGGTCTGGAGCTAGCCCAAGGAGCTGTTCTATCTGGCCTATGGGGAATTCAGGATTGGAAATCACTACCAAAATCCTGGGCAAGGAACCTTGTTGGCAGTAGCAGCTTTAGGGGAGGGCAAACTGTGCGACCACCTGGGGCCCCACACTTTATAAAAATAAAAATTAATTACACTGAATATTTGTATTATCGATATTGCATTAACATACTTTCATTGCAGTTTCATGGATACGGCAAAGTGAAATAGAAATAAAAAACATCTGACTTGCTTATAAGTCATCAAAATTAAGCCTCTAAGGGGCCCCAAATGACTCTCTTGCCCAGGGCCCCAACAATCCTCAGGCTACTACTGCTTGTTGGGGATGCATGTTGGTGGCTGGCAGGCAAGAGACCACTGCATGAATCCCTGGAGCTGCCACTTATCCCACTATGACTACTCCCACATTTGGGTTTGGGCCATGAGGAGCTACACAGTTCATATTTGGCACATGAGGAGGGGTGAGTTTTTCACCTCTCATTTAAAGCATTTGAATGATAACCTGGAACACTGGCTTCTACTCTTGCTTCTGCTACAGACTTCTTAGGTGAGTTTGATCAAACCAAACTTTCTAGGGAGGAGGAGAGCATCATTGATTGCATGTTAATTTGAGGGATGCTGACTTTGAGATTGAGAGATGTAACTGAAGTCGATGGAAGTTGCGCTTTAAATGTGTGAAGTGCTATGTGTAATGGTGTCATAGTGGTCTTATATTGGGCATCCAAATTACTGGATATTTTTAATCTTCATCCTTCTGCTTCATAGTTCCTCAAATGTAAAGCACTCAATTTTCTGATTATAACAGTGGTCAGGCATTGGAATTGGTTCAATCTGTATGTCAGAACGCTTACAGCAGCCTGATAGTCACAGTTAAAGAGCTCTCCTTAGCTCAGGCACTGGATGTTTTAGCATTAAAGGATTCAGGTTTGACCCTTGCGGGGGATCTTTAGTGTTCATCTATATGTGCTTGATGTTAATTCTTCCTAAGAAAATGAGTCAGTTTGGTCAGCTTCTTTTGACTGACATGCTTGAAAGAAAAGCAGGAAAAAGGCATCCAGTCACTCCAGAGAAAACAATCTTCATAAAGCTGCTGGGAAAAGAAAGGGCATCACTGCTTCCTCATTACTCAGAGAGCAGGTAAAAATTAAAAAAAATAAATGGGTGGTCTTTTTCCAAATATAATTATTATTTTAATCTGATCATATTAGGAGGTTGAAGCCAGGTTCAATGCAACCTTTTAAAACTTTTGCACAAGTGTGCACAGCTTGGCAGCTTGCTGGGGCTGATGTTATTAATAGGACTCTCTAGCGTGACTGGTTCCTCTGACTTTTCTACAAATGCCAGTGTTCCTGGATAGTGAGTATAGCTTTGCGTTTTCTTCATGAACATCCCTTTAAATTCATTGGCCCAACGGGGGTTGATTATATGTCAGAAATGTTATAAGCAAAAGTTCTTTAGCTATAGAGGAACTTCCAAGTACTGCATAGTCTCACAGTTTCTTATAAGATGCAGTTTTCTTACTTTACATTTTCTGTAATTGATTAGTTTGTACACAGGCCAATGATGCCAGTGGCTGTGCTAAGTCATTTGAAATAATATAAATAAGGAGTGCAAACTCCTACTGGCTTCAGAGCTCGTGTCTGACCTGAAAAGCTGTCATATCAGAGGCATCACAATAAGATTCCAGCTTTTCATTTTTCAAATTTAGGCCTGGTGAATACTTGGAAGGGTTTGGTATCTGCACAGCATTTCTCATTACACAATTCTACAGTCAGTGTGAAAATCACTGAACTGAATCCAGCTGTCTTTAAGTCCCAAACGAGTGTTTTTTACCACAAAGCTCTCTTTCCACTCTTTTGACCTACTGTTTATTTCACTGTGCTTTTTGTTTTGTGGGGTCCAGTAAATATCATAATTCAAACACTGTACTTCAAATTGTGTATCAATTGCTAGATTTTGTGTTAAATCGTAAGTAAACCCTCATTCTTTATATGTAATGTAAGCTGCGAGTTATCTTTTCTATACATTTTATAGGCTCACTGTTTCCTTAATCCATTGTATGAATAATTGCATTACATGCATAACAAATTTAGAATTAAAATACTCTAATCCGTTAATTAAGGGTGGTACATTTGTATCTGTGTAAATGAAAATAGAGATTGATTAAATCTCGATTTAGGAAGATGTAATTGGATTTTAGAACCCTGGAAGGATATACAGTACTTTTAAAAAAAATCCATGAAATAAGCACCACTTTTTCCTGAAATCCAAATAAAAAATAGCATTTATAATTAGTTAGACTAATAGCCACTACGACAAAATCTTAAAATTACTTTTTTTAAAAAGCCTCAGAATGTCAAAAGATATATACGCTCATCTTTAATATATATATTTTTAAAAAGCTTCTAAAGGGTTTACAAAGCTATGTCTCATTCTCAAAGGTGATTTTTAGTACTTAGGGGCTGAACTCCTATTGACATTCAATGAGTCTTATGAGTTTTACTGCCCTATGCAAGACTTTCCAAACTATCCACATCCCTCTTGGGCCCAAAACTGGACACAGCACTCCAGCTGAGGCCTCACCAGAGCTGAACAGAGCAGTGCTCAGAATAAAAGTGGTGGTGGTGGTAGGGCACGGGGGGAAGGGGAGGTCCTTCATTTTTATGATATAGTGGTATTCCCTCACCTTCTGTCCCATCCTCTCTCCCCTCCTCCCCCCAGCTCCACATACAAATAGCTGGGTTAGCACTCACATAACTCCTGAATTCTACTTAAAAACTCAAGATTCCAAGGCAACAGTAGACTGTGCATTGAGTCCCTGACAGAGACCCATTATCATGGCTTTGGACATGAGGTCCATCAGGGTACAAGTGCTGGGGCCCTTAGGTCACTGGGGTGAAGCCACCTGCCCGGGGGTGAATTACATCCTCCCACGGTTAAACGACTTGTGTTCCATCCACTCCATATGTAAATGAAAGGCTATTCTTGCAGAGTCTCTAATACACACAGAACCAGGAATGACTGAAGAATAATAGAATTCCCATGAAAGAGGCTACCTATTTTAGGAATTTATTTTGCCTCATTTGAAAAACATTCCTGGCTCAGATACATACAGCAGATAAGCTTCTTGGTGCCTGGCTGGCCTAAGCTTCTAAGTTTCTTTCACTCATTTTTAAGATTAAATGTTTATAAAAAGGAGATAAGAAAAGAAAAATATTCCTTGTGTTGTATTTGTAACTCATACATTTGACATGGTTCTCATATTTGAACTTAAAAATTCACATTTTATCTCCTCCTCCTCTTCACACACAGCATTTATATATCATATCCTATCTTTGTTCAATATCAGACTTCCTTGAGGTGACTATTGATCGTACTTTTATGTAACTCATGCTTTACTTCCTGGATCAATAAGTCTTGATATTACCTTCAACATGTCAAAATGCTATCTGACACGGTCATTTGATGTGATACCCTGTTGCCTGACCAGAAAGCTTCCTAAAAGCACATAAGTTAAGTAAATAGGGATGAACAATACTTGTTTATGCCAAACAATTTCCTCTTGAGTAGAAATATCTTTCAGCACTATAACATTTTATAATAAACTTAAAGTATACAATACCACATTTGCAAGCTTCTCTCTAACACCAAAGGAAAAAAAAATGATATTGCATGAGCTGCAGGACAGCCAGCAGTCACTGCATAAAATTGAATGTGGTTATGTTTCCTTGAAGGTTCTCTAATTTTAAGAAAAACAGAATTGGAACTTAAATCTGAAAAAAGTCACTGTTTAAGATGATCATTTGTGATAAGGTCTTGACTATCTATAAAATCTGTATTGCTAAGCACTCTTCTAAGTACTACAAGTACTTATAAAATATGGAGCCTCTTAAAAATGATGACATATTTTCCAGAAATTATAGACACAACCATAGTATGTACAAATCTGTAAACATATGTAGAAAATTAGCCTTTGCTAAACTACTAACATAATTACAAGGCATAAAAAAGTAACTACCTTGCACTAATGATATAAAAACTTGATAATGAGTGAAACAGTTAAAAACAATATAGTTAAGACCAACAGCCTTGCGAGACACTGGGCATACAGAAACTGCTCCAAGGAAAATTATTTCGGTATGAGTACATTAACATTCATCCACAAAACCTCTACTTTGTGCCTTGTTTGAAGTTGCTTTACATCTACCATAGTACAAAGCCACCCAAAAGAAAAATTAGAAACAGCAGATTCTATCAACTTCTTCATCCAAGCTTACAGTTCTCCACCGGGGCACATCTATGCACCACTACCTTAATGATGAATGAACAGGTCAAGTGTATCATCCATCCAGCTCCCCCAACCTATAGTCCCATTGCTATACCAAACAGATGAGATTCACCCAGTTCCCTCCCCAGTCCCTTCTTTTCCATGTATTACTGGAATCTGTTTCTTGGAAACCACCCACACGCCAGTAGAGGGAATGTTGCAGGATGGAGCAAAGGCTGTAAAGCATCATCCATAGTGTTTGGGGAGGCAGTCCATGTCAAAGAAGGTAGGAGACTCTAATAAGAGTCCTTAATATTAAGGACTTAATATATATTAATTGCAAATCTGTTGCCTGTAACATTTTTAGGGCTCAATAGCGTAGGAACATTTTGGTGCAAGTCTTGATTAAATGAATTATAAAATGTAACCTTTACAAAATTGTGCTTAATCATTCCAGTCACAACTTTGAACGAATGCATTATAGCTTTTTCCTCATGGTTTCCTTCACTATTATTAATATGCAGAATACAAAATACCCATTCTGTAGTTGTTTACCATTGTTTACAAACTAAACTAAAAGCAGGTTTAAAGCTTATCATCTACTCTTTGATTAACCTTATTGTGCCTTTGCAAGAAGGCATACCATTACCGTTATTGTTTCCTGGCACAGAACCTAAAACACTATTTGCAAAAGTAGCTCTATTGCACAGTATAATACAGTGTAAAGAGCTTAAATCTGGAAAAAGTCCATTATTCCACATAGTGATGAATCTGAGATTGTTATGTGCAACATATGCAGAGTTCCCTTGAGTCCTGAAAGATGGAATCTTCTTAACTCCCTTCTGATTTAGTGTTTCTAAATCCTAGAGCAAAAACAAATATCTATTACCTATTAAATGAAGCAGTTGAGAGTTTCTTGGCTTTAGAGATTCAAGAAAATATACTGTAACCTTATCTTTGGAATATCCTCAATATCCCTCTCTTACTTTTTTTTTCCTTTTTGTTTTTTTAGAGATGAGCTTTCCTGTTCTGATTATATTTACAGCATCTGGTTATGTAAGTTTCAAACATAAACCTGCATGGAGCAAGAAGCAAAAATGCATCATTACAAGTGCTGATTATAATAATGAGTCTGCACATGATACAAAACTTTTCAAGAAAGGGATTTCCAGAAGGTCTGACTTGCAGCCCTTACATCTAACCACTGGACATCCTCTTCATGCTGTAAAACTTTTTACTGGTTCAGGGATTTATTTTGAATTAGCATTTAATTCTTGGATGCATATGCAAACGTATTCAGAACTATGGCGGTCTGAATCAGGTTGGCTGACAAAACTGAGTTGAAGGTATTCATCTCCCTCTAGGGTTAAAAACAGCAGTTGCTCTTCAGCAGATGACCACACTTTTTAATTATTGGGGTCTTTTTTCACAGGTTATAACTATATTAATGTTGATCTTCTGGTATATGAGGATGGCGAAAGACTCAATACTTTATTTGAAAACCGACAATATTTAAACACTGGGATATCTTTTGGGGTGATGTTATTACTGTCCTCTTGCCTTTTTTTCTCTTCAGTGTCATAATTCACTCAAACCAAACACATTTCCATCTTTCTCTCTAATCTTCTTTAGCAGGCACCAGTATTTTCCTTTTTATGTCAAGGTTTTAGAGAATCATTTAAAGGAAAATCTTTAAATAGCTTCCCTTCTTCAAGAGCCACGGTTTCAAATTCATGTGGATTTGAGCAAGCTTCGAAACTTTGCCAAATGGCCACTGGTATGTACTCCCAGGGCTTCGCATGCAGTAGAATCTTTTGATACCAAAATATTTTTGGAAAGTCAGTCTTTGATCACATCATTATTATTTCTTGTAACTTTCAGTCATGAACCCAGTATTTGATTCCAGTGGGAGACATTTATGGAGAAAGAACCAACTTTAAATACTGATAGGCACAGTTTCTTAAAAAAAAAAAAAAAATCTTTTAAAATCACACACAACTAATGAATGTTTCTCCAAAATCCGGCTTCCTATAAATTCAGGAGAAGAGAATCTGCAAGACACAGCCTGTTGCATCTCAGTGGTATTGCAAGTTTATCTTTAAAATGCAAAATGAAATAATCCAATAGATAATGTGAATGTTTGTGTGTGTGTGTATTTATAGATATGTGTATATATACATACACATATGCTTAAAATATTTTCACTAATATGCATTAAAAAGGTAACATGCATGCTTTTTGTGGACAAAACTGTGGCCAGGTACAGACATTATACTTTTACTGATATAAGTGATCGGAAAGTCTGTGCTCGTAACAGAATAGAAGTTTGGCATACAAAACCAATCTATACCCATAACAGAGACTTGGTAGTGGGGGTCTACTACAGACCCCCACATCAGGAGGAGGAGTTAGATCTCGAATTCTTGAAACAGCTCTTAAAGGCAGTATGCTCAAAGGGCCTATTGTCATGGGTGACCTAAATTACCCAGTCATCTGCTGGGAGGAGCAGTCAGCCAGGTCTGCCCATTCATGTAGGTTCCTAACCTGCATACAGAACCTGCACCTAACACAGGAGGTATGCAGTCCCACTAGGGGAAATGCCTTACTTGACTTGGTGCTGGGCACAGGGGAGGACTTGGTAGGGGATCTATAGGTACAAGGTAACCTAGGGGATAGCGACCACCAGTTGACAGGATTCACTATCCCCTTGTATTCGGCCTTGGTGAGGCCGCAGCTGGAGTACTGCGTCCAGTTTTGGGCTCCACAATTCAAAAAGGATGTGGAGAAGCTTGAGAGAGTCCAGAGGAGAGCCACGCGCATGGTCAGAGGTCAGGAAAACAGATCTTACGATGACAGGCTGAGAGCCATGGGACTCTTTAGCCTGGAAAAGCTCAGGCTCAGGGGTGATCTGATGGCCACCTATAAGTTTATCAGGGGTGACCACCAGGATCTGGGGGAACGTCTGTTCACCAGAGCGCCCCAAGGGATGATGAGGTCGAACAGTCACAAACTCCTGCAAGACCGTTTCAGGCTGGACATAAGGAAGAATTTCTTTACTGTCCGAGCCCCCAAGGTCTGGAACAGTCTGCCAGCGGAGGTGGTTTAAGCACCTACATTGAACACCTTCAAGAGTAAATTGGATGCTTATCTTGCTGGGATCCTATGACCCCAGCTGACTTCCTGCCCTTTGGGCAGGGGGCTGGACTCGATGATCTCCTGAGGTCCCTTCCAGCCCTAACGTCTATGAAATCTATGAAAGATGGGTAAGTCAACTTGTAGGGCAGAAGTGCTAGACTTCCGAAAGGCCGACTTCAACAAGCTCAGGAGATTAGTTAGAGTGGGGCTGAGGGGTAATCACATCTATAAGTTGGGAGTCCAAGAAGGGTGCAAGTTCTTCAAGGGACTGATCCTGCAGGCACAGAGGAGTACCATCCCAGTACACACAAATGGAGGCAAAAGAGCCAAAATACCTTCTTGGCTGAGCAGGGAAATTCAGGAGAGCCTTCAGAGGAAAAGAGAGGCATACAGGCTGTGGAAACAAGGGGCAGCTACCAAGGATGAGTATACCTGCTTGGTTCGTGCTTGCAGGGAAGCTGTGAGGAAAGCCAAAGCAGATACTGAATTCAAGTTGGCAACAAAGATTAAGAGTAACAAAAAGGCTTTCTTTTAAGTACATAAGGAGGAAGAAGAAGGTGCAGGGTAACATAGGGCTGCTATAGAATGGACTAGGGAAACTCGTAACAGATAGGATGGATAAGTGGAGCTCTTAAATGATTTCTTTGTGTTCCTGGACACAGATGAAAACACAGCTCCCAACAAGACTTTAGTCTTGTGTGAGAGAAATACCAATCCACCAAAGGTTGTTGCTGACCTAGGGAAGGGATACCTGGATGTAATTTAACAAGGATAAGTGCAAGGTGCTGCACCTGGGGAGAAAGAATCTCCAATACACCTATAGACTGGGAAGTATCATTCTAAGTACCACGGCAGTGGAAAGGGATCTTGGAGTCATAGTCAACGCAGAAATGAACATGAGTCACCAATGTGACGAGGTAATAAGTAAGGCTAACTGCACTCTGTCTTGCATTAGAAGGTGCATCATGAGCAGGTCTGGGGAGGTAAGATAAGCTATTTCCCCTCTATGTGGCATTGGTGAGGCCACAGCTGGAGTACTGCATCCAATTTTAGGTGCTGCACTTCAAGAGGGATGTAGATAACCTTGAGAGGGTTCAGAGGAGGGCTACTCGTATGGCTGAGGGCCTGCAGGTTTTCTTATTTCATAGATTTCATAGACATTAGGGCTGGAAGGGACCTCGGGAGATCATCGAGTCCAGCCCCCTGCCCAAAGGGCAGGAAGTCAGCTGGGGTCATAGGATCCCAGCAAGATAAGCATCCAATTTACTCTTGAAGGTGTTCAATGTAGGTGCTTGAACCACCTCCGCTGGCAGACTGTTCCAGACCTTGGGGGCTCGGACAGTAAAGAAATTCTTCCTTATGTCCAGCCTGAAATGGTCTTGCAGGAGTTTGTGACCGTTGGACCTCGTCATCCCATGGGGCGCTCTGGTGAACAGATGTTCCCCCAGATCCTGGTGGTCACCCCTGATAAACTTGTAGGTGGCCATCAGATCACCCCTGAGCCTGCGCTTTTCCAGGCTAAAGAGTCCCATGGCTCTCAGCCTGTCATCATAAGATCTGTTTTCCTGACCTCTGATCATGCGTGTGGCTCTCCTCTGGACTCTCTCAAGCTTCTCCACATCCTTTTTGAATTGTGGAGCCCAAAACTGGACGCGGTACTCCAGCTGCGGCCTCACTAAGGCCGAGTACAAGGGGAGAATGACGTCCCGGGATTTGCTCGAGAAGCATCTATGGATGCACGCCAGCATTTTGGTCGCTTTACTAGCCGCAGCATCGCATTGGAGGCTCACATGGGCATCCCGTGTGACTGATGAAAGACTGACGCAAAGTACCTATTTAATAGGTTGGCTTTTTCCTGGGCGTCAGTTGTCAGTTGCCCCATCTGGTTTAGCAGGCGTCCAACGTTGCCCTTGCTTTTCCTCCAGCTCCCCACATATCTGAAAAAGGACTTTTTGTTGTCCTTGATGCCTGAAGCTAGTTGGAGTTCAGTTGCAGCCTTGGCTTTCCTGATTTGCTCCCTGCAGGACCGGACCAGCGCGGAGTAATCCTCCTTGGAGGTGAATCCCGTCCTCCATCCTTTGTAGGGTTTCCTTTTTAGCCACAGTAGGTCCGCTAGGTCTCTGGAGAGCCAGGGGGGCTGCTGTGCCTTCTTGCTGCCTTTCCTCCGTGTTGAAATAGATTTAGCTTGTGCACTGAGGATCGCTTCCTTGAGAAGCAACCACTCTTCTTGAACTCCCAACTCCCTGGGGTCATGGTCCCTGAGGGCCTGACTGACTAGCCTCTTGAGTTTGTCAAAGTCGGCTTTTCTGAAGTCAAGGACTTCTGTGTTGCTGACTGACTTGCCAGCTTTATGGCGGATGGTGAAGGTGATCAGCTCGTGGTCGCTGTCACCCAACTTCCCATCAATCACTAGGTCGCCGATTAGGTCGTCCCCCGTAGCCAGTACCAGGTCAAGCAGCGCTTTGCCTCTCGTTGGCCCATAGACTTCTTGAGTCAGGTAGAGGTCATCCACGCAGGAGAAAAAGCTTTGCGCCCGCTCAGATTTAGCTGAGTGATCTTCCCACGAGATGTCCGGGTAATTGAAGTCACCCATGACAACCAAGGTCCTGGAGCAAGCAGCCTCAGTCAGTTCCTGGGCGAACTCCTGGTCAAGCTCGGGACTTTTAGTGGGAGGTCTGTAGTAGACTCCCACCATTGTGTCCCCTGTGCCGAATTCCCCATGAATTTTTACCCAGAGGGTCTCTAGCTGTCCATGCCGGTCGCCAACATCAGCTTGCAGGGACATGTAGCTTTCCTTCACATAGAGAGCTACACCCCCACCCCTTTTGTCAACATGATCCCTCCTGTACAGGGTATAGCCCTCTATCCCCATGGTCCAGTCATGGGTGGAGTCCCACCAGGTCTCCATTATCCCAATGACATCATATTTCTTTGCACTGAGCAGGAGGACGAGCTAGTCCTGCTTGTTGCCCAGGCTCCTGGCATTAGTGTACAGGCAGGCAAGTGTGCCCTTGGGGGCTCTTGCCTTGCCCACAGATTGTGCCAGGGCTGGGGCAGGGGTGGGCTCCCTTAAGTGCCCCTTTAAGTGCCTTCGTCTGCTGGCTTTGCAAGGGCCGTTCAGCGGGCCAGCAGGGGCAGAAATACGTAAGATCCTATGAAGACAGACTGAGGGACCTGAATCTCTTCAGGCTCTGCAAGAGAAAGCTGAGAGGTGATCTTGTGACTGTCTACAAACTCATGGGGGAGGGAGGGGGGTCAGCAAGGAATAGGGGATACTCTGTTTACCAGGGAGCCCCTCAGGGTTGCTAGAAATAATGGCCACAGACTGAAGGAGAGTAGATTTAGATTGGACATCAGGAAGAAATTCATTATAGTGAGTGTTGCCAAAACATGGACTGGGCTTCCAAGGAAGGTGGCACTTTCCCCTAACTTCGAGGTGTTCAAGAAGACATTGGACAAGCACCTGCCTGGGGCTACTTAACCCCAGCACTCTTTCCTGTCTGGGGCAGGGGATTGGACTCCATCTACTAGGTCCCTTCTAACCCTATAAATCTATGAAAACTATAAAACAGAACAGAAGTTTGGCACACACAGACTGGTTTAAAAATGTCAAAACCTGGCCTAAGATTTGCCCTTCCCCCTGTCCCACGCCCACCAAGACTAGGGACAGACATTACACATAAACCAGTTTAAGTGATCAGAAACTGGTTTAAACCTGTAACAGAACAGATGTTCAATGCACATAAACCAGTTGGAAAATGGCTGAAACTGGTTTGAGATAAACCTGGTTGAATGTAGACTTAACTGATTTGGCTCAAACCAGTTTATGCAATGTCTGTCCTAGACTCCTTGCTGGTTTAAGTCTAATCAGAGTCCCCCAGCATCCTGGCATGCTCTCTGGGCTGGGCAGGACACTCTGCTCCACCGCAGAGCTGACCCCTCCTCTCCGGCCCTGGCCAGAGCTCCAGCAGACTTGCAGGCACATCAGGGTCTGTTGGCTTCCCTGTGCCCCCATCTCCCCACCTCCTCACCACTCACTGTTTAAGCAAAGATCCCTTCCTCCTCTCTGCCACAGCACGGACCACAGCCAGCATGTGGTATGCTAGCTAATGCTGTGTAAGGCTCCAGCAGAGACTGCAGACACAGCAGGGTCTGCCTGGCTTCCTCCTGCCCTACTTTCCTTGCCTCAGAATTCCAGCCCAGGGCTGGGGGCTGGCAACACTCCCACCCCTTGAGCAGCCAGTGAGGAAAAGCCTGGGACTGTGCCGGCAGACCTCTTTAATGAGAAGTCCTGCTGGGGCCTGGTCACACCCCCCTCAGCTCAGCTTCCTGCAGAAGGGAAGGACGGGCTGCTCTAGTGCCTCCTCCAGCTTCTCACCTGAGCGACTGCAGGCATGTACCTCAATTTCCTCTGTCCAGAGGGAATGTCTGTCTGGTTTCAAACCAGTTCAGCCTAACCTGCAAAAATTGAATCAATTCAGGCTCAGGGCTCTGTCCCTAGCCCAAAGGACAAATGTGTGTTATGTTTGCTATGAATCTAAACAACTCTGCTTACAGAAAACCGTGCAACTCAGATCAATTCCATCCTGGGCTTTTTGAATGTCTTTTCCCAGCCTGTGCCTTGAGTGCACATTCTGGCATTACAGTACTGCAGAAACACTGTTCCTGTGGCAGACGCCCAAGTAATAGTTCTGGCTGATTTTGCCAACATTCTTCTTGGGACACCTGGACAATGCATCCTGAGAGGCCACATTTACCACCTCTGCAAGGGCAACACATTCACTCCCTTTTCACGCCCATCCAACAGTGGCAATTGGAAAATGGGAAGTGGATCTCCCGCCTTTGAGCCACGAGGCCTCTTTCTTGGGGGCATGTGATAATGCTGCTCTAACTTTGCATAGTTTCCATGATTCTAAGCTGGATTGTATTTCCCCCTCTTGACCACCCTTTCCAGCAAAGGATAAGAACATAAAATGTGCTTACCCTTATACCAAAATTTGCATAGCCTCAGCCTCTTTGATAGTTATATTCCTGGTATTCATAAAGAATAGCTGCATGGTACCATGTCACAGTAAGAGATGCCTAATTCCTGAAAAGAAAAGCTGTTGCTTTTATTTGGAGCTTTTTAATTGTTCTTGCAAAGTTGCACCATTGAACTTCTAATATGGCCTTTAGGTAGATCATTACCAACAACATTAACATATTAATTATTCCTCAGTGACTTCCTAAATGTTAATCCTCTGCATGTTGCTAATTAAACTGGGTCCAGCTATGAAACTAGGCAAAGATTACACTTCCAAATTCTACAGAGATTACTTTTACCTGACAAGTGAATCAGTGTTTATTTTTAGGTAAGTCTTCTGTTAGTACATTGCAGGGGCAGTTAATTATCTCACATTCACCAGGATTTAGTCAGCTGCAGAATAACTGAAATTATTTCCAAGTCTTTTATATTATCATGCAGTTTTCAGTGTCACTAAATACTGAACTCCACTTTTGATGGTGAGGCCCGATCCAGAACCTAATGAAGCCAAAACTATAAACAGCTGCCTGCATAATAGGCTGATTAAGCAGAACCAGAACCAGATCCTGTTCCACCTGTTAGACATGTAAAGGTGTTCCTCTTCTGCACTTTGTTTTTTCAGGGACTCAAATGATGTGGAAAGGGATTGCACTTAACTGCTTAAGAGGTGGAACAGCACTGCCCACATGTTCCAAAAAATAGGTATCTTTTTCAAAAGGTGATTTTGTACTTCTGTGACATGTAAACCTGACCTTTCCCCAGAGATTTGGAATCTGATTTAGTTTTAGCTGCTGAATCTAGGAAATAAACAATTACTATTAGAAAAATGCCACCATCAGACAGAGACGATCTGAAACTTATTTTATTATCCTGATAGAAGATGAAGTCAATTCTGTCAGCGAAATCTTCAAATTGTGACTTCAGAGTCTACAGAACTCAGTGAGACAACCTGACCACTCCCTGCCGGTCACCTGGATTGGCCCAAGTTAGAATTTCTATATCTATGTTGCTCAAACACACAGTTACTAGTTAATAAGTAGCTAGGCCCATTATCTGGGGCTTCATTCAAGTGTGTGGCATTGGTTCAAGGTGCATTTTTTCCAAATGCCAAAACGCAGGGCAGGTTACTTAGTTATTCTTTACTTTGAATCAATACAGAATAGACATATAGAAATCATAAGAGGTCTGATCTGATTTCCTGTTTATGCTAATTATCATGGTATATTTTGTTGACATTTTAGTATTTGGTGGTATGCCTTCTTTTATATCCTGCACCTGAGTTTATAATGCAAAGCCAAAACAACCATTATGCAACCTTTCTGCAATGTCAACTACACCAGAAAGGGGAAAGGTGATTCAGACAAATTCATTGAAACCACTCACTTTGTCCAACTTCTTAAACAGAAAAAGAAACTTCCAGAAGCTCATTAACAGCACAGCAAAGAGACAGAGCAACCTAAACCAGGGACTAGATGTTTTAGTGTGCCACTCCTCTTCATACAAAAAGGAGCAGGCTCAGGACATAATAACATCAATGGAAACTGATTCAAAAAGCAAAATTTGATCATGGGGCATAGGCGACTGGTAGGGAGAGTATGGGGGGGCATGTGCCTCCTCCCCCGACAGAGCCATCCTTGCCGCCAGCGGCTTCTGTGGGTATTTACTAGCCCCATTCCCACCACTGATTCCACCGGCAGCTTCTGCAGGTGCCCACCAGCCCCGTCTCTGCCACTGATGCCAACACTGGCTTCAGCAGTGTCCCCAGACTCAGGAGGCACCACTCGCTCATGCATGGGGGAGACTATGATTGAGCATCCAGAAGAGCAGACTGTGGGTGAGGACTTGAGTTCTGTACTCCAATTGCCATGTGACTTTAATTAAAATGCTAAAGCTTTTTCCATTCCTTTTTTTTTTTTACTTTCTGTGGGTGATATGAGATTTATTATCTGTAAAGAACTTTGGGATCATTTTATGCTATCAAAATTCTAAAGCACTATTTTTATATTTACTAGGGAATTAATGAAAGAAGAAAAAACTAATGAACAAGAACCTGGCTGTGTTGAAGGAAGTACTCTAGTAGGAAAAAAATTAATATTATTGAGAAAACCCAAGGATATATACACATTACAACTGTCACGGGGTCACAGAGGTGCCCCGTGAGTGAGAGGGTGATTGGCAGAGCTGTCAATCACCCAGGCAGCTCAGGTGCCTGGTTGCCAGGGCAACCAGGTGGTCACATGGCCGGAAGGGGGCAGGGCCTGGCCTTTATAACCAGCTTAGGCCAGAGCCTGAGACACAGTTCCCTTCTGGCTGTCGCAGGAGCAGGAGCTCTGCGGCTGAGCTGAGTGGCCTGGGTTAGTGGCTGCTACTTCAACGCGCTAACCGGCTGCAATGATGCAGGGAACCGCATCGCCCTGACTGGAGGTAGGATTGCGGCCCTGGTGGGGCTTGGAGTTATTAGGCATGTGGAGCCTTTGCTTATGTTATAGCCAGATGGCTTGAGTATTAAGTTACAGTTTAACCGGAGGACTGGGTGAGGCTGTAGGGGAGCAAGGAGGCCTCAGGGGGGCTCCCCAACAGCTTGGGGGTTCCCAGTGCCCAGTTGAGGCACAGTGCCGGGGGCACAAGTGTCGGTGTGGCTGGGCATTATATTGCGCCAGGGAGGTGCAGTGTGCGGGGTTACAGACCCCAGCCCATAAGGGCGGTGTTTAGCCCCGGAGCGGGGCAGGGACAGGGTGCCAGAGGCGCAGAGTCAGCCCCGAGGGGGCAAGGCCCCGGAGCGGGGCAGAGACAGGGCGCGTGGCGTGTCGGCCCCGGAGGGGGGAAGCCCAAAGGGGCAAAGCGCAGGGAGCGTGGTAGAGGCCCCTGAGGGGCAAGGCCCCAGAGAGGGGCCGAATAGCCAGGCCTAGCTAGCCACCCAAAGGCGCCGAGGCTAGGGCGGCGATAGAGCTAAGGCTGGCGCGCCAGGCGAGAGAGAGCCGGCCCGAGGGCGCCGAGGCTAGGGCGCCGAGAGAGAGCCGGCCCGAGGGCGCCGAGGCTAGGGCGCCGAGAGAGAGCCGGCCCGAGGGCGCCGAGGCGAGGGCGCCGAGAGGGCACCGAGGCGAGGGCGCCGAGAGAGCGCCGGCCCGAGGGTGCCGAGAGAGCGCCGGCCCGAGGGCGCCGAGGCGAGGGCGCCGGCCCGAGAGCGCCGGCCCGAGAGCGCCGAGGCGAGGGCGCCGGCCCGAGGGCGCCGGCCCGAGGGCGAGGGCGCCGGGGCGAGGGCGCCGGGGCGAGGGCGCCGGGGCGAGGGCGCCGGGGCGAGGGGCGCCGGCCCGAGGGCGCCGGGGCGAGGGGCGCCGGCCCGAGGGCGCCGGGGCGAGGGGCGCCGGCCCGAGGGCGCCGGGGCGAGGGGCGCCGGCCCGAGGGCGCCGGGGCGAGGGGCGCCGGCCCGAGGGCGCCGGGGCGAGGGCGCCGGGGCGAGGGGCGCCGGCCCGAGGGCGCCGAGGCGAGGGCGCCGAGGCGAGGGGCGCCGGCCCGAGGGCGCCGAGGCGAGGGGCGCCGGCCCGAGGGCGCCGAGGCGAGGGGCGCCGGCCCGAGGGCGCCGAGGCGAGGGCGCCGAGGCGAGGGCGCCGGCCCGAGGGCGCCGAGGCGAGGGCGCCGAGGCGAGGGCGCCGGCCCGAGGGCGCCGAGGCGAGGGCGCCGAGGCGAGGGCGCCGGCCCGAGGGCGCCGAGGCGAGGGCGCCGGCCCGAGGGCGCCGAGGCGAGGGCGCCGGCCCGAGGGCGCCGAGGCGAGGGCGCCGGCCCGAGGGCGCCGGCCCGAGGGCGCCGAGGCGAGGGCGCCGGCCCGAGGGCGCCGGCCCGAGGGCGCCGAGGCGAGGGCGCCGGCCCGAGGGCGCCGAGGCGAGGGCGCCGAGGCGAGGGCGCCGAGGCGAGGGCGCCGAGGCGAGGGCGCCGAGGCGAGGGCGCCGAGGCGAGGGCGCCGAGGCGAGGGCGCCGAGGCGAGGGCGCCGGCGCGAGGGCGCCGGCGCGAGGGCGCCGAGGCGAGGGCGCCGAGGCGAGGGCGCCGGCGCGAGGGCGCCGGCGCGAGGGCGCCGAGGCGAGGGCGCCGGCGCGAGGGCGCCGGCGCGAGGGCGCCGAGGCGAGGGCGCCGGCCCGAGGGCGCCGAGGCGAGGGCGCCGGCCCGAGGGCGCCGAGGCGAGGGCGCCGGCCCGAGGGCGCCGGCCCGAGGGCGCCGAGGCGAGGGCGCCGAGGCGAGGGCGCCGGCCCGAGGGCGCCGGCCCGAGGGCGCCGAGGCGAGGGCGCCGAGGCGAGGGCGCCGGCCCGAGGGCGCCGAGGCGAGGGCGCCGAGGCGAGGGCGCCGAGGCGAGGGCGCCGGCCCGAGGGCGCGCCGAGGCGAGGGCGCCGGCCCGAGGGCGCCGAGGCGAGGGCGCCGGCCCGAGGGCGCCGAGGCGAGGGCGCCGGCGCGAGGGCGCCGAGGCGAGGGCGCCGGCGCGAGGGCGCCGGGGCGAGGGCGCCGGGGCGAGGGCGCCGGGGCGAGGGCGCCGGGGCGAGGGCGCCGGGGCGAGGGCGCCGAGGCGAGGGCGCCGGGGCGAGGGCGCCGGGGCGAGGGCGCCGAGGCGAGGGCGCCGGCCCGAGGGCGCCGGCCCGAGGGCGCCGGCCCGAGGGCGCCGGGGCGAGGGCGCCGAGGCGAGGGCGCCGGCCCGAGGGCGCCGAGCCCGAGGGCGCCGGCCCGAGGGCGCCGGCCCGAGGGCGCCGGCCCGAGGGCGCCGGCCCGAGGGCGCCGAGGCGAGGGCGCCGGCCCGAGGGCGCCGGCCCGAGGGCGCCGAGGCGAGGGCGCCGAGGCGAGGGCGCCGGCGCCGAGGGCGCCGAGGCGAGGGCGCCGAGGCGAGGGCGCCGAGGCGAGGGCGCCGGCCCGAGGGCGCCGAGGCGAGGGCGCCGAGGCGAGGGCGCCGGCCCGAGGGCGCCGGCCCGAGGGCGCCGAGGCGAGGGCGCCGGCCCGAGGGCGCCGGCCCGAGGGCGCCGGCCCGAGGGCGCCGAGGCGAGGGCGCCGAGGCGAGGGCGCCGGCCCGAGGGCGCCGGCCCGAGGGCGCCGAGGCGAGGGCGCCGAGGCGAGGGCGCCGGCCCGAGGGCGCCGAGGCGAGGGCGCCGGCCCGAGGGCGCCGGCCCGAGGGCGCCGAGGCGAGGGCGCCGGCCCGAGGGCGCCGAGGCCCGAGGGCGCCGGCCCGAGGGCGCCGGCCCGAGGGCGCCGAGGCGAGGGCGCCGGCCCGAGGGCGCCGGCCCGAGGGCGCCGAGGCGAGGGCGCCGGCCCGAGGGCGCCGGCCCGAGGGCGCCGAGGCGAGGGCGCCGGCCCGAGGGCGCCGGCCCGAGGGCGCCGAGAGAGCCGAGATCCGGGCAAAGGGAGCGCGCCGGCCCGAGGGCGCCGAGGCTAGGGCGGCGAGAGAGCCGAGATCCGGGCAAAGGGAGCGTGCTGGCCCGAGGGCGCCGAGGCTAGGGCGGCGAGAGTGCTCCAGACTCAGGCAAAGCCGGCGATTAGCCAGGCGCCGGCTAGAACCCGGCCCAGGGGGGGCTGGTAGGGAGCGGCGCTGGTGGAGCCGACCCAGGAGGCTCCAGCAAGTAGCTGGGCTCCAGCGTGATAGGCCCAGGGCGTGGGGAACGGGCCAGAGATTGGGGCCCGACCCAAGGAGGCGCCAGGTGGGCGAAGAGCCCCGGTGCCTGAGAGTGAGAACAAGGGCACCCAAGGGGCGAGGGACCATACAAGCGTCCCCCGGAATAGCTGCGAGGCTTGGGGCGTGCTAAGGGGGAGGCTTGGAGGCACGCATTGCCCTTAAGGCAGGACGCTTATCAAATCCCCAGTCTGGAATAGGGACGTACAACAAGACCGTCTATTAGGGAAACTGGCAGCCTCCACATTATATCTTTTACCATCAAAGTCATGGCGGGCGAGGTTCTGAGGGTGCTACGTCACCCTAACGTGACGGTAGGGGGCGCTAGGGGGTTCACGGCCGCCCCTAGTCGCCGCTCCCTCACAACAACCAAAAACATCGTTTTTGGTTCTGAGTGAGAGTTATAATTTATCCAGAAAATTTTCAGACTCAGCAGTGTTGAGCTTTTCCTAGAAACAAACCAAATGTCATTATGAAGACAACCATTTATAAATTCATTCAAAGTGAAGTAGGTACCTGTAGGAGGCATTTCAAGAAATAATCAGTTAGTTTGCCTTTGCTTTGCTTCACCCTGCCCATGCTGGATCCTTTTGTGTGATCACACAACTGGGTTAGTTGAAGTAATGGAAAAAATAAATTAATCAAAAATGCCACATGCAAAAGTGCATGAGCTAGGTGCACACTAAGGCTGTGAGAAGCTTTGGGTGGTGATTCAAGTTGGACAAGATTTGGCTTGATTCAGGCACCAAACCTCTAAATCTGAATTGAATCAGGGAACCAATTTAAAGGTCTGAGTCAATTCAAAGCCCTCTGAGTCTTCGGAAAAGATTTGGAGAGCCTTTGATGATTTGGGCAGTCCCCAGTGGCTGCAGAAGGGAGCTGCAGCTGACTCCAAGCTGGTAAGTAGGAGGCAGGGGAGGGGAGCTTGGGGGAGGAGACCATAGGGGGACCCCTGCCAGCCCCCCTGACCCCACACTCCCCCAAAGCCCTGCCCACTCCCCCAGCCCACCCCCCATGGCTGTTCCAGTTCCCTGTACTTAAAAAAAAGCCCTGGTGCTCACAAGGTGTTGCTGGGGGGGGACGATCCCTGCTGCCCCCCACTGCCAAACCTGCATGTGGGGCTCTGCCATGAGTCCCCTGACCCTCCCCAAGTCAGCTCTGGCCCTTTAAGAAAAAAATAAACAAGAAAGGCCCCAGGACTCACCGCTCCTGGGGTAGCCTTGGGGCTTTGTGGGGCTTGTGCAGAGCCCCCCATGCGGTGTGGGGAGCAGGGGGCATCAGGGATTGCCCCCTGCCGGCAGGAGTGGTGAGTCCCATGGTTTTTTCATTTTTTTTCTTCTTAAAGGGCCAGGGCAGCCATGGGTGGGGGAGGGCTGGGGAAGCAAGGCAGGGGGCTCATGGCAGAGCCCCCCCATGCAGCATGGGGCAGTGGAGGACAGTGGGGATCACCCCCTGTCTGGCAGCACTTGCTGAGTTGGGGCTTTTCTTTTTTCAAAGAGCTGGAAGCTGGGGTGGGTGGGGCAGCCATTGCCGATTTGGAGATTCAGCCTGAGCTGAATCTCCAAATCAGATTCAGTCAAATTGAATTGGGACAGTGATTCGAATCACCGAATTAAATCATTGTCCCCCGAATCAGCCAAATCCAAATCCGAAGTGAATACTAGCTGCTTCGTGCAGGCCTAGTGCACACATTCCCCTGTGTTAGGAGTCAGAGCAGCAGAAAGGCTGGTGAATCCCCAGCTGGCTCAGATGATCCATGTGGACCTTACTGGCAGGGGCTTAAATATGTCCAGTTGGCCCCCATTACCTTCATAAGCATAGCTGCCTGTATTTAAGCAGCAATCCTGTCAATGCTCAGGAGGCTTCTCAACTTCACAGATGCCTCCGTGGGTAGCGTCTCTGTAGCTTGCCATTCTCCCCTCCAGATCTCTATTTCCTAACCATTGGCTTCCTGCATCCTGGCTTGTGACTCCAACCTGGGGTCTTGCTTCCTGACTCTGCCTGCTCCTGACTCATGACCAGGGATCTGGGTTTTCTGTTCGCCACAGAAAAATGTGAAAAAATGCACAAGAAAAGAGTATTTCTCTTTTTAAGGGAACCCCTGCCCCCCACATGGATTTTCTCTTTTTAAGGAGAAAAACATGGATTTTCTCCTTTACATGAGGAAAAACATGGAAAGTGGCAGGTTCCCTTTCCAAGTGGCAGATTTCCAGCCTGCAAGGGGCTGGGGGGAACGAGAAGAGAGTGATCAGGCAGGGTGCACCACATGCATGTGAGTGCACACACACGTACATGTGCAGGCAGGCAGCATTGAGAGCAGCTCCCACAGCTCCCTGAAGATAAGTCTGGTGGGAGGGGAAGGGAATTGAGACTGGGAGGGAGTTAGGCAGGGCTGGAGGTACTTCCCAGCCAAGACGGGGCCTGGGGCGGGAATGCATGGTCACAGGGCCCAGAAGGGGTACATGATGGAGCCACTGGTGGCTCATCTGGGAGGTGGGGTGATGGGGCAGTTGGCTCCCCACATCTCAGGGGGGCAAGGAAGGCATGTGTTTGCAGGGCAGGAGTGGATGTGGGCTGCCCACTGTGGGCTCAGAGCTCCCTACCCTGCTGCCCTCCCCTTGGGGCCTCAGTGGCCCAGCAGGTGGGACCTGGCACGGCAAGGCAGAGCAGGGTGGGGCGGTATGGTGCTGCTGCCAGGAGCCCCACACTGCCATGGCTTGCTGCATCCTGTCTGCCCACAAGCAGTGGGGGTGGAGGCAGAGATGTTGTGCCCCCTGCTGCTGCTGGATGGACAGGGGGTGCCTTGCTATGATACCGCAGGGCTCCTGATATAGTAGCAACAAACCTCCCCACCCTGCTCATCTCTACCCTGCCACACCAGGTCCCATTCACTGGGCCGCAGAGGTCCTGTGGGGAAGGCAGCCGGGCAGGTAGCCCCAAGCTCACAGCAGGCAGCCCTAAGGGCTCCACTCCAGCCTGTGGGGAGGAGGAGCTGGGCACTGCACTCCACTCTGGCCACAGCACCTGGGGCTCGGGTGCTGCCATGGGGGATAGGGAGCTGCAGACCCCAGTCCCTGGCCCTGTAGCCCTGGCAGCTGGGGCCCCCCCCCTCCAGCCAGGCTGGGGGGGGGGGGCCAGAGGGCTGCAGGCCATGAGTGAGGGGCATCAGCAGGAGTGGGGGGGGGGGACTGTGGATTGGGGAGTGAGGAGCACTGGCAGGGCCAAGCGGCTCTGGGTTGGGAGTAAGGGGCACCTCGGGGAGTGGGGAGCCGTGGGTTGGGGGTGAAGGGCATCAGTAGGGCTGGAGGGATGGGGGCTGTGAGTGGGGAATGAGGAGCATTGCCAGGGCCAAGGGGCTGTGGGTTGGGAGTGAGGAGCACTGGCAAGGCTGGAGGGGCGGTGGCTTAGGTGGGCAGGCCAACAGCATGGGCAGGGGCAGGGCTGGCCAGTGCCACAATGCAGGGGGACAGTTGCAGGGGAGGGAGGGAGAGAGGAAGGAGGGAGACAGCAGCAGGTGGTCCTGCAACCCAGTGAGCAGAGAGAGCAGGGGGAGCTCTGATTTTTTAAGATAAAAAAACAAAATCAAACATCAAAATAGATAGGTATTTAAATGAATTTTTATTATAATGATTGTGGCACCGGTAGGCTTCCAAATTGCTTAAAAATTATAAATATATCAATAAAACATTGGGTTCAATTGATACCTCTATATATAGCAGCGTTTCATTTTAACTGCAGAAAAAACACTGATTTGGGGGGTTTTAATGACAGAATTTGGAATTTTTGAACAGACAAAACTAGGATCTTTGCTCATGACTCTGCAGTGACACGCCCTGCCCACCTACAATCTGCCCCCACCCCGTGACACCCAGTGTGAATGCACTAATATTCCATGGAACATTTAAAATCCATAGCAAGATCTTATCTATTGTCCTGGGCACAGCTCCATCTACCTGTGGATGCACCCACTTAAATAAATTTGGCTCTATTTAAAAAAACCCAACACATATCCAGCCCTAGCTGCTTCTTGACTTACTCTTCATCATAAATCAACATCAAAATTCCAACACAGTTATGAGCTCCTCCTTAGCCAAACTAAATATCTTCCCTATGAAAGTAAGCTACTTTCCTCCCCCTTTCCTGTCCTCCCTCTCCAACATGCATGTATGAACATGTATGCGCACAGGCACGCACACACAGTCTTTGGATTCTAAAATGATCTTTGAAATTGTATTACAAGCAAGATAACTGTAGTATTTCATATAAGCCATTTATCTGAGCACCACGTTCCACATTTAGTGGAAGGATTTAGCCACAAAGCTGGCTGAGTGTCTCCATTTATCAATTGCACAACACATACAAAATGCAATCGGTCTCTCCTCATGTATTTAACTGTTTTTAAAACCAAAGCCAAAGGGGCCTACTTTGAGAGACTGCTTTGTGGAATCCTGCTTAAATTCATATACCCCCATAGCTTTAATAGTTCTGCCAGAGTGCCTCTATGAAAATGTAATGTCACTTATTAAGAAGCAAAGTTTATTGCTGACTATATTCCAGTGATGTGAGCCGCGGGCTCAGCTCTGCTAAATTGTTATATCTGCATATCCTCTTACTTTCTTGCTGCATTTACGTTATTATGCAGCTTCTTTCAGGGCTCTCCCTCTCTTCCCCCCCATAGTAGAAAGATAGCAATATAAAGAATATAATAGAGTAGATGTAAAACTATAAATGGTTCTAATTCAGTCTGAAAAAGTCACAAAGAAACCAAAATCTAATTTGAGCTCAGCAAAGAATATGAAATCAAGCAAGATAAGGCTTCTTTTCCATATTCTGGCAGCCATCTCCATTAGCAGCACTAGAAGTTCTGCACATGGTTTGCCTGTACAAGACAAAACAAGTGAGAAATTGATGGTGTAAATATCACCTCGGTAACACACTACTGCTAGGCATTCAATATATTCTGCCAATAGGTTTAATTTCCCTTCTTTTCCTTCAGCAATATCTGCTGAAGCTACTGGTCCATACACTTTAAGGCTACAATTTAACCATGAAGCCCCATGTAGGTGTGTGAAGGAACTAACCATACCTCAAGGAGGCAAGATTCCCTTCCTTCTCCTTCATTCCAGTACTTTGCTACATCGTCTTTGGCCCAGCAGCCTACCCTGGGGTGGGAAGGTAGCTAGAACAGAGCACTTGTTTATCCCAAGGGCCTGAAGTCAAGGTCTGCTCAATCCCCTTAAGGGCTTCAAGGAAAAGGGCGGGGACTCAGAGGGAAAATGTTCCCATAAACCATCTATAAACCTTCTTCCTCACTTTAGGCACAAAGGGCACTTACACACATGCAGGGAGACTGCTCCGCCATGCTGTAATTCCAGCGCATTGGAGCAGATTCAATTAATTGAAGAAGAAATGGGATGCTTTATATAGCAATTAATTAAGTCTGCTGGAGTGTGGCAATTACTGCGCTCTAGCAGAATCCAGCGTCACGTGCATCAGTGTCCCCATGCTGAAAAATGGCCGCAGGGTGCTTTAAACTAAAGCTCATTTGACTAAACTAAACCCTGTCGCCATTTTTCAGCTCAGGGATGCTGATACACATGACACTCTGGGCACTTCTAAATAGTGCAGCTCTCAGAGTCGTGCTAAAAGCACCCTTCACCTCCCAGAGCATGTCTATAAATGCCCAATGTCCGAGGAACAACGCAGCCCTTAGAGATTCCCAACATGCTCACCTGCACCAGAACAAAAGGCAAAGATAATATCCTTTATTTGCCAACATATTTGCAAATGCTGTAGATGAGATTGGAAGCAGACACTGGTCCAAGACCAAGTTGAGTGAGCTTTCTGAAGAAACAACATATTTAGGCTCAAATTCTGCACCAATATGAGCCTCAACTTGTTTGTGTACCATTTAAAGCCACAGACATTTCAAAAGGGAGAGAGAAATGTAGAACAAATATGTAGAGAATGTGAATCATGCTTAGAGGCAAAGCACACTTGAAGCTGCCAAAGGAAAAAAAATGAAGCAAAAGAAATAGAATCACACATCTTTACCTCTTAGAGTGGTGTGAGCAGCCCTAATGATGCTGTGGCCCATTCCAGCCATCCTTCACAAAACACAAAAAAAATCTTCACTTACGTGTGTGCAATTCCCCCGGAATATGGAGTACAGAAGTGGAGGGACTAAAGGAGAAGCTTCTAAGGAGAAAAGGGGGTTGGGGTGATCCTCAGCATATAAACAAGACATTTCTCTTTCTAGGCCTTACTCCTGCTCCAAGGTAGATGAAACCTGGCAGCTGCCCAAGGGTACGTTCATTAATTCAGGACTGAGTTCCCCTCCCTGTCACTTTTAACCTTGTGCTAACACACAACACCCCATACCTGCACTGAGCAGCATCAAGCCCACTGGCCAGTACTGTTGAAGATTAATACAATGAGAAGCTACGTGCAACAAATGCTGTGAAAGTGGACAGAGCCTGTGTATTTCAGTGACATTGCCAATACAAGAATAATGGGAAATACTTGATTTGGCCCACTTGGAAACAAAAAACAAAAGCTGTCATTAAACGTAAGACCTTTGCAATGCCTGTATAATCAAGCAACATGACAGTTTAAATAGCTAAACATTTCAAGGAAGGTAATGAAGGGAAGGAAAAGTAGAGAGTGTTCTCCAGTGAGTTGCTTGTCATGTGCAAATTTGCAAAGGTGTAATCAAGGGCAGTGTTTTGAGTTTGCTGTTGGAGTTAGGGCCCAGTTATTGCCTTCCCAAGGAAGAATCCACAGGAGAAGCTTAGAGGGAGATAAAACTCACTAAATTGCCCAGGCATTGTTCCATTCAAGCAAGAAAGGGATTTTTACCCCACTGAGTCAGAAAGGCTTATGGTCCACACAGGTCCATATCTTGTCATAACCTCTAATGACAAACTACCATTGTCTGTTCTCCTTTTATCATATATCTGGGCTGGTTGTATAGCCAAGGGCTCCCCCTAGCCCACTGTATTCATAGAGTGGATTCCTTGTGGCATTATTAAGGCAGGGGGAAGGATGCAGTGATATTGTCCCAAACCACTCCTGCCCCAAGGCTGACCATCCATCATTCTGGAGGACTTTCACCAGGGAATGGTATAAGAAAGTGGTTGACTTACTCTTTCCAAGCTGCAAACATGAAATACATGCATTGAGCTTTCTCTTTGAAATAGGTTGGGGTTAAATAATTTGTGCCCTTGGCAGTTTTATCATTTGTGTAGTTTCCTGAATTTGTGATGGCTTGGCATGGCCAAAAGAGTGAACTATAGTAAAAGCTTACAATGTTGTCACTAAATCCACAGGTGTGACTTAAAATACACACACCAGTAAATCACCATGGCCTAGCAAGAGGCCACCATTTTTAAGTGATGGCTACTTGAAGTAGGAGGATCCTTCAAGAGATTTAGTTACAAGCATAAAACATCTAATACTTTTGAAAAATTCTACTTACAGGAATTAGAGTACAATATTACATTCTCCTGAACCATCAATGGCCTGACATACATGTGTCCGGCTACCAAATTGGCAGCAATGTCCCAGCAGTTTAGACCATATGAAATAGCTCTGCAGGCCACATGTGGCCTGCAAGCTATAGGTTGTTGACCCTTACTAGAATACACATTTCTACTTTAAATCCCCTTAGCAAAAGCACTAGGGATGCATCAGTGTATGACTTTTTTTTTTCCAAAGCCACCTGAAGTTCAATGTGCTGTGCTCAGTCTGGACATGAAAAGCAGAGAATGATTTCTGTTTTTAACACAGCTGCACCCAGACACCCCAACCAAAATCCAAAGACCTGCTCTGCTGGGTGCTGCAAGAGACAAATAAATAGGACAGCCTTGGGCTCAGGATGCTCATGGTCAGTGCCAGACAGGACGTGACATTGGGCAAACCAAACGAGCAGGTCAGCAGTTGAGTGGGAAGCTAAAAATATCATTGGTGTCAAACTGGCCTGATTTTTATTCCATTTTTTACTTTTGATTTAATAAGCGTGTCCTTCCAATCCACTAGTACTGCTTTTCAGTGAAAATATACAGCAATGAATATAATTCCACCACAGCAAATGCGCTCCCAAATCTGTCCCAGAAAAAACAAATTCCTACCACGCTTCCAAGCCCAAATTAACTGTACTCTGCCCAGCCTTCATGCCTTGCTCCCACCTTGCATGTGGAAGGGCCTGGCCCAGCCAGCATGCAGCTTCCGGGCGGGGATGCTGCTGCCACTGCTGCAGCTGGGAGGGGATCTGCTCAGCTTCCCAGCATGAGTGGCTCCTCCTTGTTCCCCTACTGCAGTGTCCACTCCAGGCCGCGTGTAGGGAAGCAGTAGGGGCAGGGGGGAGCTGCAGCTGGGCAAGGGTGAAGAGCCTGGGGCTGGTGGAAAAGTGGAGTCAGCACCCTGCAGTTGTGGGTGGTGGAAGCGCAGAGCTTGGGTGGGCAGGTTGCAAGTGTGAAATGGGGAGGGGGGATGGGGACAAGGCCCTAGGAGCACTCATGACTTATGCAGGTGCTGCCACCCAATGGCATGCAGCTCTGGCCATGGCGGCAAGGAACACAGGCTGGCCTGCCTCTGTTGTGAGTGACTCCCCACAACACACGTACAGCTCCCAGCACTTGTGAACCAACCGGGGGAAGCCCCACTTGATGGCTGCCTTCCCTGCTCTCTGCCACTGTATGCATGTCCCAGGACTCCACCAGGAAGCAGGCAGTAGGGCTCCATTATGAGGAAGGCAGTCAGCTCTGTCACATGGGGCTTCCCCCAGGGGCACATGAGTTCCACGTGTGCCATGGACAGCATTTTGCAATAGAGGCAGGCCAGCCTGGCTGCACTTCTTGCTGCCATGTGCAGCTCTGGCTGAAGACACGCACCACTGGACAGCAGTGCCTGTGCAGGCTACAAGTGTCCAAAGTACCCGGTAGCTGCTGCTGCTGCTGCCGCCAGTGGCAGGGGCTGTGCATCATGGGGGAAGTGTTTGGGGAGGTCTCCACATCCCCCACCCTCCCACACACCCTGCCCCCACAACCCCCCCACATATACACACACCCTACAACATACTCTATGGCCCCCCATATACGCAGCCATACTCCCTCACAATTCTCCTGCACACACACCCCAACACCTACACCCAGTCATGTGCCACACACAACGTACAAGACTACAACTTCATTTTTTGAGCCATTATGTAATCACTTTTATATGCACTATTCACACACAATTCATAACAAAAATCATTTTGTAATAAAATTAAAATATATTATAGTGGGTGTTTGACTTTTAGTATATGATTTGGTTTTTTTTCAGGCTCCAGGATGGCAGCCATCCCTTCCTTCCAAAAGGATCACTTCTGGTGGCAAGGGGAGGGACTTCTGGTGGCAAAGGCCAGTGGTTAGGACAGGAACTCTGGTCCCAACATGGTGACCAGGGGCCCACCCATCAAGGAGTGGGGCTATCCTTACAGTCCTCGACAGCTTACCAAAACTCATTAAGCAGTCCACCAGCTGAAATAAGTGTCCCCCCCGAACTAGAGGAAGTCCATAATGCATGTTTAACTCCCAGATATCCTAATATTGCATCTTTTCATTAGGCAAAGACCCAGGCTAACTCAAAAGTTAATGAAAATGGTTACAGATGCATTCACAAGGTCACTGATAAGCACATCATCACAAATTGCCTAATTAGGGGGAAAATATCGGATTGAGTTCTTCTGTTTCCTTGTCTTACAAGTGACCCTCTTCTGAAGAGCTGCAGCCAGCATATTCAATGCAATTATTCCATTATTTTCCCTGCCTGTATGGATGGCTGCCAGGAACACAGCTTGAAAAGGCCTTCTGGCTTGAAAACAATACAGGGAGTCAGGAATGTCTACATACTTTCATCAAATACCGACATCATTTTGTAACCTTGGGCAAGTCACTTTGGGTCTTAGTTCTCCACCAGCTTGAATCTTGCAGTCATTTACTCCTTTGGCAAATGGAAGTTAAATACTTTCTTTCTGACTGACTAGCATTTTGAACCTATCTTGCACAGGGTTGCTTAGAAGAAAGGCTAGTACTAATATATTCATAATCTTAATTATTAGCAGATCCTGATCTAAGCCCATGTGAGGCCTCAGTAGGTTTTGGATTTGTCTTTAAATGATTATCTAAAATAAAAAATGGTTTGGAACACCACCTTTCTATTCCTTGGGAAATTCTGAAATTTTGGATTTATCTTGACCAGAAAGAATAATAAGAGTTCTGAAGTTTCCTTTGAAAAACAATTCTAAATTCACATTAAGAAAAACAAAGACATTTAGTGTTTTGATTAGACTGAAACATGTTTATGTTATGCTGTATTATGTTATAGTAAATAAAATAGCATAGCTTGACAAGATAATTGTTACTTGATAACTGAAACATTTTGACTTTTGTTACCTTACAAACTGCTCCTTCATTGAAGACTTTTAAGTAAATCCTGTCTAATGATCTTTTGAGTTTCTTTTACCCCTGTAAAAGTTAAAACAACTTAATCAAAACAAAGCATTTCAACATGATTATTCAAGCATCAAGAATTTGCATTAAACTTTAAAAAAAATCATTGTATTACTTCAGAGTGCTTTGACTCAGTTTAATCAGTGTTTCTTAGGAAAAACGTACCCCTGACAAGGTTTTGACCAGCTCTGGAAAGATACAAGGCAGTGACATGTCACTAGGACATGCGCATCTCTGCATCTCTACTTCCTTTTTGAAGCAGAGATCACACTCACTCTGTGCCCTTTTGTGAAGATTCACTACATGATATTCGGTACTATATATCTTCACAACCTGATATTAATATATATTCATAATTCTCATATTTAGCAGATGCACTGTGCTTTATCCATATATACAATTATATTAGTCATTATATAGTATACTTACAGTTGTATGGCTGTTTACAACAACAAAAAAAGCATGTTCATATTATTTTTATACTTATAAAGTACCATATACAAGTTAACAACCCAGAGATGTGGGGCGGAAAATTTTCCAGTGCTGTACATTTTCATGGGAAATTCTCCATTTCTAAAAATTCATTGTTTCATAAAATTCATTAGTAACAATGAATGGATGCCAATATAATATTAGGCAAGCTTGGCAGTTTCAAAATTGTAATTAATGTTTTTCAGGTAACTATCCCTAGGAAGTGTGTGAGAGAGTACATACATGTTTTATTGATTTGTAAACAGGAGAGTAAATCCACTCACATAATAATCCAAACCAAAAATCAAGTTATGAATTCACCTAATTGGCTGTGCAGGTCAAATTAAAACCAAAACTAAAGTTCTTATTTCATCTCAGACTGCAAGTGAAAGCAAAACCAAAAGTGAAACTGTGATTAATCTTTGTTTAACTTTCAGTTCAGCAAATACACCGAGCAGTGTCTCACTTCTTTTCTTGAGTTGGGGAAGGTGGAAGTGTTTGCATAAGATCTGTTAGCTTTTTAGTGTTTTTGGTTTCAAGTAGTCCTAAGAATGCCTAATCAGAAAAAAAAAAAAACTGTGTGTGGCATCATTATAGTGAAGTTCAAACCACTGATGGAAGGAAGAAAGTTCGTAGATGTAAATATTGTGGGCAGGAGTATGCTAACAATGCAACAAGAATTAAGACACATTTAACCACATGTAGAAACTGACCTGAAAGAGTACAAGCCATATAATAGAAAACTAGTACAACAAAATGGTGGAACAACATCGTATGAGAAAAGGAATTTTTCAGGAATCCTATGTAAGTAAACAAATTAATATGTTAAACAACACACAGTATAGACTAGCATCTATATTGTTTTAAAATATTATAATTTTAAAAGTTGTTAATGCAACTCTGGACTATTATATATTTATTTATTTAAAATATTTGTGTCCTGAGTTTCTGCCTGCACTAAGCACCCGAAGTGGCTTAGGCTTAATATATATATTTTTAAATTCATAATAGATAAATAGATAACTATTTTAAACCCAACGGAGCAAGCTTAGTCCTCTAGCCAATGGCAGAGGCCACACTATATTTCCCTTTGACTCTGCCATCCCAGGGCAACTGAGCAGCAAGTTGAACAGCAGAGTGTTTTTTCTGGCAGGGAAGGGGGAAGCAAACTCCCTTCCTTCCACTTCTCATTCTCCTTCTGATGGATGAGGCCAGACTATAATAGACTAAAATAAAAATCTTTTCCCTCTTTTGTTGCAGGAACTGGGTAGCTCAAGTGAAATAGCAGATTTGCAAAAAATGGAAAATGAAAACATTGAACTGCCAGGTCTGGGGGAAGAAGAAGCAGGATCCTCGCTTTCAAGATCACTGTCACCAGATACACGATCCACCATGAGTAGCTGTTCAAGACAGTCAAGCTTTTTATCAAGCTTTGTGGACAAAATGTCAAAAGAATATCAAGAAAAAGCACGAGACATTAGCTTGATCTATATTTGCAAGTGGTACACCTTTTTCCATAACTGAAAATCAATACTGGAAGGAATATTACAAACTAATTTGCCCATCATGTAAGTTACCATCACGTTATCACTTAATACATTCTCTCTTAGCTAGGGAGTATGACAGAGTTCAAATGATGGTTATTCAAAGGTTTGGTCAAGCAGAACCACTGACTCTGATGTCAAATGTATGGACTGATAGACAAGGAAATCCTTTATTGAACATTATGTTAGCAACACCTGAACCAATATTCCTGAAAGCAATTGCTACCAAATCTTCTCATCATACAGGTGAATACATAGCCAAATTACTGAGTGAAGAGATTGAAAGTGCAGGTCCCTCCAGGGTACAAGCCCTTGTAACTGATAATGCAAGTAACATGAAAGCTGCATGTCAAATATTAAAGGCAATGTATCCTCATTTAATAGTATTTAGCTGCCTTGCTCATGGGTTGAATCTTCTAGCAAAGAACACAGTAATACAACGAAGACAATATTACAAAACTGCAAAGCGATTGTGAAGGTAGTCAACAATCATCATGTTGCTAATCAGACTTTGAAGAAATTACAGAACAAGAAGCAGGGGAAGGAAAGGGCACTTTCATTGCCAAGAGAAACTTTGGCTACAAAGTGTTTACATAGTTTGTGGCACACAAGGAACTGTTTGCAGTGCACTTCGATAGATGACACAGTATCCCAGAATATTCCAATGAACATTCAGAAACACATTCTTGACAACGAGGTGTTCTGGGGTCAAGTTCAAGGAGCATTCAATTTGCAACTACCAGTTTCAGTGGCTATCAAGAAATTTGAAGGAGATACACCAAGCCTTTCAAATATTCCAGAGATATTCAGACAACTGAATAAAAAAAATTGAGCTTTTGCCTTCTTCACCTCTATCTAAAAAACAACAAGTAGTAAAACAAATGTTTACAAAGAGAACTTGAGTTTTGCTCTCATCCATTTCATCTGGCAGCAAACCTTTTGGATCTTCAATACAGAGGACAACATTTATCAGAAGATGAATTATCTACTGCCCTCAATACTATTATGGAAGTACCTAAGAATGTCCCCAACATGAACGAAATAGACATGATGACAGACATTGCTGTGTACCATGCAAAAGAAAACTTTGGAGCAAAGCCATCATTTGGCAGGCAGCAGAGAATACGTCTCCTCTCACATGGTGGAAGGGATACCGTAACACCCAACTGTTGTCTAGGATTGCTCTAAGGATCCTACGCTTTCCACCAACAGCAATGTCTTGTGAACAGAACTGGAAGGCTTTCAGCTCAATCAAGAAAAAAAAGTGGAATAGACTAACAAATGAACACACCAGTAAGCTTGTTTCTATTTCTCAAAACCTCTTTCTTCTGGAGAATCAGTCAGAAGCTCAATTAGTGAAGAAGATGCAGTGTGATGATAAGTTGCTCTTGCCCATAGACTCATTGGTAAAACTATCACTTAGCAAAAGAGAATGTGGTTCAAGTAATCCTGAATCAGGTTTGCCTCAATCTGATTCTGAAATGGAACTAATAAGTAGTGCAAGTGATTCTACAGATAGTGAGTGTGGCAGAATGCCATCTCTGTCTCTCCCCAAACTTTGCTATCAGCCAGATGACCAATCTGACAATTTGGCCACCATGGTCACTGCAGAGGGCAGACACCCCTGGTCCCATTGGCTTCAGGTAACCCTGAGTCGTAACCCAAGTTGAACACATTCCTGAGGGAGGGGGAAACCTGCTCCCTCTGCCTAAGTGACTGGCCTCACACATCTGGGTGGGGATTAAACTCCCTATTGTTCTAAACAATGTCTTCATGACTAGGAGGGGGCTAGAGACCCTGCCAGTCTACCTGGCAACCAGTGATGCATTTCAAATTGGTTGGCTGGCAGCCAACAGTTGCTGACCTTCAATGGATCAGGTAAATGAGGTCATAAGGTCTATAAAAGTTAAGTACTGCCCAGGAGGCGGGGCAGCAGCCATGATGAGAACTCTCAAAGAAGCTAAACCATCGAAACTCACTCTCTCTCGAAACTCAGTTCATTGAACTACTTGCCTCCAGAGAGAACCTCCACCTGCCTCTGGATGATACTTGTAAGTAAGCTACTTGAGATCTAACTAGATATATAGCTTGCAATAACTCCAATGTGTGATCAAATGCTACCATGCCACTGTTTGTTCTAATATTTCTCTGATATTGCTGTACGCTGTACCCTATTCCAAACCTACTCCTTGTAACCAATAAAGTCCTCCTCTGTACCTAGCATAGGAGACTTATTGTGAGAGGGTCTAGATTATGCCTTTGGGTCCCTTTGGTTCAGCTGACTAAGGGAGACCACCACTCGTACTTCAGACTGAGGGAAGCACCCCAAGTTCTTGCAATGGGTCAAGTACCCCTCAAGCACTACTAGGCTTATGTTTCCCAGGGAGCACAAGTCCAAAATCAGACCAGACCCTGGGTGGCGGCAACGTACCCCCAGGCTTTTGCGTGTACTCCAGGAAGGGGGTCGGCCAGATGTGAGGCACCCTAGGGAGGCACTCGGAGCCTGGAAGGTGGTTGGGCACAGTGAGGTGGGTGGCTCAGCACAGGAATATTCCCTACTGGCCTGCCACAGTGACAGTGAAATTGTCACAATGACCTTAGTGGAAGAAAGTTAAACTCTGTTGAAGTAAATGAGTAGACAACCACAACATATCGTGCACAGTTCTTTCAGTGTGCTAAAATTAGTGTGTCAACAGCTTTCAGTGGTTTCAGTTTTTTTCTTAAATTTAAACAAACAATGTAAGGGAAGTTCGTGCTATTGTAGATTGTCTTTACATTTTTACAAGTACTCCAATAAAAATAATTTCTTTCCACATAAAGCTTTGAATTTGTTTGAATATAACATTTAAACCACATTAGGGGTGCTTTATTTATTTATTTTTCCTAAGCAAATATTTCAGTTCAAATACTTGTGGCTATTGGGACACAAAATTAACACGGGGTACTTTTTTAGTTTTGTTTACTAAGTATAAGTCAAATAAACATGGTAAATCAGATCACGCTCTATTTAGGGCATTGGAAACATTTCCAAATCATCTAGTAATATATCTACCCATCACAAGAAAAAAATTAATTTACTCACAGTACATCAAGGTTACTTCCTGCCTGAGTAAGTGTTCCTCATTTTATGTTTTCCTGACTTTGACAGAAATCATCTTGTGCTTCATGATCACTGTGAGAGTATGTGTATGTGTATGTATATGTACATGGGTGTGTGCGTGCTCATGCATGCAGGCATGCATGTGTATACTAATAACTCTACCACACATTTAGACAGTGTCCTTCACAGAAGTCCCAGGGTACTTTACAATTCAGCAGAATTAAAAGCAAAAACCCTTTCATCTGGGACTTAGGACCTAAAATTGATGTTAGCTGTCTGAATATGAAAAAAGGAGGAGGCTGAAAAATAAACACTGAAATTTCAGGTTCAAACATCTCTGTCATATTTAAGGCAAGGGAAAAAAACTGGCACCCAACTGCACAGGCAGCCCACTGGTGTAATATGCTTTCCTCTGTGTGCTATAGTATAATAAACACCATCCACAGACAAGAATCACACACATTTTGTACTAGTCAGAGGACCTGAATGAGTTGTGCTATTAGTCCCATTGTAGCAGTCTTATCTAGAGGCAAAAAAGACAAGAAGAATGGTGGTGAGGTGTGGCAAGGCACCCAAGAGGAAAGGTCAGACCTGAAAGAGGGTGCTTGCCAAACTTTTCTCCCGACTGTGCAGTTGGTCCAATAAAAGATCACAGAAAACTTGCCTCATATAGCAAAAAGCATAGTCATTTTCCCTGCACAGGGTGTTAAAAAGAGGAAAGGATTATGTAGCCATCTGGAAGAAGAGATGTGGTTGGCCAGAAGAGACTGCAGAACCTGTGAGTGCCTGCAAGATTTAGAGATCCAAGTCTAGCACGAATTAGGAGTTCTACATGACATTTCCCATAATTGCACAGGAACAAAGCTCTCAAATGGCTCTTCAGGATGAATGGCTAGCTAGCCAACTGGAAGACAGAAAGGAAGAAGAGGCCACAAGAGATAGGGCGAAGCTTGGAGGAGGAGGTGGCATCTTGCTGTCTTGCACTTATTATAACAAACGTCCTGTTCCTGCATAGGTGCGACATTGGCACTTGACAGTGACCTCATCCTCCTGTTTTACCTGTGGCAAATTAAGGGCATTTTTGATGTTTCATTGTTCCCTGTAGTTGTCACCGAGGGTTATTCCTGAAGGTATTAAGAACAAGGTAGACAAACATTTCTCTAGAACAGTTTAAACATGGCTGATCCTGTCTGGACCTCCTGCAGTCCCTTCCAACCCTACTTTTCTATAATTCTGTCATCTAGTGAGTAGAGTTCCTATACACCACACCCATAAATTGCTGCTTAATTCTGAACAGTTCATATAATATGATGCACTTTGCTGCAAGAACTGGATGTGTAATGACCCTGACAAGCAGAAAACTACAACTTGCCATTTCTTACCCCATACAGATGCACATACACAGGGGATATCCCCTTCCTCCTAAATATATAAGAGGAGAGGGCAGAAGAGACTATGACCTAGGAAGTGACCTGACACATCTGGCGAGTGAGGAGCTGCAAGAGCAGCAGATGCAGGAAGAAACCCAGAAGAAACTATACATACAAGCCAGAGAAGCTCTCTGGAGCAGGCTGCGACTCTCAGGATTATAGCTAGGAAGAGCTGTGTGTGATAAAATAGCAGAGATAGGACAGAGAGCCAGTGCAGAGGAACCCCAATGGGAGATGTTTGTCACAGCTGATCTTCCCCCGAGACAAGCCAACTGGTATTTTCTTTGAATGGGAACTGGAGTAGAACATAGCCTGAAGAGCCCTATAGTCTATACCTCTCCTGGACTGCCTCCTAGGGGCTCAAGCAAGAACTGCTATTGGCCCTTTGAGCTTCAACTCTTCTAGGGTACCTACTAACTTTTCCTTTCTTGCCAGTACCATAAAACATGCCTTCACTATGTTGTACAGGGCTACTGAGACTTTCAGCATTTGTCCCTAAGTCATTGTACACCAATGTCATGTCTGTACTTTAGTGCTCTGGTTGCAGAGTACTGAGTAGCTACGCTAGCTACATACAGGTGGCTAACATTTAATTTAGGTCTAATTATGTTACCAGAAGTACATGGGACCTTGAAGAAAGCATAAAATAAAGTTACAGATTGCAAGGATCATTCTAAGTATTAAACCAATAATAGATGTTATTTGTTTCAGGAGACAAAAAGGGAGAAAAAGGACAAACAGATTGAAGTTGTAAGTGATGTGTAGAAAAGAGTATGTAAATTACACCATTTTTTCCCCATTTCCTATTGGCTTCAGTGAGATCTCTAGTTAGTTCTGATGATTACGAAACAACACGTTCAATGCCTAGGAACAGCAAATTACACTGAAAAAAATAAAATAATCAAGGCTCCTGTTTCCCTTGAATACAGAATGCCACAGTTAATAGTGCTCAGAATTACAATGCCCCAGTAAAATCACAGCCAACAAGAGAAGTGTATCTACTTCAGCAATAACCTTACATTTAATAATAACTAAAAATACACTGGAGCAAACTGAGGCAATCCCTTCTGAGGTAAATTTGTATGGACTTTAATAGAAGTGGCCCCAAGTTCCTCATCTGGCCTAGTGATATTTTGCACTTTCTTCATGCTTTTAATTAATCTTCAAAGCAAAACATTAATATGCTTCTTTTACAGATGGAGAAACATGGACACAGAGACTGAGATCTTTGCACCATCAAAGTCTATAGGAATTTTGCCATGGACTTCACTGAGGACAGGAAGTCAGTCATGTTAAATGACTTGCTTGGGATTACACAGCGAATCAGTGATAGATCTGGGAATGACTCTTAGCTCTCCTAACTTCCAGACACAAATGAGTATGCTGATACTTTATTTACTTTTCTATAGTTGAAGAAATTTACCGGGATTGTGGAAAGATGCTTATGTGTTAAACTTGCAAATCTTATAATGGCATCTGAGGCCCCTGGCGCACGTTCATTTTGTGGCATGATAGGCTCAGATTCCCAATCCCAACAATTGTGCCTCTTGCCATGCCATCCATGCAGGGAAGAAGGCACAACTTTGGGATCAGGGATTAGATCAGAACCATGCCATTACTACTTGTCAGTATAGGGGGAGGCCACGATCATAATCTTGGGCTCTCCCTGCACCAGCAAGCTGGGTTGGAGCTGATGCAAACTGGCCCCAGTGCAATCTGGAGCCAAGGATAACAATCAGCTGATTGAGGCTCGGCACCTGTGCACTCCCAGGGTCTCGAACCTGGGGGTGTTCAAGCCAGGGCCATAAATTAGCTGATTATAAAAAACCCTATGGTGGTCAGCCAAGAGTGGGGGATCAGAGGCTCCTGGTAAGGGAAACTGAATTGCTTCCCCTCCCAAGGACTTTAAAGCTCCTGATTTCAGACTGGTGCAGTCTGGGCCCTGGGCATGACAATCAGGTGACTACTGGCCCCAACTACATGTTCAAGCAAAGGCGCTATACAAACCAGCCTTAAAAATGTTATACGTTATATGTGGAATATTTTTGTGACTCATTTCCCACTTTATGGTGCCTTAAATTGGGCGCACAGCACCCTGCCCATTTATACTGTGATTAACATGCTAATCATGGCATAAATGTGATATGTCAAGGTGGCTGAAGACATAGGAAAAGCCAAAATACTGATACTTAAAGAAATCTAGTTTAGAAAATATACCACACAACAATGAAGAAATATTCCTACAATCATACATCGTTAAAATGAAAAGATAAAATGTGTTAGAGAGTTATTTGAAATCACATATGCCAAAGCATTAACAACAATTTAGGCACAAGTTTCTGGAAGCTTCATAAATTCATGAGGAAGATTTTCTCACGGACATTTACCAGATAAGTGCCATTGTATCTATAGTATAAATCACTACTGAGATTTATTTTAAGTTGTTCTGTTTATTCTCTCAAATTTTTAAAACATCAAAATGTAGTAATAGGATACATACACCTGCCTAAAGGAACTATTGATTTTGTTTCTGTATGAAAGGGTTATTCAGACAAAGATGTCTTCTCATGAAGATACTGAAAAAAGTCAATAGTGCTGTGTGCACTGAGCGTTTCAAACAGATCCATGTACTCTTTATTTTCATTATCTAAGTCAGCCTATCTGGTCTTGCAGCCTCAAAAGGCTGTATTATCAAAATGCTTGGCTAGTTTGGGAATCCACATACATGCTATATATCTGTGCATTCTAGTCAACTAAAAGACTGTTGGATATTTTTAGACTATATTAAAAATATAGTCAAGTGACTTGTCATAGTTTAGGCATGTACTAGAAACTTTTTTTCTCATATGGTTTGCCTATCCCAGAGAGAAGATGGCCTTAATCATTAAATGAAACATATTTCCCATTTGCTTTGCAAAAAAAATTAAATTTTATTCTACAGCCTTCTAATTTACTACACTGCAGTCCCTGGGAGAAAGGATGTAAGAGAGATAAAATGACTGTTACCTAATTTTAATCTGGTATATTTTACATTTTGAACATATGTTTTGCTGCATACTCTGAAATAGATTGTTCATTAGGAAAAAAAAAAAGTCTAAGGAAGTGCTCCCTCTTTTGTGCTCTTTGCAATAAAAATGGGTTAAGATCACCCATTAACTCAGGAATGGCTAACCCACAGCACGCGTGCTATGAGTGGCATATGCAGCTACTTCATTTGGCACCCAGCAGATCCGACAGGGAGAAGGAAGTACTACACAGACAAGGCAGGGAGGACAGCAGAACAACAGATCAGGCAGGAAAGAGAGAGAAGAAGAATGGATCAGTCAAGAACAGGGGATTGGAGTGGCACACAGGGACAGGGTGGGGATTAGTCTGTGGCACACTGGGCACAAACATTGTTCCCTGCAGCATTAACCTTAACTTTGAAGAACAGTCGTAGAAAATAGGAGCATGTCAGATCCCTTTCTCATACAGTAAGCCTTGTTTTTAAGGCTTACTGTATGTTTTTTCACAGATAGGTCAATATTTTATTTGGATTTGCCATATTTGGCCTTTACATATCAGAGAGACATAAAATACAGAAACCTTCTAATTGTCAATGAAATGGCATTGAGTCTATGTCACCTTGATAAGCTGCTTTTTCCATAAAGGAAACTTGTGTTCGCAAATTAATGTAAATGATGTGAAAGTACTAAAGAGTGGGGCGCAGGTTATTATTATTCCCTGAAAAGAATGACTCATGTTATTTCTAGGAGTATAGGGCTCAGTGCACTCATAGACTGCTCTTTAAAAAATTCAGTTTAAACTTAGTATTAGAAAATATTGTAATTTCACTTTTCTAGTGAAAGCAGCTTGGTCTTCTATTCATTTGATTCACAACATTAAACATTGATCAGCTACAACTTAAATTAATATTTTATTTCTTTTCTCCCCCATAGCCCTTTCTTTTCCATAGCAGTTACACTTACAGCTAGTGTATAACAACAGTTGCCTTACAAACACCAATTTTCCATGTAATACATTTACACCCTGCTGACTGAAGCTGTAGCATCTGCCTTATTAAGTATGCCCTAGAAAAGGCCCTACGGATAGCCTATAATTCCATGCAGAATGTATAAAACATGCTGAAATAATGAACTTTATTCCCTTTGCTGGTGAAAGAACCTGGATGCAAACAGAACCCCCTTTGCCCTAGTAGAAATCTATGCACTCTGGAAGAGGTTTAGCCCTAGAGAGAGAAGGCAATTGTTGCCCCAGTTTTTGGCCTTGACTTCACCAGTGGCATGGGTGATGGGTGCCTCCTGAATTCAGGGGGGCACCCGTAGAAGCCGCCAGCGGCGTTGTTGGCAGGGATGGTGAGCACCCGCAGAAGCTGCTGGTGGCATCAGCAGCAGGGACAGGGCTGGTGAGCACCTGCAGAAGCCACCAGCAATGTTGGCGACAGGGGACAACTCTGTCAGGTGGGGCGTATGCCCCCCCACCAGTTGCCTATGCCCAGTGATATTGGTGCTTGAAAAACTGCTTGTCGATGTAATGCTTGCTTTGACTAGAAGTCAGGTGGAAGGTTCTGGATTTACTGAACTCTTGACTCTGATGATATCATGAGCGACTTCCACTAAGCGGAGTAAGCTCAGTATAGGGTGGTCATTGTAGAGGACATTCCAGTTTTCTGCTACTCTGTCCTCTGTCTTCTATTGATACGAAACACGATTAGAGAAAAATAGAGGACCTAAGGCGTTGGGTTTCGTATCAATAGAGGACAGGGGACAAGTAGACTGTCCTCTATGATGGCCACCCTAGCTCAGTAAAGATCCTAGCAGTGGCATCTCAGTCTCTTCCTAATCTGTGCTCAAGGAAAAGGGCCTCGCATACATTTGATATAGAAGCAAATTACTCTCAGGAAATACCAGTGATTTAGGTTTCTCCTGCAGACCGATCTTGCCTCATAATGTCTTGAATTCTGCTGTTCTCAGAAAAAGAGAAATAATATTATAGGCCAGACTGTCCAATTGGTAGCCCCCCAGGCCTACAGGCCTATGTGATCCCTGAGGGCGTTAATCTCTAGCAAGAGCTCCGAGTTCAGAAGCTACTCTCTACCTCTCTTCTGCTGCTGCTACTAGAGTCCCTAGATTCCCCCACTTTCTGCTTCCAGCCTCTGGCCCGGTGGTTGGGCAGAGCGGTTGACTGGGCTAAGGAGCCCATGACCAAGAGACATGGGAGAATCCAGGGACCCTGTGTGGTCTGTGCAGTCTACATATATTTGAACCTGATAAGGAAACACAGTCACATTATTGTTAAGCTCACATTGCTCCAATGGCTCCTTTTCCATTTCAAGAACGAGTTCCAGAGGTCAGGAAGTCAGACTGGCTTCTGGACAGCTCTGTAAAGCTACAGACACTTGCTGTAGCCTACCTAATAATCTTGCTTTATTCTGGATACTCTTCACTGTCAATACCAGCCCTCTTTTCTGTCCCTTCACACAGCCTTCCTAACACTTTCTCAGGAACTATCTTTATCTTAGCTGTCTTCATTTTTTCAGCTTTCTGTTTATTTTAAGAGATTTAATAGAGACTTGCGTATTGCATTCACTTCTTAATGTCTGGCCTGTTTAATTTAAAATCCATATTTTTCAGTCCGGTAAAGCATTTTGGGAGAAGGTCCATAACAAAGTCTTTGCACAACATATAAAGCTGTAATGCACTGCTCAAGAAAAAAATTCTTGCCTTAGAAATGAGATGTATTTAAGTGCTCTGCCATTTTAAAAACACTTTCTCTTTTACTTTAAAAGTTGACTGCTCTCATACTCCAGCCCACCAACAATACTTTGGAGCACCCACACACAGATTCCACTTCTAGAAAGATAATTGCAAATTCCTAGTGTTCTCAGACCTGTCTTAAAGAATTCCTTATCTTAGATGCTAGTTCTTAATTTCAACTCCCACTGAAAAGTTCAAAGGGAATAGAATCAGGTGCTTACATTATGTAAGAATGATCCCCACATGTTGGGGTTACCTGTGTTGGACATTCAAAGCAGAAGTGCTCTGGTGGCATTACTCTGGAGAAGCAAAATCCAAAATATTAAGCTTGTCATTTCACTATAATATCCTGAAATCTATCTTTTTCTCCCAATGAATGTAATTACAGCTCAATCAGATATGCAACTAATGGCAATCACCCATGTGCGAACCGCCCCCCCTGAAATTAGATGAATGATTCCTGGCCTTCCTTTATTGGCTGAGATAATAATTTAATTCTGGATTTGAGTCATCTCTGGTTACAGCTTCCATTAGCTTTTATTGCTTTGGTAATATTCCTAGTTATCAAAAGTCTCAGTTTCTGTTTACCCGTGCAGTAATACACACTTTTTAGCATCCCTTCAGGCTTTTTGACTTTGGCCTGTATGACCTTAAGGTTTTGGTTATGAAAATGAAATGGAAGGTAAGATGACAAAAGTACTCTTGCTGGGGTGTAACTGCATTTAGTAGCGTTGTTTTGAATATTTCCCTTAAAGCAGAGAGAGAGCCTTAGGGAAAAGGCACCCTGGACAAACATGTATTTTAGCTTCTCCCCCCCACCTCAGCTGCACTGCTGCAGGCAGAAGTGGGTGAACAGGGGTGCAAGACTGGCGCAGGAGCCACCCCACCTGCACTACCTGCTGAGGTCCTCCTAAACAGTGGCCTCAGGGACACCAGCAGCTCAGAGACATCTCCCAAGTGGTGGGCAGACAGCACCGTCCATGATCTGCATTGCTCCTCTGCAGGCTGCCGTAGTGGAGTAGGGATGCGTCCTGCAACCACCTGAGCCCAGCATGAGGCTGGGGCTGAGGCCACCCAAGTGGGCAGTGGTGCAAGGGGGACCAGAGTAAAGCTCTGTGCTCTGGAGGTCAAGGGGTGAGCTGGGCAGGGCAGGGCCGGGCCGGGCCAGGAGTGAAGACAACAGCTAGGAAGGGAAAGTTTGTGCGAGGGAGGAGCTGAAAGTTGGAAGTCTATCAGGAGGTGGTGGGGCTGACTAAGCCTGCCCCCCATCTCTCTCTGCCTGCCCCTCCCCATGCTGCACCATGCCAGGATCTTGGGATGATGGGGAGGGGGTGAGGATGCTGCCCCTACATGATTGAGCCCAGCGTGCATGAGGGGACCCCATGAGGGGGAGGTGGGAAGTGGTGGTTGGGCTCATCCAGCCCCTGCTGGGCTGGGCACTATCCCTCCTGCCTGGAGTAGGAATTGGCTAGGGTGGGGTGGGGTGAGGTTCGGTGGCAATGTGTTTGGTGCCCCTGACTATGGCACCTTGGGCGGTCGCCTACAGAGCCTACCCCTAAGGCCAGCTCTGTCTTAAAGGGTCATTTAAACTTAAAATTGAAATTAGAAGGAGTTAAAAATAGGTATTATACTTAAATCATATTCTCATGTTTGGCATGTAATTTGTTTCTGTAAGGCCATCTGGAAGATCTACACAAACAAGAGAAACTGAGGCATTCCAAGAAAAGGGCAAACAAGTTAAGAAAAAGTGTATATTTTGCTTCAGTGCCTTTCAGTTCAAGTAGTTTTAGGTGTTAATTGGAGCAACAATAGATTTTTTAAGAAGCCAGGTAAAATTGTGATTTATTAAACTGAACATGTCCCTTTAAATAATTCATACAATAATTTATGCTTTAATAAAAATATCAATGAATCAAACGCAAAGTGCACTTCATATGACAGCTAATAACAAAAGCCATTTTGCTTCTGCCTGAGAATAATTTAGGTCTTAATTTAAGTTCAAGCTCCGTGAGGTTTTAAAAATAATAATAAATAATCATTCTTCTCCCTCTGCAAATTCTAACAGTGTTTTTCTTGGCAATATCGCTTAAGTGGGGGTCTTTAAAGGAACAAGTGCATGTCACTTTGAAACTATTAATAATGAACATCAGAGACTTGATTTCATCCAGGATTCTTGCTCAGGAAGAGCTCTATTAATTTTAGTTGCATTTTGTCTGAACAATGACCACACACAATCAGGTTGCAGACCTATCCAGCCAAGCATTCTCTTTTGTTTCCAAGTAGCTCAATCACAGCTACTGTGGGGTATCATCAAGCAACACCTTTCTATTAAATCATACTAATAAGGTATGGGGCAGAGTTGTAATACTACCCAGCACATACACAAGTGGCGGACAGTGGAAAGTTAACTGTGAAATAAGCAGGGGGTAACTCTGATGAATAGCAGTCATTGCCCAAGCAGTAGCAGCACCACCAAGATGTGGTGAGAATAATAGATGATAATGCTTTCTCTCCTGAAAAGCCACAAGAGGAAGGAGAACGTCGACTTCACAGAACTGTCTTTTTGCACTAAGAATGAACTTATAAACCAACTTAGTGAGTTCCCCATCACAATTAATGAGCACCTCATAACTCTCTGTCAAACTGGCAGGAAGCCAATAAGCCACTGTCATTGTCCCATATAACCTGACTCTTGACACTACTGATGAAACCAAGGAGGAATTGTACACACACCTTGACCAAGATCATGGAGGGAGACAGACTTATTCTCCTCAGTGATTTCAATGCCAGAGTCACAAGGGACTCTAACCTCTGGAGTGGAACCATCAGCCAGGAAGTGCGTCTCCAGCAAAACCGAGGAGGAGATTCTTCCACTCTACTCAGCACTGGTGAGACCGCAGCTGGAGTACTGTGTCCAGTTCTGGGCACTGCACTTTAAAAAGAAGGTGGACAAGCTTGACAGAGTCCAAAGGAGAGCCACCGGTATGATCAGAGTCTTACACGGCAAGTCATACAAGGAAAGGCTGAGGGATCTGGGACTCTTTAGCCTGAAGAAAAGAAGGCTGAGAGGGGACCTGCTAGCAGCTTACTGCTACACTAGGGGAGTACATCAAGGGCTCAGTGAGCAACTGTTCACCAGGGCACCTGAGGGGAAAACTAGGAGTAATGGCCGCACACTCCTGGCAGATCAATTCAGGCTCAAAATTAAAAAAAAAAGCTTCTTCACAGTCAGGGTGTCCAGACTGTGAATAAGCTCCCCACAGATGTGGTGCAATCACCTACCCTGGAAATCTTCAAAAGGAGACTAGACAGTCACCTTGCTGAGGTCACCTGACCCCCAGTTATCGTTCCTGCTTGGTGCAGACAGCTGGACCCGATGATTTTCCAAGGTCCCTTCTGGCCTTACAATCTATGAATCATTGTCTGTGCCTGAGACAATTGCAAAGACGTCCACATCACTCAAGCTATGCTAAGAGGTAAGAATTGCTGGATGGACTGATCACCAACTCATCCGCTTGTTTATGTCACTCAAACTGGCTCCCAAGGATGGCTGCAGTGGAAGCAACGCTGAGAGGAGATCAACACTGAAGGACTCAAGGACCCAAGCAAACGAGACCTCTTCCAACAGTGCCTCAGTGAATAAAAACTGAATTCCAAATCAACAACAATGGGAAAATGTGAAAGTCTCTGACTTATGGTCAGAGGTTAATGTTGTGGTGTGGGTCTAGTATAGACCAGCAGACCAAGAGGATGTGGTAAGTGCGGCTTTCTTCAAAAGGCAGCAGAAATTGCCCCAAACATAAGCCTTGGCTCTCATGGGGGACTTCAATCACCCTGACATCTGCTGGAAGGGCAATACAGCAGAGCACAAGCAATCCAGGATTTTTTTTGGAGTGTGCTGGGGACAACTTCCTGGTGTAAGTGCTGGAGTGTCCAACTAGGGACCATGCTTTTCTTGACCTGCTGCCCACAGGGAAGAATTGGTGGGGAATGTAGTAGTGATTGCCAACTTGGGCAGCAGTGACCATGAGATGACTGAGTTCAGGATCATGAGGAAAAGAAGGAAGGAGGACAGCAGAGTGAGGACCCTGGACTTCAGAAAAGCAGAATCTGACTCACTCAGGGAACTCATGGGCAGGTCCCTTGGAAAGCCAGAAGAGCCCAGAAAAGTTGGTTGTACTTTAAAGAAACCTTACTAGGAGTGCAGGAACAAACCATCCCTATGTGCAGGAAGACTAGCAAGTATGGCAAAAGACCACCTTGGCTTAGCAGGGAATTCTTCAGTAAGCTAAATCACAAAAAGGAGGCTTATAAGGAGTGGAAACTTGGACAAACAACTAGGGAGGAGTATAAGAGCATTGCTTGGGCATGCAGGGTTGATGTCAGGAAGGCCAAAGCACAATTGGAGTTGCAGCTAACAAGGGACATGAAGGATAACGAGAAGGGTTTCTACAAGTATGTCAGTAACGAGGAGGATCAGAGAAAATGTGGGCCCCTTACTGAATGGGGGAGGAAACCTAGTGACAGAGGATGCGGAAAAGGCTAAAGTGCTCAATGCCTTTTTCTCCTCAGTGTTCAGAGGCAAGGTCAGCTCCCAGACTGCTGTACCTGGCAGCACAGTTGGGGAGGAGCTGAGCAGCCAACTGCAGTGAAAGAACAGGTTAGGGACTATTTAGAAAAGCTGGACATGTACAAGTCCATGGGGCTGGATGCAATACACCCAAGCCAAGGCAGTTATCCTGTGTGATTGTAGAGCTACCAGTCATCATCTTTGAAACCTCATGGCAAATCAGTAGAGGTCCTGGATGATTGGAAAAGGGCAAATATTTAAGAAAGGGAAAGAGGAGGATCCAGGAAACTACAGCCTGGTCAGCCTCACGTCAGTCCCTGGAAAACTCATGGAGCAGGTCCTTGAGGAATCCATTTCTAAGCACTTGGAAAAAGAGGTGATTATGAATGATAAGCATGGATTCACCAAGAGCAAGGCATGCCTGATGAACCTGATTGTCTTCTATGATGAGATGACTGGCTCTGTGGATGTGGGGAGACTAATGGATGTAGCATAGCTTAACTTTAGCAAGGTTTTTGATACGGTCTCCCGCAACATTATCGCAAGCAAGCCAAGGAAGTATGGGTTGGATGAATGGACTGCAAACTGGGTGGATCATTGGGCTCAGAGGGCAGTAAGTCAATGGCTCAATATCTAGTTGGTAGCTGGTATCAAGTGGAGTATCCCTGGGGTAAGTTCCGGTGTCTGTTTTGTTTAATATCTTCAGTGACCTGGGAGATGACAGAGTGCAGATGAAACCAAGTTGGGGGGGAGTAGTAGATACACTGGGGGGTAGTGTTAGGATTCAGAGAGACCCAGACAAATTGGAGGACTGGGCCAAAATTAATCTTATGAGGTTCAACAAGGATAAGTACAAAGTCCTGCACTTAGGACAGAACAATCCCATGCACTGCTACAGCCTGGGATCTGATTGAGTAGGCAGCAGCTCTGCAGAAAGCGAGCTGGGGGTTACAGTGGGACAATAAGCTTAAAATAAGTCAACAGTTTGCGCTTGTTGCCCAGAAGGCTAATGGTATAATAGGCTGCATTGGTAGGAATGTTGCCAGCAGATCAAGGGACACAATAATTCCCCTCTATTTTGCACTGGTTAGGCCACATCTGAAGTTTTGTGTCCAGTTTTGGGCCCCCTGATACAGAAAAGATGTAGGCAAATTGGAGAGTCCAGCAGAGGACATCAAAAATGGTTAGGGTGCTGGGGTACTAATTGACTCAAGAGGAGAGGCTGAGGGAACTGAGCTTATTTAGTCTAGAGAAGAGGACTGAGATGGGATTTAACAGCAGCCTTCAACTATCTGGAGGGTGGCTCCAAATTGGATGGAGCTAGACTGTTCTCAGTAGTGGCAGATGACAGAATTAGAAGGAATGGTCTCCTGTTGCAGCAAGGAAATTTTAAGTTCTATATTAGGAAAAACTCTTTCACCAGGGTAGTAAACACTGGAACAGGTTACCCATTTAGGTGGTGGAAGCTCCATGCTTGGAGGTTATTAAAACTGAGTTAGACAAAGCCTTGGCTGGGATGATCTAGTTGGCGATGGTCCTGCTTTGAGCAGGGGGCTGGACTAGATGACCTCCTGAGGTCCCTTCCAACCCTAAATTTTCTATGAATGCTAGCAGCTTGTGGGGTATCCTCAAGGGCTTGTGGGGTATCTCATCAGCAGCACCTGTGAAGAGACTCTTAGATTCTCTACCAGAAAATATCAAGACTGGTTTGATGAAAACCACCAGAAAATCCAGGAGCTGATCAATCACAAGCACATTGCCTTCTATACTTGGCAAAATGACACCAACTCCATGCAAAAGAAACTGGAGGGGGTGGGGAGGAGGGTGTTAAATACTTAATTCTTGGGTCAAAACTGGCTCAACACTGTCAGGCAGAGGGCTGCCTGGGTTTCTCAGTATAGGATTCTACTGCCTTGAAACATCTTACAGAGGTACCCTGTTGAGCCTGACACTGATCTGGGCACTAGAAGCTTTCCAGTATCTTTGGTAGAAGTGTTTCCCTAACCTTAGAATAACTCTGGGAATCCCTGCATTTCCTACCAACAACGATTCTTTATAACTGAAGCTGGGTACCTTTCAAGGTCCAAGGAGACTTAAAAGGGGTTTCTGACAAGCAGCCAGGATACAGAGTTGTGAAGATCTGAGTTGTCTTGTATTTCTTATTTCAAGGCCTTTAGGCCTCACAAAGGGAATCTAGCTGGATATAGTACCAGTTTGTATGTTATTGTTCCAGAAAACTTGTAAGCCAAACCAAAACTGAAAGGATTACATCTGCTGACAATCAGGCTGAGTTTCCAGCCAATTGCACAGTCCCTGGCTCTGTCTCAGTCTCTCTAACTGTAAATTACTTACTGGTTTTTACATTTGGATGCTTATCTGCATGAATGATCTCTGCCTATACACAGATACAGACCCTATTATTGACAGATAATTGCACACAAGGCATGAAAAATTCAGTTCATGACTGTGGGGCCAAAGAACCTTGTGCAGGCAAAGAAACAGAGGAAATCATAAACCAGGTCTAATTCATCCCACCCACTAGAAGGCAAGGATATACATGACTCCATTCATTCCACTGTTCATCTGTTAACATTAATGAAAGGATGTGTTCACCCTTTGATTCTGTACACTGCCTCATTTACCTGCTCCTGAAGTGCAGTGTTCCAATAATACCATTCTCCGAGATAGAAGACTTGCAACTACACTGCTGCTTTAATTTGAAAGAGCATTTGTATTGTATAGGAAGTAATGAACCTGAAGGATTAAAGAGGCCAATATCTAGGTTTAGTTATCAGAGGTGAATGCAACCTAATTTAAATGTAATGAAATTAGACTGTTTGTTCTAATTCTCATGCATTTAGCGTTATCTTACGTATGCTGATAAGAACTGAATGAGCACTTGAAGCAGCTGGAAAACAATGTAATGACTATGCTGCACTAGATACAAAGTTTGCTTTCAGAAAGAAGGCTAGATTTTTGAAGCCAGAGATAAGATGAAGTTGCTCACAGTTCAAAAAAGGAGCGGGGAACCCCTGCTTACTTTCAAGGCTTTCTATTACAGAGCCTGTTAGAAATGAATGGCATAGATGCAACTCCCTTTGTGAACCTGCATGAAGCTCTCTAGACAAAATTAAGAACTGATGAGAATGCCACTCTAATCGCACAATATCCCAACAAAGAGAGACACTGCTATTGCCACCTATTGGTGGAAAAGTAACAATGAAAAATTGTTTGAAGAATTTTAAGTGCCTTGGAAAAATTTGACAAACTTGCTGAAGTTTTATCCTGCATTACACTGTAAGACCTCTACTTGGGGCAGACCCTTTCTAAAGTATGGGTCCCACAAACTAGTGTAGAGAAAGTGAATGGATAAGGATATTGTGCATTTAGAACACCTTCTACTGGGAAATCATATTAAACCTTGCTCTATGTAATGAACTTGACTTTCTAAAAACAGTTGAATGGCAATATATGTAGCTGCAACAGGTATTGGAAAATCAGTTTGGATCTGAGCATTTAGGTGCAAGGAAGGCTTCAGATAAAATATTTTTTGGCTTTAAATCACCTTTTTTTCTCTCATTCCCTGCCATCATTGTATGAATACATAATGTCACGTAACAGACCTGATGTACAATATTTAAGACTCAGTGGGGCATGTCTGTATGTGCAAATGCTGTGCTGCAGAGTTTACTCTAGAGTAATTTACTCTAGTGTGAACCCAACTGGGCAGGCATCTACACATGGGGATATGCTGGAGCAGATTTGCTGCTCCTGGCAGCAATCTGCTCCTGCCCCCTCCAGCCCTGCACTAGCTCCCTGCCACCACCAGGGGGAGCTGGAGGCTCTGGCCACAACTGTCTGAGGCTGGTGGTCATGTTTAAAAGGCAGTCCTGGCAGCATGCAGTGTGTGGTAGCAGCACCCAGTGGCTCTGGTACCATAGCCTCTCCCTGCCACACCATGACTGCTCCAGCCTTTGGCCCTGGGAATGACATCCACCACCCTGAACTCCTGCTCACCACCATGCTCACTCTGCTGGCCCGCTGTAGGAACCACAGCCTGGCCCACATTGATCTTGGCCCTGGCAGCCCCACTGTGTGCTGTGGCACCCTGCCAGCCCACTGCTGCTGCCTAGACCCTGTGCTGCCACCTGGACACTGGCAGGAATGCCAACAATATATCCATGGACACTACCACTGGGATTGTCCACATGCTCCTGGGCCTCCAGGCCTGGTGCCTCTGGGAATGCCAGGCCAGCCAGTACTGCTGGCTGCACATCATCCAGACCACCTGGGACAATGAGCAGTGGCTCGAGACATTCCAGCTGACCTGGGCCATCTTCCAGGAACTCCTTGAGCATCTCTACCTGCACCAGGAGTGGCAGGATACCACCATGCAGTGGATCCTCCCCACGGACACCCGGCTGGCCATTGCCCTTCTGAAGCTGGCTATGCCCACCTGTCTGCATCAGCAACCTCTTTGGCATGGGCAAGGCGACCACTGGGGAGGCCATCCTGGAGGTGTGTGGTGCCCTTCAGGATGTGCTGGAGCACACCATGCTCTGTGCACACCATGCTCTGCATGCCTAAGCCCCTAGAGGTGGTTCTCCACCCTGGGATTCCCCCACTGCATCAGGGCCCTGGATGGGACCCACATTCCCGTCACCTGTTCACCTTGCAATGACTGCCCCTATCACAGCTGGTGTGGCTTCCATTCCATTATATTCCAGGCCATGGTGCCTTCACAAACTACTTACCATGGTCCCTGGGCACCCATGCATGCACAACCCTCCACCAGTCCCTCGCCTCCTAGCAGGCCATGTCTTCTGTGCAACAGGCCCATGAGTCCACTAGGCATTCCTCAGCCACTGTGATCAGCTGGGTCCAGCAGCTGGGTCTTGTTCTGGGTCCTGTGCTGCCAGAGCTGGCACATCCATAGAGCCCCAGCTGAGGCTAGCAGTGATCCTGATGGAGTATCCCAGCTATTAACTTGTGCAGCTACAGATCCTACAGATCCAAGAGAAACAGCATGTTTGTGAGAGTTTGCAACATTTCTGAGATAAGATACCTTGTACCAGGGGTCTGTGAGCTGCCCAGTCTCAGATTGGGACTTGTGCATGCACGGGTGCCCAGGGTCCATGGTAAGTCAGCTGGGCAGGCCCTGGCCCAGGCAGCTCCTGATCAAGCCCCCCATCCCTGCTCACTCCGAAGGAGCAGGCAGGCTGCTGGGTACTAGCCACAAGCAGCCTGCTTCCCCTGACCATTTCCAGGCTGGGACAGGCATGGTTTGTGGCAGCACCTGCTGCCATGGATCCAGAGCCACACCCCACCACTTCTCCTCCTGGAGAAGCTCTCAGCCCCAGGGCCCTGGGACTGGTCTGAGGGTGGCCCCCTGTTGATGGGGCTGACAGCAAATTTGCTTCCAGTCAGCATCTGCATGTACATTACAGTGCAGTAACTAATCACAAGTAAATTAGTATTTGTATAAACCTGTATTTACAGGTAGCAACATTTACTTACAATTAGAACAAATTACTGTGCAGTAAGCATCTGCACATGTAGACGGAGATGTTTACTGTGCAGTATTTTGTTTTAATCTCAAGTAAAGCACCTTGTGTGGACACATTCTGGTGGAATGAAATTTAGGTATTCAAATAACAAAATCCCAGGTCAGCAGTTTAAAATAGTAAAACATCTGCAACTGATCTTAGATTGCGTCTTATATGACAAAAGATTTTTTTTTATCTTCAGTAGACATCTTAAAAACTTAAAAAAACAGTACTAAACATTATATATACTGCCAGTCAGTAGATACATGCTGGAGGTGCAGTACATTAAAGATATCACTTGGTCAAGTGTTTTGGTCATGACTTATTATCAATTCTTTTTTAAAAGACATTCCAACTAGAGTTGATATGGTTTTGAACAACAAAAGATTAGTGTTACTCCATTGGAAAAGTAGGACATTGCCAAAAGTTGAAACTTGGTATAATGAAATAGTATAATTAGTATTCATGGAAAGAATCACATTTTACAGGTATAACTGATTTGAAAAAGTTAATGCAATTTAGAAAGATGTAAACTAATTTTGTAAACTGAGTTCTAAACTACTTTTAGTAGATTACTTGTTGCACCATTTATCTTTTCCTCTTCTATCCATTGTTCTTCCCTCCTTTCTTTTCATTTTATTACTTATTATTTGTAATAGATACAGAAGTTACACAAACTGGTTTAAGAGATCAGAAACTGGTTTAAACCTGTAACAGAACAGAAGTTCAGTGCACATAAACCAGTTTCAAAATGGCTGAAACTGGTTTAAGATAAACCTGGTTGAACGTAGTATCAAACTTAACTTATTTAGGTCAAACTAGTTTATGAAACTTCCCAGACCCCTTTCTGGTTCAAGTTAAATCAGAGGCCCCCAGCATACTTATACTTTCCATCCCTGGTCTGGGCTGTCCTATCTGCTCCAGAGAGCAGAGCTGGCCCCACCCCACCCTATCTGGAGCAGAGGACTGGCTCACTGCCCCCATCCGCGCCCCCGCCCCCAGGCAAAACCTGGCTGGGGTCTGGGCCCAGGAAGGCAGTTAAACTCACCTTCCGCCAAGTACAGAGCTGTCCCGCCCTGCTGGCTTACTTAGCGCAGCCTGAGACTGTGGGCTACAAATCCCAGAGGCACCTGGAAGCAGGAAGAAGAAGTGATGAGCAACCCTGCAGAGTCCTGACGCTATGATTTTGGAACGCAAATCACAGAGACCTCAGGGGCAGCAGGAAGAAGAAACAAACACACAGCCTATGCTGGCTATTTGCCAGAGAGCCATGCTGTAGTGCCCCCCAGCTTCTGGCTTGAGCCACTACAAGTATACGGCTGCATTTCCTAAATGGCTGCTCTCTATTATTTGTATCCACAAGAGATCAGGCCCCTTAAAATAGTGAGTGTAAGTAATCAAGCTAGCCAGAACATTTCCTACTGATTACAATTTCATCAAAATGGTTCAGAAAAATAGCCTTTTTAGAGTAGTATCCCAATACATGCCCCATGAAAATACACATGTGGGAACACAGGGATGAAAGGAGTCTCTAAGACTGTTCTCTGCAGTCCTTGCCATTTGCAAGCAACTATATAGCTGAAGAGTCCTAACAGTTGTCCACTCCAATATCTTGCACTCTCTATCCAATAAATGTATTATGAACACAAACCCTGTGCCACAGGATTGTCAATGCGAGTGCCAAGCATTTCAAACCACTGAAATGCTGGAGAAGCAACAACAAAGAGAGTATGACGCTTTGGATTAAATATGTAGCTTCTTTTGCTTTGGTGCATTCTGCTAAAACTGAAAGTGGAGAATTGTTTTCAACATTTGGGTGAATGCAGGAAACCCAACCCCTCTGTCCCTTTTTTCTATGTTCTAACTATCTCTTTTCCTACCGGTTATGTAATCTATAGGAATCCCTCTTCTTTTCTATTGGGCTGTGACTTAACCTGTTCAGATTTTTAAAAAGACCTGTTCAACAAGGCAAATGCACTATTGTGCAATCTCTTGTTTGGTAATAAAAGTTCCCACCCAGGTGGCACCCTCATAGAACCCTTGTGTTATATAAATGCCGTATTTTCTGGCATACAACTTGCTCTGGACCCTTGTTTTTAAAAGGCAGAATGAAGGGGGAAAAAGATATTTTTTTGTAGTAAGTGTGTAGCAGCAGCTTAGCAGCCAAGTCTGCTCATTGTTCAGCTTCCTGTGGATTGCATACAGACTAACTTTTGCATTTCCTGAGCAGAAAGCTAACTAGCAGAAACTGCTGCTACCCTCCTTCTTCACTGATAATGCACACCCCAATTCCCAGCAGCTGTTTTTTGGGGGGAAAAAACCACGCAGGCTATATGTTAGAAAATGTTGTAGTCTTACAGAAACAGCTCAGCCCTGTCTGTGTGCGAGTCTGAGAGCTATGGCTCTGCAAAAGATGGTTTGAACTGGAAAAAAAAAAATCACTAATGCATCTCTTCTTCAGTGACTCATTGAAGGCTAATGGGCAGAAGACTGCAGACAAAGCTGCTAGGAGGATCTTCCATTTGCCCTCAGCATATAGTAGGTGTGCACAAATATTACTGCATGGCTGAGAATCTCTCATGCTAGTAGCTTCAAACATACATTACTACATAGGAGCACTGACCTTGTAACACTTCATAGAGATATGCTTGGGGAAATAGGTCAGCAATGTGCCTAGCATTTCTGATCTTTAAGATTCTAAGGGACTTTTCTTACAGTGAAAAGAAAGAAAGAAAGAAAGAAAAAAGAAAAGCTTGAAAAGTATATTTGAAATATAAACAATGCAATCCTACAGAGGTGTAACAGGACAACTCCCTGCCTTGGGCAGCAATTTGCACAGGGCAGTGGCCAGCTGCCAACATCAGCTATGTTTGTACGCTTTCCTCCCAGCAAAAGCAGTGACTAGGACTTCTGCCCTGGTTGCCCCCTCTCTGTTATGCTACTGCTTACTGGGAGAGCAGTATAGAGTGAAATGAAGAGATAGCCTTCTCAGTCTGTTAGAGACCTGCATATTGTCATATCACAGACCTCCCATGGTTGAATAGGACTGAAACTCCATCCAGCTTTATCATCTCCCAAAAAAACCTAATCAGCAGCTTTTGACCAAGAAGAGCCCATCAGGATTGTTGAAAAGCTACCCTAACAAATAAAGAGCAATCTGAACCCCTGCACTGTTTGGCTTTCATAATTATTTACAAGAAGCAAGGATTTCTTAGGGCAATATTTTGTTTTGGACTGACTAGGTAGCTGGAATAAAGTTAGGAAATCTTTTGAATGCTAGACCTTCTTCTCTAGGTCCCAAGCTTGTCTAACTTTATCCCATCTATGTAGTTGGCCCAATAAAATAGATCGCTCTAAAAAATCCTTGCTTCTCATAATTTCTGGACCATCATGGCTACACCATGACTCTTACACTACTGTACAATTATTTACAGCCTGTAGGCTTCTGTTTAGGGATAAGAATAAAAGGCCTGGATGGCATTAAGAATGGGTGGGAAGAGGGTGACAATAGAGAAAGAAAATTCATCAGGGAAGCAAAGAATCCAGCATGGAAGGTGTCACTAAGGTGCGGGACCTTCAGAAAGTAGCTAAACTAAAGAAATGTTGAGCATTCCCTGTGTCTTTATCAACATGACTTATTATTTGTTTTACAGACATACCTAGAAAGCTGACTGTACTAGGTGCTGCACAGAAACAGAACAAAAACATGGTCACAGCCCTGAAGAACTTCATCTATGGCAAGAGAACAGACGAATGCAGGCTGGCAGGAGAGCACAAGGAAGCAATGGCAGTCAGCACCACAGGAGGGGAACTCCATGTTGTGGTTAGGGACAAGAATAAACAGAACAAAACAACAGGAAGTGAACTCCAGTTCAAACATTGCTGTAATGGCTACAAAAAAATTACAAAGACGAGTTCTAAGAATGATTAAAGGAACCAGCTTTACAGGCAGCCTGGGAGATGGCACAAAGGATGCTGACATCACACACTGATCAGACATGGGAGCTGACCTTTTGATGCAGAATGCACGATGGCCAATAGGAACAGGGAAAAGGGCTACGGAAGTGAATACAAGTAAAGCGTGTCTCTTTGATGTGATGGAGAAAAGGGAGCCCACAGAGGTATGTAAAGAGAGGGGAAGCACATGTTCATAGCAACTTGCTCAAAAAATGATGTATGCAGCAGCAAACCAAGTAGACCCGAGTAGGCAAGACTGCATTTGTCAAGCCCAGAGGTAAAGAAGCTGCAGAAATTGAGCTGATGAGAGCTCTGGACCAGAGGAAATGACATATCTTAGTTGGGTAAGACTTAGCAGGAAGTGAGGACCTAGTATAAGGTCAGAGTTACAGATCATGTCCAGGTTAGGCTTAAGTGACAGGCAGGTGCATGGTGCTGTTTTTAGTGATCTGAAAAAAAGGTATCAGAGAACTTGGAAGCAGGGAGGAGAAGGTTTAAGGTTCGATTTTATCTGGATTTACTTTGATCTTGCTGCCTAGATACCCATGAGAAGAAGTCAGAGAGGCAGGCTGAGATATTTGGACAGAGAGAGAGGCAGGTCTAGAACAGAGAAGTAGATCTGGTGAATCCTCCTGCACAGGGTAGATGAATTTGCATTTGCTGATTACTTCATCCAGAGATGAAGGAAAGATGAAAAACAGAAGGGGAATGATGCCAGATCCCACGGAGCCACCACCGAAAGGTGGAGGGAGAGGCTGAGGAGGCTACTCCATACGGATATGCTGAAAGAATGACTGAAATGCAAGAAAACAAGATAGTCCTTGATGCCAAAGAAGGTCAAGACATCAACAAGAACTAATTTGTCAGTAAAGTAACATTTTGTCTGATATCTTCCACCAAGTAATGTACATCTGTGTGATATTGCATTATTGAATATTTTTATCTGACATTAAGGTTGAAGGCAGCAGAAGAAATACAGACTGCTTCTAGGTGTTATGAGAAATGTGTTATTCTACCACCTGGTGACTGAATAGACGTTGTGATATGAACATGGCGACAAGGCACGTCGATTCGTGCAGTTGGCTGCTCAACCACAGCATTTTGCTGTGGGCTTTGCTGCCAGCCTATATATAATGTGACATGGAAAGAGCATCCAAAAATGTGATACACTTGACACCCTAAAAGAAGCCACACTGAATGAACTGGAGTGGAGCTGACAGTACTACTGGCTGAGCAATAGGCTCTATTCTATTGGTTTCATATTTATGAAGGTTTGGGGTTTTTTTTTAAACATGCTATTCTTTTATTGTACATGTGCCACGACAACACAGGTATATTTTAATAATACAGATATAAAATCCTGATAAGCTGGATCAACCCTATTAAACCATTTACTATGACTCTTGCATTTTGTTCCCTATTCTTTCCTTTTCATTTCAAACTTCAGTTTTTTCTTCTATAAACTTATTGTTTCCAGGCTGCTGCATCCCTATAGGAATTATTTTCTGCTTGTAAGCCTGTTCTCTTGGTTTTCCCATATTTTTCTATACCCTACCCCCCACACACACACTTTTAGCACTTTTAATATTGCTTCTTTATCTCTTTAGTTTTCTTCTTCCCTAGGAAGCCATTTCCCTACAGAAAATACATTGGAACTGAGCTGTCTCTTACATCTGTTTTAACTTAACCCAATTATAAGAGCCAAGTGAGTATGGGGAGCATCAATGGCTCAGTATAACCTGTGTTAAACTCAGTTTAGGCATGAATTCTATTTTATTTTGACATTTAGCTTGCCCGTCTATAAAAGCAGGGAAAAATAAGGCTTAATCCAAAAACTTCTGAAGTCACTGAAAGACCAATTTCACTGGAGAACCCCAAGGTTCAATTAAGTGAGCCTTGTAGAACATCTCATCTCCTCAGATGCAAAGTACTATATTTTAAGTACTTGTCTGTCCCTAAAGATGAAGATCCAGAGGCATGAGGCACGCATGCTAAGAGGCATCTTCTCCCTCACATAAGGGTAAAGCTGGTAACTTCATAACCTTACACTTAATTTAGAAACAAATATATCATTGGTTTTCTGGGGAAAAAAAGTTTACTGCTGTTTAGCAGTTGGCTTGTTAATGTTAGACCAGAGACTTAAAGAAGCTAACTGGCTTTTGTTTAAATGTGTGTTATTCACTGAATATTGTTTCACTCTCTTTTTTCAAACAGTGGTTAAAAGCAGGATCCTGTAGCAGTAGGAAGCTTACTCTGTCTTGTCATCTTGTTGATAACAGCTGCAGCTAAGCATGGAGTATCACTGAGGGCCTTATATTGCACTAGAAAATAAGATAGGGGAAAACTAGAGACTCCTAGGAAGTGCCATGCTGAATTGTATACATTTCTGGCCGATAGAGAATTTGATGGCAACAAATCTAGGGCCTTCACATTCTCAGTTAATTCTCCCAATGACTAGGAAGTAAGCCAGAAAATACTGAAATCTTAGATACGAAGTGATCAGTGAACTACTCAGCTTTAGAGCCCAGTTGTAAAAGCAGATAAGAATATGCAGTGTTATAAGTTCATTTATGCTAAAAAGTTGGTTTGAAGAACACAGTACTTTTTCAAATTTCAAGCAATAAAATTAAAAAAAAACCTTCATAAAGGGGGTTCATAAAATGGCCATTCTGACTTCATACAGGATGTTAAAAACTTTCTGCTACACCTTTTGCCTACTTTGCAAAACACATGAGAGTGGAGACGTGAGCACGGTAGCAGCAGGTCTCAGTGAGGTCCCTCCTTGGTCTCCAGCAAATTTGTAGGCACCTGCTACGGATGAGCTCAGAGCAGCTTTGCTTTGCTAATCTTCCAGGTCTGGAGCACAGCTACAGACTTGGAGGAGCAGCGCAGGGGCAGGGCATGCTTAACCCCATCCTCTCTGTTGCAGTTGGATAGATACTGAAGGTCATGATTTCAAGAAGAGTTTACATAGGAAAAGAGTCTATCACTGATATTTTGCAAGCTTTCGAGCATACATGCCCTTCCTCAGGCATAGGAGAGTGTAGAGATTGTAAAATTTCTGCCCAGTGGAAATTAAAATTCATATTTCACAGGAGAACCGAAAGGTAGTGCAAGATCTCCTGGCTGAAAAAGTTCACTTTATGCAAAATAGGCTCAGATAAAAAAGTTGGAGCAGTCTGTTTACCTCAGAGTTGTCTGGTAAGCAGAAATATGAATTTTCATTTCCACCTGGGAGAAATTTATAATCTTTACACTCTCCTATGCCTGAGGAAGGGCATGTATGCCTGAAAGCTTGCAAATAAAGAATTTTTTGGTGCAACTGTCTAGTTGGTCTAATAAAAGGTATCACCTCCCCAAGAGATCTGATTACTGAAAATTAAACAAAATATTTCAGTTGGAGTCAAAGTATTTCACATTGTATCTAAATAAAATATTCCAGTGTCTTTGTTTTGCCCACACCGCCTCCCCAAATTTTGGTTTTGATTTGACCCATACCAATTCCCCCCTACAAAAATTTCAGTTCAGTGACAAAAAGAAAAAGCAATTATTCATCCAGTTCTATTCATGACACTAAAAAACCCCCAAAACGGAGACCCCCAAACTCTTAGGAAAGCAGACAGTCTATTTAACAAGGGACATTCCATATGGACTAAAAACCAGATTAGCGTCTAAATCCTCCCCCCTTATCAAGATGAATATTGGGAAGAATTGCAGCTCTCCTCTCAGTGTGTGCGTGTGTGGGGGGATATACAGCTGCACATACTTGTTCCTTTATAAGCCCTGAAAAGCATGAGCAACAGTGTTCTGAAGTTAGCTCCCAGGAGAAATTGCTTCCATAGCACTATCAGAATCTAAGTTTTGCTAAATCATTCTTATGGGCATCTGATATATGATACTGCCTGGAACAATCAAGCCATTCAAGCTGTATTGTTAAAGTCATTTATTTTTCTTAACATTATAGTTTTCAGTTATTGTGAATGCTTGACCAAAATGGTATTCGCCCACCCACTGCTAGATTCAGAGTTCTCCTCAATTTTCACCTGTTATTGAGATGTGTTAAACTGGTTGCCATTATTAATAAGCAATCAGGTTAAGAAGAAGTTTTGGTAGGTTCAGATAACATTGTAAGCCACTCATTGGAACTGACAAATATGCTGCTTCTGCCCCTAAATGTAAAGGGTGTTTTTCCAGGGCATTCAGTAAAGGTCAAGTCCTGAGCTTGAATAAACTGGGATAACTCCACTAACTAAAAGCATCTTACATTAACTAAGAGACTGGCTCTTAACTGCCAAAATGTCAGCACATTAGTGCTACAGCAGGGACATGGTATCCCTCCTCCTTTATGATGTAGCTCACTTTGTCAAGGGCTTGCCAGGCAAAAATTATACCAATTCCAGATAAGTCAATGCCCACTTTCGCATCACATCATATGTTAGATTTCCTTTAATATTCCACCCACAGGGGAGATCAAATTCCATTTTAACTGTCAGCTACCCTAATGCAGGGGGTCCAATATTTAAATATATAGCATATTTATTTTATTGCTATGAAATATCCCTTCCCCCCCCACTTCCCTATTAAAAGTGTGAACAGAAGTAAAAACTGAAATGTCTCAAATGCCTTTCAAATTCTTCAGAGGGGACAGCTCTCAAAATGGACATGTCCTTTGAAACATTCCAAAAATAGATGAAGCACTCCAAACAGTACTTCTTGAAATGAGGCGTTTCATTCCTTTTGTGCGCACAGGGACAGGGGAGCCATAGGTTCTCCAGAATCACATAGTGCCCCATTCCCTCCCTCTGTTGTCCCCCATGGGGGATGGAGGGAGATGGAGGTGGACAACCTAACTGCCAGGTTGTCCAGCCACTGGGCACTGCTCTTGCCACCACCAGTGCTGGGGTCTCTAGCCTGAATCACCTCTACCTTTGTACTCTGGTAAGATGGGAAGAGGAAAAATTGAGGGGGTAAGGTGCTGGAGAGGCTGACCAAAGGAGGTTGGAGGAGGGAGCAGCGCTGTAGGTCATTGCAGCTCCCTGTAGCACTCTCTGGCTTCAAAGTCATTGCTGCAAGCAGCCATAGCAATTTTGCAGTGTTTCAGGTGGGAAGCACCACATGGGCTGCATGCATGTCCCATGGCCAAAATTATTCTTTTCTGAATATCTTCAAGCATATTACTCTTGAAAACATATCAAAAGCTGTTCCTGGTTGTACCCCAAGAAGAAATGGGCTCTCTGAGCTGTGGCTTTCAAGGTTCACGTAGCTGATTTTTACTCATGGATGTGGCTATCCAACAACACTGCAGATTAGCACCTGAGCTAGCTGGTTTGAAATTAGCTTAGGTTTGTCTGCGTGAGGCACAGTCGTGGTGACTGCAGTGTAAATAAATGGTGCCAGCATACAAGTCATCCATGAGGCCATTTAGCCATTAAGGACTAGCAGGATGCAGGAGGCAGGACAGGAACTCTAAGCTACCTGCAATTCATACTTCAGCAATTCTGGCATTGAGGAGACTCTCTCCCAGCTGAGCAGCACAAAGCTGCTTTGCATTCCTCAAGATGAGACTCCATGCCTTCCCTTGCAATTCCTGCCATGGTTTCAACAGGATGTCCATCAAGAGATGTTCCTCAGGTGCAGGAATTCCTGGTCAAAAGTGAAGAAAGAAGAGACAAACACCATAGAATAAGTAGCATTTACGTATAATATGACCAAGATATAAGCAGCATGACACAGTAGACCCAAATGAAGAGCAAGGGTCTGAGCCAAGTAAAACACATCCGAGATTGAAGCCAGAATCAGGAACAAGGCCTCCCTCAGCTGAATAGCCTGTGATCAGTTGACACATGCGATTAGAAGAGGGAATCTGCTGCCCATCCTAGCTTATAAACTGGCACTTGGGCTGAGTGGGGCTGGCACACCCCTGCTGGATCATCAGGCCAGGCAGAACTTACTTTAGGACAGGGGTCAGTAAAGTTTTTGGACAGTGCTGAAAACACCCGCAAACTCGGCTTGTGAGATGTTGGCGTGCCAGGGGTGGATGGCAGGGGAGCAGCAAAGGGCCCAATCCTTGTTGCTGCAGTGCAGCTCTGTCCCCTTCCCTGCTGTCCACCCCGAGGTGCGTGTACCAAGAAAAATTCCTTTGCATGCCGCATTCTGGCACCCATGCTGGGGGTTGCCTACCTCTGCTCTAGGATGTCTAACATTAAGCGATGTACTTGGGGTACAGGAGAGCCATCTTAAAGGCATGCTTAGAATCATGGACCTCGGCCTCCTCCATCACAAGAGAGCTCTCTAGCAACAGGGCTATTATCCAGTCTAATAGATGGAAATCTCCCTTATTTTCCACAAAAACTGATGCAGGATGGTAAAATAACTGAACTATTGAAGAATTTCACAGACCAGGAAAACTATTTCTTATCACGCTGACCAGGCAGCCAGCTCCTAAGCCCATTAGAAATGCCCCCCTGCACATGTGCGCGCGCGCGCGCGCACACACACACACACACACACACACACACACACACCCTTGTACGGTGGGCAGAGGGTTTTATAGGAATCTGACCTTGCTGGGCATAAACTTCCAAATATTGGACTGTTTATCTGGAAGGCAACCTTTTTGAGGCCCCCCCCAAATTAGAATATTCATGGAAAAAAAGCTGAAATTCATTAAAATCCATAAAGAGCTGCCTGGTGGCTAGAAATCTGGTGGCCCTACATCTCAGTCAGTGAACTGAATATATATTTTTTGAATGTTGGCAGCTAAAGGTAAGGTCACTGTCACTGGAGCCATCTGTAAAGGGGAAAAATGACAGCTGGCAAGATAGCAACAGAATGAAATGAGCTGGATCCCTGCTTTCTATATTAGAGTTCCTGCTAAATTCTTATTTTTGTGTTGTGCTTTCAGAAGATTTGATTCACTACACCTCTCATACCTATATTACATTGGTAAAACTCAAGGGAGTGGTGAATCGAGACCCAAATACTTATTAGGGAGCTAAGAAATACCAACTCAGACAAGGCTGCTGTGGTGTTTGTGGAAAGAAGAGGCAGCATCAGTGGAAATTATTTCTACTTGTTTGGAAATTTATTCGGGAATATTTACATCACACTCAGAGGCACAATATTTAGTTTTAACCTCAGTTTTGTTGTTCTTGTTTCAGCTGAGCTTAGTGCTAATGCTGAATGCCATTGAGGCAATATTTGTTTCACATGAGGACAAGAGTTACCTTGATTAGGGATTATATGGAAAGCACCTTTTAAGATTCTCAGGTCTAAGTCAAGCTGCATAAGTATAAATGGTTATTTTGGTAGGACTCACAGGAAACCATGCAAGTGGGTATTGGAAGCTTGGTTTTCCTCCACTGAAAAGCTGGATTTGGGGTTAACATAACGTAGGAGGGTCTGTCATCAATATAGGTGGGTTTCAGGATTCAGAGCTGTAACTTTTACTCTGAGGCATGAGGTTGTTTAATGCTCTAAACTCAGCACTGATGACAGATTTCACTGCCTTAGCTCCAGGTGGTGGTGACTCACCATTTAAACAAACATGTTTCTCTATTCCCTGGTATCAGTGGATAACCTGCTGGAGGGGATATAATGCGTGGGTAGTTTCAGTTCAGTTCAATAGAACAGGATCCTGCTGTGTCAGGCCAGTGTACTAGTGCACCATAGTGACAAAGCCATTTCCATTCACTTAGGGACAACTATAAATTAATTCTGTAGCAAAATAAATAGGATTGCTCAGCTCACAGAACAGCCAGGGATATCAGAGGCCATACCACCAGGCCATACCATTAGAGCTAAGATTTTCAAAGGGGCATACAAAAAGTATATGCCCGACTCCTTTCGATTTTCAGTGGGACCTAGGGTCCTTATACATTCAGGCCCCCCCATGACAAATCTCTCTTTCTAACAAGTGAGTGCTCAGACCATGCCTCCTAGACCTTCTCGCAAACATTATCCTAGCAATCATAGTGTGTGAATGAGGAAAGGGGGAAAATATATTTTTTCTATATTTAAAAGAAAACCTTACATGAAGTAAGATCATTAAAATTACAAGGATTCCAATAAAAGTTTTGTTGGAATGACTCTTTTATGAATTCCCCTGAGAAAGGAAAAAAACCTTTTAATTACATTCTCATTACAGCAGCCCTTAAAGTCATTCATCTGTCTAGAGCTGAATAAGCTTTCTAACCTTGAACAAACACCTCAGCTAAAGTAAAATTCACATCTGGACTAAGTCAGCTGAGCCAAGTAGCTGACTCAAACTATGTAGGCTGAGCCCCCCAGGCCAAAGCAGCCTTCGTATTTCAACCTCTAGTAGATTACGGCCAGTCATCTTTCTCCACATGGCTGGCAACAAATGACCAGCTTTAACTTTTTCATAAACGAAAGGCTTCGCATAATCTGCAATGGGCTACTTTATCATATGCTGTTTATTTAAAAAAGCAAAAGAACATGCTATATTTTAAAAATAAGAAGTTATTTAACCCAAGCAAATATTCTGTATAAAGGTCAACTGTAATGAAGGCAGTAGGTTGCAGATGAAATGACGACACGTAAAATTTAAGAAATTAGGAGAGTTAAGATAATGGATAAATTAATTAGCTGAAGGCATAAAACATATCAACGGGAAGTATTTGCTATCAGCAAATCACAGCCCCTAGCAAGGCTCTAAACATGGGTGTGCCCTTGGCACTCCACAATGATTTAAAGCCCCAGGCCCCCCACCATGGGTTAAGCCTCCAGGCACCCTGCCATGGCCTCCACTCATGCCCCTTTCAGCCACTCCCAAACCATCAGTTGAAACTGTAACCGGCAAGTAAGCCTTCCAGCAAATACAGCTAAACCCCTTCTGGGTATAATCATAAAAACTGGTGACTTGGCTGCATCAGCATTCTGTTTGGTTTCCATGAGCCAGCTGCACTGCCAGCTAACCGAGCTGCTGTCTTCCCCTTGCCCTGGAGCTCTTGCCTCAGCAGCCTCCAGGGCCAGACTGCCCCTCCTGGCTTAGGGCTTATGCTTATATACCTGCCCCCTGCTAGCCACATGCCTTCCTGAGCTGCTGCAGGTGTTTCCTGATTCACCTTGCTGGCTCAGCCTCAGGGGGACTTACTGCTGCTGGATCCTACTGTGCTCCTATGCTAGGCTTTAGTCCATGGTGCTACCTCAACACAGCTAGTTCTGTGGCAAGTGCTTTCATCAGGTGACTCCCCCAGTGCCTTTTTCCTTGGAACCCCTTAATAAGCAGCTTTCCCCATTTGAGGCTCTCTCTGTTGCTCCTTCACCCTTAGAAAAACAGGAGCCCTGGGCAACTGGTGCCACCTTAGTCGGGGGGGCACATGCCCCCGCCCCCCCAGCAACCAGGGTGGGAGTTCCCCCCATAGCCAATCTCACTGACCAGAGGGGCAGTTCCCTGCGGCCAATCTCACTGATGGGGGCTGGTCCTACTCCCCTTGCCACAGCACTCCCACTCTCCAGCTGGTGCTCGCAGGCAGGGCACCGATGCTCCCACCCGCCCCCCTTCCCATCTCCTAAACAGTGAACGCAGACTGTCAGGGGGTGCACCACCACTCTCAGGGACCCCCTATGCATTGCCACTGCAGGAGCCTTCAGCTCTGTTACAAGGATACATCATTCAAGGCATTTCCAGTACAGATAAGGAAGTATTATTGCTACCACCATACAAGGTACTGATGAGGCTTTGTCTGGAATAATGCATAAAGTTTTCATATGTTCAAGAAAGAGAACACGTGCAGACAAAGACTTCTAGCATGATCAGGGGAATGGAGAGACTAGCATAAAGGAGGATGTTAGAAGGGCTTCATTTGCTTAGTCTAGCAAATAGAAAGGGATAGGATTACTCTCCTTAAGTACATCAGGGAGGTAAACACCAAGGAGGGATAGGAGCTACTGAAGCTGAAGGGTAACGTTGGCATATATATCAAAGGACAGACTGGCCACATATGTATTTATGCTGGGAATTAGAAGGATTCAAATACAGGTATAACTGGCTAGTATTTTTCCCTTGCACCTTCCCTGATCTAGTTCCAGTTTTGACAATGGGGAAGGCAGAGAAGCAGCATCAGCATTTGGTAGAGAAGAGGCTGGAATTTCATTGCTGTAAAGGTAGAGGAGGGTGGGGAGGATGTCACTCCTTTTTTCTGGCCACCAGCATGTGTTAGGTGGCCAAAAAAAACATTGGTTTTCAGAAGCAAAAACAAGGAGGTGACATCTACCCCCTGAAGCAGCAAACCTCCATCTGCTCCTCCACCACATGCTGCTGCTATGTGTTTCTGCTGGAGCCGGAGCAGAAGAAGGGGGTAAGGTGCCCTGAGGCTTGCCCCACTCACCCAGCCATCATTTCATTACTGGTTTCTAACCAGCGGAGCAGCAAGCATTGGAACAGCTTTCCAGTAGCACAGGAGGTTATTGGAACTCCCTCAATTTATCAAATTCCATTGTATAGTTAGGAAAGGGATCACAGAAGGATGTAATGCCTGAGAAAGAAGGGGGCTGAACTGTCAACTAGGAGCTCCCCCAGGCAGGCAGTCATATAAAAATCACTGGTTTTCTCTCCTCAGGACTGCACCTATAGTCATTATTAGCAATCCCTCAGTTGAAGGATGACCCCTACCAGGGCTGTCCCTGGGGGAGGGGGCTGAATCATGGCAACCGCCCCAGGCCCCACACTTTGTGGGGCCCCGCAGAGCCAGGCGGAAGAGCCGTGGCCCCTCCTGCAAGGCCCACCAAGTGCTGGTGATTCCGTGCCACCATTGGCTTTACATCCGGCCACTGACCGTTGCCACCACCTTCTTCAAGTCTGGGCCCTGCATAGGCTAGGCCCTGCCCTGGGCCGCACACCCTGCTAGGGTCGTCTCTGATCCCTACCATGGCTCATTGATGGGTCTTAATAGTCCAATCCTTGAGCCACAGATCAATCCACAGAAGTTGCCAGTCTTTCTGCATGGCAGAGTAGGCTCTAGGCTGGGATTCCTCTCCTTTTCCTTCCTATGATCAGCACCTTTGGGAAGATTTAAAAGAGCCATGGGCCTGGGGAGAGCTGTGTGACTATGCAGGGTGGAGAAAAGGAAAACTTTTGGGCTGGGACAGACATTCAAAAAGCTGGAGCCTGAATTGATTTAACCTTTGCAGATTAGTCTAACTTGCATAGGCTGAACCAGTTTGTAACAGGACATACATTCTCTCTGACTGAGGCAATGCAGGCACATGCCTACAGTTGCTCAGGCCAGGAGCCGAGGGGAGCTAGAGCAGGCCCTCCACTGCAGGGAAGCTGTGCTGGGGGGGCGTGGCCAGTCCCGGCTGAAGTGGCCAGAGGAGTTTAATTCCCCCACCTCTGTATCCCACTGGCAGGGACCTGAGCAAGATCTGCCAGGTGCTCCCACATTGCTGCTGCAGCAGCGGGCAGGTCTGCCCACCATTGCTGCTGCACTCCCTGCCCCAGAATAGGCCCCTTGCTGTCCCCTCCACCCAACAACAGAGGGAGGAGGAATCATAGAAGTAGGGTCAGAAGGGACCTTATAGATCTTCAAGTCCGACCCCCTGCCAGGGCAGGAGAAAAAACTGGGCTCAAATGATCCCACCTAGGTAGGCATCAAGCCTCCTCTTAAAGACCCCCAGGGCAGGAGCCAGCACCACTTCCCTTGGAAGTTGGTTCCAGCTCCTAGCCGCCCTGACTGTGAAGTAGTTCTTACGGATGTCTAATCTAAACCTCCTCTCCAACAACTTGTGGCCGTTATTCCTTGTTATGCCAGGGGGTGCTAGGGGAAACAAGGTCTCTCCCAAACCCTTCTGGTCCCCCCTAGTGAGTTTATAGACTGTCACCAGGTCCCCCCTCAGCCTTCTCTTGTGAAGGCTGAACAGGTTCAGGTCCCGCAGTCTCTCATTGTAGGGTCTGCCCTGTAGTCCCCGGATCATGCGGGTGGCCCTGCTCTGGACCCTCTCAATGTTGTCCACATCCCTCCTGAAGTGGGGCGCACAGACCTGGACACCATACTCCAGCTGTGGCCTGACCAGCGTTGCATAGAGGGGGAGGATCACCTCCTTGGCCCTGCTAGAGATGCACCTGCGGATTCACGACAAGGTGCAGTTTGCCCTTCCAACCATGACCTCGCATTGTCGGCCCATGTTCATCTTGGAGTCAATAATGACTCCAAGAACCCTTTCTGCTTCTGTGCTCTCAAGAAGGGAGTTTCCCATCTATCAGGAACAGGACAGGAATAACTCCTGTCTCTGCCCACCCCAGCCCAAGGGGTCCTGCTGGTTGGCATCTGGCCATCTCCCCACCCCACTCCTGCAGTGGAAGGAAGCAGGGCCCTTGTTGGGTGCAGCAGACCCTGTCATAATGTGGGGGAGCACGAGTTGCTTCCTGGCAGGGGTGCTTCACTGCAGGGGTGGCAGAGCTGTGGCAGGCTGTGCACAGCAGCACTGGGGTCCAAAGTGGCCCTTCAAAACCCCCGCAGCCACTTCTGACCCTGCAGAGCAGCCCTCGCTGGAAAGGAGCTCGTGCTCCTGGAAGCTGTAACAGGCTGGTCACAGTCACTCACTGCTCACCACTCCAGCTGCTGGGCAGGGGCAGGTCCTGGCCTCTGCCGCTCAGTCTGTCCTGGGGGCAAGCCCCCTCCCAGCAAGATGAACACTGGCCAAGTGGTGGTAGTGGCCAGGCTGGGCAGACCCCACTGCTGTACCTGAATAAGCCACTTCTAGCAGTGAGTGGGGAGTTCCCAGAAGACCCAGCTCAAGTCCCTGCCAGTGGGTTAGAGAGGGAGGAATAAAACCTCTCCCTGGCCAGACCCCTACCCCTGCCTGTCCCTGCTCTGGCTGGGGAGCACAGGGGCGGAGCCAACCTGACTGGGCTGGAGCAGAGAGCCCAGCCCAGAGAGCATGCCAGGATGCTGGGGAAGGGGTCTCTGTTTTAATGTACACCAGCTAGGGTTCTGGGACAGACTATGCATAAACTGGTTTGAGCCAAATCAGTTAAGTCTGATACTACATTCAACCAGGTTCATCTCAAACCAGTTTCAGCCATTTCAAGACTGGTTTATGTGCACTGAACTTCTGTTCTGTTACAGGTTTAAACCAGTTTATGATCACTTAAACTCGTTTATGTGTAATATCTGTCCCTAGCACTTAGGCCTAAGTTTGGACACACACATATTTGCAAGCAGTTTTATTTCTAGAACCTAACCTCACCTCCACTAAAAGTGGACTCTTTTACAGATATGGAGTACTTTTATCCTGATAAAAGAATGGCTTAGTCTGGCAGTGATCCTACAGCTAAATCTAACAAAAGACAGGAGAAAAATGTGGCAAGCAAGATGCTGGAAACAAAACAACATGAGGTTATATAAAGAATAAATCACCACCTGATTGCATGCAGAGACAAAATTATAAAGAAATAGCCCATTCCTGCTACTAACTGACTCCTGATTCAGGAAAATCTCTTGAATATAAAAGCTCTGTCCCAGGGGGATGCAGACAGAGGGACCACGGACCCCTCCCATGACAGGAACCTGGGCAGGGCCAACCTGTCCCAAAAAGAAAGAGAAAAGCCCTGAAGACAGGGCAAGCTTACCTTTCTCAGGAAAAAGGGAGCCAGACGAACCACGATGGGATGGATTGCCCATACAGTTCATCTGCTGCTGTTATTGCTGATTGGGAGTGGTGCTGATGATGTTATCAAAAAAATGCCACCTGACTGATATAAAAGCTGGCGGTGGTGAAATGGTTGGGGGAGCACTGCTGGAGACAGGCGGTAGGACTGCTCCCTGAGCCACACACAGGCTGCACCAGCAGCAAGAGAGAGCTCAAGCAGGGACCTGTTGGAGGGGTCCAGAACTGGTTAAAGGAGCCACCATGTCAGCCCAACAGGATAGCCGGACCAGGGAGGACATTGTTGAGGGACACAGGAGCCACAGACGCCAAAACTGAGTGGGATGGGCTGAGGTTCCGTTCCCCATTCTTTTCTTTTTGCATTTAATTTTTTCTGTTATCTCAGTGCTCTGAGACAGGGAGAGAGACCACGAGACCAGGAGGAGCTGGGACACTGCAGCAGACAGCAGCACAGTGGGGAAGACCCAACGTATTGTCAGGGATGACCTAACATCCCATAATCATCCCGTGCAAGAAAAGACTGGCAGGAGACGAGCAGATGGGGAAGACAGGCAATGACATTGGAGGACAAGCCAGTGATCCATCATCTTGATGTCCTAAAGGCTGGTGCATGGCTGGGGTGTAGGGGAGGTGGAGCCCCAAAGGCACCCACTAGGGGTAGCACCCGACCTGAGAGGAGCTACAAGAAGGAGCCCCATCACTGAAGGGAAAGATCAGGTTGTAGCAGGCAAGTATTGGGGTCTCCCTTGGGGTGAACATGACCTAGTGTTAAGGCCACAGAAACATAACCCATGCCCGACACCAGGTGCACGCTCCAAAGAGGCAAGGGAGTGCCTACATGAGGCCAGGTGGGAGTAAGCTCTTAAACACTGCTTGCAGATGCAGGAGATTGGACCCAGTTGGCCAGGAGGTGCCTTCCAGGCCTTTGTTTCTATGCCCTTTATACATATGCTTTACTCCCAGGTTGTATTTAGTTTTCGTTTCCTTCAGTGGAACTTCAAAGCTGAGGGTGAAGTTACATATTACACTTAGACCATGCTAAGAAAACTTAAAATGTGAGTGTCTGCACATTAAAGCTTGTTAACTTGTGTTAAGTGCCCTCTGAGCATCTCAAAGTTATCCCACTTCAGACAAGGGTTAATTTTGCTACCTGGCTTGTGTTAGGGTAACTGCAATCTGCTCCATGGAGATAAAATTAGCAATTTGTGGTTTGCCAGTATTCCAGGATGCACTGCTCACAGCCTGCACCAAGAGCAGAGACAGAACCCAGGTATCCTGGCTCCTAGCCAGGCCCACTAGCCAACCCTCTAGTGGTGAGTCAGAGCTGTGCAGGCAACAAAGAGTATTAACTCTGAGCATGCAGCTGCTCACAGCATGTTTAACTTCAACACCACTTAACATTTCACAGACTTAGTATGGTCTAGCTATATGTGTAGCTTCAGCCTTTAGTGCTCCCTTGAATGGGAGTGTGTTCCTGAAACTAAGCCTTGTTGCTGAGCCCCATTAATCTCTCTAGAATTGAAGGACTTCCCAAGCACCTGGACTATGAAAAAGAATATGAAGGATTAAAGCTTACATATTTTGAAGGGAGGTGGATGATGTAAATCCTATTTTGGAAAAAAATGTAAAAGCAAATCTTATGACAAAAGACATTCACTTTTGATTCAGGAAATGCAGTCTCCTACCTGCAGTGGCTCAGGCCAGAAGTTGGGGGATGCTACAGTACATAGCCTTCAGGGCTTTGCATTTGCTTCCTCTTGTAGTCCATAACCACAGTAGCAGGACTCTGCAGGGTTGCTCATTACTTCTTCCTGCTTCCAGGTACCTCTGGGATTTGTAGTCCACAGTTGCAGCCAGCAGTGAGTTTTTAGCAGGGCAGGGCAGGGCAGGGCAGCTCTGTACTCAAGAAAGGGAACTTTAACCCCCCTCCCTGGCCCCAGCCCCCAGCCAGGGTTTACCGGGGGGGGGGCAGTCCCTGCCTCCTGCCCCTCCTCCCTTCTGACCCCCCCCCCCCAACCCTTCTCTGCTGGAGCAGACAGCATGGCTCAGAACTGGAAAGCATTCTGGAATGTTAGGGGACTGTGATTTAACTTGAACCAGGAAGGGGTCTGGGACAGAAGTTTCATAAACCGGTTTGACCCAAATCAGTTAAGTCTGATACTATGTTCAACTAGGTTTATCTTAAACCAGTTTCAGTCATTTTGAAATGGGTTTATGTGCACTGAACTTCTGTTCTGTTTCAGGTTTAAACCAGGTTCTGATCACTTAAACTGGTTTATGTATAACTTCTGTCCCTAGCTCTGGAGAACAAACTGACTGATACCTTGGGTCCTTTGTTTGCAGTCTGTCAGGTGGACAGCAATGTTAAAGGGAGGACCACTGGGACAAGGTTTAGATGCAGACTTGTTTAACATATTTACAAATGATCTGGAAAATGTGGTTTACATGTTCCTGAAATCTACAGATGATAAAGTAGGGAAACACTAATGATGCAGAGAAATAGTACCCAGGGAAAAACAACAAGTTACGAAAGAACCTAGTCAGGCATGCTGTGAAATATGTACAGCTGTATGCATGTGCGTGCACGTGTGCACAGACACACAGCACTGTGTGTATCCTTAAAAAACAGAGAAAAAACAATTAACCAAGTGTTTGTTGGTTGTTTGTTGATTTGACTGTGTTTCCTTCAAAAGGGAAATATTTTATGCCATTAAGTGTAAATATTTCATAGTGTAAATATTTTATTTCTTTCAGTAATACATTCAATCATAAAAACAAGACTTTTAAAATAAATAAATGTTAGTATTGTAAAGTTACCGTTTCAGAGCAGATCTTCATTTAACTTGTTCCCCTTATCCTGTTTTGTGCTTTTGAATTTTTGTGAATGTGAACATGACAGTAACAAATTAAAACTGAAAAAAAATATATAAATCATCAAAATCAAGTTCATTTAGGGAAAACATGAACAAATAATAGTGAAGAAAAATAATCTGAAACACAAACCTTTACATTAAACTGAGCTATATGTCTAGGGAACAGTTATCCTTTAAGAGAACAGAGATTGGCAGTGGACAGTCATTATATTTGAGCATTACTTGCAGAAAGGGTCTAGAACTGAGGTTCTCATTCTGTTCCATATCAGTACCTCCCAGAAACATCCACCTCAACTCCCTACTTTCTCTCCAGGTCTCTGTGCACCATTTTCTGTTTAGTAATTTAGGAAAGGCAGGATGGCTGCAATCTCTTCACATACCAGGTTGAGAATACACCATCCAAATCTAGGTTATTTCTCATCAAATTATTTTGTGAACTGTAAATATAGAGCCTTGATCTTTCATTTGCCACAAATTTAAAGCTACTGCTTCACATCACTCCATTTCAGTTGCATGAGGCAACTTAATTTTAAGCTGAAAAACAATCCTGTTTCTTTACACGCACAATTTTAAACATCACTGCCCCATCTGTGCACTTAAAACAGATGGAGCAGCCTGAAGATTTAGCCTTTGATGCTTATTTAACTGGAAGTTTAATCCTAGCCCTCATACAGCCCCTGAATTCTTAGAAATTCCCTTTAGTGCTTAATAGACAGCTGTCAGATATGCTTCAGCACACTCACAAGGATAATACAGTAGTTTCAAGGATCACTTGCACAGCTGGGAGAATTACAATTACCAGTCCATGCTATGCATACATCCAGGCCCCAAGTATTACACTCAGTTTCACCAGGTCAATCCCACTGAGAGCAATGATCTATTCAGGTATCATCTGGGACAGATGATGCCTTCTAAAGTATAAACTTGCATCAGATTATTGAATTTGATATTACACTTTTTAATAGGTTGATCTACATGCAAGCAGCATCTTCACGGAAACTGGAGTTTCGCATATACAGAGAGATTTTGTTTCATTTAAACCAGCATTTTAAATTGCTGTATTACTTAAAAACAATTCATTCCAAACCTACCCAGGCATTCTTGACTTCAGCAACTCCATGTGAGGAGCCATCACCCATTTTTTAAAAGCATGAGTGTACCCTATGGGAACCCACCAGAGCCACATAGCCAAAGCCTCCCAATAAGAAGATATTTTTTTCTTTTCTACCATCTCACTGTTTCTCTTGCTGTTTCTCCTAAATCAGCAGCTCAGTTGATTTCCTAGCTGCTCAACATCACTTGTATAATCTGAAATGCAGCAGGACACACACAGCAGCTCAGCAATTCACAGGTTGTAGAGCTGGCTTGCATGGTATAGAGAAGAACAGATGAGGTTTTGCTATGTCTGGGTGAATTTTACATGTAAACCACATCTATAGTGCACTGAATGGCTCAAAGTACATCCTTTCCCTTCACTCTAACTTTAGAGTGTTATAATTAGGGAGAAAAAAACTCCCCCTAATTTCCCAGGGTCATTGCTGTGACACTGTCTGGTTCTAATCAAGTCCATTCACACTTTTCATAGGCACTCATACAACTCAACAGGAATAGCTGTCAGTTTGATTATGGGAAACAAGATTAGTGTGACCTAGTAGAGTCCATTTTCCAAGTACCACAACTCAAGGGAATGCAGAGACGATCCAGCATAGCATACTTGCCTAGATCATTAAGTAACAAATAACTTTGGGTCCCATTCAGTGAAAAAGATATGCCAGCCTTCTTTAGCAAGTAAGCTTGTGGCAGTATCTTTCTTTCCGTTGTGCAAGCTAGACATTACAGAAAACACAAGTCCAAAGTTGTCCCTGCCAAAAGTAATACCAGGAAAACACTTTGATGTCTTTGCATTTACACATATTCGAATCTTCTCCTCCAGCTGCTACTGAGAGAATGGGAAGACTGACAGAGAATCAAAACATTGTGGGAGATACAAATGGCTGAACAGTTGATGAGAGAATGGCATTTCTTTAATTCTGTTGCCATGGAAGATTTTACATGGAATATTTTACATGTACTTGTTAGAGGGCCAGAAACGGGACATTTTTCCCCCCCATATTGAAAATATTGCTGTTTTAGTGAAAAAGTGTCAGCCGAAACCCTAAAGATTTAGCTTCCAGTGTATTGCCACACTGTTTCATTGGAGTTGCTGCTTGTCCCTTTTTTTCTCCAAAGACAAAGCCACCTGGTTGGACTACAGTTTCTGTCATGCACCATGGGCCCTTCTTTTGGTAAAGTACAGCAGCTCATTATGGGATTAAAATCATTACAGTGCATCACAGGAAGTAAGGGTCTTAACTTGGTATTGGTACACAAGTAGAAGAAGAGTACCGAGCCAGCAATCCGTTCTATTAGCAGCAGCTCCTGGCTTCACCACAAAAATGAAATTAGTGTTCACAGTTCATAACCTGAACCTGCAAAAGAGAAGATGTCATAGGTCAGAATTAGAAGCGAGTGTGTCAAAGGCAGCCTCCATTATGTAAGCATAATAGAAAATGCTCATGACTACTGTCCAGATATTCTCCCATGAGATCCACTGGGCAGATCTGATATACAATAAAGAGCCAGCGTATCTTTTCTGCAATTTTGATGGACACAACATCCTTCCTCTGATAGGGATATCAACACTATTTATACAGCCTTCAATAGAGATGCATAAGAGCATGGATCTGGCCCCAGCTCTTGCAGTACTAGCTAATGGGGACCAGTAAAGCAAGTGACTGCCATTTTTTTTTATTATAAGCAAAATAAAATAATTAAAACTAGCCTCATTTATACTACTCTGTAAGCCTCAATTGACCTCTGATCACATCTCTGAACTACATTTGCATTTACAGTACCATTTGTACTCTAGATTGGATAACCTACTAGACAATGCTAAGAGAAAAGAGTTATGACTGATGTAAGGTTTTAATTGGCTGATGCCAGAGCTCAATATCCAAATGCTCTGAATTCTGAATGTATCACTTGGTTGTTTGGCTGGAGACTAAATGCAGGCACACTTTTTAACAAGTGAGCCAGTAAACAAAAACATACATCTCGTTAAGTAGAAAAGATACCAGACAACAGGTTCCCGTATGCGTATTTCCCACCATTGATTACAATGGTCTTACTTCTTGAGCAATACAAGCTGCATATACTGGGGGCTTGCCTCAGATGTGCAGAACAGGACCTGGGAGCCAGGATTTCGGGGGTCTGCTTTGAAGCTTTGCCAGTGGTTGGCTCTGTAATCTTGGGCAAATTGACGTGTGTCTCACTTTTCTCCTCTATAAAATGAAGCTGATACTGCTAACACAACTACAGATACCGCCAGGCCATTTTAGGACCATACTACGGGTTTCGTAAATATTTGGGTTTGGGTTTTTGTTGCTTTTTTTTTTAAACAAAATCTATCAGTAGAGATTTTGTTTCCTGGAGGAAGGAAAACAATAACAACAACAATTAAGGAGAACTATTACTCTGTGGTGCTTGCAACACAAGTGTCGGCGCAACCTGCCAATGGCACAGAACTAACGACTGAAGCTAGTTAATCATGTTTAGTTTTGTATTTCATGCATCGTTTCTGTAAGCTAGTAGAACTGTGGGATCAGTGGGCTGTTTAGTTTTAGTTTTTGTAATTTATGGCAGATGCATATAATGACTTGGACATGCACACCTTTTTATTTATTAATTTGCAAACCTAAATACATTATAAAACAAAAAACAAAGTTTACTAGTTTGCATTTTGCTATGTTTTGCTGCCAGAAGCAAAGAAAAGCTTTGTTATTTGACAGTATGCAAACTTTGATCTGCCAGCTATTGTTTGAAAAGCACTTCGATAGCCTTGAGTAAAATGCAGTCTATGGAAGAACAAATAATTTTTACATTACTCCACTGCAAAGTACAATCAAGATAAATATTCCAGGAATTTCACTTTCATTCAATTCATGTTGCATGAATGTGATGTGCACATTTCCTTAGATAATTCCTCAGATAATTGAAGACTGAATTAGTCTATGAAACAAATGTATTCATCCCCACATTTTCCAGATTAATATAAGCGTTCTTAAATGGGTTGCCTAGGTAAAACGGTCAGCTTATTTGAATACTTTGTGTGTAGGGAAAGAAAGACTGAAGGTATACTGAACTAATTTAGAATACAGGGAATTATACTATTGCTTTGATTAAGCACAGTGGCTAGATTTTTAATATATCATATACACTCTGAAGGCTAGACTGCAGGAAACTGCCTCTGTAATCTCCCTATTTTGGAGAAAAGAAAAGCTGTATTTATAGCATGGGTTTGAGCTGCATATAAAGACCATCAAGACGTGGCCCAGTGAATTCATTTGCCCTCATGCACCTGAGCTTGCATGTGAAATACCGTGTCTGATGCTGGGTACTCCCCTTGCAAAAGTCAGTGGGAAACTAGAGGGGAAAGGGTAGCATAGATGGTGAGGAGTCTAGAGGACAACACCTGTGCTGAGACAGCTGCTTATCCCACCCACAGTCACCCTTTCGTTCCTAGTTCATTGTTCCCTACTTGTTTTCTTCACCTGCTGTCTCTCATCTCATGCAATCACATCACAACATTGTAAGCTCTTTGGGAGAGGGCTGTTTCTTTTATCCCATATATGTACGACACCTAGCATGAAGGGGCCGTGACCCTATGACTTGATAGATGGTATTAATAATATAAAGCGCACCTCACACTCACTTCTGACTGCTGTGCTACCCATTCAATACAGCAGCGCAAGCATGGATTCAGGGATGGGGGGGTGGCAGTGCAGTTGCACCCCGCTCCCCACTCCTGTCCTTGGCTGTGCTGCACACAAGCAGTGAGCTCAGAGCTCAGTGCCTGGGTAGTGCAGGCCCCTGCTGATCAGCATGAGGTCTATCCAGGGTAACCACTTTTGCGTGGCTCTAGAGAGCAGGGGGTGCTGTTTGCTGTTGGCACTGGATATATGACCCAGATACCTTGTTCTGGGTGGATGCAAACCCTGCGTGGCCACGACCTTTCCAGTCAATAATAGGCAAATTTTATTGATACACAGTGATAGCAGATAAGAATAATGCAAACAATACTATATCTACCAGTCCCAGGGTTCACAGAGTCAAGGTATGTCTTGGCCAGTACCCAAGCTTCACTCTTGAGGTTCTCTCTTGAATGTCAGCCTCCCTCCCCACCATACCCCCTCAATGGGGTGGGTGAGACGGGCTGGTATTATGCCCTCTATTTATGTGGGCCTTGGGTTCCCCTCTCGGGGACCCTTTGCTGCTCTGAAATTCCTCTTTTGTATTCTTTTTTCTTTCTCATGACTCTTCATCTTTGGCCAGTGCTCATTGGTCTCTCTGTGGTCATCATACTGTTCACATTCTGTCCTATCAGCATATTCCTTTGTGTCACAAACCCATTATGTACACAAATCCTAATTTGGGCTTTCCTGGTCTTCTACTAATTTGATCTGTTTCCCAAAACCAGAAATCTCAAGGGCACTGCAGCTAGGCACTGTGACCTGGTGCCATCTCATCTCATGTTATGGAATACTGTGGAACATATCTTCAGTTTCCCAGCCTATGCATCTGTTTGCTGCTTGCCTGTCAGACACAGTGGGCCTTGAGGAAACTTTTAGAAGCAGGTTTTTAGAAATCATTTAAGCCGTGCCATTGCCCTAGACCATTGTTTTAATGCATATCTACTTTACCTACAAGCTAATTCCCAAAAGCAAACCTCTAAATACCATTTTCTAGCCATCATTTGCAACCCACTTCCCTCTGCTGAATTCAGAAGCAGTTGAAAAAAGAGGATTCGCAGTGGCAGAGCTTACCCCATGGGCTCTGGAGCCATGCAAAAGTGGCGGCTCCAGCCACAGCTCATGGTGATCAGTTTGTGAGCCTCATTGCACATGCACAGCACAGCCAAATGGGGATGTGGCCCGAATCTTGGAACCTCTCCTGTCTCAGGAAGAGGGTTTTACAAATTGCTGTATATGTGTGTGGCTGCTTTCCATACCTCCGAGGGACAGACAAAGACCAGATAGGCTGCTTACCTACATGCTGTTCTTTGAATTACAGCAGCTTCCTGGCCAATCCTATACACAAAACCTACAGAAGGGCAAAGTTTAAAGGCTCCACACCACTTCTTGCCCATTAACACAAGTTGCCCACCATTTTCCTCTTACAATATTTCCCATAGAATGAGTAAAGATTCTTACCTAGAAGAGGTAGTTCATGGAAGGGGAAACACAATATTAAAACAGACAGCTTCTTGCTTAAGTTGTATATGAGAAGGCAGAAGCCATCAACAAATGCACTCAATTTCTGAGCACTGACGAAAGTTATCTTGAGACTCCCATCTGCATCCTCAGGCACGAATGCCACTGCACTTACTGTTTTATGAGGCGCAGTTGGCTGTAGTGAAATCACCACGAGAAAAAAAGGTCCCTTGTTTCAGTTTAGCTCAATGCCAACATTTTTTATGTAAAACATGTAATCCCGAACATGCTAATTGCGTCAGCTCTTAAAGGTACAGAGAAATAGGGCAGCAGAGAGCCAGAACAGAAACATGCAAATGAGCTTGGTAACAAAACATGTTCAGAACAATGGATTGGACACTGACTTTCACCAGGGTTATGGCATGGAGGGAGTTTTGTGGTGAAGATACAAGTATGGGACTTAAGCAAGCCGAATTAGTTGCTGACTGCCACAGGCTCCCTTGGTGAGCCTAAGCAAGTCCTGCAGTCTTTGTTCCTCACATTTCCCCCTCATTATGATGACTATTAGCTATTTAAGACTATTAGCTGGTGGGATGAGGGACTGACTCTCAATACATATTCATATGGCACTGAGCACAAGGAAGGCCTGATTTCAGTTGAAGTCATCAGTCACTATTGAAATATATATTATCATAATCAAGATGCAATTCTTCTGCCAAATGTTTTCTCTGAGTGGACATGGTTAGTATTTAAACAGCTGGGATTTATGAAGTATTCCAGTCATATTACTATAGGTGGAAACACTTGTTACACACAAGCTTGTTCTTAGGGAGTGAGCTCATATTTAATCTTTGAAAAAAATATTAGGATGCTTTTCTTATACATGACTTTGGGAGGGTGGGGAGGGAGGGAGGGAGAGAAAAGCTGAGGCAGGGTTTGATTTTAGGTTTATTTTCTGTATTTGGAGACAACTTCTGAGAGATGGGAGTTGGCTGAGAAGTCCACACTGGTGTGTGCTCCGAGACTGCTGAAAGAATTGCCTAGCGTACCATTTGGAGACCTGTGTTCCAAAACTTGTCCCTTTGTAAATAAAATAAGTCACATTAGGAATATCTCAGACTCCAACATCACTGATGTATCCTCAGCTGGAAAACTGTCCAGCAAGACCTATGGATTCTGTCACTGTCTGCCAGCAGGCCAAAACCGGTGATGATGCAAGTGATGCAGGTGTCAGGGGAGCCATACAAGCCACACACCAGGATGGAATTGCTTTTCAGACATAGACTTTGGAACTGCTCTGCCTTGTTCTCAGTGACCAACCTGCATCTGTGGGAGAAGTATAAGGCGCTTCCTTCTCTCAGTCACTTCTCAGCATTGCCAAAGGCATGACCTGGGCACTGGGGAGAGGCAGGGGTGTCAGGATTCAGGGCACGAACCTGGGAAGTCTAAGAGCCAGAGGGGTTGCAAGCCAAATGGGAGTCCAGAAACTAGGTCTAGGAGGTGGTGCAAGCAGAAACTAAGTAGAGGACAGGCTCAGGCAGGAGCTAGGAAGAAGGTCCAAGGCAGAAGTTGGAATATGGTGCAGAATCAGGCAGGAAGAGGGGCACCAGAAATCAAACCAAGGAGCAGGGAACCAGACTAAGATGCACAGAGCCAGGGATCAGGAATTAAGAACCAGGACGAAGATCAAGGAGCCAAGACTAGGAATCAAGAGCCACAGCTAGGAGAAAACAAGAACACTGACACTGGACACGAGGGGAACCTACATTGCTGAGAGCTCCCAGAGCATTGCAATAGCTACTGCTTATATATGAAGCAGCCATGTCCATGTACTGTGACTGGAGCCAGCTGGAAACACTCAGGCAGCTGGCAGCCCATCACACACAGACCACCAGAGCCAGCTGGAGGCTTGTGTGCTTGCTTCCTGCCCTGACCCCAACAGGACCTTACCACTATCATTAATGCACGTTCATTGGTTTTTCATAATGAATCGGCTCAGAAAAAATCTTGCATGCTAATATAAGGGAAACACATAGCAATTATGAGCATTGAAGGGTGAAGGTGTCTCAGTCAGACTGGGGAGACGAGAGCAATTTCATTCAATTGCAAGCATTTGAACAAGATGAGTAGCAAGTAGCTCCAACATATTTTTTGACCCTCATCTTACTCTTCGCTGAAAGTTGAAGCCAGTACTGCATGTACACTTCCTCCCAACTGTACCGAGAGCAAGAATCTCTAAACAATCAGCATTCGCATATGACTGCTTGAACATTCAATATCATAAATTTACAGCAGAGCAGGGAGCAGCTGTGCTCTATATGCTTAACTGCTTGCAGGTCTGCTGAGGAACAGGGAGGGAGAAAGAACACACAGGAAGAAATGAACACGGCTTAGGAGGGGGAGATGGGCTGAAACAGCTGAGTACTATTCAGAAGGATGTGAGAAACGATAGAAGGAGACTGGGACAAGAACATGGAATGGACCATCAGTGTTCAACTCTCTTACTGACTAGTGTTGCATACTTAGGAAACCTGAGGGCTGCTTGACCTCTGTGGCTAACACACAGAATATAAATAATAACTGCTTTGCAACAGTTGCTAATTGGTAATTGCAAGAACTCCAGAACTCTAAGCATCTTTAATATGAACCACATCTACACCCCCACACACACCCGCCTGAAGAAGAACGAGTCATATTTCCTAGCAAAACCTGAAATAAGAAAAAATACAGATGTTAGTACAGGTGAGACAACACTTTCACATTGACAGATGAAGGCTCAAGGGCCCATGATGTGCCAATGTAGGGTGACGCGCATATAATGTGGTGAAGAATGTGTATGAAATGGCAATCATTCTGCTACCCATTTTACATGAGAGGAACAGCAGGGAACTGAGTGAGGAGTGGGTTTTATTTGTTGAGTGATACTGCAGTGCACACAGGAAACGTGGTGGAAGGGAATCAATCACAGAATTGCAACAAAATTTTAAGATTACCCTTCTACAACTGCTAAATGCACCAAGGCCATAGTAAGAGAGACAACCCTCAAATCTTTTCATGGGGTAGCTAGGCCAGGATGTACAGCCTGAAGTTAACAAAGATGAAAAATTGTCAACCCAGCCCCACAATGAGCAATTCTACTATTTTAAGACATGAAACTTCTGTCATGAGTGCCTCCAAAATGCTAGTAATACTCTGAGTACATTCAAGGTGAACCCAAAATGAGTGCTCAATATAATATTCCAACCCAGACTTCTTAATAAATAGACCTTGGTCTAGACAGTGGAAGAGAACTTGGCCATGTTTCTGAGGTAAGCGTACCAGATCTGCAAGCAAGAAAACCAAAGGCTTCTTGGTGAGTATATACAGATCAAAGCACCAGTAGTAATGAACCCATGCAAGGCAATGAAAATGGCGAGGGGGCTGGGCCACATGACTTATAAGGGGAGACTGAGGAAACCAGGTTTATATAGTCTAGAGAAGAGGAGACTGAGAGGGGATTTAATAGCAGCTTTCAACTACCTGATGGGGGGTTTGAAGAGGATGGAGCTAGACTGTTCTTACTGGTGGCAGATGACAAAACAAGGAGCAATGGTCTCAAGTTGCAGCAAGGGAAGTTAAATATTAAGAAGAGTTTTCTCACTAGAAGGGTAGTAAAACACTGGAGCAGGTTACCCAGACAGGTGGTGGCAGCTCCATCCTTGGAGGTTTTCAGAACACAGCTACACAAAGCCTTGGTTGGCATGATCTAGTTGGGGCTGGTCCTGCTTTGAGCAGGGGTTGGACTAGATGACCTCCTGAAGTCCCTTCCAACCCTCATTTTCTATGGTTTGAAGTCCTGGAAACTAGCTCTGTTGCTGGGGTTTGGTTCCAGTGGTGACTTAAGCAAGAATCAAAAACATAAGCCTCTACCTTAGCTTTCTCCTTCGCCTTGGCTTTTCCTGGGCAGGGGTAGGTAGTCCCCAGCACTGGTGCCATACTGTGGCATGCGAAGGCATTTTGCTGGGCACATGCGCCTCAGGATGGATGGCAGGGAAATGTGCTGCCACAAGAAGGATCAGCCCCCTTGCGGCTCTCCCGCCGTCTGCTCCTGGCACACCAACATCTTGCACATCAAGGTTTCAAGTGTTTTTGGTACTCTGTCCAAAAGCATTCTCTATCCTAGGGTATTTCCAGTGGTGAAAGAGCCATGTGCACCTGCTCATATCCAAGATAGACTTGGCCAGACATGCCTGTCAGTTAGTCAGGAGGAGGCAGGGCTGCAATCCATATTATCAGGATGGAACAACTGGAAAAATCTTGCCTCACTATGTAGATGTGACCCTCATTTACCACTTTGCAGCCTCTCTGTTTTAAGCTGCAGTGAATGAAAAGCTGAGTGTCGCCCAGCAGTTAACCATTCTGATTGCTGTGCAGAGTTGAGTCAAACTCTCCTGTAGCTACATTGCTTCTGCAGCACTAGAAGTGGTAACTCATTTGAGTCAGCCAGGTCAGAGGATACATGTAGGCAGCAGATCTGTTTTAGTATGGAGATGTCACGCGTCCATCATCTATTTCTAGAGCAAAGCCAATTTTGCACATCGAGCTGATAATACATACCACTGTGAGAATTGCTGTCGAAATAGCTAAGCCAGGGATTCTCAATCAGGTTGCTGCAGCACGCCGGGATACCCCAAGACCCTTTCCACGATGCTGCAGGATGCTACACAGCGTTAGCACTAGTAGGTGTGCACATGATTCACAAGATAAACCCAGAGATTTCAAATAGGAATCCACAGTGGTAAAAACATCCTGACCTGTCATGGTCTTTCTGAGTTCTTCACAACAGAATCCCTCTATTATTGAAAAGGTATCACCCCTTGAGGCTAATGAGGAGTGTCTTGAGTCTAAAATGGTTGAGAACCACTAGGCTAATTCATAGATGTAAATGACTGCTTACTCCAAAGAACCCCCTTATCAATGTCATTTTAGTTTCTCTCTCTGTACCCCCACACCCAGCAACATGCGCAGATCTGGTGGCACTGTCCCCAGCCGACCCATGGAAGGAGGGGCCAGCAGAGCCACTGTGGTCCTACTCTGTCTGAGGGCTGTGGGGATTGGGGTGCCCGGTTCCATGAGGAACCGTGACAGCAACAGTGACACACAGTTTTTTCCTTCCAGCCTCTGCTGCCTACCTGCCCTTCCTCCCCAACAGGCACTGGAAAGAGGGGCCTGCATGCTGCAGCTGCTGTCCCAGGTGAGCCAGGCTTCCTCAACAGCTGCTTCTTGCACCATGGGGCAGGAGCAGGTCAGGATTGGCTCTAGGACTCCCTCTGTGCCTACAACCACTGGGAACAGCAGCTGCAAGTTCTTCCTTCCAGTGCCTGCTCCTAGCCAGCAGGGAGATACCTGTCGGGGGTGGGAAAGGAAGGGAGAAGACACTGGGAAGAGGAACCTGTGCGCTGCTGCCGCTGTCCGCTCCCAAGCCTGGAGCTCTACACAGCCACTGCCCATGGCTGGAGCAGGGCAGCAGTGACTCAGAGACTCTCCTTGCACCCAGGTTAGGCAGCAGCAGTAGTGGAATGAGTGTGCAACTGCACCCCTTTGATCCACCCATCCGGCAACAGTATTGCCACCCTAGGAATAATTTATATCATTTGCTTTGAAACAAATTCAGAACTTCTTAGATATCTCTAAGCTGTCTGCTTCTAGTAAAATGGTCATTTCCAATTATAGCCAGCTTAAATCTGTCTCTTCTTTTCTTACACTCCTTGCCTTGAAAAACTGATTTGGATTCTTTCTTTTTCATTTCCCCACCTTGCCTACCTTCTTTTTTCTGTGAAAAATAGAGTTTAAAAAATAATGGCAAGATACTGTCAAGTATATACCTCTCAGATACAATATTCAAATCTTATAGTGAATAATGGATGGAAATGTAAAACATTTAGTTGGCTTCATCCAAATCCCCAGCTTTGCATCTCATGCCTCTGTAACAGCCCAGACAGCAAAGCATCCCAGCAAGTGAATTTTGACAAAGATTTTTGCATTTCCTTGAGAACTAATTGTACTCTCTTTTACAAACACAGAACATCACAGAGGGAGATGCAACAAAAAACACACTTTTGAACATGAGAAGGGGTGGAAGCAAGTGTTGTACTAGCATAGAGCAAAATTGTACATATATTTCACAATATTTTTCAAGAAAGCCCCAGTTGGATAGCAAACAATTCAGCATTGTTGATCACAATATTTCCAGGTAGTTATTTCTGAAATAATTATATGGCTTTACCTTGTGACCATGTTTTCATTTACATTTTCCATGTTTCATCCTCCAGTACTCCTTTTCCCCCCGCTCTTGTTGGTGGCCATAGCAACACTACTGATACTATATAAAAGTACAGGCTCTTCCTTTCTCTCAGGCAGAATCCACTCTGGGAAACAATTTTCCTGAGTAACAAACTGAGAGCTTCACCCTCGCTTGTTGCCATTTTAATCTCCTACCACTTAAACAGAGTTCAAAATATCTGAGCCATCCTCAGTACAATCAGTCCCAAATGTGACACCCCTTCCCCCTTCCAATAACACAGGGGATGACAGCACTTAATAGAAGGTCACCTATCACAAGGCTCTAACAGAAAGCAACCTTTAATAGAAGGTAACCTTTGAAAGGTGGTTTAATAAAATAGCAATACTGAGGCAAACTAGCATCCTCTTGTACGTAATTAATTCTGCTGACAGTGTTTCTTTTCCCGCTTTCACTACTCTTAAATTATATTCACTGCTTTCGTATATTCATAAACATAGAGTTCTGTAGGTCATATATACTTGAGGATGCTAATGGCTTCTTATTCTCGTCTCTCTGCCCTTTCTCTTGTTTTCATATAGGAAATCAATATTCATAGAGATCCAGGCATACCACTCTGTAGCTGCTAAAGAGTTAAGAGGTCCAGTTCTCATTGATATTGGGAACTAGACATCCAAGTTGCCAGGCACAGATGGACATACCAGCCTAAATGCACAGGGTAACATGGATTTTAGAGCTTTGATTCCTATAAAGAAACAATTTGTCAATATGAGCATTTTTATATTTCTGACCTGACAATTTTGGAAACAATTCAGGATCTCTCCAATTTAAGGAATGCACAAACTACACATAGATTAGGGGAAAAGCCCTTATATAAGACCACTGAACTTCCTCCCCTCTCTGCTGAAATGTACAAACTGCTTTGACTGGAATATTTATACACATTTAGAAAACCATTCCTCAGTAAACATTGTTGAGAGCCTGCAAGAATGCATCTTAATACGGAGATGGAAAAGGAAATTTCTCCTGTTTTGCTGCAGAAATAACCTTTTTCCCCTCATGCGTTCTCCTACAAGGTAGAGTTCTTGTAAATAACTAATAAAAGCAATTATACAGAAAAGAAAACCCACAATAACCCACGCAGACTGTTATCAAGTTGATTATTCAGACAATACTACAGTCAGGCTGAGGTTGGAACTTCAGATTAGCCACTTTCATCCCACTTCTTTCTGCAAATTTCAATTTGCTAAAATACTCTAGTGGGCTTTCATATGTATTTCCATTTTTGTTTTGGTTTTTTAAGTCTTTATTGACAGAGGTTGTGGAAGCAAGGGTCCTGGCTGGAGGAAAAATATGTTTGTAAATTCTTCAGCTCTCTTAGGCCTGATCCACTTACGTGGAGAGATAAATATTACTTATAGTACACCAGCACATTAGAAGACAAAAGTGATCATCACAAGCCTTTTCTAGCACCTAACAAACAACTCGTTTATAGACTGATCATAAATCCATGGTTTTGCTTGGATTTATTGGCCATTAGTGCACCAGCTGCTATCAACTATAACAACTTCTCTTACTGTCAATTGTAAGCATTTTTGTGCATCCACACGAGAGTGGCTGTGCATTATGTGGCATTACAAACATGTTTGCAGTGCCACATACCGTACAGTCCAGAGTTCTCTGCAGTGCCAGGGCATGCTGCTCGAGCATGTACTGCTCCATTTTTTTCCCCATGATTTTTTTTTGACCCCTGGATATCCACTGCAATACTAAAAGGCGGAGCCAGGATGCTTGGACCCCTGCTGCAGCTGCAGGCCAGGCTCCACCCGGCCGGATCATCATGGCTGCAGCTCTGGGAGACCTCCAGGGCCCCAGGTAAGGCTGCTAGGGCCAGTACAGTGCTGGCCCCATCCTCCCCTATGCCACCCCAGGACAACTTGCTGCATGCCAAAGTGCACATGGCATGGGTGTTCCCCAGGGACAAGAAGCAGCAGCGCAAGGTGTGACACTGCTACTTGTCCCCAGGGAACCAAATGTCCACGCATGTCTGGATGTGCCCAGTGGTGACGCGTAGCGGGTGCATGTGCACCCCCTGAGAGCGATGGTGCACCCCGTCAGGCCACGCTCCCTGTTTAGGTGATGGGCAGGGGAGCAGGAGGGAGCGCCGGTGCCCCTCCTGCGAGCACCAGCCGGGGAGCAAGGCCTCCAGGAAAAGCGGCTGCACTGGTTCCAGAAGTGGCTGTGGGACTTCCAGAAGTGGCACAGCCGCTTTTTGGTGAGATCAGCCATGGGGGACCTCTCCCCCAGTCAGTGCAGTCGCCCGCTGGGGGACTCCCCCTGGTCCTGACTGGGGCCCCCCCTGACTCAAGAGGCACCAGTTGCCCATGTATGTGCCCATTATGCTCTTACAAACTCATTCTCTATATTATTTAAATGTTAAATTCTTTCTTCGAGCTGCTACATACAAATAACAATAATTAGGTCAGGTTAAAAAATACATTCCTATAGAAGAAATAGCTTGTTGGTAATTTCAGGGATTTGGGGAGTTTTGGGGGTTTTTTTTGAACTTTCAGTGAAAACAATTAGAGTAGCGTTTTTATCAAAAATTGAAAGAATTGGATTCGGAAGTGCCACTGCAGTGCCTGAGGAGAGTTGGAGATTGGTACTTCCTTTGCATTGGTACACTCTTGACTCCCTGATCAAACTGTCTGATGTATCAAAGATTGCCCTGTGGGTTACCTGCTGTGGGGCATTGTGGAAAATGTAGGGAGACTGTAGACCCCGACCCATGGAGAAGGATTTGGGGCATGAAGCACCACATTCACACTTTAATTCTTGTCAGGCGTTGAAGTGCCATATGAATATTTTTGGCTTGACTTGGTTGCTCTCTCTCAAATAAAACCAAATTTTTTCTGTGCAAAACCCACACTTTTCATAAAAAAATTCAAATGAATCAAATATCCAGTTTCTACCAAAATTTGTTTCACTGGCAACTTTTTAGACCAGCCCTAACAATAATACTCTTCACTGGGGAAGTTAAACTTCTTTACAAAAGATGGAAAAGAGCCTTACTGACTTACAGATGGAGAAGCCAAAGCACATAGGGCAACGTGATTTGCCCAGGGTCAAATGATATGCCTCTGATACCCACTACTCCACACTGCCTCCATGATTATAAAGAGAAAATGCTTAAAGACCCAATGAATAAGGAGTTAATTTATCAATTTAGCTCCTCTTTGCTGCTTACCTCCCTAAGAGAGAGCAAAGCCCCACAGTTATGCTTTCAGGATTCTCAGCAGGTACCACTTTGCTATCATGCACAAAAGTGGTCTTTTGCTCTAATTCTGGAAGGACATGGATTTTGGGGTATTTTAAAGAGTGAATCTCATGATTACTCGCGATTCTGCCATTTAATGACACAAGAAAAAACAAGGAGGTAGAAAATAGCCCATGAAATCCTGACGTAACTTTTTAGAGGCTTTCCAGTTGTTCTGCTTAGATACAGCAAAACGAAGTAGTTACATGATTAAAAGCCACAGCAGCACTTTTTTCTCATATCTGCTGAATGGCCTTAAGAACTCATACTATGACAAGCAAAATATTGCATTGTGTTGCAGAATGAAACCATAGTGCTTTGTGTGGATCTACTAACTACCAAGTGTGGCAGTAATGTCTGTGTCAACACATTTCTTTGGACTTCTGAGGGGTTAGCAGCAAACAATGTTTGGATTCCTTGGGCGCGTTCACACATGCAGGCATGTGCACTTGCAGCAGCTCAAATAGAAGGAATGCAAATTTGAGCCAGGGCTTTTTGCCTCAGCACATGCCTGGACATGCACTTTGGTGTGGGGCAAATTGTGCCTCTTGAGGTAAAATAACTCTGCCTGGCTCCTCCCAGATCTGCAGCCAGGGGGAGCTAGAGCCGGAGGCCAGGACCTGTGCTGGCTCCAGTAGTATAAAAAGCTGCCCTGGCAAGCAGCTCAGGGCTATTTACTCTCACGAGCTTCTGCGGCCCAGCCACTTGGGATCTTGGGACACTACCCATTGTGGCAGCTGGACTGCTACAGCAGCATCCCAAATTCACTCTTTAAAATACCCCAAAATCCACGCCCTTCTGCAATTACAACAAAAAACCACTCTATATACACAGAGAGAGAGAGAGAGCATGTGTGAGAGAGATCAGTTGGGCCAAGTTTTATTGCTATATTTACAATGTTAAAGGAACTTGGAAGCCTGTAAGTGTCACTATAATCATAATAAAATAAATTCTAAATATCTATGTTTTGATGTTTGCTTTTGGTTTTCTTATCACATGATGGGTATGTGAGGGGGATGTACGTTTGAAGGAGGTGAGTGGGAAGGGGGTGGGGGTGGAGGGATGTGGGTCAGTATTTGGGGATTGTGGGGGGACTGTGTGTGGGGGGGCTGCTTAGGAGGGGAGCTGGGGGAGTGAATGTGATGGCTGGTGTTAGGCAGGGCCCCCCCATGGTCCCCTCCCCCAAACCCCACAACCCCCTACTTACTGGCCACAAAGCCAGGTCCAGGTCCCTGCAGCCTGCACAGCTGCTTGCCCTGCACAGGCAGGCAGCATGCTTCAGCACCAAGGCAGGGGCCAGCCATAAAGACACTCTGGCTGGCTCCCAGAGCGGCTCTGTGAAGGACCCGAGCCTCTAGTTGCCTCAGGGCATGGTCCGGGACCATGCTTGGCCCCACTTTTTTCCCCTTATGGTATCTTTTGGTATCTGGACCTGCAGGTAGCAAATTTTGCCCCCACACTGAAATTATGCAGGGAACATTTTTCTGTTCCTGCATTTGTGTCTTGCAGTATCTCAAAGGGGTTTAAGATGCTTCCAGAGGCATGTACGCGCTCATGTGGATAGGGCAGATGCCCCTTCTGGAGATGTTTTTTGAACCACAGTTGCATATCCATAAAATTGAACCTCAGGAATCAGGAGACTTGGAAGTGCACTGAGAAGTTCATCTAAAGCTGGCTATCTATGCTTTTGATGTTTGCTGCTCTGCTTTTGGTCAAAAAGGTGGGGGCAAGTCACACAGACCACATGGATATGGCTAGAACACTGATGGTCAGGTAATCCCTGCTTCTTCCTAGTACCATGGCAGATTTGCCAGTACTTGTGATATGATCACTAGTCTTGTAATATTCAGCTGGGGGCAGGGGCTGTTTATTTAAAAAACAAAAATTAAAAGCAAAGTCCCATATGCAAAAATCCCAGGATTACGTGAGAAGCTCAGCTTTTAATTAAATACAGAGGTCAAGTTTCTAGCCAGCGCTATTGCAAAAAGAGCTTGAAAACATTGACAGCAGCTCTCAGGGATGGCGTGCCAACATGACGTGCCCCGGAACTTGTAGGAGTGCTGACTGAATAAGCTAATATTCCTGCTGCATGACTAGGTCTACTTGGCACTTCCACATCCTCTCCAGCAAACCACAAGGATACAGAAAGCAAAATACAGATCCCCAATATTTGTATTTAACCATTAGTCATGAGGACATCCGTATGTATGGCGCATATAAAAAACACCCACCTCCCCTTAACAACAGACTGCAACAGGGCTAATGCCAACAACCCTCTTGCACCATCCAACCAACCTCAACTTGCTGCTGATCCTTTAAACCAAGAGGTGACTAGAGTCATGCCTTGTTCTGGGTTCTGCAGATCAACAGACTTCACTCCAAAGGACAAATGCAGATAATTAGCTCTATAGGTAGATATCCTCACCAAGACTGTTCTGCCACCATCCTTTAATCGTACAGAGAGAGAGGGGAGGAAAACTTCAGTGATTAAGCTGTTATTCTGGGGTTTAAAAGACATGCATTCAGTTCCCTGCCTTGTCACAGATTCCAGATGCAACTGTGACAAGTCCCTTTGTCCGTCTGCTTCTCTGCCTTACTATCTGTGAAATGGGTATCTTAGATAGCAGTTAGGTCCTAACCCTTATTATAGAAAGAAGAATGCCTTAGTCAGTCCCCTGGAGTGCATATTCCTAACTATACATTCACTATGACTTTTTTCAACAAGATGGCTTTAATATGTATTTCTGATTCATTTAATAATTATTACACAGCAATGAAGAGAAAAAGAAGGAACAAAAGGCATTTTTAATAGCACTATCAAGCCATTCTTGATAGTCTACTGCTGGGATGAAAGGGGATAGAGTAAGTGAAAAGTCTGCCAGTTGACTTATTGAAAAACAGGACTGGTTACCATCCATGGGAAGTGTTAATGCAAATACAAATAGATACATATATATTTCCAAAGAGAATTTGCCTTTTCATCCAAAAATGCAAAACCGAAATCTTTTAGCTAAGAAAAAATCCCCATCTATTTTCCTCATTAAAAAATTCTGCTAAAACCACATTCTGTAAAAATGTTAGTGTAAACTCAGTCCAGTGAAGAGCAGCTTTGATGGAATTTCTTTAAGCAGCTTCAAAACAAAGAGCACAGGTAGAGAAGGATATCCTTTAGGGAAATTTCAACAAGCAAGAGGCTTAGAGAAAAAATGGAAGAGAGGACAAGATCTTAAATGATTCATCTTTCCATTTAGTTGCTTTTCAATACTATTTAGTCATAGTTTTACCAGGCGTATACTCTGAGCTCTTGCTTTTTCCACATGAAGTTTTCTTTATAGCCAAGGTCATAATCTGTGTCCCCCTCTCTTCACCCCCACCTCTTTTTGTTGTTGTATGATCTTCTTTGGTTTATTAATATTTTCAGATTATGAGGTGCACCATGGGCCAAAAGTCAGCCAATTTCATGGAAAACCCTTATCACTGTCCACCATCTCTAGATTTACTAAAATGCTACCTATGAAATTTATAGCTATCGAGGCGCTGAATATCTAGACTCAGTCTGGCCCTTGGATTTTGTCCCAATAGTCTAAAGGGGGGATGAACAGGCTGGTCAGCCTCCAGTCCTCTATACTCCTGCCTAGGTGTATGCATCAAAGGTCCTGGTGACCTTGCACATGCAACATGATCCAGATGAATTGACAGTTGCCTCCTACTACCTAAGGAATCCATAAGATGCATGCTAATCATAACGTGTTTGCTACTTCCCAACTGGAGCCCTTTTGTCTATAGGATGTGTGAGTTAAAGCAATTTGAGGAAGGAACAGCATGTGCTACATTTTTATATGAGAAAGAATGACTGAGTCAGTGACTGAGTGAACATATATACTCATGTACATATATTAGCAATAACCCGATAACTCTATCAGGTCTCCTTAGCTTTTGCATGCAGTCTATCAGACTTGATTTTAATTCAAGCATATGGGACTTCAGGACAAAGTTGTTTAAAAACTGTTTAGGAAAACTGAATGAAATACAACTACCATTGTCCATTCATTGATTTATTTTGCACACCTATTAAAGTTAAAATAAAAGAATCAAACTTGTCTAGCAAGAACTATTTTTATTAGGTTGGGAGGATTCTTGCTCTTTGTTCTGTTCTCTAAATATTGAGTGATTTCTCCCTTCCACCTGATATCTGTTACATTGTCTGGCTAGAGCTAGAGGTTGGGCTTACAGGAACAGTGCCTGCCTGCCTTATTCTTCATTCCATGGAGCAGACCCACCAATATTCATTATTTTGTGATTTATATAACATGTCTGTAACATTTTACCAGTAGGTTTCCTAACTAGCCCCTGTTGCCTTATGCCATTCACTTCTAGACTCCCAAAACAAGGCATCAGGAAAAATACTGTTCATAGAACCTAGCTGGCCATTAATAGTGACAACTGAATAGTAAAATATAAGGGAACAATGGAACTCATTAATTTATTTCTATATTGTGCACACTGAAAAGACACTGACCTGGATAATCTAGAGGGTTTTGCACAAGTTAAAAAGACACGCTAAATAATAATCTGCATGCAATAAGAAAGTCTGACATAACCCACTACCAACCCAGGCAGCTTGAGATCCATTCCCTTCATCTTCTTCTACAAATCCTATTTACAAAATCCCCATCTTTACTTCTTCCCTTTGTGCACACCATCAAATGCTGAGGTGAAAAGGATAAGCCCTGTAGACTGCCCTAAAACCCACCATATTTTGGTGGTTTTGGACCACAAGAAGAGAATGAATTCCAAAGCCACATGATCTGCCCAGAGAACACCACAATGGCACAGGACCTGTTCAGTGGCTCCTTCTCACACATGCCAATTTGGGTTCAACATGAACATTTCTCCTGGTTTCAGCAGCACAGCCAGATTCTCTTTCCAGTAGGTACGTCTCAAATCATTTATGGATTTAGACAACAAAACCAATACTGCTTTATAGAGCATGTATTCACTGTATGCAGAGTATGATGTCCCCTTACCCAAGTGAGCTATCACAACATATACACTTACATTTCCCAGCATTGTTAAGGGTTAGAATATGTTGCAGCAGTCTACTCCTGAGGTGGTAAAGGCAAACAAGTTCTGATTATGAAAGACACAGTGACCACTGTCCTGGTCATAAGTAACTGAGAGAAGACCAGCTTGGTAACTCAGACATAAAAGAGGCATCCCCCCACCCCATGGAGCAAATAGTTTAATAAAGTAATGCAGAGCTGCCCAACTTCTAAGGGGCTGGGGATTAAACCGTAGAGGGGAGGGGGGAAAGCATGGGCCCAGGATCTGCATGCTCCACCATCCCACTGCATGGAGCACCCAGGTACCTCTCCTGCTTCTCTCTGTGCCTCTCCAATGCTGCTCCCCATGTCCATCCTCCCTTCTCCTGCTGTGCCTGGGTGCCTTGATCACCCTTAAGTCCCTGGCTGTGAGCTACCCTGCTGCACTGCCAGGCTACAGGCTCCTCCTGCGGCACACGCTGTGCTGCATTGCTCTGCCCCACCTCCTAGGCAGAGAAGAGGCAGGAAGTGGAAGCCAGAGGGACCCCTGCTACGGCAGCAGCTGTGCAATGGGGAGAGAAGCTGCCAAGTGGGAGCCTGGGGGCAGCACTTTAACCCCTTGAGGGCTGCAATTGAACCTCTTGGCAGCTGCATGTGGCCCATGGGCCACTAGTTGAATAGCCCTGGAGTAATGCACACAGTATGAATTATTTGAATGCTTGGTTCATGTCTTGAGAGAGAGAGAGCCTCTGTGCTTGTTTACTTTAAGTTAATATACTAAAAAATAGAACATATAACCAGGGAGGTATCCAGTAGGAGTAGAGGTGAGGGGGATGGATGGGAAACAATAAAGGTAGTACAGGAGCAGAAAAGCAGAGAGAAAAAGGATAATGAAAAGTGGCAAGGGTTTGGCAGGGAAGGAGATGGGTGAGAGAAATCCTGAGAGTGATTGGCAAGGAGTGTGGTGAGCTAGGAAAGAAAAGCTGGCAGCAAAAGGAATGTGGTAGCTTGGGTGAGGAGGGAGACAATAAGAGCACCCTGATGATAAGAAGAGTGCAAAAAAACCCCAAAAAATGAACTGGTGCCTTGAGGATCTCCTAGAACGTGCTGGTTAGGAGAAGAGAAGCAAAACTTGGGAGAAGTTTCCAGGAGTACTGGGGGAAGGCAACTGGAGGTCAGTGAGGGAAAGGCTGTGAACTCAGAGCTGAAAGACGGGGGCACAGCGTCTCTATGCCCGAGAGAGGAAAAAAGCAGCCCCTCCTTCATTTTGGTGGGTCAGAATAGTCGCATAGAGGAAGGACGAGTTGTGTAAAGAGTATGGAAATCATAATCAGGCAAAAAGAGCCAAGAAATTGTTCTTTTTTAAAAATCTCATGATTTGGACCGTGCCTTCATGGGACAACTCTATAACCCCTCCAGATTCATGACAGTCATTGTGACAGGGCTGACAGTGCCTGAACTGAGGGACAATCTAGCCCAAGGGCCAAGGTTTTGGAAGGTTAGGAGCGTTCTCTCAAGTCCACATGGTGGGCTCTATATTACAAGGGGGATGCTCAATGCCTCCCTATGATCAAGAGAGGAAGAAGGGCATTGCCGACACTAGCCTTGTTTCAGAGGTTTTGCTCAACCGCAACACACCTGGCTTGAGCAAATGGTATGACTACTTCTTGCTTCTGTAAGCTCTGATTTACCACACAGGCTTTTATTTCAGACACTGGCTGTGGCAGTGTTGAGCTTTATTCAGCTGGATTTCCAAAGGAAAACAAACCCTTCACTGAGCAAAATAGGCTGACCTCAAGGGTCTTGCGGAATACAGTTGTTGTTTGATAATGTGCCATGAAATTAGATCCTTTTAATGTTCACTGTTTGTTTATTTATTTTAAAGCTCGCTGTTTCATAGCTCTGATTATCCCAACTGGGCAGGCAGGTTCCCTGCTGATGCACTAGCCATACAAAGCATCTGTACCACGACATTGTAGGAATAAGATTTATATGGTGCCTTGGGGTTCACAAGTGCTAGATGAACGTAAATACCCATTTCGGTTCACATATAAAAATGTACTGCAGTACCACAGAGAGTTGTTTTAAAAATAATTATCCGCATTAGTCACGGAGTTGAGTAAGGAAATCTTTTATAAGGCAAAGCTGTCAGCCTTAATACATACGCAGCAGAGCGTGGGGTGGTGCAGTCAGAGATCCAATCTATTAAACCAGTTTGATAAATACTTTATATCATTCACCAGAAAAAGAATTAAGCATGGAACTATGAAACGTACGTGAATTCTCTCCTGATTTCATAAGACAAGGACTTATTGTACAGTATTTTGGGGTGTGGGTAGCAATGCCACTGTATGAGAGGACATCCGGTGACAGTAGGACTAAGTCTATTTCACTGTTTAATAGAAGAATTTTCCCTATGCTTCTAGTGCCCCAAGTCTTCAAGGACGTTTGCACTTTTAATGTATGGTTTTAAGTACAATCTTTGCTAGTTGGTACATAAGGTATTAAAAATTCCCCACTTCCTGTTTTTTCACCACATATATTTTGGGTTTCTTTGGTTAAACACACCACCGCCACTGCATACATAAGCTTGCCAAGAAAGGACCTCTGCTATTCTCTGTCTTTTATGACTGAAGAAAAAGGGGGTGGCTGTACCTCTAAACAAACCTCTTGCCCTCCACCTGCCCCAAAATTCAACATGGAACCATCAGGACTCTGAATAGAGCTATTAAAGCAATGCTAAAGAATTACTAAGCCATGCATGAAATTGCAGAGTTGAAGCTGAGGGACCAGACTGTCTCATACTACGCATCTGGGATGAAGATGTACAAACTGGGGTTGTGAGTAGACTGGGAGACCAGCAGACTGCATATAATCTGTATTACAGGAGGAATGAGAAGATAGTGGTTTGAGAGGATCAGGCACTAAAGATGGCTCTCTTGCAACATGAAAGGCATTAGTTTTCTTTTTTGAGACAAACTAGTTAAGGAATTTACATCTTAGCTTTTACTAAGTATTTAGGTCCACTGACAAGACTGTTTTCTTATCAATCATCTCATCTTTTCTTTTTAAATAACTCTTGTTTTATAAAGCATTTAGTGGTTGAATAGTATTGATACCTCGTTCCATCTGTGAGATCAACTAGGCATCTGTACAGAGATGGTTTTCTGAGAGAAAGAATTCTGAAACCAGTGTCCCATGCTCTTCACAGACTCAAGGACATGACAGAAAGTGCTTATTGTATAGGAGAGGTTCTACACTAGACAGGAAGTGTCTAGTCTAGTACCTCTAGACTAGATCAGCAACTGGACAAGGAGTGGAGATGAGTCTATTGGCAATCAGCTTGCCAACACGCTCAGTAATAAAGGACCATTATTCACTGTAATCTCACTGAATTTCACCAAGATTGGCTATTGGAACTACTTGATTTGTTGAACCCCTGACAGAAGTTAAAGTAAAAGCACTACCCATTTACCCAACAGCCGTGCTTCCTGCCATGCCATATGTGCATGGTAGGAGGTGTGACTGGGGGTTCCTGGATTGAATCCCACTGCGTCAAACTGTTATATGATTTGGGGCTCCACCTACACAGGCAAGTAGTAAGCTTGGCTCCCAACCAGGGGAGTGCACCATGCTCCCCTATCTCCCTGCTCTTTTTGTTCCATTCCAGTTTCAGTTCTTTTCAGTTTTCCCCTCTTTTTCCTACCTCCATGCGGAATCCCACATCTACACCCAAGCTCTCTGTAATTCTGCCCATCCTCTCATCTCACTGCTCTCCCCAACAGGCCCAGTCCTCAACATGTGCCTGATCCCCACTATGGCCCTCTCATGCCATCACCATATTCAGCTTGCATGAATTTCTCTACATAAAGAAGCCTTACAACATACCGACTTCATACACCAACTTCATACTTGATGAAATGGAAGGAACCAATCAACCCTCAAATATTATCAATATCTCCATGCACACACTTTCCCAAACTGAAAAATCCATCCTCTCTAAAGGTCTTAATATCTATTCAGAAAAATACCTGAATAAGATGCTACAATGTGGAAAACTAGAAGAATTTTTCCAATGCCTCCTTCTGAAGGAATATTTCCACAACCAAAAAGAATCCACTTTCAACATAACTTCATCCGGTGACAACATTGATGAAAAGATTAATTGCAAAAAAATCCAAAGGAACATCAGACTGGACACCTTACAATGGACGAAATTCAAACCTCAGTTGCTCTATTGACTGCTTCAGAGAAAGAATGAACAATGAAATAATCAACAAACACCACTATAACAACCTCTCCCTCAGAGAGAAAGGCCATAGAATCCAACCACCAAGTAATAATGAAACCAGCAGATAAAGGAGGAGCTATAGTTATCCTTCACCATGAAGACTACATAAAAGAAGTCAAAGACAACTCTCTGACAGCACCTAGTACGAAAAACTAGAGCAAGATCCAACTTCCCTTTTCATCTCACAACCACCATCATTTCCATCTGAACTACAAGAAAAACTTCAGACCCTGATCCTTCCACCACTCAATCCAGGGACATTTTACATGCTCTCTAAAATCCACAGAGGTACCCAGGCAGACCTATAATTTCCAACCAGGGAAGCCTAACTGAGGAAATATCAGGCTTCATCGAATCCATCCTAAAACCTCTTGCCAGCAAAAGACTGAGTTTTATCAAAGACACAACAGACTTTCTGTGAAAACTTAAAAACATAAACCACTTTCCCAGCAATACCCTCCTAGCCCCCATGGATATCACCAGCTTATATACCAACATCCCACACTGGATGGCATCCAAGCCTGCTTCACATATCTACAAGAGCAAGATTACAATTCAGAGTACAAACCTCAAGATATTACTGAACTTATATACCTCATCCTCACACACAACAAACTGACGCTTCCTCCAAACTGTGGGCACAGCTATGGGCACCAAAATGGCTCTGAAATATGCCAACCTTCTTATAGGCCACCTGGAAGAAGAATTCCTCAAGAACTGCAGCATCAAACCCAGGCTATATCTGAGGTATATACATGACGTCTTCATCATTTGGACCAAAAACCTGCAGTCTCTGATTGATTTCCATCACAAATTCAACAATCATCACCCCTCCATTAGACTATCCCTTGAATACTCCAGCACCAGCATTTCCTTTTTAGACACCATGATCAACATCTAGAATGGTAAAATACACAAACCACCATATACAAGAAACCCACAGATCAACATACATATCTACACAGAACCAGCAATCACCCTAAACATACCAAAAAGCTGTAATATACAGCTAGACATACAGATAGATTGCACTTTTGAAAGAGCCACCTGGATACCATGCAAAGAATTGCTGTAGTACAAAAAGAAAATCCCATGAAACGTGCACCATTAGTTATGACATACCATGCTTTCCTGGAAACTGTAAGGAAAATCCTCAAACACTTGCAACCCATACTAGAAGAAGACCCATTTCTTAAAGAGATCTTTCCAGAACCATCCATCCTAGCCGTTAAACAAACACTTACTAACTTCAGCAGCAGCAGCAAACTTCCTATGGCCCAAAGCACACCGAATGGATCTAGACCATGCCAGAACAAGGAATATAAAACCTGCCAACATGTCTCCATCACTCCCACAATAGCCTCACCCCACAACAGAACCATCACCATTCTTGGATCTTACACTTGCACTTCCAGAAATGTAATATCCAAATGCCCTGATGGAAAATATGTGGGAGAAACCAAACAACAAATGCATACCAGAAGGAACATACACTGAAAATCCATCAATGACAAAAATATCCAATTATCTCGGGTGCACACTTGTCACAAGACAATCACTCCCTCTCCAGTCTCTCAGTTCTAATCCTCAAAAGGAATTTTACAAAACACTTATTGTAGATGAGCCTACAAACTTCACTTCATAAACCTACTGGATATAAGAAGTCACGGACTAAATACAGACATTGGATTTATGACACTTTACGACCTGCCTGCCATCTCATAACCCCAGGTAACCTGCCTGCAACTGACCACTTACATTCCTTCACACATTTCCATCCTCCCCTCTCTCCTCCCATCGCTATTTTCTTCCAAACTTCCGCTCATTTGAATTTTCATAGACTTGCATGCTGTAAATTAGCTTCTTTTCTACCTCGGATAACACAACAGTCTCTCTATGTCTGAGGAAGGGTGTTTGTGCCTGAAAGCTTGCAAAGAACATTTTTTTCCAAATATTTAATTGGTCTAACAAAAGATATCACATCTACCCAAAGAACCTTGCCTGCCTTTGAAGGACTAAAAGCTGAGTTTGGTAGGGGAGAAAGGTAGGGCCCCTCTATATTTTCAGGTAGAGGTATGATAGGATCTGATGCATGATCCATGCATACCATTGCACCTATTGCTATGCCACAGGTGCATGGCAAGGGGCATGACTGTGCGATCCAGCATCAGCTCCTATCACACTTTTTGCTGGTACAGCGGGAGCCCAGGATCACCATCCTGAAAAGGCTCCTGCAGCTCGGGTCCCACAGCTGACAGGACTCACAGCTGTGGCAGTGCCCCATGGCTTCCAGGACTGAGTCTCACAGTCACGAAACTCTCAGTCTCAGTAGCCAGGGGGCACTGCTGAGACAGTCTGCAGCTGCCAGAGTCACAACCCCTGGTGCACATGGAGCATCCCTGTGGCTGGGAGCCCAGTCAATTGATGAGCCTTCCAGCCACAGAGGCAGATCCTACTACATGCGCAAATTAAAGTTGGATGGCAACCAGGTCTAACTTTATAGCCGATTGGACTTTTTAATAGTGTGATAGGTACTTTGCACATGTAACTGGTCTCAGTTAATTGCATCATTAACCAGTTAATTGCACAATACCTGTAATGTGTAGAGGGGGTCATAAAGACTGAGTGCTAGGAAAGCAGAGCTGGAAGATGTGCTGGTTGTGGGCTGCAGGAGGAAGGCAACACAGGCCGTGCAGCAGGGGCCCACAAGGAACGTGTGCTTCAGGGAAATGGAAGTCAGGACTTCTGTGTGTAGGGAAAGGAACTATATACAGTTATGCAAGTTATTTGCCTGAAGAGCTGCCAGCTGCAATAAGATGTTTGTAAAATTTGTTAAAAGCCAGGTGTATTTTCATGAACTGTCCACTAAGACAATAAAAATATCAGAGAACTCCTAGTTAAGTCCTTTCCCATTCCTCCCACCTTCAAGTCATCAGTCTTACTCTTCCCACACTACTTTATCTACCACCTACAAGTCAAGCCCTCTCCTTTAATCCCCCAACAGAATAAATATTAACTCTGCCCACAGACATCAACTATTGGAAAAATACAGGAAGCATTTCCCTCACCATATTGACAAGGGTAAATACCACCATTTGGAAACAGTACAAATAAATTTTTTTTTTTTTTTTTTTTTACTTAAAAACCCAAAAGTTCCCCTCTCTTTTTACCAATTACCTGACACAACACACTTAATGTGATCACATGCTGAAAATCTGTATTGTGACTCACTCTGCTGCAGCAACTCAACCTTCCAGATCGTTGGAGAACATCTACTTCTCAACATAGTTTGGTCCAAATTAAATACCACATGCTATGTGTGGAAATGGAAGGAAGGGCATGAGTGCTTAGAGTACCGCATATGAGTGAAGTAACATGGAAGAGGCAAAATCAACTTCTGAAAAGGCAGGAATCGGAGAGGGTTTAAGGATTTCTTCATCTTTTCGTTGGTAAAATACTGGGTTGAAAGAGCATAAATGAAGTAGGAGGCAGGTTCCAAGCCAACATACTAGCACAGAAACATGTTATTTTTATTTTCTCTCAAGGGCATATTAGCACGGCCTTTTGTTCTGTCTTGGCTTTCCTGTTGCTTTTTTTCCGTTTGCCTCTTGGTCCCCAGTGAACACACAAGTCCCACTAAACATCCAGCCCTCCATTTGCATTCATACCCCTCAGGCCACATGACTATACTCCCAACTCCAGCCTTGCTGGTGCATGATTTGGGCAGTAACTTTTAGCCATCATTAAGCAAAGGAGCAGTTATGTGCTCCCTTACCTAACCTGAATGAAAAGCGGAGCTTTCACACCTGCCAAATTCTATGAATTTTGTCACAGACCTTGGATAAAACAGACTTCAGGGAGCTACCCAGTCTCCAGAAAGTATTTTTGACTGACTGGATAGCTTAGCCAGAATTCCAATATACAGAAAAACAAGATACAAATGTAGAGCACTATTTGACTTCGTGCAATCATCTGGCACAGTACTGCCCAATCTGCCAACCCCACAGGCTGGATGCGTGGCACAGGGTTGATCTGTGGACTGGATCCAAGGTCCCTGGGTCCAGTCATGTGCTGACCTGACCCTGTGTGCCTATATCCCTCTGTGTGCTTGAGCAATCTGGTGTAGAGGACCACATAATCTGACCAACAGGGGTCCCCATGAACCTGGAAATTAAGAAGCAGGGGAGTGGCAATTAGTACTAACACAGTTCCCATGCTGCCGAATCTTCAAACCCCTGGGGAGTCCATGGGGTCAAATGACATGGCTCCATGGTCTGGATATGGCCCATGGGTTGAACAACCCTGATCTGGCAGATTGGGTGTTTAAGACTATTTCTTCTCTGATTGAGCTAAACTGAAAACTCACTGAAAGACGGTTTGCATTTTATGGCTATTGGTACAGCATCAAGCACACCGATTTAAAAAAAAAAATGATAAACTATAAAATAGCTGGCTTGATTAAAGAAAACCATGAACGATGCATCAGTCAGCATGTTTAAATATATGCTAAACACATTTGGTGCTGCATCAAAAGATACTTTATTTTCTTTATGATATCCAATTTAACTACCTACAATGCAAGAGACTTCAGAGAACTAATTAGCATCAGAAAAGCCCCACATTTAGATAACCTTCATATATTGATAAAAAATTTAAATTATGTTTACACAGATGCCAATGAAGCAAATGATTTCATGGCATTAACTGAACAAGCAAATCTGCGTATATATTGCAGGAATCTGCAAATGCAAATATGTATATGAGTAATAAAACCAAATTATACACGGGGGGCTGTGGTGTAGACACCCATACAGTCAAATGGGTCGCCAACTGGCTGGAGGGCCGCACCCAGAGGGTGGTGGTGGATGGGTCCTTCTCAACCTGGAAGGACGTGGGCAGTGGGGTTCCGCACGGCTCGGTCCTTGGGCCCGCACTGTTCAACATCTTCATCAGCGATTTGGACGACGGGGTAAAAAGCACCCTGTTCAGATTTGCTGATGACACCAAGATGTGGGGGGACGTGGGCACACTGGAAGGATGCAACAGGCTACAATCAGACCTAGACAGGTTACAGGGGTGGGCGGACGAGAATAGGATGGGTTTCAACACAGACAAGTGCAAGGCGATGCACCTGGGGAGGAACAACCAGCACCATACCTACAGGTTAGGGAACTCCCCTCTTGTCAGCACGGAGGTGGAAAGGGATCTGGGGGTCATCATTGATTCCAAGATGAACATGGGCCGGCAGTGTGGAGAGGCAGTAAGGAAGGCCAACCGTACCTTGGCACGTATCCACAGATGCATCTCGAGCAGGTCCAAGGAGGTGATCCTCCCCCTCTATGCGGCACTGGTCAGGCCGCAGCTGGAGTATTGCGTCCAATTCTGGGCGCCGCACTTCAAGAGGGATGTCGACAACATGGAGAGGGTCCAGAGGAGGGCCACTCATATGATCAGGGGACAACAGGGCAGGCCCTATGAGGACAGGCTGCGGGACCTGAACCTGTTCAGCCTCCAAAAGAGAAGGCTGAGGGGGGATCTTGTGGCCTATTATAAACTAGTCAGGGGGGATCAGCAGGCATTGGGGGCGTCACTGTTTCCCCGAGCACCGCCAGGAGTGACCAGGAATAATGGTCACAAGCTGGGAGAGGGTAGGTTTAGGTTAGATATCAGGAGGCGCTACTTCACAGTCAGGGCAGCTAGGGTCTGGAACCAGCTTCCAAGAGAAGTGGTGCAGGCTCCTACCCCGGGGGTGTCTAAGAGGAGGTTAGACGAACATCTTGCTGGGGTCATTTGACCCCAGTATTCTTTCCTGCCATGGCAGGGGGTCGGACTAGATGATCTGCTCAGGTCCCTTCCGACCCTACAAACTATGAAACTATGAATGCCGTTGTTTTCTTTTATATCGTTAAGATTATGATAAGCAGCCAGAAAAGGCCTGCCATTTAAATTCTCTTAGTGTCAGCTCTTCTTTCATTTTAAATTTTTTAAAATTATTTTTTACCTAGGATGTCAAACTGGATTTACACTTCTTGTGTGTTATTTAGAAGCTTCTTTTCTTCCTTATTTTGTTGAATATATGACATCTAGAAGGCAAGCAATCTAGGCACGTTTTCACTCGATCCCTTTAGGAATCCTTCCCTAACAGGACGGAAATTGATAAAGAAAAATGGACAGATAATTTGCACGCATTCATTGGCTGAAAGAATAAAGAGTTTTGAGATGAAATTATTTTTATGTATTCCTTGAGAAATTATAAGACTGTGTTCCAAATGGTCTGAAAAGTACCTATATTTTTACCTGAATGTGTATGTTTTAAGTCATTAACCTTGGGTATATAAACAAAGAACAATTTAATTAGATACTAATATTGAATTAAATTCACTTTAGGTTATCCACAATTTTATTTTTGAGCCAACAGAGAAAAATCTATTGATTTAAAGTTAAGTACCATGATATAAGAAAAAAAAAATATAGCAAATGCTTCTTCCTTTTAATCCTTCAGCAGCACAAATTAAAGTGTGGTTTCAAAGCATGACATGAGATCCAAAGGCTTTTAGTTCTACTACTTCAAAATCTTCAGGAAGTGTTGTTTTTCTATTTCGTATGAAACCACTGAAGTTCAGAGAGATGGATACTTCCATGTCATATTTTGACTGAACTATAATATTACTTTGGAACTACAAACGAACATCACATTTATCCTGAGATAAACCATTTTATTCTGGGACAATGCAATCATTCGGAAGTTGATGTCCATTGTCCTGGGATAAATCCTAAAAAGGTTATGGGATAAGTAGAGCAAGCTGTCATCCATAGAACTATCATTATCAGTTATTTACAAAAGATATGCATGAGTCTCTTAAAAAATACTGGCTTTGTATATGGAGAGTACCAACTTTATAAATCTGTATACTTATACATACATTCTGGCAGCAGTGGTGTGCAATTTTCATAAAGCCTCAGAGGGAAGTGATCAATAAGCAAGTTTTCACAGCAGTCTTAATGATTCTCCTCTTGAATAAAATGACTATAAAAAGACACATATAACCAAAAAATATTTTATTTCACCAGTAGCCATCAACCAAGAACATAAATGGTGACCATAATAATTTCTGTTCAAACAGTTCCAATAACCCAAGAAATTTATACTGAAAACAATAACCAAAGTTTGATTCCTATAAAAATAAAAAAGAACAATGATACATTCATTTCAGGAAGAAAGTATGTCTACATTTTTAACAATAAATTAAACTTTGAAATATTAACATCAATTTACATTTTAATGATTTAAAAGATAAGCACAGTTAAGGATATAAAATTATCTCCTTTCCTCTCCCCTCCAGACACATCAACTCATATTACTTTTATGCACTGGCGGCTAAGATCTCAGTAGAAGAAACAACTGGCACAGAAACAATTGCTAACAAAAATACCTAGAATCATTAAACATCTAGTATTTTACATGTTTTGTCTACATTTCAGAGAAAAATTCTACCTAAACAGATATAAAAATATAAATTTAGCCACTGAAAGTCAGACTTTGGCAGTTACTTGCCAAGCTCTCTGCCTTCCCCAAGTTTTACATATTTTATTCCAGTAATGCTGACAGCATGAGACATATATCTATTGAAATAAAGGCTAGGTTTTAATGATATATCATTTATCCTTATGAACATATGCTACATTTTAAAGCTTTGGTAAGACTGCCCCTCTACTTTTCTTGCATCTCTCTATCAGTGCTACATGGAAATAGAAACGTAAATAAATTATGGTTGATGCTTACTGTACAGAAAACTAGAATACACAATTCAGCATTTATTTAAGAAACCTAGATTTGAAAAATATTTACATTTGAGAGCAAATACAAACTCCCATCCTAATCTTCCTTATATCTTCCTCAATTTCTATTAAATATTAGGAAACAATTCTAACAACATATCATCAATGAAATATGCTAAAGGGCACTGCTTAAAAAAACCCAAAACACAGTCAACTGGAACAATGACAGTATATCACTTATTTAACACAAGCTAGTTTTATGACAGCTAACACTTAGCTGGATTGAGTTTTCCCCCTGACTAGGATTTAAAATGCATCTACATTGAAGTCATTGCTATGACTGCAACTTGTGCAATCAAACCCAAATTAACATTAATCTAGCCACCTTGGGTTTCAGTAGTATTGCTGCATGTTGAAACACCTACAAAAGAAGCTGAGTTAATTGACTGAGACCCTAACAGTCAACTGAGTTCTGCAGCTGTAAATAGACCTTGCTTTTGTTCTGGGAGCAATTCTTTTATCTTGGGATCCTACAGACATACAAGTCCACTGTCCCGCTTTAAGTCCTCCTGAAGTATATAGGATAAAATGTGCTACAATTTTTTGTCAAGACATGGCTGTATGTGTGTAAAGTTACTGTAGGTTAGAAGAGCAGTAATGCAGTTTGGAAGGGTGATGCATAAATGGCTGTGCCACTCCTGTTTTGATCCAGGTCAAACCCCAGGACAGTCAGGCTCATGTCAAATGAGACATCTACTTACAGCTAGTACTATCAGTGCAGCATTGCTAACAGTAAACAAGTCAGCTACAGTGTCTACACAAAAGTGGCAACAGTAGTGACTGCAGTATAAGTAATCTCTTTCTCAGTTTTCTTCCTCGGGTAGAAAAAACAAATTCTCCATGTCAAATTAAAAAATTATGTGCCAAGGACTTTTAATTAATAATGTTTTATTCCACCTGAAGACTTAATATATATAGTTATCTAGATCTCTCTCTCTCTATATATATATATATTACAGATTCTTGTATCTTAAAGAGTATTTTGCACAACTTTCTTCCAAAAGATTCAGCTAGATGGCCTCTATCTACCTAAGAATCACTTCTCAATTCCCCACATTTTGGACACAACGCTTGCCATTTCATAACTTTACTGGTTCCCCCCAAACCTCTTTTTGAGAGAAAACCTTCAGAACTTTATTTTTTTAAATTACCATGCAGCAAAGGGCACAAGTCCAATTTGTTATCTTCTTTCTAGGTCAATTTCAGCTGAACCAGGGATTTTTTTTGCTAACTATGCAGATTGCTTTCCCTTCCTCCTCACTGAAACAATGCCTGTAAGAACACTGTATAGGTGACAGGCCCAGAGAGAGGAAATTTGTATTGTATTTTTTCTTTCTTTATCATGTGTAATTAATATTTTCCCCCTTTTTTATATTAGCCATCTAGGTCTCATCTGCTCTAGAAAAATTAACTTGACTTCTTTTAAAATGTTTTTACTTGTCATTGCTCAGATGATGAACAACAGCAGAATTAAAACAATCCTGGGGGGGTATCTTAAGCATAGACCATCTCATCTGGCAATATTTAGATAGGATATAAGGAACATAGCATTTAGAATACTGATAATAGCTGTGAACTTGTCTGCATCAGGATTACCAATGTTGCTAACATCAGTGAAAGTGATGGACTTTAGCAACAGTGGGAAACTTGGAAATTTCTCTAGTGTGGACTGGACTAAAAACTGAAGCAATGAGTATGAGGTTAATTTTTTCCACTTCCTAGGCCATATGAGGTACAAAGTAACTGATATATCTTTGGGCACTTACTTAGTGGAAGAATTACGATATATTAAATATTATGTACAGTGCTAACAGCCACCATAATCTGGTACTGAATTCCCACATTCCCTGTCTTAATATTTATTTAAGGAAATTTTACTCAGTAAAGTTATGTGTTGTCTTAGGTGCTGTGCACTGCTTAAATAGGAGTGCAGATAAAAAGGTTGAGTATTTGGAAAGGACAAAGCAAAAGTATAAGTACTTGTCCTCCATTTCATGAACTGGGAAAAATTAGAGAAAACTTAAGTGTATCAGTGCTCTACACCACCAGTTGGAGAGATGTTTATTGAAAAAAACCCTTATTTCTAAAACTGGGTAAGTTCCACTGATTATAAATACTGCTCTTTGTAAAACTACTGTTGTGTACACAACTGCAAAAAGAAATATGGTAAAGAACGCTGAATCCAAACATATACATTTAACTGCTATACTTAATCTGCTATTGTTAGAACAGACAAGCATCTGAGATTGTTTAACACTGCCTGTCAGTGTCAGATCTATAGATGGAAGAGAATACGTTCAATTAAAACTAGGGCTGTGTGAAACTTTGGTTCCCGATTCGATTCTATGGAGATCTGGCCTGATTTGGTGGCCAAAACTGTGAATCCAAATTGGATCAAATCAGAGGACCCTTTAATTTCTCTGAATTGAATTGAAACACTCTGAATTGATTTGGAGAGATTCAGCGATTTTGACACAGACATGGCTTTAACTGTTTTTTCTACATACCTCTAGGTACCAGGAGGCTCATGAATGCTGCAATGCTGGGGTGCATGGAGCATCCCACAGAAGTGCGGAGGACTCCCCAGCACACTTGGCAGCAGACTCTGAAGTGGACCAGAAACACGTTCAGTTCACTTTTGGGTCTGCTGGAAAGCACGCTGGGGGGCCCTGCTACAACCCCACGACTCAATGACTTGTGCCTCCTAGTTCGGGGGGGAGCACCTGGGGTCCCCCCATTGCTGATCACCAAGCTACCCCCCAACCCGCCGCATACTCCCTGGCAGACCCAGAAGTGGATCAGAAATACTTCTGGTCCACTTCTCTGTTCATCGCCAAGCATGTGGGTGGGGGGGCCCTCTGTGCTTCTGTGGGATGCTTCACCTACCCCAGTATCACAGTGTTCATGAGCTACGCCCTGTACCTCGAGGTATGTAGAAAAAACATTTAAAGCTTTGTCTATGGCCAAATCACTGATTCTCTAAATCAGGATCAAATCTTCAGATTCAGGTTTGGCTGAATCAAATCAGGGACAGCGATCCAAATGAACGAATTGAATCACTATCCCTGATTTGGGCTGAATCCAAATCAAATAGGGCTCGTTTCACACACCCCTAATTAAAACATCATGTTTTAAATAATGATTTAATCATTTACTTGGTTTTCAATTTCCTTTGAACATAAGTGTTGCATCAGAACTTTAGATTCTGCATAGTTTCAATATACACAAGCTTTTAAACAATTAGAATAATTGCAGGGTTAACAATGGAAATGAACATTTCCTAATGCACATTCTTTCTACAAAGGCTTTATTTAATGAGCAAAATAAATTTACCTCTAAGTGCTTTCTTAAAGGACATTTTAAAACAAAGTCAATGTTAAATCTAAAGAGAAGCATATTACTATTTAAATCAGGTAATTTTAAAGCTGATCAACTGTGAAAGACTGTTATGCATTATTGACATATTTTATGCATTATTACATAATTTTTTTTTCATTTTGGCACATAAGGATACCACCCACAAGCGTGAGTTAGTAGGGTATAACAGTAAGAATAAAACAGATGCAAAATTTATTAGTATTTCAGAGATGCTGTTCTTTCAAAAAGTGTTTATCAACTATTACATAGTGAGCAAGACATCAGATGTAAAGCAAACTACGTTGCTGAATAATTAGGAACATTTTAGACGCACATAATTTAAGACAAAATCAAGGGCTATGGAGGGATATTTAAGCGTGGTATGATTACCGTCTGACCAAGTAGAATAAAAAAAAAAAGTATGCAGTCTAAATCACCTTTTTTTTTTTGGGGGGGGGGGGAGGGGGATGTATTTTACCTGGATTTAGACTGAGGATACATTAGGGGCAAAAGTGGGTTTATGGCACCTTATTTATTTTTAACACATGGTAAGACCAGCTCCTTTTCCCACAGCTATCAAATACCAAATTTTGGCTTCTGTGGTACTCTTGTCGAATTTCTAGACACATTTCTAACAGGCTTTTTGGTTTTCTTGCATAGCATATATAAAGCTATTTTGTTAAAATATATTTTACTCAATTCAAAAGAGTAAATATTAAGTACTTTTCCCAATGGAGAAAAATACGTAAGGCCAATTTTTACAAGCTATGAATTTTGAGTACTATTTTACTAATGGACTACTTTAAAAAAAATGAGGTTAACATTTTTGTTATGTTGTATAGAGAACCATGATTTCACAGCAACTTCCTTTTTTTCGGTACCCTACATATTTTAGAGGTTAAGTGATTAATTCCTACTCATAAGTAAGTACTCATAAGTACCCAGTCCTCATTTACAGTTCACATACGTGTGACCAAAAGACTGGTGTTGAGAGGACCACTCTACCTTCTATACTTTGGTTACAAAATCAAATTCAGAGGTTTATCTTCCACTGCAAATCCATCACATGGAAAAAGACTACCAAAATTTACCTAAATCCAAGAAGACCCTGAATTTAAGATGACTGCCCCTCATTAATTAAATTCTATATGTGGACAATTTATGTTTGTTATAATTTTCCATGTATAGAATTTAATTAATGGAGAATCATCTTAAATTCATCACCAGCACTACTGCAGGTGGAGGGACAGGTGATAAGTGGGGCAGTAATGGGGCAGGTGGGGGGGCATGTATCTGAGGAGGCAGTATTGGAGCAGGGGTGGAGGAAGCAATGGGGGACAGCCAGTGTAAGGGTGGCGAGCAGGTAGGCAGCTCATCTCCTGCTGCCTGTGCCATCTCCCGCAAACTTACTCCCCCGTAGGCTTCCCCCCTACAGCCATGGGTCCCTGCTCCACTGCCCCAAAGCCTTTACCCCTACCTGCCCCCACCACCACTTACCTTTGCTCCATGCCAGGAGTCCCTACCCCTGCTGCAGCCTGGGGCACAGAGCACAGCCCCATAGCAGAAGCACAGAACCTGCACCATGGCTACAGGGCAGGACAGGGGCTGTGTTCCATGCTCGGTGGGGACACTGCCTGCCAGTGCTGGAGCAAAAGTATGGGTGTGGGGGGGTGAGAATGGGGGAGGAAGGGTGATGGGGGCCTGAGGCTGTGGAAAGGAGTGGCAGGGGGTGCAGAGGCAGCAGGGGGCAGGCAGTAGTGCTGCATCTCCAGCCCTGACCCAGGGTTGGGGCCAGACCTGGAGCTATAACAGCTATCTGCCCTCCATTGCCTCATACCGGACATCAGGGCCTCTGATCAGGTATGCCTGGCTTCGCCAAGCTCCTGAGTCATTACACCTGCCCCCAATACCCGGCTAATGCCCCTAGTTCTCTGCAATTGGACTGGCAGATGAAAGCACCACTCACACCTTATAACCATATCTGCAGTCTCAGGCTGCAGACATGCCTTCATACAGCCTCAGTCTATTCTAGCAAGCCTTGTGTCTCCTAGCTCCTGACTTGGCTTTGGCTTTTCTTGGCCCTCCCCTGTACCTTGGTTCTGGTGCTCTCTCTGGTTTCTCTGAAACCATGACTTAGCTTGTCTTCCTTGACTCTAACCTCAGATCTTCCTTGGAACTTGGTACTAGGTCTTGAACTCCTGATTCCTGACCTCACCTTACAGTTCGTACTACATCACTCAGATTTCATCTCCTGGCTCCCTTGGAACTTGGTCCCACACTCTCCGCTAAGCCAATGCAGACCCTGATCTGATGCTTTGGTAATCTGCATCCCTGCCTTGCTGACCCCCAAGTTACTCCTAGTGGCCTACTGCAGGCCCAGCTGCAGTAGGGCCTGCAGTAGGCCATCCCAGCCAAACCCTCACACTCAATACCAAGATGGGCTTTTCCTCTCTGGGTTAAATAGGGGAAAAAACCTCCTTTTGAACACAAGTAAGTACAGTACTTCATTCTCCCATGAAGATCTGTCTAGGCCAGTTAGAGTACCCATGCAAAATGCAGGAAAACTAAAATAGAATGAGATGACTTATTGGTCTCTAGCTTAATATGTGCTCTTTAATTTTAATTTTTTTTTTAAAAAGCATGAATTATAAAACTCAATTTAGGGATCTCTGAAGTTTATGCTACTTCAGCAATACTTCAGGTATTGCTATTTCAGATTTGCGTATGTAAAGTTGCTCAGAGTCCAAGTATTAATTTGCAGATGTGCAAGACAGAAGCCTTTCATTCTCTCTAGCTTTACTAACAAAAAAAGAACTATATATGTCAAAATCTAATGATACTGTCTTAAATGCATATGTTATTGTGCCAGATAAAGTTGTGCAGTACAGCTGGAGAATATTGGAACTATGTCCTGAAGAAACTTACTGCATTTTGGTAAGTGTATTATACATTCAATGCAGAGACAGAGGTATGAGTAGTGAGAGGAATATATCAATGGTCTAAAACACAAGTGGGTTATAAAATAATGAAATACTTAATAGAATTAAATGCATGTCACAAGCCAGGGGGAAGAAGGAGCCTAAATACACTCCTTTTGCTGTCTTGCACTCATTCTCTTTTTGATTTCTTGTTATACTATTAATTACCAGTAACAGTATAACCTGCTCTTTTCATAGCCCGGGATAGGCAGATGTGGACAAGTGTACTTCTAAAGTGCTGAGTCGATGCAGAGAAAAACAGAATAATAATAGTAACAACAACAACAATAAAAGGCTCCTGGTAGTGAGCCAAGTGGAAGACAAGGTTCCTTTGCTACTACCTACAGTTGTTATATTTCCAGTATGGCAGCACTAACCTCTTTCCCAAATATCTGAAACGTCTGTAATATAAATATGTACATATATAGGAATTTGCCTGTATATTTTTCAACACACTTTGTACAAGGTACAAGCAAGAATAAGCAGCTCCATTTTACACTGGAGTGACTGAGGTATAAAGAGGTTAGGTGATTTAAAATGGGATGAAGTCAGAACAGGACTTAGAACCAGTCTCTTAACTTCCAGCCCATGCCCAAACCACTGGTAGATTTATAGTGGTCCAATATATGACAGAAATGCCAACTGAGGTGGTATCATGAATAGTGTCTTTTAAAAAATGAGTGAAACAATTTCTGACTTGCTGACCAACCCACATCGCCTAAACTGACAGACTACCTCATTTGTTCTAAAATGGCATTAATTTCTTAACTGAGGAGTATTACCCAAAATAGGTTACCCACCTCCATCTCTGACTAGTAACGTAGGTTGCTTGCAGACAATAACAAAACAAGCGAACAAATGGTGCTTTACTTTAAACTTGGCATGCTCCTGCACCGAGCCCAGAGCACGGCCAGAAGAGGCTCACCCAACGTCTGTATAGATTGGGCGCTTTAGTGGGGGGTTTTTTGGACACTTTTATCTAACAGGTGATTGAATCAGCTTTATATAAAAGCTCCAAAAAGCCCTGCTGAAGTGCCCAATCTATGCAGATCCTGTAGAGCCTAGTCAAAGTAGTATGCTTCTTCCAATAAAGTGCATTTTGTTTGTTTGTTTTTTAATGTCTACAAGCAACCATAATCTCCAAGAAACAGCCAAACTACAGAACAGAGTAGTCAGTGATTTAATAGGTGCTACATGAACTTAAAACTATCTTCTGAAAAAAAATCCTGTTGGTCATAGGAAGCTGCAGAGTATTCAAGCATAGCAAGCACTATAAAATAATCAAACAATAGATAAAAATTGTAGTGTCTATAATACAAATTATAGTTCTAAAATATAAATGAGTATTAATGTGTGTGTATATATATATCTATATATATCGATATATCTATATATCTTAGGAGAAAATAAGATAACTTTCTTTTTGTATACATATAAACATTTGGGTAATATGCTCATGTATAGATTTTTGGACAACTTCCTTATTTAGAACTAAGTTTTAAATAACTGTATTCTATACAATCTCATAGAATATTTTCTCTAAAATTAAAACAGTATTTATATAGAAATAAACAGAATTATCTAGGACAATCCAAAAGAGCGTACTGAATAAATTAACATCACAAAATTGTGGTTATATTGTTCTGAAAGTCCAATTCTCTCCCCCTTTGAAATGAAAGCAAGACCATTGTACCTTAGTATGGATTATTTACCAGTGCACAAATTCATTCTTTCTTTACATAGGAATCTTCATATGAAGTTGGCTGCATTTATTGAAAGGCAAGAGACATTAAAGATCAGCACTCCTCACACTACACAAAGCTGCATTGTACTAGATTGGAATAAGATTTCTGTTGAATTAAGTCAATATTTTACAACTGTCCAAATCCTAGTTACCTTTGTGCCTTCATAAAATTTACATCTTGAATTAGCAGCAATATATTTAATAGGTTCAGTAGTATATTTTCTCCAGTACTGGGTTGGGCTTTTTGCCTATGGAATAAGCTAAAGAGTCTAGCAGTCATGTGCAATACTAGCCCATGCTTGAAACTGAAAACTAAAAAGATACAGAGAAACAAAGATTAAAGAGGTTCAGACCTCTAAATATAAGCTTACATTTACAATGTTTAAATAGGAGAAATAGAATATAGCAAAACAAAATATAAAATGGGATTACTGAAGGGATTAGGGAGCAAAGAGTGCAATACACAGGAGCATGGGAAATACATTGCTGCTCAGAGGTTAAACAATTGGAAAACCTGGTCATAGGCCAATGCAGGTTATACCATCGCCAAAATAAATGATTTAGTGTGTCATTTATGCTACATATGACTTGCTGAAAGTATATTAGTATAGGTGGCACGTTACAACTTGCTACCAGGTTTATAGGAGTTTGTTCTTTAATTTCTCCAGTAATTCAATTCAATTCAATTCAATTACTGGCCAGCTGTTGGTATTCTGTTCTTGTAGAATGTTTGAGAAATCTTTATAAAATAAACAACATGACCAATACTACCTTGCCTATGATTATTTTGGGACCAACCTTTAAAGGTGTTGAGTCCTCAGCTCCTAGCAAAGGTGAAGCGACTCACTACTTCATTAGTTGGGCCATTTCATAATACTACTACTGGTTTTCCTCTTGTACTTTAGAATGGTCAACATCAGAACTACAGTAATTTCTAGAGAAAAAGTTGTTTTAAGGCAGCAAGATAAGATACATGCTAAGGTTTCCACAATCATTTGTTTTCAGTGTGCATGTATATAATGCATGTTACATACCAGTGCTCTCATATACATATCTACATGTTTCCTACATATTGTACAAGATTCAGGATTCTTCTACAGAAATTTAAAGTGCCAGAGTTCAAATATGCTCATTTGTCTTCCCATGGGCTTCTGATAACATTTCTACTTGCTTATGGAAATGAGCTGATTGCTTTCCAAAAACTGGAAGTGTCTTAGAAAGAAGAAATTCAATTTTTCACTGTTGTACTAACTGGAATCCAGTGGTTGAACTAATCCTTCTTTGTAAACACGAAGAATGGCTTCACACACAAATTTGTATTGACTCTGTATAATAAAAAAAAAGGAAGTAAAAATATTAGAAGTCATTCACAGTTAAACTACTGATTATGATCACTGGTCATATCATAGTACTTAATACCATTACATAGTAGGGATGGAGTGCTGTTGTATCCATCATGGTCCAAGAAATATGTAAAAAACAAGGCTTTTTGGTGGTATCTTACTGGATCGACTGCATAGTTGAGGAAGATGCTAGACATACAGCAAGTTGATCTCCATTGATCAAAGAACACCAAACACTACACAACTTTGCCTTAAGAATATGTAAAATCTGGTAATATATTTCACTTCACCCACAATCAGCCCTCCCCACAACAAAACCATCGGAATCCATTGATCCTACATATATCTATCACAGAATGTGATATACCACATCCAAACAGAAAGCCCCCTCAGAAACCATATGGGTGAAACCATACAATCACTATGAGCCCAAATGAATAATCACAAAAAAAGATACAAGACACACTAGGAAATCTGGTCGTCACACCAGATGACAAAGCTAACCTATTTAACAATTTCTTTGCCTCCATTTTCCTGAGCAGGGACCGGGTCACCCCCCACAACCGTGACCTCTGTAGGCCCCAAAGGAGGCGCACCCAGACCTAGGATCAGTGAGGATCTAGTCAAGGAACTTCTGGAGGGACTAGATGTATTTAAATCAGCTGGTCCTGACCAACTCCACCCCAGAGTGTTGAGGGAATTAGCAGAGGTCATTGCGGGACCCTGGCACAGCTTTACAAGCACTCGTGGTGCTCCGGCGTGGTGCCAGAGGACTGGAAAAGGGCCAACGTGGTTCCCATTTTCAAAAAAGGGAAGAAGGAGGACCCAGGAAACCATAGGCCAGTTAGTATTACCTCGATCCTGGGGAAGCTGTTGGAGACAATTATCATAGCGCGTGCCCATGAGGGGCCAGGAGGGGAGATTATGCTTAGTGGCAACCAACATGGGTTCATTAGAGGCAGGTCCTGTCAGACAAACCTGGTGGCCTTCTTTAGAATTATAGAATCAATGAGTCGGAAGGGACCTAGACAGATCATAGAGTCCGATCCCCCGCCATGGGCAGGAATGAGCACTGGGGGTGGGAGGGGTCATAAGACTGCAGACAAGTGCCTATTCAGTTTCCTCTTGAAGATTTCCAGGGAAGGTGAGAGCACCACCTCTCTGGGAAGCCTATTCCAGGCTCTGGGCACCCTTACAGTGAAGTAGTTCTTCCTAATATCTAACCTAAACCTATCCTCCTTAGCTTGTGCCCATTGTTCCTGGTGACTCCAGGGGGGACCCTGGTGAACAGACTTTCCCCGAGTCCCTGCTGCTGGCCCCTGATAAGGCTGTAGGCAGCCACAAGATCCCCTCTCAGTCTCTTGTGGAGACTGAAGAGATTCAGGTCCCACAGCCTTCTCTCATAGGGCTGGCCACAGAGGCCCTCAACCATACAAGTGGCCCTCCTCTGGACCCTCTCCAGGTTCTCCATGTTCCTCTATGACCAGGTCACGAAATCCTTAGATGCAGGGGTAGCAGTGGACAATCTTTCTGGACTTTAGGAAGGCCTTCGACACTGTCTCTCACCCCACTCTCATTAAAAAACTAGGGGACTGTGGCGCTGCCACCTACACAATCAAATGGGTCGCCAACTGGCTGGAGGGCTGCACCCAGATAGCGGTGGTGGATGGGTCATTTTCAACCTGGAGGGATGTGGGTAATGGGGTTCCGCAGGACTCAGTCCTCGGGTCTGAATTGTTCAGCATCTTCATCAGGGACTTGGACAAGTGGGTAAAAAGCACCCTGTTCAAATTCGCAGACGACACTAAGATGTGGAGGCAAGTGGGCACGTTAGAAAGGAGGAACAGGCTGCAATCAGACCCAGACAGATTACAGGGGTGGGTGGATGAGAACAGGATGGGTTTCAACACTGACAAATGCAAGGTACTGCACACATGGGGAGGAAGAAGCGGCAGCATACCTACAGGCTGGGGAACTCCTGTCTCATTGGTGCAGAGGCAGAAGAGGATCTTGGAATCATTATTGATGCCAAAAGGAACATGGGCCAACAGGGTGGGGATGCGGTCAGGAAAGCCAACCGTACCTTGTCATGCATCCACAGATGCATTTCAAGCAGGTCCAAGGAGGTGATCCTCCCCCTCTATGTGGCACTGGTCAGGCTGCAGCTGGAGTACTGTACTTCAAGAGGGATGTGGACAACATGGAGAGGGTCCAGAGGAGGGCCACTCGCATGCATCAGGGGGCAGCAGGGCAGGCCCTATGAGGAGAGGCTAAGGGACCTGAACCTGTTCAGCCTCCACAAGAGAAGGCTGAGGGGGGATCTAGTGGCCGTTTATGAACTAGTCACGGGGGACCAGCAGGCATTGGGGGAGTCCCTGTTCCCCCCAGCACTCCCAGGAGTGACTAGAAATAACGGTCACAAGCTGGGAGAGGGTAGATTTAGGCTAGGTATCAGGAGGCGCTACTTCATGGTCAGGGCGGCTAGGATCTGGAACCAACTCCCAAGCGAAGTGGTGCTGGCTCCTACCCTGGTGGTCTTTAAGAGGAGGCCAGACGAACACCTTGCTGGGGTCATTTGACCCCAGTACTCTTTCCTGCCATGGCAGGGTGTAGGACTTGATGATCTGCTCAGGTCCCTTCCAACCCTACAAACTATGGAACTATAAAAGGACACCTGTGAGAGAACACTTTCCATAAAACAGTATGACCTCACAGTCCTTATACTCAAGGGGAAAAAAAAACCTATAAAACACTTTCTGAAGTTGGGAACATAAATTCATAACTTTGCTAGATATTAAACACTACAACAAAGAATATGATTTCATGACTTATTGTGCACTAGCTGGTGTCTCTTCTAATCTCTCAGTGTTCAATAGATAATAGGTAATAATTAGCCCATCAATTCAACTACACTTCTCCAGGTTTGAAGTTGTTTCTGAACATCACTCTGCTCCTAGTTTACAGCCCTCCTCTAATCCCTTAAAGCCTTGTTACACCTTACGCTGTAAGCCAAACAAATGTTAACCAGCTTACTGTTGCTCAGCTTAGTGAAGCAGTTGCACCTTAAGACAAAAACCATCTCTGACTGTCCTTCGCCTGGACAGGTGTGACTTGCCACTAGAGGGTTGGTGAGCAGGGGCAGGACTCAGAGCTGGGGACAGGACCAGTTCACTGCTACCACTGGGCAGAGCCAGCATTGTAGCCCTGGAGCTTGCTCGCTTGCTCTGCTTGGGCCCAGTGGTCTGGAAACATGCTTGGGGGGTCGGGTACAGGGATAGGACCTCCCCCCTCCACCAGGCCTGGGAGGTGGCTGAGAGTGGTGCAGCCTCCATGCCTGTTCTGTGCAGCCCCAGCCTAGACGGGAAGTGCTGAGCCCTGTGCCCCGTGCCTGAAGATCCCTGAATAGATTCAGAAAAGATTCGGGCAGTCTCTGCCTGCCATCACAGGGAACTGGACCTGGGCTCCATGCTGGTAAGTGAGGGGCGGGGGGAAGGAACCATGGGAGGACCTCCACCAGGCCCCAGCCCCTGCCTGCTCCCCCAGTCCCCCCTGTCCACTCTCCCAGCCCCATCACTGGCTGCCCTGCCTGACCCCAGCATCGCAGCACTTAAATATTTTTTTAAAAGCCCTGCACTCACTGGCTGCTGCAGTGGCTGTTGGGGCCTCTGGGGGCTCATGGCAGAGCCCCCTATGCAGTGCCAGGCAGTGGGAGGCAGCGGGGATTGCCTCCCCCCCACTTGACAGGAGCCAGTGACCGCAGGACTTTTTTTTTCATCCAATTGCTGGGATGCTAGGGCCAGACAGGGAGGGCAGCCAGTGACGGGGCTGAGAGAGCAAGCAGGGAATGGGGCCTGTTCAATTTGGAGATTCGGTGGCGGCCAAATCTCCAAATCAGATTCGGTGGAATCGATTTGGGACAGTGATTTGAATCACCAAATCGAATCATTGCCCCTCGAATTGGCCCAATCTGAATGTGAAACAAATACTAGCTGCTTCGCACAGACCTAAGAGCACGGAGAGGCACTGTGCCTGGCCCTGCTGCACCTCAGCATTCCTGCCCTGACTCAGGAGATGTCACTGCATCTTGGGATGCCAGAGGACTGCAATTTGGGCAGAACAGCTGTGGAGAGTGGGCACACTTTAATGGAACAGGAGCAAAATTAGGCAGACTAGAGTCAATATTGCCCTGGAGTGGCATAAATTTAAGCTGAACGAGTGCTTTAAGCCACTTAAAAGGTGTTGACATGCATCATATCCAGAACTCCAGAAGGCATCTGAAATTACTGTAACAGGGCCCTTAAATGCTTGTTTTCTTTTGCACATGGAGTTAACGCAAGTCAGCTTTAGTTGGTATTCGGCACTTTTTTTCCAAACCCCAAGAAAGCTACTGTTCCCAAAAGCTTGCCCAGCATTTCTCCTATCTATACAGTTAAATCAATAAAAGCTATCACTAAAACAGAAACCTTGCTTATTTAATAATGACACCAGCATGTCAGCTACTACCTTCTCCTTTTTCAGTGCAACATTATTACGCAAGGAAAAAAAGATACGAAAAGGAAGGGAGAGATGAAAATACCATGGCCCCAGTTAGTCTCCAGCTGGTACTGTTCACTGTAAAATTCTCACCCCAGATGCAAACATGAGGTCCCAAACGACTGGAATGGGTGACATACAAACATTCAGCTATAAGGACCAAAGAGACTTATGCAGCTCTTATTTTCTTTTCTCAAGTACTTATTTCAATGGCAAGAAATTTATTCAGATTATTTATATATTTTATCTAGTACATTTTGTACTGATGTTAATCAATCACATGACAAGTGGCAGTTGTATCCAGCTCTTCAACATGTATTACTTGATGCGTATAAACATGCAAGCTACATTAAGAGAAATGCATCAAACCTTACCTTAATCTGCAAATTGAATATTTATATACAGTAGAACAGAACAAATAGAATATATTTTGTGTCTCCTGATTAAACCTTTAAGGGTTATATGCTCTGGACTCTGCCAACATTGCTATCCAAGTTGAAGTAGCCTTATTCAACATCTGTAGTTGGAAAAGTACAACACATCTTCTTTTTCTGGACACTCGGAATGTTTCCAGGTCACATTCTTTACAAATGACATTTATGGTGTCTTTTCAAAAGGGGCAGTGAAGACTTAGAGACCATTTCGAGAAACATGTCTATTTTTTCATTATTTTTATAGGATACAGAGATTAAGAACAAATTTCCATTTCTATTTGAATGTCTGATTTTAGACAATATGATATATGCATGATTGAAAACCCATGCACCTTTAAGTAAAAAAAACACCCACAACAAACAAACAACAAAACTGAAGTGAAAAAAAGTCTACCTGAGCCTGCAAGCCCATTGGACTAGTATGGTTAACACAAACCAGTTTCTGTAGCCTATGGCATACAATGGAGTGGTATGTCTACCATCACATCTGGCTAAGTTGGCTCCCCCAGTTCAAATTACCAGGTGCCCATTTCAGCTAGGTCAACTGGAATTGGCATTTGGTGAGAGTGCAGAGCAGGCTTTAGTCTCACACCTCTAGAGCAATTGGGAGACACCCTAACCTGCTTTGCCACATAAAATCTTGAGAAAGTGAATTTAAAATAAAAAATAAATCAATAGAACTTTATAGCAACACTAGGGAGATCAAGAGACGTATTTCTGCTTTTTCAGAATGGACTTCAAGTGACTTAAATTATTTGGGCAGTTATTTGGGCCCACAGCACACATAGGGAATTCTGCGGAGCTGTTACTGGCCCAGTAAGCACCTCCTCACAGCCACTGCGCAACAGGTCACCAAAACTCCCTATGTGGGATGAGGCTATAGGCGGGCAGGGAACTGGCATGGGCAGGAGGCATTTTCAACAGGACAGCTTAGCTGGGGCCCCTGATACCACCAGCACTGCCTCTGGGCTGCCCTTGTACCCCAAGGAGGGGCTGGAGCTGCTGCCTGGCTTAGGCAGTGGCAGGCAAGCAGAAGCTGCTGCTGCTGAGTGCCAGGAAAAAAGCAGGAATTGGTGGTGGGTGTAGTTGCCTCTTCCTCTATGCAGCTGACTCCCTTTAAGCTGTGGCTACTGCCACTGTTGCCACCAGTGCTGCTTCTGGGGCCCCGTGCCTGGTGAGGAAATGCAGGGCAGCACTGGTGTGGGCCCTGGCAGTGGCAAGCTGGAGGTGACTGTGCCTGCCACCAGTTCCTGCTTTTTTCCTGGCACCCAGCAGCAGCTTATGACTGGCCCTGGGCTGCTCTGGCCATGGCCCACCTTGGCCTTGATGAGTGGCAACAGCAGTTGGGCAGAAGCTGCTGCTGGGCACCAGGAAGAAGTAGGACCTGGGAGCGAGTTTGGCCATCTCCCCTTTGCTGTTACCAAGGCCCTTCTCGTGGCGATTGCCTGGAGCCAGTACTGGGGCTGCCCTGTGGCTCCTCCCCTCCTCGAGGCAGCTGGAATGAGAAGGGCTGACCACAAGGTACCAGTTTTTCCCATTGCCCAGCAGCAACTTCTGCCCAGCTGCTGCCACTGTTCATTGTGGCCGGGGCAGGCGAGTCCACATTGGCAGCTGCAGGGAACCCAAACCCTCCATGTGGGGTGGGCTTGGGCCAGGGCTGGGGTTGTGCACTCGGCCTGGAGCTTGGGCCCTGCCCACACAGTTCCCAGATGGTTTCCATACAGCTGGAAGTGGTGGCAGCAGTCAGAAGGAACTGCAGCTGCTGGGAAACGGAGTTTGGTCATTGAACCACTGTGCACCTGGGTGTGGCAGGACATATACCACAGGCCAGATGGTGCATGGGCCAGGAAGAACTGAGGGACCTGCTGCGGGCCAGAAGAAATCCCCCTGCACGCCTTATTTGCCCAGCCCAGTTCTATGTTTTTCACGTTCTGGTTTCTCTTCAGTGAAACCATTCCAAAATTAACTTTCTATAAATCTTGACATAACAATTGCTTTCAAATGTACCGTTAGTATTTTTTTCCTCAGCATACCATTTTCTTCTTTTTTCATTACTGTGCAACCTGAAGTTTTGATAAGGCTGACCTTTTCTGCAGGGATTAGAGAGTAGGCTATAACTAAAGGAAATCCCTGGGTCCTTCACTCAGCTAAATTTATCATGTTTAAAACAGCTAGTGATCCTACTTATTAAAACTATCCTTTCACATTTTGAAATAATCATTAAAATCCTGCAAAAATCATATAAAAATTACTTCTTTCTGCATATTTTCTCCTTCTTTCTGAGACAAGACCACTGCTGCCAAGCTGCCATTCCCTTTTGTCTTTAAACAAATTTTATTGCCACTAGTAACCTCTTTCCTAGCCTGAACACTTAGGATCTTGCTACCCAGGATGGAACACTCTCAGAACCTTTTTTGCTTCTAATTTTTTTCTACCCTGCACTTTTTTCATCTCACAATTGACATTCTCTCCATTCACCCAACCAATCTGGTAATTATACCCTTGATCAAATTATTTCTGACTTCTATTCAGAAGTTTTGCTCTTACAGCCAGTTGGGAATTTTCCACTGACATGATTTACGGATGAAAAATGCAGTTTCCCCAAATTGTAGGAAAAATTAAATTTGGTGGATACTTCTCAAATTTCTTCCAGGAAAAATGGAAACAGAACATTCCAATTTAGGTTGGTTTAACTTGAATCAGATTTCAGGACTGTTTAACTAAACAAAAATATTCTGTGCCAAGTCAGTTAAATATGGAATTGCTTTTCCTATTATGGTGCATTGCCTTATAGTCTGACTAGGGAGTTGAGCCCAACTGAGCCTAGTTCATAAGGGAGAACACTACATGCTATAATTTCTAGATGCAATGTAGTTTCCCTCTGACTGAGCTGTGAAGTGCATTATCAGTCACAAAGCTGCAGGTGCACTATGGAAACGGTAATCTACCGTTATAGAGACTGGCCCTTAAGAAGTGAGGATAGCAGGAAGCCTCACTTACAAAATCCACAAAGCAATGTGCCACCATAAGGAAGTGCCATTTAATAAAATGAAGTAAAAGTTTTTGGTAAAGTCAACAAACCAAAATGAAACAAAGTGAAAAAATATAATTAACACCTAATTTAATTGAATTAAGTCCCAATGCCGCAGGTTAAAAATGCTGACATGAATGTGTTGAATTATTACTTTCATATTTCAAAGATGCTGAACTTCGTAACTGAACCTGAAATTGATAGGAGACCTGGCTTGAACAAGTAAGAATGGGAAAATGTTAAGTACTCTGAACCCCATGGCCCTGCTCAACTTAGGGGTTGCAACACTCATGAGTGGGGTTATGAGACCCATGAAAAATCAATTATGGCATTGGCGTTCTCATGATAAGTAGGTTCATCCACAAAATGATTAGGAACTATTGCCCTATATGCCTCAAGTTGGACCCTATAAATTAAAGGTTACTTAATTTTGGAATTCATTCATTGCTCTGTGCGTTACGGATACCACCATCACCTAATTTTAAGAAGTACTAAGAAAATAAATCATTAGTGAAGAACTCTGATAAGCTCCATGGAACTGCTCGAAAGAAAATTAATAGCTTTGCATTCAGAACTGGGCTTGGCTGGCATGCAGCAAATAAGGCCCTGGGACACGCATTAAAGGATAAAAGGAGGATAAAAAGGATAAAGGCAGATAAAAAAGGGACTGTGCACTATGATTCAAGGCCCCAGTGGAGGAAAGAGAGGTATGTGGTCTTTTAATTAAAGACTTTATTCTTATACCCATGTACAAAAGGGCATAAAGAAACGTAATCCAGCATTTCCTAATTTAGGGTGATTAAATCTCCAACCCTAACATTCTTTTAACATAGTTTTTGGATACAGTTGCAAAGCTGGTATGAACATTATGATTAACATTTCTCAACACTTCTCACTAATAAGACTCCATTTTCGGTTGCTTACAACTTTGCCAACTTTTGATAATTTGGAATTAAACATTCCATGTAAAATGTTCACCAAATTTAACAAATGTCAGCCATAATGTCAGAGTTATTTCCTTAGAGACATGTTAGCGAAAAAACACACTTTTGAATACTAAATTCTCATGGTATTTTCTTTAGAAAGCTTTAGTGCTGCCATGCTTTGGAACAGGTGTTTAGTGCAGTAGGGGATAGTCTGTGTCACAGAAATTTGTTTTGCTGTCCTTAAAAAAAAATATGACCAAATTTGGCCAACCTGTAAATCTCTGAGACATAAGGGTTCACCCATACTCAGTAGACACTTACAAGACCTTTGCAGCTAAAAGATGACAACTGCAAGTTGAGTGAATGTGCTTGAACTTCTCTCATCAGCTGGATGGGGACTGGGGCAATGTGGGTACCAAGACACCCAGAGGCTGCAAGTTCAAGGCCATAGTAAAAGCACTCGTAGTATGTCAGATTCCAATTGATCTGCAAATTCTGCTAAATACCTTGTCACAAGGACATAGACAAGGAAAGGGGAGCACCTGTATGCAGCAGGATGGCGTACAGCCTCCATCCCAACAGAGGCGCTCTGCCTATGCCATCCACTGACAGCTCTTAGTACAAACTGGGCTAAAGCATACCATATCTGCACAGGGTGATTGAGGTAGCTTTATCTCAAGGGAACTCCAAACCAGGGAAGAAACCAACACTGATATTGTGTTTTCAGTGGTTCCTGCTGGCTGGTGCTTGAAGAAGAAACTATCTGGTTCAAAGGCAGAAGGGACATAACTGAGGCCAAGCACTTTATGGGTGAAGGTAAGTGATTGGGACAAGGACCTAAGGCTGAAGCTACCTGGAGGGGAGTGAGAAGAGACAGAACTGGCTGGCCAAAGAGATTAGGCTGAGGGAATTTAGAAGTGGAACTGAGGGGCGACAAATAACCAGGGATGAGAACTGATGTGAAGCTAGAATAAGAGATTGGAAGACTGGGAGATGCTACCGGGAATTGACAATGTGAGCAGTGGGGGAAGTGGTAGATGAACTGGACTCCTGGATACGAGGTACAGGAAAAAAAAACAACAAATGAACAGAGAGTGGGGAAGAGATGGGAGTGATTGGGCAAGACAGGTTGCAGGTAAGGAGCCTTGGAGTTGAAGTGGGGAGAAATGTGGAATGGCGACACAAAGAACAATGCGACTAGGGACGTGTGTAGATGAAATGGGGGCCCTAAATTGAAGTGGTGGGTTTTTAAAAACACCGCTTCAATTTAGGGCCAAGTAAACCCCTGTGTCATGCACACACCTGTGCACTTACCTGCCTCTCTGGTGGCAGGAAGAGGAGGGCGAGCTGCCGGAGGGGTCCCTGGGTTGCGGGGTGCCTGGTTCTTCCCTCCATGGCAGCAGCACCCCTTTCCCCCCTACAGGCAGCACCTGCCCGCTTGGGGTGGTCCCACAGGCACCACAGCTGCGGGGGGAAGCACCAGGCCCCTTGCAACCCAGGGACCGAACACTGGGATCTAAGCTGCAATATCATCCAGGAAGTCGAACCTAAGTCCAGCACTTAGAGCAGTCTCTCCATTTCTTTTGTCTCTGCCTGTCTTCCCAGGCTGCTGCCAGGCTATCTGCACGGGCTTCCTGCAGAGCCCATGAGCTGCAGAGCCCAGTGCTTTGCTCCACGGCTGTAGGGCAGCAAACAAACTCCTCAGAGAAGTTTTTGTTTGCTGTGCCCCAAGTCATTTAAGGCACATTATGCTGCTGAATTTGCTACAGCAGCTGGAATTACTGTGCAGTACACCGCTGACGTGTGCAAACACCAACACCATTAAAGTGGTGCAAAAGCATTTAACCCACTTTAAAATGTTGTGCACACATGCCCCTCATTTCGTCTGCACAAGACCTAGGAGTCTGGAGAAGGGAAATTAGAACTTAGTGGGAAAGGAGACAGTATCAGAAACCTGATGATTGGAAATTGCACTGGTACGAAAATGAGAATGGGACTGGGATGAAGAAGAAGTGGTGGGTGGAGAGTCTGGACTAGTGATGCAGTAGAAGTTGATTAGTGTGTATTTCTCTGAGTCTCCTCATTCTTCTATCTGCCAGTATCTGTGAAAAATCACTGACAAAGCATCCCATTCTCTACTTACATTGCTATCACAAACTCTAGCACCTTAGATGTTAGATGATGGTAACGATGCCATATTATGAAATTTGTTTTTACAATTTGCTTTAAAAAAAAACTCCAAGGATATGCAATGCAAAAAGAAAATATGTTCATAGATTATTCAGACTCCAAAGTCAAATATTTCAAAAGTAGGAAATGGCAGCATTCATGAAGTTGGTACAAATTTAAGCTGACACTCTTGTACACAGGCATTAACATGACATCTTCATTTGCAATAGCACATACAATTTTTTCACACAGGGGCTGTACCTCACGCAATGGAGGATATTTTATTTATGAGCAGCTAATCAAGAGTTTTGTTTTCTCCGTGTTCAGTTTGGCCATATACCTTTTTTATTGTAGAATATTCAAATCCTACTCAGAAAATTGAATTTATTTATTCATGGGCTTTCCTGTAGCACTCATCACTACAGGCCTACTACTCATGAATAAAAATGAATTTCTTTTCACAACCCTCCTGTGGGATGAGAAGAGACTGTCATCTCCAATTTACAAGTGGGAACTGAGGCACAGACAGTTGAAGGTCAAAAGCATCCTAATTTTACATACCCAATTAAAAATACCTAGCACATGATTTTCAGACCATTTATAGGCACTATAATTATTATTATTTTTTACTATATTTAACATTTTGAACTTTTTATGTTCAAAGCACACCTTCTGAATTCAAGCTGATGCTTGGCACTTCTGCAAATAAGGATCACAAGTTGGGTATCTAGCAAAGGAGGGATCACAAATCAGAGATCACCTTTAAAAAGTTTGGTTTAAGGTCATATTTGCACAGCATCTATAGAAGTCTGTGGCATGGGCAAGAAGAGTCTAATTGCAAGCAACTTAACCCAGAAGCCACTCTTTCTCTTCCTGCAGTCTTCTCCCACTCATTCACTGTACAGCTTCAAACTTCAGCAAAAATACAAACAAACATCCTCCAAACAACATGTACCCTCACTTCACAACCCTGATTCATCCCCAGAGCAGGTCCATACTGTGCTTGCTAAAGGAAACAGGGATCCTGCGGGGGAAAAAAAATGTTATTTGACCATGTAACTAAAAAAGAAAAGAAAAAGAACATATTACGTTTTCACAGACAGCCTTAATTTCTGGCATTTCCTCACTTCCGAGTGCCTTACTTTACACCTCTAACATTTTTTAATATAGTCTTTTTTGTGCATGTAACAGAATGAGTCCGGTGAATCACACTGCCTGCTCTTAAGTTCGTTTACTTGTTAAAAACTAGAGTCTTGCTCTTTCCCTAATTACCTCCTCCTTCCTCTGGCTCAGATGTGAACCGTGAAGCATTTTCTAAGATTTTTTTTCCCCAAGAGCTAAAGTGCCATGTTTGCCAATTTCACCCTGTTTTCTCCAGTTTGCTTCAAGACACTTAGAAAGGCTTGGTGTCTTTGATGTCATTCTAATATTTATCACCAACATATTTAATCTAATGGTCCCCATCCTGCACCTAATATACATCTATATTTTCAACGCCAAATCTCTCTGGACTGGCTCTGTCTTAAATAATCTCTGCTGCTAACTCACTCAGTCTTTTCAACCTTCACTCCGCATTTGATTCTTGCCCCTCCAACACTGGACCTGTGGCAGTCATTGTTTTCTTAGAATTTGAGCTCTCTCATCTGAAAGCCAATTCCCTCTTCTGCCCCACAAATACAGCCACTCCCTTCCAATCAGTCTATAATTTTTTTCTTTTGTCTTTGGCTTATGAGAGGCACCGTCATGCTCTTTAGGAAGGGTGAAATCTAATTTCAGAACAAACTTTTTAAAATTTTAAATTGTTGTGAACAGTATCTTTCATTAAAAAGACAGTGAATTCTGACTCAGTTCAATCTGATCCACTATTTGTGAGCCTTTAAAGGCAATGCAGGAAATTAAAGACTTTCAGAAGCAAAATACATAATTCACGAAAAGCCCTATTCCATCAGCTTAATGCAGTTTATCATAGAATGCAATATAAAAATCATTAAAGAACATTAAAAAAAGCAGTCTTGTGTAAAGAACCAGTACTCCTCCATATTGAAAATTGGACATATAGCATGCATGATGAAATAAAGAGTCTCTCCTTCACTTACTGATGTTTGCACCATCATAGCTCGCTGATCTCGCATTTTTCTTACAATATCCAGTGGATAAACAGGTTGGTTTCTTTCAATTAAACACAGGGCTGTTTCCATAGTGACCAACACACCAGTGCGACCTATTCCAGCACTGCAAATGTAACAGGAAAAGAACACAGAAAATCAGATATTTGCAATGAACCAGAATCATATTACAGGCATAAACTGCAAGGCTTTAAAGTACCCTTAAGAAGTAAAACATACACTTTTTAAAAGATAAGTTATGCATCATGTATTTTAGAAGAACTACAAAGAAAATAATTTCCGATCAGTAAAAGTAAATTCTTAAAAACAAACAAACAATGCAGTTTAAATAATTTTTTTTTTTAATTTTAACTGTAGGGAAATGTGACCCATATTGGTGCTGCAGACTTGAATGAAAAGTTAAAATAAGAATAATCTGTTTTTGAGGGGTACTGGAATAGCAGAAACAAAGTAGAAGTTAATATCAGTTCTGATGTAATATCACTATCATACAGCTGTAAACTGGAGCATAAATTGTTTACTACTTTCTACACCATGTTTTTGAGATAGCCACACACCCTCAGGGTGCAGGCTTGGAAGGGACAGTGAGGGAAGAGGGGAAAGGGATCTCCCCTGGGGATGAGGAAAGGGAGTGAGAATGGAAAGAGATTTCTTATATCTGGATGTAAATCATAATTGGGAAGCGTGTTTGGGTTTGGACATACAGTTTGCTTTCACGGGTGTTAAGCAGGTAAGGTGAAGGGAGAGGTGGAATTTTCAAGTTTTGGGGGCTGTTTTTGGAGTCTGTTTTAGTTTCCTATATGTGGGTTCTCTGTCTGTTATTGTAAGCCACCGAGTCTTTTGCATAGGGTGGGATATACATGTAAATCTAAATCATCATCTGATGGTCAAACAATTGTTCAATTTCAACAGTAGGCTTTAGTTACATAGGAGACAAGGGGAATAAGAAGGAGCCCATGCTTTACATACCAGTTTTTGTCTTCACTGATAAACAGTAACTTGCTTTTTTGTTTTTTGTTTTTTTTTGTTTTTTTATAGTCTTACAATTGTTTTTAACCATCATTCAAAGAATCTGCTGCAATGAAAGTGCATTGAGAAACACTTTCTTTCTACAAGAGAGCTGGAATTCAGAACCTGTAGGGCAGCATTCAGTGTAACAGAAATTTAAATGAGTACCTGCAGTGAACAAGGACTGGCTCATTCTTTACTCTTTTTGGTCTCATACAGTTCACAAACTCCAAGAAGTCTGTGGAGTCATCAGGAACACCATGATCAGGCCAAGCAACATACTGGAGATGGGTAACTATGTGTTCTTGCTCTGTCTGAAATAAAAGAATAGTGTCATCACACTATTTAATTAGAAAATCCTGTGTTAAGGTCCCTTTAATGAAACTGATTAGCTTGTATTGTGACAAACCTACCTAGGTTGATTTTATACACACATTATACAGATTATGCAAAAAACTACAGGATTTTCCAACAGATTTGTTTTTTCATATTTAAAAAATAACAAGTTTATAGAGAAACTACATGAGGCAACAGCATGTAATTTCTAGTTTCATAATTCATGAAAAGATGGCACTTGCAGTGGAACAGCCTCCATCATCAACAACACACTGAAATGTTCATAAAGAAGTAGGGCTAGAAGGGACCTCCATAGGTCATCTTATCATTATGGAACCAATGGAAAAGTATGCCCACAAAAAACAAACAAACAAACAAACAAAAAAATCAATCCTCACTCCCTGGACAGTCATAGGTCTTTACTAACAACACTGACTGAGTACAACCTTTCTTTTTTACTGTGCTGTAATCTCACTAAATCACACTAGACAGTATAGTTGCAGACCAGTTCTAAATCTGTTTTTACCCTTCATCTGTCTCATACACTTATGAAAAGGTAGAAATGTTAAACTATACATTTATAGATTTAGGCAGACAAAGCTTACAAATTAGTATTTGCTAACTTAAATTCTTAGCTGAGGAAAAGTTTTACACAGCATGTAGATATTTCACAAAAAACTATGAAATAATGATATTTATACTACCAAAGGAAGCACCTTATTCAGTAGGGGTGTGCAATGTGGGCCGTATTTGATTCAGCCCGATTCAGGGGAAAGGGATGTGATTCGGATCAACGACCCAATTTGATTTGGCTGAATCCAAATCTGAGGATTCGATTCTGATTTGGAGAATCAGTGATTCAGTCATAGACACAGCTTTAAATGTTTTTTCTGTGTACCTTGAAGTACCAGGCGTGGGTCATGAATGCTGAAATGATAGGGCGGGTGGAGCATCCCACATGAATGGGGGGGGGGGGGGGGGGCAGCTCGGCAATCAGCCTCAGGGGGACCCTGGGTGCCCCCCCAGGCCCGGGAGGCACCAGCTGCCGAGCTGGAGGGCAGCAGGATCTCCCATGCACTCCACAACGGACCCAGAAGTAGACCGGAAGTGTTTCTGGTCCATTTCTGGGTCCACCATGGAATGAGTTGGGGACCTCTGCCCGCCGTGCTCCCATGGGAAGCTCCATCCAAAATCTCAGCGTTCACGAGCTGCCTGGTATCTTGAGGTATGTAGAAAAACCATTTAAAGCTGTGTCTATGTCCAAATCATCAACTCTCTCCAAATCGATTTGGAGGGTTCCAATTCCATTTGCAGAGATTAAAGGGTCTCTTGATTTATTTCGGATTCAGAGATTCGACTGCTGAATCTCCACCAAATTGAATCAGTGACCAAAGCTTCACACAGCCCTATTATTCAGCTTAATGAAAGTGTAATTAGTTTTGGGATTCTATTGTATGAAGAGCATTTTTTCATTTAACTGTATCACATCTCAGAACCTTCCATTGCTTTACATGCTACTGATTCTCAAAACACTAGAGCAACTCCTCAAACACATTTAAATGGGTTTTAGTTACTTGACATTTGTTCAGTTGTCAAACATGTACAGGGAATAACTTGAAAACCACAGCTTCATAATATTATCTTGGTCCACAGCACCACTCTCAGGGCACACACGTGGGTAAAATAAAAAAAAAAAAACAAACCCAAAAAACTTTGCCCTAAAAACCAACACCTCCACCCACTCCCTCCTTACAAGTGCCCATCCACCACTCTCCCCACCCACCAACAATAAAAAACCCACTTACAAGAAGCAAACTATATACAAGAGACAAACTACATACATATTAAAAACTATTTACAACACTTTGGCTGTTCAAACCCAGACTGGGGGACCATGGAGGCAGAACCTAGGACAGGTGCCCAGACCCTAGATGTTCTCTGTGGGTCTGGGGACTGCAGTGACTCCAGCACATGGAGGCCTCATGCGGGGCTGGGTCTTTGGCTGCATGGTGTGGGGGACTGCAGTGGGACCGGGCCTAGGCAGGTGGCAGCAGGTCCAGGACGGGGGCCGGGCCAAGGGGTCTGGCAGGCAGGAGGCACCCTAGGACCTCCTACCAGGGCCAGATGGGGCCTGCTGCCAGGTGGCAGCCAGGACTAAGGGGCCCTGTGGGGCCGTGGATAGGGACCAGGCAGCAGGGAACATGTACATGCCCACCAGGGCTAGGAGGATCTCCATGGCCTGGCAGTCGGCATCCTCCTGCTCCAGGCACTTCCACTCCAGGGCCTCCATGCAGGCCAAGTGGCCCTGCTGCACCTGGTTCCATGCCTCCACCTTCCAGACCTGCTTCCACGCTTCCCATGCCTGCTCCCACATTTCTTCTGTCACCGTCACCAGCCATTGGAGCAGCAGCCGCTGGACTGGACTGCTCCAGAGGTGGGTGGTGGTGACCCTAACATGGGATCCCCCCTGGGGCTGGTGGGCTCTCCCCCATCTTGAGATGTTGGCTCTGCAGAGGCAAGAGACAGAAGTCGAATCAGTGACCAAAGTATCAGAATCAGACAGAAGTCAAATAAGCGACAGAGGTTGCACCAGCGACAAGTATTTTGTGAGAGTTTGCAACATTTCAGAGACAAGATGTTTTGTATCAGGGGCTGTGCACTGCCTGGCTTCAGAGAGGGGATCAGCTATGCATCGATGCCCAGGAACCATGATAAGTTGGCTGGGCAGGCCTGGGCCCTGGCAGCCTCTGGCTGAGCCCCCCACCCCTCCTTGCTCCCCTGGGACTGGCAGCTGGCTGGGTGCTGGACGCAGGCAGCCTGCCTCCCCTGCCCCTGGACAACCGGGGTGAGGGGCTGACTGCACCTGTGCCCTCTTCACAGTGGACCTCTCCAAGGAGGCCTCTTGGAGGTGCTGCACCTGGGGAGGAAGAACCAGCTGCATACCTACAGCCTGGGTAACTCCCTTCTCGTCAGTGCAGAGGCAGAAAAGGATCTTGGAATCATTATTGATGAAAAAATGAACAAGGGCCGACAGCGTGGGGATGCGGTCAGGAAGGCCAACCATACCTTGTCATGCATCCACAGATGCATCTTGAGCAGTTCGAAGCAGGTGATCCTCCCCCTCTATGTGACACTCGTCAGGCCACAGTTGGAGTTATGCATCCAGTTCTGGGCGCCACACTTCAGCAGGGATATGGACAACATGGAGAGGGTCCAGAGGAGGGCCACTCGCATGATCAGGGGGCAGCAGGGGAGGCCCTACGAGGACAGGCTATGAGACCTGAACCTGTTCAGCCTCTACAAGAGAAGACTGAGGGGGGATCTTGTGGCCGTTTACGAACTAGTCAGGGGGGACCGGCAGGCCCTGTTCCCCCGAGCACTACCAGGAGTGACAAAAAATAACATTCACAAGCTGGCAAAGGGTAGATTTAAGCTAGATATCAGAAGGCTTGGTAATTAGCTTAAATTCATCATTTCAAATGTGCATTAAGGGCATACATGTGTTGATGCATGCTCTTGACAAGCATTAAATTAGGCTAATGTGCATTAATGTGCCTCGTGTAGATGTGCCCTTTACGTAACTTTTCAAAACCTTTTTTTCAGTGATTTGGGGAATTGTATTGTGGTCTACTGGTCAAACTGGAAAATAATGAGTGGTTATGCTCCCAAGCATTGTCTCATGGGCCATGCTTTAAATGGCCACAAAAAAGGAAAAAAAAAATACAAGCATCATTCATTCACACTGTTGGAAGCGCAATAAAGGTAGCAGATCCATGACAGAACTGTTTCTCTTTCAAAGACATCTTTCTTATAGCAGGATATTTTGTAGCTCCATGTGTAATACTTGTCTAGTTAAATGTAAAGCTATAGGGCATCCTTTGGACCTTCAGCATCGCGCAGTCCTCCATGCTCCCTCTCTTCCTCTTGGAGGGAAGGAGGGTGGGAAAGCAGATAGGTCTCTGACAGCCCACTGTGGGACATTACATAGTTAACCCTGTTGCAAAACACAAGGCATAAAGCCCTAGTTTACCACAGGTAAGGTACGGGCCACAGCAGCCAATGTCTTGTGGCTGCAAAGGTTGTGAAAATACGTTCAAGAAATCCAAGTGCTACCTGCTACAGAGAAAGGCAAAAAAACCCCACAGTCTGTACCAATCTGAACCCAACCATGGGGCAAAATTGTTTCTTGACCCCAAATATGGTGATCAGTCCAAACCTGAGCAGAGGGGCAAGACCCTTTAGCCCCAAACCTCCAGATTTAAGTCCCAGTAGGTACATCGGCATACCCAAATCAAAATCTTCAGGCTGCAGCCAACACCCAATGCTACCAAATGGGAAAACAAAACAAAGCAAAGCAATGCAAAGCAAAGCACAGAACAAATTCTGACACATGTAGTAAGAGGAAGGGGGGGGAATTCTCTCTCAACCCCATGTGGTAACCAGTGAATTCCAGACACACGGGAAAAACCCATAGTAGAGCACAGACATAGCTACTCCTAGACAAATGTTTGTCCAGCCTCTTCTTGAACACCTCCAGCGATGGAGATTCAACAACTTCTCTAAGGCAGTCTATTCCACTTCCTCACTCCTTTAACGGTGAAGTTTTTCTTGATATCCAATCTAAACCTCAACTTCAGACCACTGGTCTGTGTTCTGTCTTCTGCAGAGAATGATAAAGAGATATTTTCCCTCTTCTTTATGGCAGCCCTTCAAGTATCTGAAGGCTGCTATCATGTCCCCTCTTAAGCACCTTTTCTGCAAACTGAACATGCCCACAAGTATTTCTTTCAGCCTCTCCTTGTATGACCTGCCTTCTAAGCCCTTTATCTTTTTTTATTGCCCACCCTTAACCCTCTATAATTTCTCCATGTCCTTTTAAAAGTGTGAAATTCAAACCTGCACACAATACTCTAGATGAGGTCTAACCTGCTCTGAGCAAAGAGGCACTATCACATCCCGTGTTTCGCATCTAATGCTTCTAGTGATGCAGCCTAAACCTCATTCACCTTTTGTGCAACTACGTCACGCTGCAGTCATATTGAGTCTGTAATCCACCAAGATCCCCAAGATCCTTCTCTGTATGGCTGTCAAGAATCACTCATTTTGTATTTGTGTTTTTGGTTATACTTCCTGAGGTCTTCATTTGTAAGCACTGAAGTTTATCCTATTAGCTTCAGCCCAGCTTTCCAATTGGCCAGGATCCTTCTGAAATACACTTTTGTTCTCTGTGTCGCAGGGTATTGAAGTGCCCTGATCCTAGAAAGAGTTACAGGTGTTGGTTGCCGGGGCAACCGCAGGTTGGTCAGCTGACCGGAAGGGGCAGGGCCTGGCCTATATAAACAGCCTAGGCTGTGGCCAAGCAGACAGTTCGCCTCTGGCAACCGAGGAAGTCAGAGCTCTGTTCAGGCAGGCAGAGTAGAGAAGCCTGATGGCCAGAACAGCTTCCATGCAAGGAGACCAGGTGGAGGAAGCCCTGGCAGGGATTTGAGGAGGATAAATAGCCTGATGGTTTAGAGTTTGCGTTAGCCAGGAGGCTTATCTTTGAGTTGCAGCCAACTGGCTTATGTTATTGCTTTTGGTTGTTATACCGGATGACCGAGTGAGGCTGTAGGGGTTGGAGGAGGCCTCATGGGAGCTCCCAAGTAGCATGGGGGTTCCTGGTGCCAGGGAGGTGCCGCGTTTTGGGGGTGTATAGACCCCAGCCCCAGTGGGGCAGTGTCGTGAGGGGGGAAGCCCCAGGGCAGACGAGCGCACAGGCAAGGAGCCCCAGTGCGGGCGAGTGACCTGAGAAGGCGGGTCTGGGGCCAGGCACGGCTACAGCCACCTGAGCCTCAGTGGGGTTTGTAGACCCAAGGCGGGGGTGCACTGATCCCAGCCCCGAGAAGGGGCACAGTGCATTGGGGGCCAAGCACGGCTACGACCACCTGAGCCCCAATTGTGAGAAGCCCCCAGGGAGGGCGCACAGAGGAACAGAAGCCCCCGGGAGGGGAATTTGGGGGCCAGGCACGGCTACGGCCACTTGAGCCCCAATTGCGAGACGAGGCCCCAGTGCGGGCGGGGAGTCACGAGGCAAGGCCCCAGTGCGGGCTACGAGGGCGCAGAGCAAGGCCCCGGTGCGGGCGAGAATACAGAGATAGGAGAAGTCCCAGGGAGGGCGATTGTAGGAGAAGCCCCAGGGAGGGGGAGGGTGCAGAGAAGGGTCCCGGGGTGGGTCACGAGTAGAAGACAAGCCCAGAGGGCATCTGTGAGGGCGTGGGCAACAGTACTTGACTAAACAACGTCTGGGACATCTGAGAGTCTTGGGGTGTGGTATTAGGGGTGGTAGGAGCCATGCGTAGCCCTTGAGGCGGGAGTGCCCAGGATCACCATAGACAGGGCACAGGCCAGAGTACGTCAGGGGTACCGTGCCAAGGAGGACAAAAGGCAGCCTCCCTTAATATCCATACCATCAAAGACATGGCGGGCGAGAACAAGGGTGCATTTTATACCAACTTGGCACGGTAGGGGGCGCTAGGAGAGATCACAGCCGCTCCTAGGTCCCCGTCCTGCCACACTCTGATATACTTGCAATCCTTCTCAATTCAGTGTTATTTGCAAAGTTGTTCAAGAAGGTTTCTATACCAGCATCCAAATCATTAATAAACAGCAAACACTGGCCAGGACAGATCCTTGTAGGGTTCTAGTTGAAATCTCCAGCCATTCTGACATGGATCCATTTATAAGTACACCTTGCTTGTGGCTATCAAGCCAGTTGTCTATCCACCTTACAAGTTTTGTCAGGCCCATACTTTTCCAGGTTGTTTGTAAGGTCAAATGAAACTTTGTCAAAAGCTTTACTGAAGTCTTGATATACTACATGTACTACATTCCCTTCATCTACTCAAGTAGCTATTTTGTTAAAGATAAGTTTGTTTGTCACAATTTGCTCTTAGTTAATCCTTATTTGCTATCAGTCTGTCCTCTGCTTGCACTGGAATATCTGTATATCCCCATAGCACACAGTTTTTGTAGTGATAAAGTTCTATGGCACCACAAACATCTGTCCACGCCCATGGTGTCAAAATGACGTGCCACGTCCAAGAGACTAAAAAAATCTTCACCATGTTCTGCCTTCTAAGTTTCAGCAACAGCACAATAGTGATATTGACACTTAAATATTAGCTGCCATCATTACTCAGTTTGAAACAAATGAGGAAAATTCACACTGTGGTCACACTTTGGATGACATCATTTCATTAATTTTCACTCATTTTCTAGAAGTGTGACATTTTCCTGGGTGGTGCCATATAAATCCTTTATGCTAATGCAAAGTAGGTGTTCTAATAAGACTTGGCTCAAAACCACCTCAGCTTCCTGATCTGTCTAACTCTGAAGATACTGTCAGCTTGCCCCGCCCATTTGCAAGGCAGACAGATAATCCAACATCCCTAGATTCCATTTCTAGCCATAAAATTTCTATGGCCTAGCAAAGATCTATTTGATGCCAAAGGAGTAGGATCCATGCAGTTCACCTGCTGGGCAGAAGCTATCCCACTATTATTTTTCCTTTTTATCCAAGGAATATGAAATGCAAGGTGCAGAACAGCCAATAGCGACAGGAACCAGAACCCAGGTTCCCCTCCCTTCCAAGACAGCAACCACCACACTGTGCCATCTTTCCTCTAGCTTGCTCTCTTTCTCTTGATCCAACATATCTTCCCTTTCTGGCTGCCCAGTAGACCAATTTCAACAGGAAGGATGGAAAGTGTTCAGAGCAATGCCAAGCCCATGCGCTGATGGTTAAAACACTTTGCTGAGAGGTGGGTAACAGGGAAGGCTACACCTCGGGTCTTCCGTATCCTGCGCAAATGCTCTAATCACTAGGGTATTTGGGCTAAAAGTTGGAAAGACCCTCCTCCTCTTCTGTTTCAATTTCCACAAGGTACACATGTAACTGGATCACCCTATTCACATCACAGAAATAGAACCCTAACAGTGATGAAGGGCCAACCATTTCAGTTACATGTGTAAATGTGTAACAGGATTTAACTCTAAACATGCAACTGTGACAATTAACACTAATCAGGTTAACTTCCCAAAAAATCACTCTAGGCAAGGAAAGAAAAGTTCCCATACCCAAAAAACTGAACTTTCAGTCTCAGTAAGGATAGATGGATGGGACAGATTGATGTGCCCAACCATTTGAGATCCCCAGCTCTGAAATGTTGTGGCAGGAAAGAGCTTGGTTGGCAATATAACTACTTTCCAGCTCATAAAAATGGCTCTTCTGAACATGACTAAAATACAGTGATCCCAGAAATTAATCCCACACATGGGTATAGGCAGAAGGCAGCTCATAGGAAAAAAACATTTTAAGTTACTTCTGCAAATTTGGGGTATTCATTCAGTATTTTTCTCAGGGAGATGAGTTATTGCAGCAATTATACATATTGCAATTTCATCTTTTTTGCTCTCATTAATTGGAGAAAGTAAAGTACATGTGAATCTGAGCAAACAGGCTAGATGAAATTCTGATTCATTCTAAAGAAGTCAGAGAATTAGTAGCATGATTTAGATTTCATTTACAATTCCAGTCCGAGTCATACGGATGAGTGCTAAAGGAACATATCAGGAGAGCAGTCAGTGATGACTATCAACAGCATCAAATATTGCACTAGGTAACATACGGTAGGATTTGGAGCTTTTTTGGGGGAGGCGCGGAAATAAATGATAAATTTACTCAGGTCAAGTAGAAATGGCTTGAAATGAAAAAAGTACAATTCCTAGTACTTTTAATAGCTCATGGACATCAAACAGCAAATCTGTCTAGAATAGAAGATCCTTCAAGATCCCTTATATCACTGCAATCATCAATTTTCTGTTTTACTTATTCCCAACTTTTGTAAAATATCCCAGGATTCCTCAGGGCTTCAATATTTTTTTCTTTTAACATTTTTCCTTCTCCTCTACATACAATATCTTTTGGCTAAGATTTCCCAAGATGACTGGTAATTTTATTATTTTATTACTATAATAATCATTTGATTTTAAAAACATATCCTCTTTAGTGGACATCTTTTTTGTCAACAAGCCCAAATTCCACTACACTTGAGCAGGATAAAACTCAAGAATAAATTTCACCCTTGCACACACAATACTTTCTTCTTTAGTTGTAGCAGCCTGTTACTCCATTTAACTCACACAACCCGGTCCAATTACTTACCAGGGCTTGGGTGTTTCCAAACATTTAGATGCAAAAAATACAACTGGTAAGAACTAACTAAACTGCGTGAGGATGTATGAAAGAAGGAAAGACAAATGCAGGTATCATTCCATTTCAGAAATCCCTGATTTTTTACTACTTCCAATTTGAATAGTTTAGGATGGCTAAATTAATTTTATTTTGGAAACATTTTTCTCTATTCCTGTGACATCCAGGTGCCATGACAAATTGTAAATTTTAAAAAGCAGCTCTTTTTTCCTCATTTGCATTGCCATAGTGCACGAAGTCATGCTAAATGATCCACATTATGATACAAGGGATCATCATAATTAATCACCTCCACTTAGTTATTTATAAAATGTCAACTCTCACTTGTGGTATACATTGCTCGTTATGGCTAAAATATAAAAGCACCTTCTACAGGGTAAAATTAAATCCATTTTTAAACATTTTGGATTCTTTCATTTCTGGTTGAACGATTTATAATTAATAATATTCTTGGCATATGTTTTAAAGTTTTAAAAAGCCTTTTCTGGCATGCACTAGTTTTTAAAAAAAAAAAAATTCTTCAATCTTTGAAAGTAGTGTTTTACACCCTCCTTGTTAACACTGTGATATGTTCCATGGCAGAATCTGGTCATGCCCAGATGAAGTCAATACAGAATGCCCAGAAACTGCAACAATAAAGGATGTGCCATAACAGGAAAGGTTCGATGTAAAAACTTAACAAAACTACCTTCCCCAGGCCTCTCTCTATTTTTTGCAATATGAACAAAATGAAAATAAACATTCATTCCATACATAAAATACAGCAGGAAGTAGTGAACTATACCACCAGTAAGCCATACTCATAATTTCCTTTCCTTGATCTGTTAGTGGTCAGAACCCCGAAAGAGGTTTTAAACCATTTTAAACGATTTCATGCATTTAGTTTGTTATGTGCTTTTCTTTCACCCTTGCCTCAAGGCTAGATTTCAATCTTTGTCTCAGAATGGGAAGGCAAAGAATTAGTCTACATTTATCCACGATGCTTAGAGATTACGAAAGGATACAAATATTTCATGTTTTTCCAGTAGCCATCTGTTGATCTGAGACTACAGACATGAAAGGAATAAGATAGTGGGATAGAAAAATCCCAAGAAGCCTATGGCTCACCAGCGCTTTTGATTACATACAACTCACACAAAGGTCACAGGCTACATTTAACAGATTTTCCCTATGAGTTAGCTTTCCCTAGAGGCAAATTTGGAATCTGTGCCACTTAATTCTGAGCACAACTACTCAGTCTTTTATAGAAATGCTTTCCTATTGGAAATCAAACCTCATGTGATACATAGTTGGAAAGTCTATTTGTCTTCATAAGGACAGATGCAATGATATTCACTTTAGTTCTTGTAATATAATGGTCTGTTTGCTTTCACAGCAGACTTCCTATAAGTTTCAAAGAGAGCAACAAAATATCTGTAGCTTCCTGTACAGACTGAAAGCTTTGTAAAGTCTCTCCATAATCACAAATCATGGTCTTAACAAAAAAAACACCCATACGCTACATAAATCTTTTGAAATGTATACTGTTTTGTAAGCTGACCTATAGGTAACATGTTGACCACTTCCTGCAACTCCCTATTTTACCTTTAAGCCCCAAATAGCCACTACCTTTTCTTGTAGGGTCAGATTTTTAAAGGTGTTCTGCTGAGATTGCTGGGTACTGAGTGGTTTTCAGTCTTGAAAAAGTACATTAATGTCTTCAATCCATTCTTTACTATGAAAAAGAAGCTACTTTTAATGTGAGTTATCTAAAAAACTTTACCGTCCTAGAGAAGACAAATGAGTTCCACTTCGGTCCTATGGCAGACAAGGTTCTTTGGCTGAATCTGATATCTTTTATTAGACCAACTTAAAAAGTTGGAAAACAATTATTAAGCAAGCTTTCGGGTTCAAAAAACCTTCGTCAGGCTAAAAGTTTCAGAAGTTGGTGTGTGCTCTTCCTGGATGGAATGAAAAGTAAAAAAGCCAGAGACTTGGCTGGTATGCATACAAAATAGGCAGTCAGTGAAGATGTAGATTGAGGAGTCAATGGATGAAAGAGAGAGAGAGAGAGAGAAGGGGGATGAATAGTGGAGAGATACCTAGAGAGTCAGATGTCAGGCACATTTCTCACAAGAAAACCACTCGCTCTCCAATCTCTCAGTCCTGATCCTCAAAGGAAACTTACAAACCACTTCCCAGAGATGAGCCTATGAACTCCACTTCATCAGCCTCCTGGATACTAAAAATCATGGACTAAATATAGACATTGGATTTATTACACAGTATAACCTGCTCAACATCCGACTCCCTAGGTATCTCTCCACTATTCATCCCCCTTCTCTCTCTCCCCCACCCCCAGCCTCTCTCTCACCCACTGACTCCTCAATCTACATCTTCATTGACTGCCTATCTTGCATGCATACCAGCCCAGCCTCTGGCTTCTTTACCTTTCATTCCATCCAGAAAGAGCACACACCAACTGGTGAAACTTGCTTAGCCTGACTAAGGGTTTTTGAACCCGAAAGCTTGTTTAATAATTGTTTTCCAACTTTTTAAGTTGGTATAATAAAAGATATTAGATTCACCCAAAGAACCTTGTCTGCCTATGTCCTTAGACCAGCACAGCTACAACCTACACCCCTGTAACTTTGGTCCTATGACAGTCTAGAAAAATTCTGAGAACCAGCTTTCCTCAGCTTGTTAACATGAATTAAACTGAAAATTGCCTACTCAATACTTAATTAGCAAGCTCAAAAACACATCATTTTACCTAGTAAGACAAACTATACAACAGGGTGCATCTTCACAAGGAATAACAAGTTCTAAACTTGTATAAGCTAATACATAACAACTAACCAGAAGTGAAATTCCAGGGAAGATTATGTTTTTTCCCTTTCATTCAGTTCAGCAGGTTGAAGACTAGACTTCAACTCAGCTGGCTAACTTCTGTAAAAACTACAAACTGTTTGGCCTTCTCTGAAAGTTTACTTCATATAAACTGTCACACAGTAGTTAGCATAAGTTAAGAACACATCTTACTTCTTATGCTTATAGCGCCTCACTTCCATGACATTCTCATTAACAGGGATCCTGGGTTTCCCTGATAATAAAATCATAAGTTCTCTTATAAAACCCCCAAAAATCCATGATAAAAATGAAAGCCACCCCCCTGGCCCTTGGAGTGCCCCTCACCCCCACTCACAGCCCCCCAGGCTTGCTAGTACCCCTCACTCCTCCCCATAGCCCCCTGGCCCTGCTCGTACCCCTCACTCCCCCCACAATGCCCCTGCTGCCCCTCACTGCCCCCCACAACCTCCACAGCCCTGCTGGTGCCCCTCACCCCCACCAGATCCTGTTCCCCCAACCCTGCCAGAGGGGGTTCCCAGCTACCAAGGTTACAGGGCCAGGGACCCAGGTCTGCAGCCCCCTGCCCCTGGTAGGAGGTGGTGGCTGAAGCAGCAGAGTGGAACCCAGCCCGACCATGCCCTTGCTGCCTGCCTGCTAGGGGCTTGGGTTCGGGGAGGGACTGCTCCCTGCTGCAGGGTGCACTCCTGGGGGGTCAAGGGAGACCTGTGTCCCTAACATCTATGCACAGGGCAGGGGTTGCATGCTGCACACCCCGGTGCCTCCGCAGGCCAGTGTGTGCAACCTGGCACTGCAGACAACAGCAGAGTTGCGCAGGAAGCTGCCTCCGCTGTGCCCTAGTGAGGTGTCCCCTGCCCATCAGCTGCAGTGGTAACGTGGGGTTGTGCGCAGGGGCCACTACAGCACGGAGCCTGCAGCAACAGGCAGCTTCCTGCACAGATCCGCTGTTCTTTGCAGCGCTGGGTCACATGTCCTAGGATGCAGAGGACCTGCAGGCAGGCAGCAGGATGGGGAGCACAAGCCTAAAGTGGGCAGCACACCCCCCCAACCCACACACAGATCTGGACGGCATGGGTCCCACCCTGTCTCTTGGGAATGCATACAGAGGTGGGGAGCCAGTTTCACCCCCCACACCTGGGCCCACAGCAGTGGGCAGCCCATGCCTTCCCCTGCCCCATACATATATCTGGGGGGCATGGGTACCCCCTGTCCGCCTGGGAGCGTGCACAGCAGTGGGGAGCTGGCTCCACCCCCTTCACACCCCCAGACAAGCTGTCTGCAGCCCTGTCCCACTCCTTGACAGGGCCCTGTGGCCACATGTTGCAGCCCTAGGCCCCAAGGCCCAGGGACTACCCAGCTGGGCACCAGCCCCAGCCCCAGCCCCAGCCCTGCTCAACTCCCCCACCTGCCAACTTATCTGTGGGAGCTGTTCTCTAAGCTGCCTGGGGTCATGTGTATCTACATGAACATGGTGCCCCCCTGCCTGACCACCCTCTTCCCACTCCCTCCCAGCCACCTGGAACTCTGCCAGTCTGCAAGCGGCTTGTCACAAAACTGCAAAAATCTACAGGTTTCCCCAGTAAAATAAGAAATCCTTGTTTGCCTCCAGAAAAAGGTAAAATCCGTGGTTTGCTCCATTTTCCTGAGGGAAATGAAAAACCTGGATCCCTACTTGTTAACAAGCTAAAGAAATAAAGACTAAATGAAAGTTCTGTATTATGGATAAATAACTGCACTTTGGGATGGAATAACTGTATGCACAAATACAGACTGGAGGATGACTGGCTTGGCTGCAGAACTATAGAAAAGGACCTAGGGGTTTACAGTAGACCGCAAGTGGAGTACAAGCCAACACTGCTCTTGCTGTAAAAAAGACCAACAGTATATTGGGTTGTATTAACAGGAGTGTCACTTGCAAATCAAGACAAGTGATTCTTCTGCTTTATTCAGCATTGGTGCGGTCTCAGCTGAAGTACTGAGTCCAGTTTTAGGAACTATACTTTAAGAAGGATGTGGACAGATTGCAAAGTCTTTCAGAGACCAACAAAACTTATTAGAGGCCTGGGAAAGCATGTCTTACGCTGAAAAGCTAAGATAACATGGGTTATTTAGTCTAAAGAAGAGAAAACTGAAGGAAGATGAGATAACTGTCTTCAAATACCTGAAGGGCAATGATAGAGAGGACAGAGGTGAGCTCTTCTCTGTGGCTAGAGGTGAGAGGACTAGATGCAAATGGCCTCATGTTGCAGCACAGGAAATTCAGATCGGATATTAGGATGAACTACTTTCTGGCTGTGGACAGACATTCAAAAAACCTGAGCCTGAATTGATTCAATCTTAGCAAGATAGTCTAACCTGACTAGATTGACTCAGCTTGCAACTGCAAAGACATTCCTTCTGGATGGGAGGAAATGCAGGCACATACCTGCAGCGGCTCAGGCTAGAAGCCAGGGGGTGCTAGAGCACCCCTCACTTCCCTTCCACAATGCTGAGCTGATGGGGGTGGCCAGGCCCTGGCAGGATACTCTGACTAGGGAGGGATGTAAACCCTACCCCCCACCCCACCTGCACGGTCCCAGGCTTTTCCCTGCTTGCTGTTCAAGGAGTAGGAGTGTTGCCGGACCCCAGCCCCCGGCTAGTACTTTAAGGCAAAGGGGGTGTGGGCAGTGCATACATCTGTTGATGATACAATCTCCCTCTCCCTGCTTTTTCATACTGTTTGAAAACCTGACAGACAAGGGAGCCAGCACGGGGTTAATAACAGCATTTATCAGCCTATCAACAAAACAAAAGCCTCTCTCTTTAGTTCAAGCTCTTAAACACCTTTTTCCAAGGAAGGAACAGAGGGACTTTACCAGCTGACCTGTTGATTAGCTCCAAAAAACCTTAAGTGGACACTGTCCTGTCTGCCTTTGTCCTGTCCCAGTGAAACTGGGGACACACACACACACACCTCTCAGCATTAGCTAGCGTACCACATCCGTGGGGCTGGGATCCGTGCTGTGGGAGATAGGAGGGAGGGAAGGGGTCCAGCTAGGGGGCAGAGGGGCAGGGCCAGCTCTGCTCTCTGGATCAGAGAGCCCAGCCCAGGGCTGCAAAGCATCTGGGATACTGGGGGACTCTGGTTTAAATTAAATCAGGAAGCAGTTTGAGACAGACACCGCATTGACCAGTTTGACCCAAATGAGTTAAGTCTGATACTACGTTCAACCAGGTTTACTTTAAACCAGTTTCAGCCATTTTGAAACTGGTTTATATGCACCAAACTTATGTTCTGTTACAAGTTTAAACTAGTTTCTGATCACTTAAACCGGTTTATGTGTAATGTCTGTCCCTAACCTCTACATACGAAGACCGTCAAGCATTGGAACAAGTTACCTAGAGAAGCTGTGGAATCTACATCCCTGGAAATTTTCAAGAGCAGGTTGGACAGAAGCTTGGGTGGGATGCTTTAGTCAGGGATGTTCCTGCCTTGAGCAGGGAGCTGGACAAGATGATGGCATGAGGTCTCTTCCAGCACTACTTTCTTACGATGCTATGCACCTATTATGAATCAAGCTGATCATCAGTTAACTCAATTAGCCCACCACTTAGCTGTTTCTGAATACTAATGTAGATGCTCCATGATCTCATGTTTCAGGACAGACTTTTTACATTTTAGCTTGAACAAAGTTTGTGGTCAATCTATGCTAAAAACCCTAGTGTTAGCTAAATCAAGTTAATTGGCAGTGAATTAACTCGAGTTCCAGGAATAAAAATGTTTGTCTAGACATGCCCTGAAGCACTGCTATAACCCTATTTTAAAGATGAAATAAAATGATCTTTTGCTGGCATTTCATGTTTATCACTAGTAGGACAATAAGTAGAACAATGGCACTTATGGTCATTAGTGTTTTATAACCTGTTTATGTCCCATCGCTAGGTAATGTTAATATAAATCAATACAGTTTAAAGACATTTCCCATATTGACACTAATGTAGGTATTTGTACTTGGCACTGAATATTGCAACCAAACAGAAAACCCCCCAAGCCCCTTATAGTCAAATACAGTCTATTCAGTAGATTAACAGCATACATCATACTTTATGGGACTAAAGGGCTTTGCTGTCATATCATTAAAACATAAAAGGCAGAGATGTAACTTCAGTAACAACTGATTATTTTTAGTGTTACTAGCAAACTCAATAACAGCTTACCCAACTAGACAGCCATGAACTGGATAGATGTTTAAAAGATGTTTTTCAATCAATACTCAAAAGTAAAACAAGTTCAAAAGGAACAACTTCCAATTCATATTTAACATTTAATTAAAAATCTGGTCACTATACATCATATATAGGTATTTTGCTATCTTACATGTTGGAAGAGACAGCAGGCTAATTGAGAATGGTCAGGAATCCAACTGGTTGAAATTAACTGAAATTACAAAAAGCTTAATGGGAACTTTGGAGTACGAGCTCATCTATATAAATGCGTCAGGTATTTGACTTGCACACTCATTTGCCAGCTTTTTCATTAGAACAATATATTACCAAATGAAGGGTAAAACACTTTACATACATTTTAGAGTATTCATGCTGCTTTTTGAAAGTTGAATTGGAATCACAGGGGGTTCTAAAGATTCTTCCCTCAAAGCAATGTTACAATATTTGGCTTTTTCTGCTAATTGCCTTATGGAGATGTTGGACTCAATTAGTAGCTTGTTTACTTTTGAAGGAACAAAATTAGGATGGAGTTAAAAACCTAATTACACCCTGGAGTCAGCATCTCTCAAACTCTTTAGGACATGGAAAAAAATCCCTCAAATTAAATGCATGTCTGTGAAGCAGAATGGACTGCAAAGATATTGTATATTAGAATCACCTAATGGAGAAGGGTTTGCCTTAGCCAAGATGGGTCATCAGGCTTGTGTGGTTAAGGCACACCAGGTTCTGCAGCCAATGACGCACAGTGTAGGGACATAGCTGGCACTGCTTCTGGCCATCTTTGGCTTCCCAGCCTAAATAACAAGGTACTTATTTACAGGGAGGTCAGCCTTCAGCAGAGGTCCAGCGTGAAGCTTGAATGTATGCCTCCTGGTTCTGTAGAGAGCCACCTTAACTACTTAGCTTTCCTTTCACATATCTCAACAGTAACAGTAATAATAAAACAGAGGCTTAAATTAGTTATTTTACTACCCCTTTAACACTTCAACTCACTAGAAGGTTCTGCAGAATCATTTAGCTTTGGGGAGCCCATGAAGAAACCTAATCAAAATGTACCAATTCATATGATATTAGGATATAGACAGACCTAACAACTGTAGCAATATCCCAGGGACCACTATACGGTTGAAGTTATATGTTACACTTAGACCATATTAATGGCACTTAAAATGTGAATGTCTGCATGCTGGAGCTTCTTAACTCTTGTTAAGTGCCCTCTGAGCATCTCAAAGTTATGCCCTGTCAGGTGAGGGTTCACTCTGAGCCATGCTACCTAACTTGTGTTAGGGTAACTTCAGTCTGCTCCAGGGAGAGAAAACCAGCAACTTCCCAGAATGCACACCCTCCAGCACCCCATCCACAGGGACAGAGCCTTCTAGAAAGTCAGAGCTGTGCAGGCAAAAAACGGTATTAACCCATAATTCGCAATTGCTCACAGCATGTTCTAACTTTACCACCCTTTTGCATACAAATTTAGTATGATCTAAGTCAAACATGTAAATTGAGGATGCAACTGTTATGACTGCAATATCCTATGACAGTACAAGTATAGAAAACACTGCAGCTTTAACCCTTTTTCATTCAAAGTCAAACTTACAGTGATTTAGCTCACTTGTGTCACTATAAGAGCAGACTGATATAATAGCAAAACAATGGGTTGGTGAGAGACATGAGCCCTGGGTGCTGTCTAAGAGGGAGTACTGGAATGGAGCTGAGGGGGTGCTTCATCTCCTTCCCCTTCTCTATCCCTACCCCTTTCCCCACACGCTGCACCTTCCCTGCAGTGGCTCCAGCTCTGGCAAAAAGGGGGAGAAAGCAGCAGCACATGGTACAGGAACAGCTGCTGGAGGTTTGCTGCTGCCAGGAGTACATTTCACTTTCTTTTTTGCTGCCAAAGATTGGTATTTAATTGGCCACATACATTTTGGCAGGAACAGGAAGCAACATCTCCCCCTCTTGCCACAGCAGCAAACTCTGGCTGCTGCTCCTGTACCATGTGCTACTACCACCTAGAGCACAATACTGGCCAGGTATGCCTCTGTGAAGATATAACGGTTAGACAATAGCTACTGATGCAGTTTCAAGCAGGAGCTCCCTCTCCCCTCTTAAAGCCATTAAAAGATAAACAAGCTTGTACTTTCATCTCACATTGCTACAATAATCTACCTTTCAGAAGTGTTTCATATCACTGTGAAAGTATTATTCAAGCCTATGCCACAGAAGGCACTTACCTCAATATTTGTAAGCACCATTTCCCTAAAAACATAGGCAATAGTGCAATCCTCAGACTGGCATTTGACACGAAAGTTGCCATACTCCATTATTTCTGGTGGATCAGGCCAATACTGATGACATTTAGTCTGCAAAGAAAAAGGCAGCAAAGTACATATCATGAGCTTAAAATTAATACTTTCACCTTTACTTAAAAGGGCACAGCTATGTCCTAGCTCTTTCATTGCAGGCCAACACTTGAAGTGTTAAGAAGAGTATTACAGCTATTCCTGTTTGGCTAGTGAAGTGATTTTAATCAGGATCTGAGATCAGCATGACATATCAGATCCAATTCTCCACAGACTTTTGTTCTGTGTAGTAATTTAAACCTGCACAAGAAAAAAAAACCTCAGCTGGTCACTCTTTAGAGCAGGGGTGGCCAACCTGTAGTATGCCTGCCACTAACGACAGTCAGCCTGTGTGTGTGGCATTTGGCAGATTGGGCAAGAGCAAAAAACAGAGAAAGGGGATCAGGGTGGCAGGTTTAATCTGTAGCATACCTACAGAAAAGGTTGGCTCACGCTGCCTAGAGCAGTGTAAAGAAATGGCTATACCACGTATGAGGTGGTAGATAATACCCATCCTTGCAAGTGGAATCAATCTTTTTTGCCAATTATAAGCCAGCCCCTGTCAACCCCTCCATTTCTCCCCCTTACCCCAAATAAGCATGGCACACCAGAGTGCAGGGTGTCTAGGGCTAGGGACAGACATTACACATAAACCTGTTTAAGTGATCAGAAACTGGTTTAAACTTTTAAAAGAACAAAAGTTCAGTGCACATAAACCAGAGTCCCCCAGCATCCCAGATACTTTGCAGCCCCAGGCTGTGCTCTCTGCTCCATGCAGGCACAGAAAGGTCTGCCTGGCTCCCCCAACCCACCCCGCTCCACACCACCTACTGCCCAAGCAGGGATTCCCCACCTCCCTAGCTCCTATCTCCCACAACACGGACCCCAGGCCCCACATGCCCTATGCGTGAGATACATTAGCTAATGCTGAGAGGTGCGTGTGCGCGCACATGTCCAATTTCACTGGGACAGGACAAAAGGCAGACAGAACAGTGTTCACTTAGGGCTTTTTGGAGCTCATCAGCAGGTCAGCTGGTAGTGTCCTTCTGTTCCTTCCCTAAAAAAAGCTGTTTAAGAAATGCTTGAACTAATGAGAGAGGCTTTTGTTTTGTTGATGGGCTAATGACTGCTGTGTTATCAGCCCCCTGCTGGCTCCCGCGCCTGTCAGATTTGCAGACAGTATGAAGAAGCAGGGGGAGGGAGGTTGTATCATCAACAGATGCATTGCACTGCACACCCACCATTTGCCTCAGAGTGCTGACTGAGGGATGGGGTCTGGCAACACTCTTGCCACTTGAGCACCGAGCGGGGAAAAGCCTGGGACTGTGCAGGCAGGGTGGGGGTTTAAACCCCTCTCTAATCAGAGTTTCCTGCTGGGGCCTGGCCAGGCCCCTCTTCAGCTCAACATTGTGGAAGAGAAGTGAGGGCTGCTCTAGCACCCCCCGGCTTTTAGACTGAGCCACTTCAGGCAAGTGCCTGCATGTCTGTCCAGTTACAAACTGATTCAATCTAGGCAGGTTAGACTACCCTGCAAAGACTGAATCAATTCAGGTTCAGGCTTTTTGAATGTCTGTCCCTAGCCTAGCAAGGAGATGAAATTGACACTGCAGCTGTCTAAGCAAGCGTTGAAGAGCTGCAGAGATCTTGGGGGAGACCCGGAGCATGCAGCACCCTTCCCACAACCACAACCAGGAGACCATACAGCCCCTCAGCAAAGGAGAGATCCAGATGGGGTGCAGTTACATGGATGCACCACACTTTCAGACCATGCTGTGGGAGCAGGAGACCATGCTGTAGAGGCAGCAGGTAAGAGTCTCTCTTCTCTTTCCTTTCCATCCTTGGCAGCACATCATCCCCTTCCTGCCATCCCTGTTATTTCCAGTTGATGGGGGTAAGGTTCCAGAGCCACCCCTACTCAGCTTCAGTCAGGTACAGCAGCTGTAGGTGGGGTCCCCCTCCCCACACTTGCAGGGAACACCCAAAGGATTGGTCAGAGAGGAGGAACTCACCCCTACCTCTGTTGTTCCCAGCTGGAAAAAGGCAGTTGCAGCTCTGGAGCCAATGGCCCCCTAGACCAGTGGGGGACAGCAAGGACAGTGGCAGTGGTGGGCAGGGGAGTTGGGGAATGGGAGGAGGGTGCTGCTGAGCATGAAGGGGAAGGGAGCAGGTAGCAGTTGGCAGGACCAGGAGGTGAGGCCAGGTTACCTTCCTGATGTGGGGACTTAAAATCAACCCCTGCTTCTGCTCCCACATTGTGGTATGCCTACCCCAGCGGGGGAGAGAAGCTAGGAGTGGGGGGTTTGAACCACAGAGTCCTGGCTTCACTCCAGAGCAGACCCTTGCCTGCATAAGTTGGGGGAAGGGAGTGAGACATGGTGCACTTTTGGATTCCTGAAGGACTGACCAGATACAAGACATGGAATGCTCTGTGTCCCATGTAACAATTTTGCTGGTTCACAGATAACTGGCTCAAAATAGTACTTGATTTTCCTGGCATGCATTTGAAACATTCTAAGAAATTAAAGATGGCCTTAAGTGGCGTGCACACCCAGACTCTTTGGGTTTCCAATATTTAGAACATTCACACCATTCTGTCTGTCCAGACCCTCAGTTTATTTTTACATGTGCTTTGTTTACTGATGTAAAGTACACTGAGGCTAGTAAAGGATGGATGTGCATCTACCTTGGAGAAAAATCAACACCAAGTGGCTACTACTGTGCCTTGCTGTAAGGTGACAGGGAAGTAGCCTATTTGCCTTTCTTGGGTTGGGACTGGGGCAGGTAATAACTGCACTGGGTCAAAGAAAATTAATTCATGTTAGGGTGTTTGCACCATTTGTCAGTTTTTTTACATCAGTTTAATTCAGTTACACCCATACAATATTACCCAGAATTCCTTCAGGACTAATTCCCCACCGGATCAGACAAAGTTACCTCAGTTTAGGAGATCTGCATCATCTGCCCACTTCCTTTGTATATCACAATAATGTAAATTATGCTCAGGGTGACTATTCTGTTTGTCTATCATGAGATTAACTGCAAACAAATTACAACATTTAGGAATACCGGAAAGAGTCCCTCAGGTACTAAAGATTTGTTTTCCTAGGCAATACCAAAGGCAAGGACAGTATCTAAAACAACAGCATCAAAACTTTTTAGATTAAGGGCCACACACATTTCAGAAAGATCAAAGGATCAGATTCAGGGGATAGATTCTGCTTTTTGTGCATCATTTATGAAGGTCAAAAGGAGTAAAGAAGCACCTCTTAACTGCCTCCAAGCAGACCTGTCAACACCCAGAATTTTTCACTAAGTTTATACTACCTTGGGGGTCTTTAAGAGAAGGCTGGATAGGCATCTGGCTGGGGTCATCTGACCCCAGCACTCTTTTCCTGCCTAGGCGGGGGTCAGACTCAATGATCTGTTGAGGTCCCTCCTGACCCTACTATGTATGAATGTATAAGTTTCCAAAAAACTGATGGAGGCTGCATGTTCAAGGGACATGGCTGTCATGGGTGACCTCAATTACCCTGCCATCTGCTGGGAGACTCAGCCAGATCTGACTGGTCATGTAGGTTTTTGACCTGTGTGGAAGAACTTTATTAAGTACAGGAGGTGAACAGGCTGACTACAGGAAAGGCTTTGTTGATTTTGGTTCTAGCCAAATGGGATAACCTAGCAGGAGATCTGAGGATTGAGTGTAATCTGGGAGATAGTGATCATGAGATGATAGAATTCACTACCTACCATAGGGCAGGGAAGTCAGCCAGTAGGGCAGAGGTGCTTGACTTCAGGAAGGCTGATTCAATATGCTTAGGAAAATAGTGGGAAAGACTCTATGGGAAGAGGGACTGGAGAAGAAGTAAAAGGAAGGCCCAGGGAGGAATAGGACCCCTGCTAAATGGGCAGAAACAATTGGTGACGGACAGAGGGGACAAGGCTGAACTCCTCAACGAGTTCTTCGCCTCAGTGTTCCTAAGTGAGAGGCATGACAAGTCTCTCACTGGGAGTGTAGGGAGGCAGCAGCAAGGCACCAGACTTCCATGCGTGGACCCTGAGGTGGTGCAGGGTCACTTGGAGGAACTGGATGCCTTTAAGTCGGCAGGCCCGGATGAGCTCCATCCGAGGGTACTGAAGGCACTGGCCGACATCATTGCAGAGCCACTGGCGGGAATATTTGAATGCTCGTGGCGCACGGGTCAAGTCCCGGAGGACTGGAAAAGGGCCAATGTGGTTCCCATTTTCAAGAAGGGGAGGAAGGAGGACCCGGGTAACTATAGGCCAGTCAGTCTCACCTCCATCCTTGGCAAAATCTTTGAGAAAATCATCAAGGCTCACATTTGTGAGAGCCCGGCAGGACAAATTATGCTGAGGGGAAACCAGCACGGGTTTGTGGCAGGTAGATCGTGCCTGACCAATCTAGTCTCTTTTTATGACCAGGTCACAAAACGCCTCGACGCAGGAGGAGGGGTGGATGTCGTATACTTGGACTTCAGGAAGGCCTTTGATACGGTATCCCACCCCATACTGGTGAACAAGTTAAGGGGCTGTGACTTGGATTACTGCACAGTCCGGTGGGTGGAGAATTGGCTGGAGGGTCGCACCCAGAGAGTTGTGGTGGATGGGTCGGTTTCGACCTGGAAGAGTGTGGGCAGTGGGGTCCCGCAGGGCTCGGTGCTTGGACCGATACTCTTTAATGTCTTCATCAGCGACTTGGACGAGGGGGTGAAATGTACTCTGTCCAAGTTTGCAGATGACACTAAGCTATGGGGCGAAGTGGACACGCCGGAGGGCAGGGAACAGCTGCAAGCAGACCTGGACAGGTTAGACAAGTGGGCAGAAAACAACAGAATGCAGTTCAACAAGGAGAAATGCAAAGTGCTGCATCTAGGGAGGAAAAACGTCCAGCACACCTACAGCCTAGGAAATGACCTGCTGGGTGGCACGGAAGTGGAAAGGGATCTTGGAGTCCTAGTGGACTCCAAGATGAACATGAGTCGGCAGTGTGACGAAACCATCAGAAAAGCCAATGGCACTTTATCGTGCATCAGCAGATGCATGACAAATAGGTCCAAGGAGGTGATACTTCCCCTCTATCGGGCGCTGGTCAGACCGCAGCTGGAGTACTGCGTGCAATTCTGGGCGCCGCACTTCAAGAAGGATGCGGATAACCTGGAGAGGGTCCAGAGAAGGGCCACTCGTATGGTTAAGGGCCTGCAGGCCAAGCCCTACGAGGAGAGATTAGAGAAACTGGACCTTTTCAGCCTCCGCAAGAGAAGGTTGAGAGGCGACCTGGTGGCTGCCTATAAGTTCGTCAGGGGGGCACAGAAGGGAATTGGTGAGTATTTATTCACCAAGGCGCCCCCGGGGGTTACAAGAAATAATGGCCACAAGCTAGAGGAGAGCAGATTTAGATTGGCTATTAGGAGGAACTTCTTCACAGTTCGAGTGGCCAAGGTCTGGAACGGGCTCCCAAGGGAGGTGGTGCTCTCCCCTACCCCGGGGGTATTCAAGAGAAGGTTGGATGTGTATCTAGCTGGGGTAATGTAGGCCCAGCACTCTTTCCTACTTATGCAGGGGGTCGGACTCGATGATCTATTGAGGTCCCTTCCGACCCTAGCATCTATGAATCTATGAAGAAGGGAGTTCAGGAAAGGTGATTGTTCCTCAGAGTGCAGAAAAGGTCCATTCCTGTATGTAAGAAATGTGGTAAAGGGTCTGGGAAGCTCTCTTGGCTTACCAGAGGAGCCAAGAAATGCTTAAGAAGGAAAAAGGAGTCTTACAGACAGTGGAAACAAGGGGTATTTTCCAAGGAGTAAAGCCCGTATTTGTAAGGAAAGGATAAGAAAGGCAAGGCCAGCAACTGGAATCTGGTTGGCGACTGAAATCAAGGACAATAAGAAGTCCTTCTTTAGGTATACAAGGAAGAAGAGGAACACCAAGGGAAATGCAGGGCCCTTGCAGAACGGGACAGGGCAGCTGATACCAACAGTCAGGAGAAAGCCGAACTCTTTAATGAATACTTTGTGTTGATGTTTCTGCAAATCCAGGTGGTCACCCGCCTGGTCAGATACTGGATGGATGCAGGGGGAAGCAATTGCCAATCAGTGGTTAGCATTGTAATAATGAGGGAGCACTTGGAGCGGCTGAATGTCTTCAAGTCAACAGGACTGGATAGACTACACCTGAGATTGCTGAGGGAATGCAGAAAGTGCTGAGGGAAGTAGCAAACGGATCCATATCATCCTGGCAAGAAGTGGGCAGCAGTGTCCCACAGGGGTCAGTCAATGCTTGGTCCTGTACTTTTTAACATCTTTAATAAAGATTTGGATGTGGGGGTGAAGAGCTCACTGGCCTAGTTCATGGACGAAGCTAGGGTTATGGGGAAGCGTGATCATGCTTGAAGATGAGCTACAGTTACAGGTGGACCTAGACTAGGCTAGCAAGTTGGTGCGGATCGGAACCTGATTAAGTTCAACACTGAGAAATGTAAAGTGCTCCACCTCAGAATGAGCAATCCCTAACACACCTACAGGCTTGGCAGCACCAAACTGACTAACACCAAGAATGAAAGGGACCTGGGGTAATAATACACCACAGTATGAATATGAGGCAGCAGTGCGATGCTGTAGCCAGTAGGGCAAATAATACTCAGGCATGCATCAATCGATGCAACTCCAGCAATTCCGCTCTACTCAGCACTGGTGAGACTGCAGCTAGAGCACTGCATCCAGTTCTGGGCACCACACTTTAACAAGGACATGGACAAGCTTGAGAGAGTCCAAAGAAGAAATCAGTGTTTTAAAAGGCAAGCCATACAAGGAAAGTCTGAAAGATCTGGAACTCTTCAGCCTGAGGAAAAGAAGGCTAATAGGGGACCTGGTAGCAGCTTACCACTACACTAGGGGAGTACATCAAGGGCTTGGTGAGCAACTGTTCACCAGGGCACCTGAGGGGAAAACCAGGAGTAATGACCACAAACTCCTGGAAGACTGATTCAGGCTCGACATTAGGAAACATTTCTTCACAGTCAGGTTGTCCAGACTTTTGGAATAAGCTCCCTCCAGAGGTGCTGCAATTGCCTACCCTGGAAATCTTCAAGACGAGACTAGACAGTAACCTTGCTGGGGTCACCTGACACCAGTTATCTTTCCTGGTTGGTGTAGGGGGCTGGACCAGTTGATCTTCCAAGGTCCCTTCCAAACTTACAATCTATGAATCTATGAATGGGCTGGAGTCAGTGTGGAACCACTGACAAAGGTATTTGAAGACTCATGGTGCTCAGGAGAAGTCCTGGAAGACTGAAAAGGGGTCAACGTGGTGCCAATTTTTAAGAAGCGGAGGAGGGAAGATCCAGGAAACTATAGGCTGGTTACTTTAACCTCAATACCAGATAACATTTTGGAAGAAATTTTCAAGAAGTTCATTTGTGAGAGACTGCCAGAAGGCATGATGATGAAAGACAGCCAACATGGTTTCATTGCAGGCAGGTCATGTTTGACCAACCTCATCTCCTTCCATGATCAAGTAATGAACCGCTTAGATGTAAGAGATGCAGTTGATGTCACATACCTGATTTTAAAAAGGCCTTAGATCTGGTTTCCCATGATGCTCTTATAAAAAAAAGTGAGAGATTGTGGGCTGGCAGGTAGGTTGGAAACTGGCTAAGGGGTGAAACCCAGAGAGTGTTAATGGACAGGTCTCTATCGTCTTGGAGGGAAGTGGCCAGTAGTGTCCCGCAGGGTTCAATTCTTGGCCCTGAGCTGTTCAACATCTTTATCAACGATTTAGATGAGGATGTAGAAAGTAAGCTGGCCAAGTTTGCGGACAATACTAAGTTATGGGAAAAAGTGGTCATGCTAGGGGATTCAATGCAGATCCCAGCAGACCTTGACAAGCTGGAAAGGTGAACAGAGCAAAACTGCATGCAGTTTAATAAGGATAAATGCAGAGTGCTTTATCTGGGGAGAAGAAACCAGCAACACGAATATAGGTTAGGAGGAGATGTCTTGGCCAGCACAATGGCTGAAAGGGACCTTGGGGTTATGACTGACCACAGGATGAACGTGAGCCATCAGTGTGACGCTGTAGCCAACAGAGCTTATAGCATACTGGGATGCATTAGCCGATGCATCGCGAGCAGAGCTAAGGAAGTGATACTTCCTCTTTATTCAGCTGGAGTACCATGTCCAGTTCTGGGTGCCACACTTCAAAAAAGGTATGGAGAATCTGGAAAGGGTCCAGAGAAGGGCCACAAGAATAATTAAGGGCCTAGAGGACAAAACTTATGAGGAAAGACTAAGGGATCTGAGATTGTTCAGCCTAGGGAAGGGAAGACTGAGGGGGACTTGGTGGCCATCTATAAATATGTAAGGGGTGAATATCAGGAGCTAATAGAAAAAAATGTTCACTAGAGCACCTGAAGGGAGGACAAGGAGCAATGGCCATAAATGGTTAGAACAGGGGCAGGCAACTATTTTGGGCAGAGGGCTGCTTACCCAGTTTTGGCAGGCTGTTGAGGGCTGCCTGGGTAGCCCTGCCCCTTGACGGGTGCCCCGCCCCCTGGTCACCATCTTGGGACCAATGTCCCAATGTCTTTGGTCCCAAGTCATTGGGACATTGGTCCCATGTCCCAGGGCCAGCACCAGTGGGGCCCAAAGCAGGGCACAGACTGGCAGGGGTCTGTGGAACCAGGCTGGGCTACACCAGCAGGGAGAGGGGAGAGCTGGCCTGAATCCAGAGCCCCCTGCTGGCTGGGACCTTATGCTCCTGCCAACCTGCTCTGGGCCCTGCCAACACTGTCCCTGGGACACTGGTGCAGGCCCCATGCTCCCGCTGGCTCCCCGCCCACTCACTCCCAGTGCCCCCCAACCCCGCAGTACAGGCAGGGGGCAGCACACAGCCCTAACCCCCTGCTTACCAGCAGGGAAGAAGGTGGTGCTGAGTGTGGGGAAAAGCGGCCCCTCGCCCGCCCCATGGCCTGGACTCCCTTCTGCAGTTGCTCACAGCCCACATGGGGCTGTCTGGAGCAGGCACAGCCAGCCCCATGTGGGCTGCAAGACGCTACAGCAAGGGGCGCCACCTATGGGGCGAGTGAGGGGCCACTTTTGGCCGTGCTCAGAAGCAGCCTGTAACCTGTCCCTGCTGCCAGCTTGGGCTTCATGCCAGCTCAGGGCTCGCCTGTCGGTGCTGCACACAGCAGCAACAGCTGCAGCCCACCCCGCCACATGCCATGCCAGGCAGTGTTGGCTGCTGCTGCCCACCCAGAGCGCTCGCTGGGTAGCCCAGAGGCAGTGGTGGTAAACACTGCTCGGTGCAGCAAGCAGTGGGGCTGCAGCTGCTGTCACCACACGCAGCCCTGACAGGTGAGCTTAGAGCTGCGTGGGGCCCAGGCTGGTAGTGGGGCTGGGTTACAAGGTAGTCTGAGTGTAGGGGTGGGGGAAGGAGCCCCTTGCCTACCCTGTGGCCGGCACCCCGCACTGCAGCCGCTCACAGCCCACCTGGGGCTGCCTGTGCCTGGTATGGACAGCCCCACATGGGCTAGGAGCCGCTGCAGTGTGGGGCACCAGGAGGGGCTGCTTCTACCCACCCACTCAGCTTTTCCCTGGGCTCCTTTCCTACCCTTCTTCCCACCACCTTCCACCTTACCTGCAGTTCTGGCGTGGGACAGCTGGATGGTCCCAGGTGGGGCCGGACAGGCCCCTGCTGTTGTGGGAGCCCGCCGGGGCTTCCCCTGGGTCCTACTGTCCTTGCTTCCTATCATGTTTTACAGGAACCAAGGGCAGAGAAGTATTCATTTTCTATATTTTTTAGGGGTCCTGCAGGCTGGATAGAACGTCCTTGCGGGCCGGATCTGGCCTGTGGGCCATATTTTGCCCACCCCTGGGTTAGAAGATGGTTTTAGTGTTGGGTGCAAGGAAGAACTTCTTTATGGTAAGTGTGACCAGAATCTGGAATAGACCCAAGGAGGATGTGCAGTCCCCAACCTTGGAAGTCTACAAGAGGAAACTGGACAGTATTCCTTCCCAGAGCAGGGGGTTAGACTTGATCTTTCGAGATCCTTCCAGCCCTTAATTTCTACAGTTCTATGAAGAAAAGGTGCATTTTTATAGCAAGAAAATAAGCATAATTTATTTCACTGCAAATTCCTACAGAAAACAAAGTAATGTGACATAGCCAGGCAAGGTCAACACTATTACTGTGGTACATCATGGTAAACATTACTCATGTTTGTTTCTCTCCTAGGATTTAACAGTGGTATAGGTAAGGTACTGCAATTATCTTGCTTAAAAATGCATCCTTTTTGACAGCAAAGATGTGACCTACAAGTCATCACTGCAAACTCTTACATGCCCATTTGCACAGATTCTGGTACTGGTTAGAGCTACCATACATCTGGATTTTCCCAGACATGTCCTCTTTTTGGCTTCTCCCATCTCTGTCCGGGCATTTTTTTAAAATGTCAACAAATGTCTGGGATTCTGCTCTGGTCAGCATCAAAGTTTTTCTGGCACTTCCCAGCTTGCTCTAGCAAGGAGCTGCTTTGGGCTGGGGGGAGCAGCGATTGGAGGCAGAGTGTATATGGTTCTGGGGCTGCAGCAGGGCAGGGGAGATGCCTGCCCCTCCAACAGGGGCAGGGAGCCCTTTAGAGGAAGCAGGTAGGTGCATGGCTGGGCTGGTGGCAGTAGGGCTGATGCCTTTGTTCGCAGGGGTGAGGACAGCCTGAAGATGCCGCAGGGCTGGGGGGAAACAGGGGACTGTAGGTTGGGGGTGAGGGGCACTGGTAATGCTCGAGGAGCAGGGGTTTATGGGTTAGGAGTGCGGGACACCAGCATGGTCTGGGCAGTTGGGTATTGTGGGTCAGGAGCGAGGGGCAGCAGCAGGGCTGTGGGTGGGACGTGGCTTAGGAGTGAGGGGAAGGGCACAGGCATATCACTGCCCGCCCCCACCCAACAATCATATTACCCCACCCCTCTCTGATGAGTGTCCTCTTTTTTGAAACTGGAGATATGGTAACCCTAGTACTGGTGCTAGGTGTTCAGCAGGCACAAAGGCTAGACTGTAGGAGAAGCTCCAACAGAAGCAGGCTGTGCAAGAGCTCCCTGGAGAAATCCCCATCAGGGATGTCACCACTTATCCCTTGCAGTAATGAATTACTTGGTGGATGTGGTGTAATGCATGTGTGTGCTCCCATTATGATGACCTCCAATGTTGTAGCCCTATGACAGCAGACAGATAAAATCTCAGTCATTTCCTGATCAGTCATTTCTTAGTTATATGGCTCCCTGAAGCTCCACATGCCAATTTGCAATAGGTCATGGATTCAGTTGCTAGAGTCTGGCCGCATCCTGATATAAAACAGTCATTTCTAGCAAGCACTGGGGTGGATCTTGTCCCTAGATTAGTTAAGAAAGCTTTAACATGGTTTTCCAAATGGAAACATTACTGTTTCTTAGCAACAACACTACTGCAGAGTGCGTGCACTGATTTTAAATTACTGAAGACAACCTGGCTAAATTTCTTTGAAGGATTTTGATTAGGTTTTAAATTAGGCTGAGCTTCATACATATCTTAACATTTTCTTCTCCTTTAGTAATTGCTCTAGAGATTAATTTAATTTTTCTCTATCACTAGCATGACTGTGTCATATTTTAGCCAATAGTCTAATATAAAAGAGACTCATTTTCAAGTCTACGCTAAATGTTATTTTCCAACCATAAGATCTAATAAGAGGTTCTTCAGCATTTGTACATGCCTTTAAAATAAAATAGTATAAAACTTAAAAAAATAAAGTCAGTATATCTCTGAATTAAGAGAAATTAAAAGGGGGTTATTTCCAGGAAATATTTCTTCTTAAAGAGCTAACTAGATGACTGAAGTGCTTCAGGTTAGTCATATATTACACATACCTTTCACTAAACAAGTTGTCTCTCACAAAAAACTATAACACAGAAAAGACGTTGTTGTAAATGAGAACTTGCATATTCCTGAAAGAAGTGATCCAGGCAGAGAGACTCTAGCTAAACATGGCTATTTTTATCTCACTGAATCCTCCTCATTCAATCATTACACTTTGTTTTGTGCTGGCTGGTTGGGTCACTTTAAATGCTAAGTGAAACAATACTGTAAATGATCACACTGTTCATGAAAAACTTAATACATATACTCTCTCATGCTATTTAACTGCTTCTGAAACTGCAGTGCTAACACAGAAAGAGAAATCAAGAACAATACTCTATTGTGATCTGATCGCACTTAACACAATAGACACAGTATGAATTAAATGCACATTAAAACTTGAAAAAAATTGCCCTGCCCCTTTACAGTAATAGAACTATTACTTCTCATGAGGGGAAAGGCCTCAAATCTCTCACTAGACTTGGAATTTGACAAATCAACTTTTCCCGCTAGAAAAGAACAGGCAGGCCACATGATGCAATGAACAGATCAAATCTAGCTGAATAATTTTATGGTACTTCACAGCCATTGCAGTTTGCATTAAGTGTCGTAATTTGTGCAAAACACCTCTATTCTGAAGAAACTTCAGTACACTAAAACATAATGAAAAAAAAATTATCTTGGGTTTCAAGGGGAAAAAAAAGCCTAACTAGGAGTTTTGAAGGAGTGAGGACTTTACTGCAAAATTTCAACTCGCATACATAGCCATTAATTTCATTATTAAGCAATTAAGGTTCTTGGATATTCCACCCTTGGATTATGTTGCACATTCCATGAACATTTTACCCCTGTCAGAACTATGTAGCTAAAATAATTCTATTTTCTTTATATTTGGTAACACTTGGGGGGCCTCTGGGGAGATAAGTAGAGAGAGTGATACTCTTCAAGCTATATCCCTTCCCTGCTAAAAAAAGACAACAGAAGCAGATTGAAAAGAGCCAGGAGTTTTCTAATTCATTAGTCATAGTTTAGTGTCTTCATCTCTAAAAACTAGGTGAAAGAAATAATTAAAATATTGAAAAATTCAGTGTGTTAACTTATTGTGGATCTGCAGAAATATTTTTATTCTTTTTGTCATCTTTATGCATTATTTCTTAATATTTATTTTGCAACATGCCCACACCCTTAAACTTCAAAGACAGCACTTGCTCTAGTGTGCTCTGAAAAAACAATATTAAAACTTTGTTGAATTCATGGATAAACTATTTAAAGTGAATGGGCATAGCAAGAAGCCTCACTAAAAAAAATGCAGCGATCATACTGACATCTGCTAACAATGACACTTGCCAGGAATTTACTTATAGGGCACAATGCAATCTAAATACATGATTGATTACCTGTCAAGCAGACTCAAAAGCACCAAAATGAAGAAGCCTAGCTATAAAGCTATCAACAGTAAGGGAGCTTTAACCAGGACCAAACTGCAGCTTGGGGAAGGGGAGAAGGAAGGAGAGTGTGGGGGAGGAGGGGGACAAGGCCTGGCAGGGTGATCATCCTGCTGGGTCAGAGAAAGCACAAGGGCTCCATGTGACCCATTACTTTCATGACCTTGGGGCTGCATGGCAAGGTAGGAAATGCAGACAGGAGTGGGGGTTGCTACATTCCCAGCATGAGGAGCTCTACAGCTCCCTCCCTCCCCCCCACCAGGGAACCTTGCAACTTGCTCTCCCAGGACCCAATTTTTGGCATCAGGACCGTGGCTGTCCCAGTTAGCACTGGGATGAGGGCATGCTAAATGTCCAATTTATGGTGCCATGCAACCCAGCCACCAAAATGTTCCTCTCCATTTCCCCATCCACACAGGCTACAAGAAGGGGACTTCATGGGAAGCATGCTTAGAACTGACCCACCTGCATCTGACTTGGATATATGGCCACTCAGGAGAAGGTTTAGGCGTGCCCACATTGCTTCTGGACCTATTAAAGAGGAACTAAACTAGCAAAAGATCGCACTTCATGCCACTAGGAGCTGAGCATGTAGTTTTAATTTTCAAAGAAATTCGATAAAAGAAAAAAAATTCTTCCCATGTGACTACTTCATCATTTTACATGTAAAATCATTAAAACTGGAATGGAGTTTTATAAATGTCAGTAGTGATAATACTGTAGGAAAACTAGCGTAGGCATAATTAACTATATTAACTTGGATATCTGAAGAGAATTGTCCTTCATGCCTCACAAGGAAAACTGAGTTAAGAAACTAGGAAAACTGATGAACAACTTTGGTTTATATAAATGAATGTGTCATTTGTTGAATGCATGAATGTTTCTTTTTGAAATCATACATGCGAGCAAACTGAAAGGGGAAATCTTCCTTGTAAATGATTAATTATCTCTCAGTTTAGAGGCTGAAGTTATGAACCAATAGGCAGAGTTCCTGTTGCTGATGCAGGGAAAGTGCAACTTGTCACCATTACCTCAGATGGGGTTCATGGGAGGCCATACCTCTTTAAAACTTCAGGCCTCTGACTGGGACACATGATCAAATAGTGTGAACAACGACTGAAATGTGAACATCTGTGGTTTGCCATATATCACAAATAACTGACATTCATAGAGATTTTCGGGAACAGCACTAAAACAGATGCAGTTTTCCTACTCTGTGGATTAAATAAACCATTTTCCCCCAAGAAGGAAATTAGTAAACTAAATAACACATGCAACCCTAAAAGCCCCTCTTCCTTTTCACCATCTACACACACAGGTTGTCAAGAGGGTCCAAATTCTTGGACTTTGAGAACTTCAGCACGGTGACACTTCAGCTAAAATAAAAGCTGATTTTTTGTGGTTCAACCTTTCTGGCAGGCATTTACAAATTAGCTCTGTACCCTCCCCAAGTGTCACTCTGATCTCTTTCCCGTGCCCAATGTATTTCTGTGCTTTCTGCTTCCTACCCTGTGCTCCATGCCTTATTTGCTGCTCTGCTTTCCTGCCTTAACCTGCCAGTGTGCTGCCTGTCCTCACCCCAATCTGTCACGTGCCACACGGAGGAAGCCCATGCCATGTGTGGCACACAGATTGGCCAACCCTGCTCTACAGTATGATGGATATACATTTATCCAGTATGCTACACAAAATGTTTGGTACAGGGAAGGGGAATGGATAATGATATTAGAACTCCAGGATTCCATACCTGCCTCTAGCAGATGTTAACTTTAAGGTGCGATGGGATCTAAGCAGCAGTCTCAACAATTACACCCTCTGCCTTGCTACACATCAACAGGATCAGACATTAGCTCCCTAATGCACCTTACCTGTCAGTGTTAAGGGGGGGGCATCAGCAAGTTGAAACCCAAGTGCTGGCAACCAGCTGATTGTTCATGGGGTCCCAGTCGGCAATCAGCTGATAGTCAACATCCTAGCTGAGATTTTCATAGGTCCCAGTGGGGCTCCAGGATCTGGCTGCCACAGTCCAATCGCAGGGTCCCTCAGCTCAGGGGCAAGTTAAAAACCAGCATGTCACTCAGCTGGGTTTTAAAAGTTCCTGTGAGCCAGGACTTGTAAAAACCTCATGTGTCACTCAGCTGACAAATACTGGGCTGGCAAGATATTGCTTGAATACCAGAGTGAAATCCAGGCACAATTAAATCAGTGGGAATTTACCATAAATTTTATAAGGGACAAGAATTGTTTCTAATAATTAAAATATTTTTGTTTTTCAGTTCTTTAATATTCATTTATTAACCATTAGCCTTAGAAAAAGCAATATAAAAAATTTTGAAACCTGATTTCAGTAGTTTCACCCTGCTTTTGTTGATTTTATAACCAACTGCCATCACTTGAACAATTACAAATAAAACTAAGATTTTCCAAATTTTGGTCCATATTGTTGATGAAGGGAGAGCTATAAAAACTAACAGGGATGGAGAATCACAAGAAAATTATGTAGAATGATTTTAATATAAAATGCAGGAAATCATATTTACAGATATAATTACTGACAAATGGTGGTGAGGAGGAGGACTGTAGCTGAGCTGTAATATGGTGTACAGCAATTGACCATCAAATATACCCATATTTTAGCATCATTGCCAGTACAAGTGCTATGTCTGTCATTTTGGTTTTCTCTATACACTTATACAAAGACAAAATGTTATTTATAATTAACTATATTTTGCACAATAAAAAAAATACAGGTGGAGCTGGTAGCACTGCCTGTAGTTAAGGCCTCCTCATTATCTCCATTTTAAGACACTTTACTTCCTTACAAAATAACTTGCCAAACTTTAATCATTCAGTGAATTTTGCATGCCAGATTTCTACCTCAAGTGGATTTCTTTTTCACTTAAGCAAAAACAGAAAAAAAATGCACTGCTTTCTTCATGATAAAAGCCTGTGTAGCCATTTTACTGAGATGGTGTAGAATAGCCACACTTTAGAGTAAGGACTTTGTAGAGGGGTGGCTCTATTGACAGGAACATACTTTTTACTGCCTCTGAAAGTTCACCAAAGTATTGCCATGTTAAAAAACACAAAAAACAGAATAAAAACAAAAATGAAACCCTGCAATTTGCACATGTTCAGTCAACGATGTTTGGCCGAAGAGCCCTATTGCAAATGGCCATGCAACAGCCCAGGACTAAAAGGAACTGAGCTGTGCTCTCTCTGCTAGTGCCTTTCTTAGTCACCATGGCATGAAGCCCAACAAGGGCAGGAAAAGCATCTCTCCTGTGCAATTAAGGTTAAAGTTGCAAAGGCAGGGAAGGGAGGAGGGGGAGTGTGCAGATCAGAATGCAAAGAGTTCCATCTGGTAAATTTCCTGTTTCTCTCTCTCTTTTTAAACTATTTTTTCAAAAGATTATCTTGGAAACATGAAAATAAAAAAGTTACAATATTAAGGTTGTGAAGTCAAGGACTCAAAAGTTAAGAAATGCATTACGGTTGAGCATGCAGCTTTAAGTTGGCCTTTTCAAACATATGCAGTCCAGTTACACTAGGACAGGGGTTTTCAACCTTTTTTGCTCATTGTACCTGTTACGGAGGCACTGGGGTGCTCCGTGCCTGAGAATGAGGTAAGAGGAGCTGCCAATCACCGGGGCAGCCCAGCCGCCGGTTGCTGGGGCAACCAGGCAGGTCATGTGGCCAGAAGGGGGCAGGGCCAGGCCTTTATAAACAGCCCAGGCCAGAGCCTGACTAGCAGTTCCCTTCTGGCAGCCACAGGAGCAGGAGCTCTGCGGCTGAGCTGAGCAGCCTGAATCGGTAGTGGCAGCCTTGTGGTACTGACTGGCTGCGATGATGCCGGGGATGAGAGCCCCTTGACGAAAGGTAGGGCTGGAGGCCCTGGTGGGGGGGCTCAGTGTTTATGTTATGAGCAGGAGGCTCTGTGTTTTATGTTGAAGCCAGGTGGCTAGCGTTGTGTTACAGTTACACCAGGGGACCGGGTGAGGCTGTAGGGGAGAGAGGAGGCCTCACGGGAGCTCCCCAGGAGCTTGGGGGTTCCGGGTGCCCAGCAGGGGCACAGTGCTACAGCGGGCACAGCATAAGGAGTGCCACGAGGGCGCTCGCTGAGTGGGGGTTGTAGCCCCAGCCGCGAGAGGCGCGGCCCAGGCCCCAGAGTGGGGCGGTGGGCGCAAGAGGCGCGGCCCAGGCCCCTGAGTGGGGCAGGCTCTGATTGATAAAGACCCAGTCGGGTCGAGGAGGCCAGGTAAGGCTCCGGCCGCCTGAGCCCAACCCGGTATTCTTGGCAAAGACCCAGTAGGGTCGGGGAGGCCAGGTAAGGCTCCGGCCGCCTGAGCCCAATTCGATATTTACCAGTAGCAGGACATTGGAGTGAATAGTAGGAGCTAGGGCGGCAGCGACGAGCCAGGCCCAGGGGCGCCGGTAACAGGGCGGCGGCTACGAGCCAGGCCCAGGGGCGCCGGTAGTAGCCGGACAGCGGCAAGACAGGCCCGGGGTGCCGGTAACAGGCCGGTGGGTAGGAGCCCGGCCCAGGGGGCGCCAGGCGGGTGATGAGCCCAGGGTGCCAGAGGGAGAGCACCTGAGGGGCAGGGGACCGTACAACATCCCATGGAACAGCTGCGAGGCTTGGGGCGTGCTAAAGGGGAGGTTTGGAGGCACACATACCCCTTAAGGGAGGGGCGCACAGAGGCACCCCATTTGGAGTAGGGGCAAGAACACACATACCGTTCACTAGGGGAAGAGAGGCAGCCTCCCATTTAACATATTAAACAGCAAAGTCGTGGCAGGCGAGGATTCGAGGGTGCTTGGACCACCTTATGTGACAGTAGGGGGCGCTAGGGAGTTCACGGCCGCTCCTAGGCCCCATTCTCTCACAGTACCCCCAAGTGGCTGGACACAGAGCAGTGTGCCTCCGACCACCAAAGGGGGTGAGGAGGTTTCTCATGCAGCCGGACGCAGAGCAGCACCAGCTGCCACATGCAAGCTTGCCCTGTCCCCCGCATCTGGCCAAGCATGCAGTGCCTGAGCAGCAGCTCAGGAAGATGTGTGGTGGCACTCCATCCCCGCCTGCCTGTGCGTACCCCTTAGGGCCATTTCAAGTACCCCAGGTTGACAGCCCCTGCACTAGGACATTTTTCCCCACGGGCCCCTGACTCTTTCAGTGAATAAGGTTGCAATTTAATACTTCTTTTTTATCCTCCACATTCAACATATGGCCCTATGCCTAAATTGCTGCATACGTCCAAACCTGCACTGAATACAAAATTAATTTCCTCATGGGACTTCCTACAGGGCTCTCATGGGAGTATTCACGTAGTTCACAAATATTTAAAAAATTATCTTCCTGCCTTTACCACAGAACCACTCTCTCCCTTTCTAGAGATCGACTACCTCATTCACCACAAGACACCCAAGTTGTGCAACAGCTCCCTCCACTACAGAGCAAATAACTTGTGCGCTGAATGAAGCAGTAGTCTTTAGGGGAAAACAGTTGTGTCCACCAGCTATTGGAATCTTCTTTAACAGAATCAGCTATATATTGTCAAAAAAATTGCAAAAAGCTTATACTATGGGTATTTTCTGCTGCTTATTAGCATCTTGCTTTACAGAATCAGCCACTTACTAGGATCAAAATCTTAAAAAACGCTTGATGCACATAAGCTCTTTTTCTGCCAGATATTAGAATTAAGTCTATGTATGTTGGCGAGGTTTCTGTGCAATAACCAGCGACTGCTGAGCATGTATAATCACGTTATCTGCAAAGACCTTGTTCTCTTGACTCTGCCACCACATATTAGACTCATTCATTATTAATATCAAAAGTGCTCTGTCCAATGTGATTTTAATAACTGGCAGATACTGTAATTACAGACTGTATCATAAAGGACATGCACAATGGGACTGATTTAAGGTTGCAAAGACACCTGATAGAAAGACCAGCACAATGTTCGGGAGAACCAGAGAAGCACAAATGCATTATTTATCTTTTAAGTGGGGGAGGGATTATTACGCTGTCAATTCGTAAACACTTTGGAGGATACTAAGGTAATCACAAATGCCCAATACAGTATTTATCAAGAACTATATGAAACTAATCTCACTTTCTTCTTTGAGAGGTTAACTGAATGAGAAGAAACAGTAAATGGGTGATAATTTGGCCTTAGTTAGGCTTTTGATACAGTCCCTCGAAAGCAAATTAGGTACATATTGTTTAGATCAGGAATGTTCAACCCCCAGTCCACGGCTCCATGTCATCTGGCCCATGGGACTGCCCCCACAGGTCCAGAAATATGGCTGAGGAAGAGCAATAGCACTGGTCCTGTGCTGCCAAATTCCAGACCTACAGTGAGCCCCAGGCCCTGCACACTGGATCTGGAGCCTGACCCCAGCATGCTACACTGGAAGAAGCGAAGCTGGATTCCATTCTCAGCACATGGGGAGGGTAGCATGTGCCCCAGGCCCACAAGGTCCAATCCTGGTGCACAGAAGGTGGAAGGCAGTAGTGTCAGGTCCCTGACCCTGATCCAACCCATGGACTGGCCCCTTGCCACTCATTTGGCCCATAGGGTCAAAAGGTTGAGCAACACCGGTCTAGATGAAATCTCCATAAGTAGATGTACATCTAGCTGAAAAAAAATATTCAAAGAGTAGCTATGAATAAGTGAAATTGGAAGGATATGTCAAGTGGCATTTAATAAGGATCTCCTGGATCAGGTTATTCAATACTTTTAGTAGGTGCTTGGATAAAGGAACAGATATTATGCTCATACCCATGAATACCATCAAGATGGGAAGGGCTGCAAACAAACATTTTGCAGAATAATATCAGAATTTAAAACAATTTGGATAAAGTGAGCAAGCTGTCCAAAAATCAACAAGCTGAAATTCAACAAAGACAAGTGCAAAGTGCTATACTGAGGAAGGAGAAATCAAAAGCACAAAAACAATGCGGAAGTAAGTGGCTAAAGCTGCAGTATTGCAGAGAAGAATCTGGGGGGTTATTGTGGATTACAAACAGAACACAAATCATAATGTGAAGGTTACTGATGCAAAAAGACCCCCCAACAAATCATTCTGTGATGTACTAAGAAAAACATTGCATGTAAGATGCAGGGGTTAATTATTCTGTTCTACTCTGTGTTGATGAGATTTCAATTGAGTACTCTGTCCAACTTCCACTACAAACTTAGACATTAACAAAGTGGAAAATGTCCAAGTGAGAAAAACAAAAATGAAAGGAGATTTAAAGAAGGTCATCTGTGAAGAAAGGATGAAGGAACTGGGTCGAAAAGAGGGGAAAAGGGATCACAACAAAGTAACTTACATAAAATTATATAAGGGCTTAGTCCATCTGGCTGTGTGCCTTTACCACCCTTAGGGGGGGCGTGACTCCAACCTGTGCTGCATCAAGAATGCCCATCCAAAACGAGTGGCGGGGCATGGCTCCAGCAGAACAGGGGTGGGGTGTGGTGGGAGGGGGTAGGCAGAGTGGGGCTGAACGTGGAGCAGCGGAGGGGAGGAAGGGAAGGGTTACCCAGGGCTGAACACAGAGTGGGGGCATGGGGGTGGTGCACAGCTGAACACAGAGCAGCAGCAGCACAGAGAGGTGAGTGGAAGCCGCCATACACAAAGTCCACCCCCCACCCATCATTCTTGACAGGCAACTCATTAGTGTTACTACACGGATTATTTCCCAAGGCCACTGAGAGTAGGTCAAGTAATAGTTGGCTTAATTAGATTTAGATTAGATATTAGCAGTGGCACCCACCCTACCTGCCCTGCTGGCCTGATCTGGGCTCCCCACAAGACCAGATATTTGACAGTAGGGGACTGGCAGTTAACTCTGCCACTGGTTCCCCAACACCAAATTTCCATACCCTTCAGGAGATGAGATTTGGATGCAAAGATTTAGGAGGTGGGCATGCTAGAATGGAAGGACAGGATACAGCTGGACCTGGACAGGTTACAGGGGTGGGCAAATGAGAATAGGATGGGATTCAATACTGACAAGTGCAGGGTACTGCACTTGGGCAGTAAGAACCAGCAGCGTACCTATAGGCTGGGGAACTCCATTCTCGAAAGCACAGTGGCAGAAAGAGACCTTGGAGTCATTATTGATTCCAAAATGAACATGGGTCACCAAGGTGAGGACGCGGTCAGTAAGGCCAACGGCACCTTGTCATTCATCCACAGGGCTAAGGAGGTGATCCCTCCCTGTCTATGTGACCCTGGTCAGGCCACGCACTAATTGTGAATGTGGTTTTGGAGCCCCACACCCAGGCTCAGCTCCACTGCCATCACTGCTGCCTCCAGGCTGCCCCATGGGGCAGCAGCAGCAGCACAGAGTACTGCAGGGCAGCCCGGGAAGCAGGCTCCAGATGGCTACCATTGCGGGGGGTGGGGGGTGCACACAGACAGACACACAGTCTACAGGTGGCTAGGAACACAGCCCAGTGGTGTATAGAGCAGCACCCAGCAGGCAAGTCTGTGAAGTGGAAGGGGTATGGGGTGAGGCAGATGGAGGCCCCCAGGGTGAGGGAGGGAGTGGGGCAAAGGCAGGGACAGGGCAGGTCATGGGATGGAGCCACAGGTGGCTCATCCAGAGGTGCGGTGGGGCTCCCACCACTGCGCACACCCCAGGGGAGATATGGGGGGCACGTGTCCTCCGGATCTGTGAGTGGGGTTGAGGTTGGCTGCTGCAGTGGGCTAGGTCTCTGTGCCCTGCTGCCAATGCCCCAGGAGCCATGCAACACCATGTCGTGCCTCTCGCTAGGTGGGCAGGTGACGTGGTGCAGCCACCACCCAGCTCCCAAGGCAACGGCAATCGGGTGCAGAGCCCCAGCCCTTATCAGCAGCCCGCCTCCATGTCACACACAAAATTGAGGGGCACATGCCCCTCATGTCTCCGCAAGGGTGTGCGCAGCCCCTGCATGAACCACCCACAGCAAGGTCCCTCGACCTACCCTGGCCCTGGGGCCCCATTCACTTCAGTCTTTGCCCCTGCCTCAATGCCTCCCTCAATGTGGGGGCCTCGATCTGCACCCCTGCCCCTTCCCTCCCCCATACCCCTTCCCCACCACAAACTTACCTGCTGGGCCGTGTCCCCCCCCCTCACTGCCAAACCACAGCCCCACCCAGCCCTGCTGCTGCCCCTCACTCCTGACCCACAGTACCCCACATCCTGCCAGGGTATGCAGGAACCCCTCTTCCCAGGCTCCAACCCCCCCCACACACACACCCACAGTTCCCCACACCTTCACAAGTTCCACCCCCACCACACCCACAGAACCACACACACCCCGCAATCATACAAAGTACCCACATCATTTTGCATAACTGAGTTTTTCTACACATAATTTTGAGTTTTTAGCTGTGCGATTAAAATCAGGATTAATTGCGACTAATTTAAAACTAATTGCAATGACTTTTTTTTAATCATTTGGCAGCTCTATTTCTAATCTATGTTACTGTAATTTCTGATACCTGCAATACAGTTGAACTCATTTGGGGGGAAAAAAGGATATCAGTTTATGTAACTCAGAAGTACATGCACAGAAAATCAGAATCACAGAATCATAGAAGTAGGGTCGGAAAGGACCTTGTAGATCTTCAAGCCCAATCCCCCCGCCTGGGTGGGAGAAAAAGACTGGACTCAAATGAGAAGGCAAGAGCTAGTCAGGAAAGGAAAGCTCTTCACAACTGCAATGAAAACAGTGTGCAAATACAATTCAAAAACATAAGTGGCCTTTCTTTTCAGACCCCAAACTGTACTTTGGAAGACGGGGGAGCATTGTTTGTCAGAAATGAGGTTTTCAAAACTGTTTTAAAGAACTACAGTCAAGGATACATAGCCAAATGATTATTTCTTAATTTGGAGAACCTCAAGTACTTTATTAGTGCTCAGTACATTTTATGGAGGTGCTGAAGAATAAATGTTCCACCATAAAATCAGTATTCTAAACACGATTTTCTAAATATTGACTCTCATCTAACCCATCTCTCAGAACCATTGGTTTTGAACCAGAAAGTCAGATTAGGAAGTGACAAGGTAGCAAGGAGCATAAGGAACATGACCAAAAATAATGAAGCATTCCTCTCACCAGTAAAGCAAGGAAAAGCAGTGATTTGTCCTACCTCCCAGCTGGCCGAAACTAGTATTAAATAGTTTTTAGCCTCCAAATACTCAAATACAACACGTTTCCGTGTTATCTGCTCAACAGCTGCTCATTTTTTAAGGCTAAAAATAATACTTCATTCACGCATGAAAACAGCAAAGATAGGGCATATTTAACATAATTTATATTTCAGTTTTCTATTAATTCATTTCAGAATTGTATCATTTCAGAACCATAGTGTAATCATTTAAACTCTTAAGATTCTTCAAAATGGTTTTAGGAAAGACTTTTTTCAGGCTTTTCAACAACATTAATCATTTTAAAATGCTACGTTTTGACTATCTTTGTGACAGTGCATACTCTAACTAGCCTGGGAATACTGTTTGCACCAAAAAAGATACCAACATTTTCCATTCTAATATTGCATTTGTTTTCACATATGGGATGATAGAAAATCAGAAGTGGCATAGAGTTGTTTACTGAAAACCATGGGGGAAAATAAAATTCCAGAAGTGTAGTGCACAACATGGATCAACAAAGTCATATAATTTTGATAGAAAATGTCTCTCATAAAAGCAAATTCAAATCCCATGATCAAAATACAAGTCAGGCAGATGTTTAATTACATGGCAACTAATGTCAACTGCAAGAATCTAGAAGATCACACACTTACCCGTCCTCGTTCCGTAAGGGTTGTCAGCATGATGATCAATGTTAATCTGTGATCCCAGACTACCTGCCAGAAATGTGCGCAGGTATGCGGAAGAGGCCCTTGAGTGGCAATGTATCTGTTCACGATGCCAGCGGAAGGAATTTCCATCTATCAAGAAAGGGAAAACCTTACATAAAGTTTACTCTCACTGCTAAAGTAATAACAGCTTCCTGTTAAACATTTCTTTTGTATAGGTGAAATTCTGAAGGAAGATTAAAGGAAGCAAGTCAACAAACAAGACTGCCAAGATCACATCAAAGATCCACAGAATATCCCATGTCAAATTACTCACTTGAAGTGAACTAAAAATCATGTGTCAATAGATAAAAATGTCTTTTAATTATTTTTCTATACTACAATTCAAAGAAACCCAACTGTAATGCTGACATTAGAACCCATTTATAACATCTAAACATTTTTGGAAGACTATCTACTGACCAGCTAAATTGTTTCTCCGCAGATAAACATTTTGATTAGTAAGGAAAGTATTTTTAGCTAACCTATATCCATAATTATACAATCAATAATTGTTTATTATATTCGCACATTTATAAATACAGATGTATACTTGAAAAAAATGCCAGGTTTCTTTTTCTTCCCAGTATTGATGTCCTTATAATCAATCCATCAATATTAACCTTTTCTACTGCTAAACCAGTTAACTACAGTAACAGTTATCAAACCTTTCCCTACTCAAGACTTGATATCCACCTGTAATTAACTCATGGAAAACAAAATACCAGTGTCCATTGTGTTGCTTGTTTCAGGGATGAATGTGCTTGTTTTCTTCTCCCCATCACATATTTATACCAGGGAAAAGACTACTTCATCACATTGTATGGGGGCTTTCTAGGGATCAAAATTGGGCAGGTTTGTGGTGGTTCAACAAACTGATACATTTTTATGAAGAGTGAATGTAAATTTTCATACATTAAAAAAAGGCTTCTCTTCTATGGTCACAAGGAATACCTTTGAAACACAAACCATGCATAAACTAATATAGTGAGGCTTGCTTGTGTTTGCAAACAACTACTCTAAGAAATTAATATAAATATAATCAATGTCAAGTTATTGCCTCTAAAATCTTATAATGGCAATTCAAATATGAACACGATTGTTTGACTGCTGACAAAAAGTTCGTAAGACAGGAGAGGGTCAATGAATATTAACTGTGAATGGCAGTCTCCTTTTGGCTTCTGAAGTGAGTGGGAATTTGGTTTAGCAGAGTAACAAAGCTTTTGTTTCCAATTTCCATTTCAGGCTCAAATACACAAAGGTGCTTTCTATACAGTTGAGACATTCAGAGGTATAATCATGAGTTTCCCCACAACTCCTTCATGTGACACAGGACCAAGTGGACTATAAAGAGGTATGGAAGTACATCCTCATAAGCAGGAATTGCAGGCAGAATGGAAAAGAATAAAGGAACAAATAAGAATACTGCATCCTCCCTCCCACCACCCCCTGCTTCGAGAAAGAAGCTAAACTAATAAGAAAAAAAAAAAAGAGACTGCTCAAAGGAAGTAGGTTCCACCTGAAAACACCCGAGCCACCAAAATGAACAACGGAAAACATCACGGACACACGAGAGGTACACAACTATTTTCTGAACTGCTGTGGCATAAGCTTCAACAATTACCATTCAACTAAACTAATGCTTCAGGAAAAGTAAAACCTAAAAAAAAATGTGCTTCTTAATTGAAGCACTAAGGCATTCACATCTCACAGATGGTAAAGTATCTAACTTATGCAATGCTAATATGTTGTCTTCTTAATGGCTGCACTTTATTTAACATAAAACTCCTTCATTTTTAACAATTATGAAAAGTTACAAAATAATTTAAACATTGTGACTTCCTCAAATTAATACCTGATTATTGGAAGCTGTGTGTAAAATCTAAGAAGTAATTTTCATGGATAATCATCTGAATATTTGGGAACGTTTCCCATAGTCCTGAGTCTATTTAAACACATAAACACTGAAACCTACACTTTGAGAGCCCAGGTCTTTACAGGACTGCACTATGTGAAACTGACAAACCATTTCCACTCGTTCAAAACATCCTGCATATATGCTAATTGGATTCTTTGAGCATACTGTCCATCAGTACAACCATACATATGTACTTTTAAATTTTCTATTATGAAGGAGCCCACAAAAATGCAATGAATAAAACCTCAGTGTGTCTGCATGTGCACCTTTTTTTTTTTTTTAAATACAGAAAATAATTTAGCTTGTTGCTGCACTGTGAAAGATAATGAATAATTAACATGGATGCCTGCATGACTTACAGTCACATAATTCGCATTAATGTAATCTTCATCTCCTTGCAATATTATCCGTGTGGCATCGTCTGTAGCAAAAAAAAAATTACATTAGCTATAAAACAGTTAGCTGGTCTGCTTTTTATTACTATTTCTTTTTTTAGGACAAATAAAAGAGCTGTAGGCACTTTGAGAACAGGCCCATAATGCCATATACAGCAAAATGGACCATCTTTTAGAAAGGAAAATGGACACCTCTGATTAGAAAACAAACAGTTATGGAAAAGTTCATGGCAGTAATTTCATAAAATGCAAAGCAGCATTTGGAGGATAAAAGGGAACAGAAGTTTATACTGAACACTCACAAGGTAGAACATCTTTGTATCGGTTTTTGTCCATATTTTGAGGTACTTTTGCACATGTAACAGCCAGCCCCGGCTTCTTCCTGTAAAGTTGCTAGAAGACAGATATGAAAAAAAAGACAACATTTTGAATAGTTTGCTTAACTGGATACAAATGTGCTACAGGTACCAAATCCATCCACTTAAAAACGCTAGCTTAAAGCAATCATGCAATGGGTTTTAAAAGACGTTAACTGCATACAAAAGTAAAGTGAAGATCATTTTTAAAATGTGAACAGAATCCTATCATCTTCTGTAGATAAATGCTTGAAAAAAAATCAAGCATAATAAAAGATATCAGATTCACTCAAAGAACCTTGTCTGAAAAATCAAGGAAATATGGGAATCATTGACAAACTAACTGCTTCTAACCAAGGTCTGTTTTCTGTTATAATAAATTTAGTGGAATGATGGGTTCTAAAGGTATTGGAAGGAAGGTGGTGGCAATAAAACTAGTCAGAAGAGAAATAAATGCTGAAGGCTAGCACTTCCCAGAATGAATGGCAATACAAATTCACATCCCCTCTGACTTACTGGGCCAAAAGTGATATTTTCTTCCAAGGACTTAAAAGGAAGCAGTAAAAACTTAGTGTACTACAGTATCTAGGCATACCTGAGTGTTATTTGGAACCATATCCTACCCAAAAATAGCACAGGGTTTTTTTGGAGTAAATATACTTATGTAAATGACAACAGATAGGGTACATACACATACAGGCAGGCATGTACACTTACAGCAGCTCAAACAGGAGCGACACATTTGATCTGGGGATTTTTGCCTCAGTGCATGTGCCTGGACAAGCACTTTGGTGTGGCGAAAGTTGTGCCACTTGGGGCAAACTGACCCTGCCCAGCTCTTCCCAGATCTTCAGCCAGGGGGAGCTGGAGGTTCGGGCCAGCACCCAGCAGTATAAAAAGCCCCAGCAGTATAAAAAGCTGTCCTGAAGAGCAGCTGAGGGCTACTTGCCCTCAGGAGCTTCTGAGACCTGGCCAGTTGATATCTGGGGACACCAGCCCCTTGTACCAGCTGGACTGCTGAAGCAGCCTTAACCTAGAGTGGCCCCTGCACCCTCTACCCACTGCAGCAGTCTGGCAGAGAGGGTTGTTGGCTGGCTGTGACCTGCTGCCACTGCTGACAGCATCTGCCCCCTTGGACCTGTGGCCCCATGCCTGCCAGACCCAAACAGGGACTGCACAGCTGCCTGTGCTGTGGTGCAGACACTGCAGCAGAGCCACCTGTACCTCTGAGCCAGCTGCCAGTGGGCCGTGGCTACACAGCTGGCCTTAAGGCAGCACTGCTGTCATGTCTTCTAGTGTTCTCGCTCTGCCATCTGGGCAGCTATTGCCCAGATGTGCTTCTTGTGGTGGCCCACTTCAAAAACTGTCAAAGCAGGTCCTCCTGGCCCCCAAATGGCCAGGTCAGTCACCTCATCTACCCTCCAGCTGGGTCACTGGTGCTGGCCCCAACCCCTAGCTCAAGAACTGGGAGGAGCTGGGCAGGGTGAGTTTGCCCCGAGCAGCACAATTTGCCCCACACCAAAGTGCATGGTAAGGCATGTGTACTGAGACGTAACTCTCCAATACAAAATTTGTGCCGCTACTATTTGAGCTGCTGGAAGCGCACGTTCGTGTACGTGTGGAAACACCCATAATGCACAGCAAATGAAGCAAAGGAATAAACTGAATGAGGCATAAAGTCTGTTAAGGAAAAAAATAATTGTATGCAATCACGTAAGTGAACTTTTACCCCGATACATATTACAGTTGGGTGCACAACTACAACATTGACATATCCAGATTTCAAAGTGCTTTACTTCATGACCTGATTTTAGTATTTTTAGTGGAACACATGTAAACGAAGTACCTAGGGAAGTGGATAACTGGAGAATCTCAACTGACAAACCAAGAAACCTTCACTGTTCTTAGTGTTGCAAATGTACTGATTTCTAGTGAACTTAAAAAAAAAGAAACAAAACAAAAACAAAAAAACAAGAACAAAATACCCCTGCATCCTGGTATCAGATATAGAAATCTTGTTCTGTTTTACAGGAACCATGAGTCTTAGTTAATCTTGATCTTCTATTCACAATCAGAGAAACAATAAGAATTATTTATAAAGGCAAGCAAACCACAAGCTTATAAGGCTTGTGAATTTTAAACACTCCCTTGTTGGTACTTGAAGGAATTAGTAAATAACTTAAATATGAAAAGTATTCATTTCCTTCCAATAAATAAAATGACATTATAATGCATATCTCTTTATAAAATAGGCACACACATTGTGTGCGCACATACCAACACACATTTACATTACTATACTTGTAATAAGAACAGGAACTACACTTGATCTGAGCCAACTACCATATATACCAAGTTAAAAAAAAAAAAGTTTTAGTCCTCTACTCTCCAGTAAGTCTTAATTTTTCCAACAATAATCTTAACACTCCTAAAGAATTTAATGTCTTCCAGTTTTAAAACAATTTATGTTAAAGCAAAAGAACGCTCACAGAATACCTTCTCATATGAAAGTTGTGACTACTGAACTAATGTGCTAAAAATTAGTTCCACTGTAAGGTTAATTGAATCCTGAAGCTAAATATCACAGCTCACTACACACTTTCAGCTTGAACGGCATAAACAGAAGAAAAGCCTTATGGGAACAGACCTAGTTAGTATACATATATACGTAAGTATATATATTTTGTAAATATTTGCAGCAGCCAGAATTCAAGTTCAGCTTTCTGCCTGACTATTGACTTATGCTTCTGATAGAAGACAGGGGCGTTACTAAATGTCAAGGTTTCAGTTCTGGGTTTTTCAATGTCTTTGCTGGATTAAACTGTAATGTGTTGAAGTCTACTCACCAAATAATTCCTCAGCTTTGTAAGTAAAAGTATCGCTTATCCTTTGACATATTTAAAATGTGTTAGTTAATTATAATAAAACCGAATCAGTAATTGTTGCCATAGTAAATACTATGATCTTTGTTCCTCATAAGAGTTTTTATATTTGAAAAATTGTTGATGAAACTGTGATTTAAACAACAGATTTTTAAAACTGAATTTTAGTTGGTTAAGTCTAGCATATGAACTCATTACCTTGATCCTGTAGACTTGAGGGAAACAGCTAATGAGCTACCGCTTATTGTTTGAAAAATGCACAGAAAATTTGGGAGGTAACAGAAGATAGGAAACAAACACTAGAAGAGTAGATCCTGGCAACTGCCTTTCAGTTGGAGACAGCTCTAAAATATTAGCTGGTGCAGAAAAGAAAAGGTTGCCTGCTTTTTTTTAAATGCTTTTTTAACTTATAGAATAGTAACTTAAAATATACACAGACACACACATTGTAAAGTACCTTAACAACCACAAATGAAATGATATTGTGCCAAGTTCTAGGTTTAGTCTTACTTTAATATGTTCATTAGCAATTTAAGGGAAAAATTACATTTACAGTGACTTGTATACAGGTTTCCCTTGATTTATGCAGGTTCTGTATATGCGAATTTGCTCTTACATGATGACCCTTTTTATATCCAAAATTCATTATATGCGAGGTAAATTCACTCTTATGCAACTGGCATAAGCACCCTGCCCCAAGCAGATAAGTCTCTGGGGGGCAGGGAAAGGGCCATGGGGCCAGAGGGCCCCACTCACCCCAGCACCTGATGCAGCTGCTCTGGGAGTGGCTGATGCCAGCTGCCTGGCAGCTGCTGGGCTGCACTGTGCCCCAAACCCACTGAGGCTCCGCTTGTCCCTATTCACCCCAGCCCCTGGGCTGCACTGTGCCTTGGTGCAGGCAGGTGGTATCAGATGCTCCCAGGTCTTCTGCAGCAGGGGCTGGGGTGAGGAGGGAAAAGTGGAGCTCTGGGGAACGGCAGTTTGCCCCCGCTCACCCCAGCCCCTGCTGCAGCATACCCAGAAGCAGCTGACACCAGCAGCCTGGAGCCGCTGGGCTGCATCCTGCCCCAACTGCCCCAGGGCTCTGCTTGTCCTCACTTACCCCAGCTCTTGGGCTGCGCTGGGCCATGGTGCAGGCAGGTGGTGTCAGCTGCTCCTGGGTCTGCTGCAGCAGGACCTGGGGTGAGTGGGACAAGTGGAGCCCTGGGGGGCTGGGGCACGGTGCAACCCAGCAGCTGCAGGCAGCTGGTGTTGACCAGTCCCAGGGCCACTGCAGCAGGGGCTGGGGTGAGTGGAGACGTGCTGTGCCATGCCCCAGAGCCCCACTTCTCCCAGCCCCTGCAGTACACCCAGGAGCAGCCAACACCACCTGTCTGCACCACGGGAGGGTGCAGCCCAGGGGCTGAGGTGAGTGGGGGCAACCAGAGCCTGGAAAGAATTTCATTTACATTTAATATTTGAGGTATTTGTTGATTAAGTATGAAAACAAAGACAACCATTGTATTACCCCTGTTTTATATCAATTAGTTTATTTTATGATCCCCTTGCAGTTTTGGTTTTCGCTAGACTGCCTGCACCCTTCCCCCTCCTCCCCTCCCTTTATTTTTCCCCTTCAATCAGAAATTGGACTACTTCATACAAGTGGTGAAGCAATTATAGTGAAGTGATTGGATATTTCTGTTAAAATGGGCATCAGTGAAATTGGTAAGATAGCTGATATTTAAATTGACACCTTTAGTTTTTACAATTCATACAACATGGAGACAGTGAATAATTCATGCTCCTCAGTTACTGTGTCAGGAAATCTCAAAGAGGTATCACAACATAGTTACAATAAACTCATGTTTGGAAAGTTTATTTCACAACTATGAAGGCCAGAAATGTGTCTTTCTAAAAATAAAATATTAGGTCCAAAAACAATTTGGCAGTACTGTGGACCCAAACCAGGAAGTGATCAAACAGGTCAGAACTAAACCTTCCTGAAGATAGATTATAAGCCACTAGAAAAATGTCTTGCAGTGTCAAGGAAAGATGCAAACTTTAAAAAAATATAAAAGTGGAAAAAAACCCATTCATGCTGCTGTAGAAAGGCAATATTCTGTTTGTGGGCAATTTAAAAATCAATGGACCATGCTTTTTAGAGGCTCAAAAATCACTATAAACAAGCATTTGGAATCCTAACAGCAAGGCAGGCATTGAGAATCAAGTTTACTGCACTGAATAGCCTTTATCACAAGAAAAGAACTTGAGTAAGATTTTTCTACTTATTACTGCAGTGAAGGAATGAATCTGATAAATTATATTTGCATGCATTTTAGTTGTAGACATTTCCATGGTGCTCCCTGCCAACACAATTGAGCTTGTTGTATATGGTAATGAATTTATCTATATAACAGGCTGTGCAGTAGAGACAATCTCATTTTAAAGCCTGAGGAGTTGAGGCATGGTGAGATGTAGTGATTTCTTGAAGGTCACACAAGCTGTATAATGGAGAGCCAGGAAAAGCACTCAGATATTTTTAATTCATAAACCCATCATAAGAAAATGGCAGGAGAGAGCAGCTATTGCCGACTGTAAATTACAGCCCAAAAAATGGGTAGAATTATTTTTAATTGCATTAATAAAAGATAATTTTATAATTTACTGGGTGACAGTACAGACTAGACTGACTTCTGTCAGGGGAAAGAAACAACTAGTTTTGGCATAAAATAATTTTTCAAAAGTGAACTTGGTGGGCTTTCGGTGGTTGAACTTAATTAAAAGCAGATTTTTCTCAACAGATGGTGTTTAATGCAAGCCTGATAATTCAGTCTACTACCAAGATGGAGAAGAGTTAGAATGACAGGTGATGTGCTCAATCTGTTGAGGTGGGGTTGAATGGAAATGAGAAAATGTCCAAGGTCCATATGCTTTGAAGTCACTCTTGCATCACAGACACCAGGCAGTACCATGGCTACTGTAAATTTAATGTTACCTACCTCAAACTGAATGAGCACTGTCCCATTTTCCAGACCTTTCTTCAGTTGTTCCATAGACTCTTCTAGTGTATCACCATATTCTGAACATGTGGGAAGAATGCATTGCTGAAAATTCTGAGAATCAGCTTCATCTTCAGATTTGGTCTCAACAAAGTGTTTGACAACTGAAAGACACATGAACATATTTATACTTTTCAGACCCATCCAAAGGCAATATCAGTTATGTCTTTAGCAAAATCTGTGTTGAAATATGTTGGTGTTCAAGGGTGATGTACAAATCTGGATGCTTCATGTTAGACTGCTAAACTCAAATTTAGGCATCTCAGTAACTGGCTACATTTTTGTGTGTGCTGACCAATGTCAACTCCAGAAAAAATTACTAGGAGTAGCAGGCATTCAATGGGTGCATCTACACTTGCAATTACCCCGACTGAATAAACTCTGGTGCAGTTTGCACTAGCATTGGCTGCTCCCGGGACCAGCATTTACACGCGTGCCTGGAATCGCAACAATGCAAGCCAGAGCAGAGGAGCCCCAAGCTGGCAGAGGGTCTGGGAGTTCAGACCTCGGCTTTGGCATCACAGCTGGCTGGGGCATGAGGGTGCTACAGTGCGAGGCTAGTTGGCAGGATCGTCCCACACTGTAGCCCCCTTGTGTCCTAGCCAGCCCTGGTCACCATCTTCATGCACATTTTGGCACACTAAATGACTCAGCTGTAGGATTGTACTCGTTCTGGACAGTACTATCCTACAGCAGAATTAATTAATTTACTGTACTCTAATACGACAAGCTAATTAGCCAGCACTGCAGTAAAGCACACGTGTAGATGCACCAAACATGTTTGAAAAATTAGACAACTTCTCTCCATACCTAAATATGGATGCATAAGTTTAACTTGAAGCATCCAAGTTTGTAAATTTTATATTTATGTACCAGGCAAACAGGGAGGCAACTCATCAGTCACTATCACAGAAGAAGCTAGAGAATTTTGTCTAAAACAGGGGTTGTCTTGGGAAGGCCTCGGGGTACTTGGGAAGGCCCTAGGGGGAACGTGCAGGTGGTGGGGGACGGAGCACTGCCACCTACCATCCTGCGTCACCGTTTCGCAGGAGCAGGGCTGGGGTGGGGCAAGGGCCGCTGTCGCTGCCACATATCACTCTGCACCGCCACTGCATGCAAGCCCCCCCCCAAACATGCAGCGGCTGGCGGTACACTTATTAAAACACCTCACAAAGATGCCACGTATCCAAAAAAAGAGACACAGTAAATGGAAATGGACAGCTGATAAGTCTGTTTTCGTAAATGAATTGTTCTGGGCTTTCCATAGGAAAGAGACGTTGCACTTAGAAAACTTTTTTTGCTATTGATCTGTGATCTCCTGTGGTCTCTCTTTAGGTACCGCGTACAGTTAGAAACTCAGTGTAAAGCCTCTCTGTATCCATAGGCATCATCCAACAGTTACTATTTGCCTCTGTAAACCAAATAGAGAAACTGTAAGCCAAAGACTCACACCTCTGTTGGGATTCTGGGAAAGAGTGAGTTAAAACTACAGTGGGCCCCTGTGGAGTCAGGACCGGGCCCTGAGGACAAGAAGCTGGGCTACAAGCCCTACCACTCAAGAGAGAATGGTAACACTGGTGAATCAGCACACCAAGGTATGACTGGAAAAGACTGTGCCAAACCCAGTTCAAACTCCAGAGGCTTAAACCATCCACGGATACATGAGCTGGGTCCCCTGGTGATAACCTGATGAGTGAGCAAGCAAAGGAAGGAAGGGGACAGGGCAGGAACAAACATTAAAACTAAGGATACTGTAGCAAGTTTCTGCTCATCTATGATTTGGGTTTTCCAGTAATCTCCAAACAATCTCCTCCCCTTGGATCGATATTGTTTCCCAACTTGCCGTTTTGTAAGGGGCAAGGGACACTTAGTTATTTTGTACTGAAGTGTTCCTCACTCTGACAGCATGAGACCACAGGACTTATACCAAACATTTAATGTTAATCTTTCAGATAAGAGGGGATTTCTGTTTCAATACAGTCAAATTCACAGCACAACTGTTGATGGTGAACAAAATTAAGTAAATTGCAAAGGAGGAAAATGCCATCAAGAGACCCTTAGAGTCTCAAATAAGAACCTCAAAAGCAGCCTGGTTACCTTTCCGCTTGACCAGAAGTACAAGTTCCCTTGTGTGTGATTCTCTGCTGGCTTTTATAAACATGACCACCTGGTCATGAGTGTGCTCTGAGATGTCTCGGCCATTGATTAACACTATCTGATCACCTTCATTTAGTTTTGGGATGCATTTATCCGCCTGTTTCAAGACCAGAAAAAGAGACAAATGTCATTCTGAACAACCCAGTAAGTAGAGACAAAGACAGATGCCAGGTACAGGCATTATGTTTCTATCAGGAGAATGCTTCTCTCCCAATAGAAACTACAAGAGTTCATTCAATTTCTCCCAGAGGAAACATGTCCCCTCTGGGAGAAAGATCCTCCAGGTGACAAAGCCTGTTCAAGGCCAGAGTTCCTCTGTTTTTAAGGAACAAGGTTGGTTAGGTAGCACAGCCTTGAGGTCTCTTGCCTCATACTAGGAGCGTCATCAGATAGGGCATTTTTACACATGCTCTGGGAGTGTGGGGCAGGAGGCGGGAATGCTTTAATTAGAGCGGCTCTCAGATGCTCTAAAGTGCCTGGAGCATCTCATGTATCAGCATCCCAGTGCTTCAAAATGGCAGTAGGGGGTGATTTAAGGCTTGCTGAATGAGCTTTAAAAAACCCCGTCACCATTTTGAAGTGCAGGGACACTGATACATGAGATACAGAGGCTAGCTGGAATGTGGTAATCACCATGCTCCAGCAGACTCAATTAACTGAGTCTGCTCTAATGCACTGTAATTACAGCACACTGGAGCTGCCTCCATGCTTGTGTACAGGCACCCATAGATTAAAAATCAAAAGCATTTAAGTAGTTTCAAAACTCCATAATGAAGTCAAAAGAAACAGCTTAAACACATTAACAGCTATGAAAAAATTTCCAGTGCTTTGGCATGTTTATTTACCAGAAAGCCACCACCAAATACATTGCAAGTACAAGACATTTAAGAATATCTATCTTTTATTCAGTGGGTAAATGCTTTATTAAATGAATAAAAACCGAAACTTGTTCCTACCCCTCACTGCAGCAGTTAACACCTGCTTCCTTTTATAGGTTAGACATTTTTAGAATTCTTTTGAGGTTCATATTTCCAAATGATTGTTATGGTAGTTCAGGCAGATGTTCAGCTATCACACTTTTCTAGACAAAATTGTGTAAATGGTTATTTACATATGGAGTTTTAGGCAAGATTTTGTTTCACCGGTGCATGTCCCCCAGAGGCTTGAGGAAGAGTATTGTGATACCCAAAACTTGTCTGTCACAACCATGTATCTAATCCAATAAAATACATCATCCAAAAGACTTCCTGCCTCTTGCATATTTCCTGGATCATCATGGCAACATCACTTCAACACTACCTTCACATCCTAATATGTCATGCAAAACTTTGGCTACTTAAATACTCTATCTTGGACCCCCAAATTCCCCACACCATTTTTAATCAGAGGTTACACCAATTACAATGGTAACAGCTTCTTCATGATCTTGAAAGGACATTGATTACTGACTTTATATCAATTAATTCTTCTCTTTAACATGACTTACAATTAACTAAAGTTTCAATTTTTCAGCTTTGTACTCTCTACCACCTCCTTTACCTAGTTTGTTCTCTCTGCATCTTCCCAGACACTCGTGTATTATTTCATGGTAGGAGCTGATTTTATATTAGATTCTAAACTACTTTAAGATCTAGACAGGTTCTCATTTATTTTCTTGCACAGATGTTTTCTAAGAGCTCCAAAACCTCTTTTGGGAAAAGCAGATAAAATTACTTGCGAAATTTAGCGAGATAATATTATAATAAGGGACCTACTTAAATAGTGGCAAGACAAAGGTTTTTTGGCGGCTTACTGATGGCACACAGAGCCAATTTCATGGGCATTTCATGGTGGCCCCACCCCTTGGCACTGACTGGCAGAGAGGCCCTGCTCCTCACCACCAATTGGTGGAGAGGCTGGGGGAGGGGGAGGAAACAAGGGGGTGGCTGCCATCTTGATTGCTGGCTGCCCCACCCCTTGCTGCTGATTGGTGGAGAGGCCCCGGCAGGGTCAACAGGGCAGCCACCATCTTATCTGCTGACCTTCGTGCTCCCCTACCAGCCAGCACCTTCTCCTCTTGGCGGTAAGGACTGCTGGATCCTACTGAGGAGCCAGCATTTTATTTTTGTTTCTGTTGCCAGTTTCACAGATTTTGGGGACAATCCTGGATTTTGCAATTTCCACAAAATCTGCAAAGCCGCAAATTAAGTAGGTCTTGAATTATAAAGCACTACACAGCGTTCCCTGAGGTAAAATTTACAGGATAATGAGCAATACTAGAGTAAATTAAAGCAACAGCAAAAAAATGAAGGAGTGTTAACAGTGAGAGGCTCTAACTGGGTAGTCAGAATAGCCCACAGGCTCACTGAACACTGTGTTACAAGTGAATTTACAAATGCCAAGTAGTAAGCAACAAGGAACAGAGATGTACTTCATTTTTTTGTGGAATCTAATATTATCTATGCTTATCATGCTGTCTGTCGCAGGGCACCTTTGGCCTGCCACTTTAAGGGCTAAGATAAAGCAGCAGAGCAGCCTGCAGGTGACTGCACTCCCTAATCAGGAGCCACACAGCCAGCATGAGGCCACCTGATTGGGAAAGAGGACTCAGCTGCTGGCAATAAGAACAGGCCTTAGTAGGGGAGTCAGCAGTTTCCTGGGTACAGCCATAGGGAGAACATCACCTGGCTGGAGGTGCTGCTCACAACATCTTGGAGGTACAGGGAAGGAGCTATGGGGAAGTTGGAGGCTCCTGGTCCTAGGGAATGATGTAAAACTATACCCTGCTAGGGTAGGATGGTGTGGTGGGGTGGTCCCCAGGAAATGCCAAACCAGTTGCCCCTCTAGTAAAAGGCAAGTATGGGGTGCCTTACAGCCCCAGCCCCCCACAACCTGGTGGGTAACCCAGATGTAGAAACCGGTGGGGGGCCAGGCATGCCTACTGAGACACCTGAGCCCCATGGGGTGTAAGACCCTGATGGCCCCAGTGAGGGGGGCAGAAAATGTGTGTAGAGGCCTGCACAGAATAGGGCTCATAGTGGCAGCCTGAAGGACTGTGCATAAGTAGGGTCTGTTGAGGTGGGCCTGAACGACTGCACAGGGGTGCACAGAGTAGGATTGCAGGGGCAACCTGCAGGGCACAGCATGACCCCAAAAGGGAGTTACAACTTGAGTAGGAGACTGTAGTGAGAGGGCATGGGTTGAAGCCCCAGGGAAGGGGGCATAATAGCCAAGGTCTATGGATGCCTCAGGCTGCATTTGGGCCAGAGGTTGAGTGGTATAGGTCAGCAAGGGAGCAGGGGGAAGTAATAATACATAGTTTGGACCAGTGACCTAGTACTGATTTTGGATGCCATCTGTGAGGCATGGGACACTGTATAGGGAAGGTCAGAGCTGTGTATAATGCCCTAAGCATTGGGGCACTTAATGGGCAGCCTCCCGTATTTTACATCAGTTTTAAAACAGTAAGATGTGGCAGACAAGACAGGGCAGACTGCCCCAGACAGGTGGCCAGGCTGACATCAAGAGTGGCCTCATGACAGCCCCCTGTCACAGTTTTTTAACATATATTTTGCACTCATGTACTATCCTTTTTTACTGAAACTTCTTGTAAAATGAAGGTTATTCAAAAAAATTCCTGTAAGATTAAACCAATTAGATAATCCACATCAAAATAAAATTAAGCTTAACACCATTTACTATAAAGCTTTGTGGAAAACATTTTTAAAATGGTACTCACAAAAGGAGCTTCAAATATAAGGGCACTCAGCCTCAAAAAATTTTTTAAATAATATATCTTTCTTTACCATTTATTTAAAAAAACAATCAAGACAATGTTTCAACTATCGTGGTTTGTAGCTGAATACCTGCTGAAATACATGAAAATATATATAATTTTTTTTTTTTTTTTTTTTTTTTTTTTTTTACAGGAAGGAAATGTATCCAGAATCATAGTTTTAACTCTGTAATTCTAAAGGAGATGGGGATGTATTTTTTAAACACTGCCCTGTATGATTCCCCTGCTGGATCACCAGAATATTCCAGCTGGTACTTTATACTAACTAGTTGGTTTGAAGATACTTTCAGCATAAAGACCTTGAAAAGAAATTTAGCTTTTGCTATAATGTAAGATGCAATGCAAATATTTAAGGGTTTACTTACAGGTGACCCAGGAGTTATTCTTGACACCACTAGAGGCATTTTTTGATCAACACCACCCTAAAGAATGCCAAGGCAAGAATGACCATGAATACACTATCAGAGTAAATCTAAGCACTATATTAAATAACACATACTTTATCTTTTGGTTCTATATGAATAAAACATTCACACTTTGTACTTCAATCTCATCATGTATTTCCTCAAAGATGCCTATACTTTAAAGCTGTGCTAACACAGGATTAAGCTATTTTAAGGATCAACCCTTAAGTCTCCAATCATTAACACTCTTTAAGCCCTTCTGGCAGTGAAATCTAACAATATAAAAACAACTTTCCCCGTGCTTGTACCGTGAAACAGATGGCCCCAAAATGTCCATGGATACATGACTAAGAAGAGATACTAGAGTCCGGGTCTGATTCTCAATCACATATCATGCCATATGTAATGGCAATGTAATGGCACATTAAAGAGGACATTAATCAGAAATGTATTGCATTAACATTTATTTCTGATTTCTTCATATGTATTAACCTTCATTTCTTCAATAACTAACTTGCCATGACCATACCCAATGGTATATCATTGACCTTTGTTCAAGTGAGAGTAAAAGTCTGCTGCCTATACTTAAGCAACAAAGTCCACAGACAGGCACCTAGAAAAATGGTATATTTTGCTAATATGTTAAGCACTTACTAACTTCCATTAAAGCAAATGGGAACAGTGCTTGTTTTGAAGGTCAGGCCAGTTATTTGCTACCTATATTTCAGGAATTTATTGTTTGGAAACTGTTTAGAAAGTTCTTGACTTGGGCTCAGGAGAAATCCTTTTGGATAGCTTAGAATGGAGCACTTATTTCAGAAAGAAACAAAAATACACACTGAATGGAAACAACAACAGAGATTTGACAGACCAAGACACCAATTCCTTTTAACTACATAATTCACAGCATGAATGACACATGCCCCTGGAGGCTGGGAGGGCACAGTGACCGCCTGCAGGCAGCGACAGTGGAGCACCAGCAAGCGGGAACCACCCACAGGCAGCCACAGTGATGGCAGTGGCAAGGGCGGGTTGAACGGGGACCACCCACAGGCGGCCGCAAAGGTGGCAGTGGCAGGAGGGGGGAGGGGGAAGTGGCAGGAGGTATGGACCACCTGCAGCCGCCATCCGTGCTGTCAGCGGAGGTGAGCGGGGACTGCTTCCAGCTGCTGGTGGCCACATCTGCAGGAAAGGGAGGCGGCAACCGGCCACAGAAGCCAGCGGTGGCCAGTCTCGGGGGGGGCATGTGCACCCCCTGCCATGCATCGCCTGTGATTAACAGGGTTCTAAACACTGTCCGTTTACCTTTAGATTAAATCCAAACTTCCCATCTTCATCTGGGGTGATATGCACCAAAAGTAAATCCCCATCTATTACTTCATTCTGTAACACAATAAAGATATTCTAGATTTTCCAGTTCTCTGGACAAAATAGAAGCAATTCTTTTCTATACATAATGGATCAAAAAATCCCCAAACCTCCAACTAAATGTATCATAAAAAGAAGAGGAGCTAGGACAGTACAATACAGTACAATTTGATCTTCACGTTTATTACAGAGGAAATGGCAGCAACTATGACAGTTGACATTCCATTTTTTTTTTACGCCTGTTACTCATAACCTTTTGGAATTGTCATTGGCTAGGTTTGATATTTTCAACATTTGGTCCTTGTCAAACATGATTTTTTCCCCTGTGCAACTGGGGCCAAAACCAGCTCAACCATCTTTAATTAAAATGACTGAAAATGTTTTCCATGATAGATGGGGTATTGGAATCTTTATTTTTTTTTTAATTATTTTTGGAAGAGTTTCAGAATCCAGTGTGGCTGAAACTTAAGACTTAATAACCTTCATCCAGGTGAAGTTCATTTCTGCTGCTTCGCAGCAAATTAGCTGCTATTTGATTGAGATGTTGGTCTTTAATTCTCAAAAACAATACTCTCCTAAAGTTCACAACTAAGGAAAGAGTGCTTATACATAGAGCTGGCTTGAAAGTTTGAGGAGAAATCTTTTCCTACTAAAATGTCTCCCAAACCAAAACTGTTCCTCAACCCTTGCTGGGGTCGTTTGACCCCAGTACTCTTTCCCTCCATGGCAGGGGGTCAGACTCAATGATCTGTTTAGGTCCCTTCCGACCCTACAAACTATGAAACTATGAAAATGAGGGGTTTGGTTTTTTTCTTTTTTCTGACCACATCAATTTGAATGACACTTTAGATAGAAAATCCAGAAAAGATTCATGCAGACTTATTTGATTTATTAGATTTAGACCAGGACTTTCCAACTGCTGAGTGGCTGGGAGCCACAGACCACCCTCAGTATATGCTATGTAGGCTGTATACTGTGCAACATGCCCCTTCCTCCCTAGCTGCATTGAGTTAGCACCTATATGCCCTGCACAATGTGCCACACTACAGGTGATCACAGCTGTACAGTGCCAGGATCCCGTGCCATGCAGTAACCCCAGATCCTTCTAAGATCCCTGACCACAGGCTCCTTCAGCCCTGCAGGCTGTGCCACCCCACCCCAAGAGACAGGGGCAGAAAATGGAAACTGGAGGAGACTGGGGGAGCCTTGAGACTCCAGAAGTGGCAGCAGCAGCAACTGGAGTTGTGGGGGGAGTGGCGCCCGGACCAGAAGCCCAGGGGCTGCATGAGGATTGCAGCCACCAATTGAAGAGTCCTGATTTAGGCATATAAATATGCCAAAATATATATATAAAAATATACACACACAAAGTTTAAAAATTCCATTAGGATGAAAATATAGTTTTCTGGCTACCTCTAGTTCCATTTGTATAATGCACCTAATTTAGTGAAGAATTATACTGTTAAGGAGAACACAGAAAAACATTAGGCATTTTAATAAACATTAAAAGGACATTATAACAGTCAATATCCAAAAAGCAAAGAAAAAAGGCATGAGATACCAAGTTATGTAAGTACATATAGTTTACAAGAGATTTGTACAGAATAGGGAATGCTGTACAGAGAGAGTGAGGATGAAAAAAACAGTGGGAAACCCCAATATTTATTTTCCTCCTCTCTCTGCTTTTCATGCTAACATATTGTTCTTCCACTTCAAGGAAAGTCATTTATCCTCTTTCCATCTTTCCATAACACCATTATAATGACTCCTTTTATGCTCTGAAGCATTTTAATGTAGGTCTTACCCCAACACATTGTCTATTCATTGTGTTCTTCCTCTAAAAATACTCATTTTAACTATCCGTCCCTCCTTTCTGTGACCCCTCCCCCCCCCCAACCCAACCATTGTTTTAAATCTCCCTCACTCTCACATTCCCCCTTACTGGTCGTTTATTTAGATAGATTCACTGGGGAATTTTGAGGAAGTAACAGTCAAACTCCCAAGGAAGCAGAACAAGGAGATGACATTTTTTTCTGCAAAGATTCCCAGTGTTACAGAAGTTTAGAGAGAAACTAGGGGAGAAGGGTCCTGTGTAAATGAGGGGCTGTTACTAGCCAGTACTGGAGGTGGTTCTGGTCAAGGAGATGCAGAGGATATCTGGGCAGCAGCCATTGGAAAGGCAGAACATGGAGGCTGCCTTATTGAGGTTTGGAGTATTGAGAAGTATCGCTTTAACAGGAGATGTAGAAGGGAGGTCAAGAAACTTGTGGGGCAGGAAGAGCCTGGGAGAAGCAGAAAGCTGCTGCCCAGCTGGATTTAAGACCAAAAGTCTGGAGCTGCTCTTAGACAGCCCTCTTAGTATTTTTTTTTCCCCCGGGGGGGGGGGAGTGTTGTGGTTTTTTGTTTTTGTTTTTTTTTAAATAAGCCTCGTTGGAAAGCATGGGGCAGAACAGAACCAGCTTGTTAGCAGTCCACCACAGAGGGACTTCTTAATTTTTGCTGTAGATATCTGAAAATCTGGAGCCTTTGAAAGAACTCTAGGAGCTACCCACAAGTGACCTCCTTTTTTTCCCCTCTCACTTCCCACAGGTGACCCTTCTCTTGTCATCCTTTATAAATATAAACCGGAATAAACCAGAATTACTCTAAGTAACACGTTACAATAATGTGTACATCCTGCAACATGGGCAAGTTAACATTGTTGGAGGAAACTTATAAGGTTTTATGTAACAGACAAACAATGCTGCATTGATACTGTCTTTTGATTTAGTTTACTTTTCTTGTGCAACTCACCCTGTCACAGTAGTACTGACTGGAATCTTCTGAGGTGCTACCTTTTGTAACATTGTCATATGTTTCTAAAAACTGCTGATCCACCCCATCCAATGGATAGGAGCCTGAAGTGTTGCCAACACCATTGGGAGACTGGGTCAAGGTATTTGGTGAAGTATGGGTCAAACAGCTCTGTGATGGACTATTTCCCAATATGTTCCTTCAGTAAAAGATAAAAAACAGAAATTAAAAGGTACTGGTATTTAAAGGTTTAAATCCAACATGCTCTAGTACATACATAAGTGCAATGCCAAGTTATTTTAGTATGGTTAGCCTTGGTTTATTATACAAAGATGAACACCACTTTTTAGTTAAAAGAGACTACTCAAAGTAGATACATTTCAGCTAGTACTGTGCTGGAGAAGCAACACTAAAACAGTAATGTTCTTAGGGTGGCTTCAGGTTTTTCCTATGCCTTCCACTTCTTCAGTTCTCTTCAAACCTGCTCAGGAGTGCCCCTCAGAACATCCCTCTTCCAGGTACGGTGAAAACCTTTGAAAACCAGGATGTGAATTATTACCCTGCAATGCTACCTTAATCCCTTCTTTGAGCCATGCCCCAAGAGGCAGAAAAACACATGATACAACAATTCTGCTCACAGATGCTACATAATGCACAAAGGACAGAACACACCAATGCTGTGGAACACCTTCTCCCTTTGTTAATGCAAAATTAGGTCCGAGTCAGGCAAAAGAAATAGGAATTACCTACATCTGGCTTAGTCTAAAATTGGCGCGACAAACTACATCAGATTTTGTAAACATTACCAACCTGTGCTCTGAAGACGGACTGTGAAGTCATAACCAAAATGCAAGACTGCTGATAATGTACATGACAAGAACAGTCATGTGCGTTGCTACTGACCTAGCTTATGCAGCTAAGAAATAAAATGAGGCACACTGGATCTACTGAAGTACATTTTTATTTCTGTAGCAGTTATGCCAATCTACTCCAATTAGTTCCTCAGTCATGCAGCACAGTTACAGCATCTAATTATTGGAGGTTTGCCTTGAATTTGTTCCCCTCCCACTGCTATAGCAAGGAAAATAAATGTGGGGGGTCAGATAGACCTTTAGCTCTCTACTCCCCACCCCCCTTCCAATTTTTTTCCCTGGCAACCCCTTCCCTCTCTCCGTACTATCAGACCCTGCTCTCCCTGAGCACATGGAAATGAGAAGCAAAACTGAAACCAATAACCTTGAAAATAAACATGGCTGTACCAGTTTGCATATAGTAGCCATGCACTTAAATTTATCCAGAACTGATGCACGTTACATTTTTTGAAGCTGCTAAAAGTTTTGGCACAGGTACTCCATAAACACACTTGTGAACAGCATTTTAGCACCTACATATATGTAGTATAAATTATGCATGATATTGGTCCAAATTCAAAGAACATAGTTCACTGGGCTGGGCCCCACAACAATCAACAGTGTTTCAAGCCATAGTGACCCCACAGCTTAGCATGTGTGTATACTCCAGATAGCCTCTGATAAAGGATCCATGTGCTAATTAGCCCCCACTCAGGACTAGAACCAGATGTTAAATGGAATCATGCTGAGGAAAACTTTGGGAAGCACTGGTGCAAGAAGCAGAAGAGGGAGACCCGAAACTCAAAACAATGGATGTGGTAGCAAGTAAGCATGAGGTGGAAAAAGAGTTAAAGTGTGGAAGTGAAGACCTGGAGATAGATGGAGGGTGGACAAAGGTGGAGAAGAAAAGAAGAAAGAAGGTGACAGTGGGAGCAATGCCAGAGGCAGCAACAATGAGAGTGATGATGCCAGATGGAAGACAGGAGCAGAGGAGAGCAAGATACAGAGTGAGAGAGGCAGAAGTTATGTCGGGTGAGAAACAGAGGATGGCAGAAGCACAACAGCAGGCTGATCCCCTGGGAGTGGTACAGTGGGCAAACATGGAAGAGGCACCAAGAGAAGCTAGAGAGGGTAAAGGCAACTTTAACTGGTGATGGGAATCAGACAGGATTGACAATAAACGGATATGATTTTCCTGGAAAAGGTACTGTTTGAGATCTTAGAAGTGCAGGCGGAGCAACTCCCCAGCCTTATTACTTTCCCCAACCAAAAGACTTGGGAATTGACTTACCAAGATGGAGAAGGGTGAATTTTTGGAGGAACTATGCAGAGAAATGTAGGACTACATTACTATAAGCAGAAGACAGAAAAATAGCAGGAAAAGTATGTCCAAAGGGAAATGTCAGTAAAGAAAGTAAGGCACAAATATGCTATCTGGACAGAGTCTTGGAGGGCAGGAGTAGTGTTACAAGCAGACAAGTGGAACCCACGTGGGATGCTGCACCTCCCATCAGTGATAAAGACTGAGGCAAACAGGGGTTTTATAGCGTAGTACAGGCAACCAAAATGGCACAGCAAATGCCCTCACGGTGTGCTACGGATGAGGATGGGGCATAGAGCAGCAGAGTGCCAGGAGTCTCTAAAATGCACTATTTATAAGGGAGAAGGACACTTGTATTGAAGGTGCTCTAAAGCCTTTGCAAGTATAATCAGATCTCCCAAAGAATGGCAAAATCCAGAGGGGGAGACAAGGGAGTGGACACTGAGGTAGAAATGGTGGAAGAAACCCTGCGGGAGGCTGAACTAAAGAAGGAGGGGGGCAGAATCTCTGTGACTGAGTCAGCACAGGAGGAAACAGGAGATAGAATGGAAGGGAAAGCAGGAACAGCAAACAGCTCAGACATGGAGGCACGGCTGGGGAAGAAAGACAACAGAAGAAGAGACAGAGCAATAGAAAGATCCAAAGGGAGGCTGCTCTGATGCGCTGGAATTCCAGCACACTGGAGCACCAGCATGGCAATTGCGCTCCAGCAGCCTCCCACCTCTTGTGCATCAGTGTCCCTGCACTTCAGAATGGCAGTGGGGGTGCTTTATCTAAAGCTCCTTCAGCAAGTTTTAGAAAAAGCACCCCCACTGCCAAATGAAGTGCAGGGATGGTGATACATGACATGGGTCTGGGCACTCAGAGAGCTGCTCTAATTAAAGCCCCCTCCCTGGACACTGGATCTGCGCTAATTAAAGCCCTCTCCCTCCAGCACGTGTATAAATGACAAGAGATACAGACTGGGAAAAGAAAGAAAACAGAGGGGCTAAAGACCAAGAAGAAGAAACCTGATAATGAGGGAGGTGAGTCAGAGGCAGAGTGGGAGACCAGTTTCATGGCACTAACACCTCTGGGCTCCAATCCAGAGCAGAGACCAGAAGGCAGAAAGTGGTAGGGAAGCAGGAATATTCAAGCCTTCCTACATGCAAAGGTGACTGAGGAACTTAGAAAGGCTACAGAAATGTGAGTGAGGGAGGGGAAGGAGTCTGCCACTCAGCAGTAGTACAAATGAACCGTAAAAGGGACAGGCACACTCAGCTCAAAGCAAGCACAGACTAAACTTAAAGGCACAGGTTCACTCACTTTAAAACAAGCATAAATGGCACTGACAAATAGTTTCACTTAACATCAGGTGTACTTTAACAAGGAAAGGATGGGAACAGATTGAACCAGTGTTGAACCAAGCAAGGGCAGACAATCTGCCTAAAAGAGTGTGGTACACTAGGGGAGACAGATAATAAACACTTTGAGAAAAGGTGGAGATGGGGACCGGCTTGGTAATCAGGGACAAGTGAGAACAAAGCAGCAGGGGCAACAATGTTATTCAAGAACCAGAGCTGAGAGCAAAGCAGGTAGAACAGAGGTGGGCAAAATGTGGCCTGCCAGGCGATTCTATCTGGCCTGCGGGGCCCCTAAAAAATGTAGAAAATTAATATTCATCTGCCCCTGGCTGCATATCATGTGGCCCTCTCGATGGCTTGCCAAAACTTAGTAAGCGGCCCTCTGCCCAAAATAATTGCCCACCCCTGAGGTAGAAGTCATCAGTGGCAGATAGCAACAAATGATACCATCAGTCGGGGGAACAGAATTAGAAATCTTCAATATATATGCACCAGAGAGAGAGGGAAGGAATACACTACTAAGAAAGCTAGTGGTTCATGTGGTTGGAGGGAGAGCACAGATAATAGCAGGAGATTTCAACTATCTAATCAAAGTGGGTGACAGAACAGGGGAAGGAGGAAACAGTGCTTCAGACAGCTCATCCAGACTGTTAATAAATGTAATAAAAGAAGAGTCAGTAAGAGATGTGTGGGCAACAGAGTAGGTTTTCACTAAAACATACCCCAGTGAAAAGAAACAATAAAGAACTGACTTTGTCTTTCTATCAAAAACAATAAGGATAAGGAAGAAAGAAACCATACATGTAGCTTTTAGTGATTATCAGATGCTGAAGGTAGAAATGAGTTTTGGAAAGAGCCACATGAGAGGGAAGGGACTGTAGAAGTTAAATGTGTGGCTGTTACAAGATGAAGAGATACATCAAGCGTACATCAGACAGTATAAGGGCTGATGAAAACTGAAGAAATATTTCAGGACTATCAGAAAATGGTGGATGAAGGTAAAGAAGAGGATGGGAGAATTCTTCAGGAAGGAAGGTTGAAGATGTGCAGGGAAAAGAACAAAAGAGTTAAAAGAGCTGCAAAGAAAGATGCAGGAGCTGTTAAAGGAAGCCACAGAAGGAAGACAGGTAATAAGAAGAGCAAGAAGAAACAAGGCAAGAGTTAGTAACCTGGATTAAAAGAAAGACAAAAAAAGAGAAAACATTCTTTGTACAAGCACCCTGTGTGGGAGAAAACAATGAGTGGTCCTGTTACTTTTCGGCCAGAGCAAAGGAAGCAAAAAGAGAGCTTAAAGCAGTGCAGGAAGGTGGTGGTGCCTGGAAGGAAAAGCAGGAGGTGCTGGAGGTGACTAAAAGATTTTATGAAGAGCTATACCAGAAGAAGGAAACAGACAGGAAAAACATGAAGGATTTCTTGGAAGAGACTGAAAAGAAATTAGAAGAAAGTACAGGAGGAGGAAGCAAAGAAGATGGAAGAAAATATAAGCTTAAAGTAGAGGAGTGCTTAAAACCTTTAAAAGAGGGAAATCACCAGAAGCAGACAGAGTACCTATAGAATTTTACCAAAAGTTTTGGGCACAGGTAGGAAAGAAATGTTCAGAGAAACAGCAGAAGCAAGAAAGGCAGGGGAAGATTTTACAAGAGGCATTATGATTTATTCTTCAAGAAAGGGGAGAAGGAACTCCTGAAAAACTAGAGACCGACTGCATTCCTTCATATGTACTATAAGTTAGTGGCCAAGATGCTGGTTTGAGGATGAAGAAAACATCCTCCAGAAGATAATGCACGATGACCAGTACAGGCAGAAAGATCTCTGAGCAATCAGAGTAATCAGCAGAGATCCACGTTTTCCGTTTCCCACAAACTGAGAAAACCATGGATTGCCCCTTTTTGTCAGAGAAACCTGCAGATTCCTTGCTTTTGCAAACAGCTCTGCAGGCTGGTTGAGCTCCAGCCTGCAAGAGCTGTTGGCAAACAGGGCGGTAAAGCCCAGCCCTGCCCAGAAGGGGAAGGGTGGGGCCTAAGGCTCTCACTCATCCACAGCTCCGCTCCACTCTGCTCAGCCTCACTCTTCTCCCAGAGCCTGTGAGATAAGTGGGGCTTGCAGGGGATGGGGGCCCCTCTGGCAGGGCTGTGGGGTTGTAGGTCATGGCTGGGGGCACCAGCAGGGCTGGGGGGGGGAGCCAGGAGCCCTGGCCCCATTTGAGCAGGGAGCGGCAGTGGGGGAGCTAGTTCCATGTTGATTCTGCTAAAGCTGCCTGCTGTTGAAGGCAGGGAGCTGCAGACTTGGGGCCCTGGCCCCATAGCCCTAGCAAGAGGGAGCCCCCTCTGGCAGAGTTGGGGGTCGGAGCTGTGGGCGGGGGGGGGGGGGGCCTGTTCTGGGGGCAGTGAGGGGCACCAGCAGTATTGGTGGGGATTTGGGGGCAGTAAGAAGCACCAGCAGGGCTGGGGTGTGCTGCAGGGGGCTTTTAAATTTTAGTAAAAGATTTTCAGGGGTTGTCAGAGAATGTGATTTTTTTTTTTTTAAATCAGAGAAAGCCAGGACCCCTGGTGATCAAAGATATACTGTCCCACATCCAAGAGAGGAAAACAAACACAATGGGTACATCTACACGTGCACCTTACTGTGGAGTTGACCTAATTAGCTCCACAGTAAAGCATCACAGTTTACAAGTACACTGGTATTAGGGCACAGTAAATGAATTAACTCTGCCATGCTATCTTAGGGCAGAGTAACTTACTCCACTGAAACGCACATGTAGATTGTGACAAGGGTTGCCTGGGTACAAGGGAGCTAAAGTGTGGGATCTACCTGCTATCTAGTACTTTAGCACCTGTGTGCCCAGCCAGCCCCTCTACTGCCCAACATTGCCACACTTGGAGCCCGGGGCTGAACCCCCAGGCCTGCTGCAAGCCCAGGGCAGTTCCACCCTAGCTCAAAATGCTGTGGGTCCCAGGCACACATGTAGATGCTGTGTTCAGGAGCAGTGGACTCCAGCACAAACTACATGGAGTTTATTTCATTGCCTTAATAGCATGTATAGAGGAATCAAGTTATAGCAAACCTAGATGTACAGAAAGCATATGACAGAATGGATCATGATTACATATTCAAGGTACTATGAAGAATGGGGTTCCCAGAGAAATGTGTGTTGGATAAGGTTATTGTACAGAGAAGAAGAGAGTCAAATCCAAATTAATGGGCACCTAAGCAAAGACTTTAAAATGCATACAGGGGTGAGACAAGGGTGCCCCCGTCACCATTACTATTTGTGAGCAGCATGGAACCATAGGCACAAAGAATAAGAAAAGACAAAGTCATAATCGAGTAAACATACCAGAAGGGGGTGAGGTAAACTGTGTATGGTACATGGATAATATAAATGTTAGAGATAGACTTTCAGTGGAAAGGGTGCTAAAGCACACAGAGTATGGAGAAGTGACAGGGGCTAAACAAAACAGATTGAAAAACATGATAATGGGAGTAGGGAACTGGAGGAATTAGGAAGCTGGACATTCAAATAAAAGAGAGAGAAATCAGAGTGCTAGGGATCCTGATGGATGCTGAAGGAAAACATAATACAGCATGGGAAAAGCTGATGGCAAGGCTATGGCTAATACTTTGGTTATGGTCTGAAAAAGTGGAGGTGGGTAGGGCTGTGTTAATGCCAATTATTCTATATACAGGAATTGTATTCCCACTGATGTGGTGGCAAATAGCAAAAGTACAGGAGGGAAATGTGTGTATTCTGGAATGCCAAAAAAGAGAAAGGCTGGCTAAAGCTGACCTGTCTAAAGCAAGAGAGATGGGGGCTGCCAGACCTGGGACTGTTCATCTATGAAAATATGTAAGTGCACTATGGAAGGCAATAACAGGGGGAAAGCAGCACATATCACCTGATTTCACACAGCTTCAATTTTGAGGTAATGGGGAGTACATCAGATCTGTTTTAGGAATCCATGGGTCTGGCAACTACTAATACATTTGCAATTTCCCATGGTGTTTGCTAGCACTTCTGGCTCTTATAGACCTTCCAGGCCTTGCCATCTCCTTGGGAAATAGATAGCTTGAAGTTGGCTTATTAGTCTTGGAAGGCCTTCAGGGGTTTTCTACTGCCACGTCTTTGATGGAAAATATGTTTGTTATCCGGAGTAAAATGTTATGTCTCGCCTTCTCTGACACCCTCCTTAACTTTATTTGTCCAGTTTCCCGATTCAGGGCTCTGCCTCCCCTATATCCTGCCTTACGCCAACCTTAAGCTGTTATCTTGTGGCCACCACTAGGGCAAGCCACAGTGGTAATCTTGTAATTACTTTAGAACAATAGGACTTGGACCTTACTTGGCTTGGGCTCCAAGCTGTAGTGAGACTGACCTACGGTCCTTCCTGTCCCCAGGTTACCTTGTTTCCTAGTACGTCTTTACTTTCCCTGGCTGTGTATCGGCTGTGGTCTGGACTCCCAGCTCTCTTTTCCTTTGCAGGATCCCTGGTGGTCCAATCACGTCCGGAGACGCCCAGGATCCACGACTCTGCTTCTGGTAAGTACCTTAGCCCTCGCAGGCTTGTCTCATATCCAGGTGCCTCTTCCTGGGGCAGCCAGCACTGCTCCTGCCTGGAGCTCTTTCCTCCTTGGGGATCTTGTGGCCCCAACAGAAGCCTCACTTCTGGTCCCTCCTGCTCCGACTCTGTCAGACCTTTTATTGTCTCCTTAAGAGGCTGGGCGGCGAATCGGCACTGCCATGCCGGGGTCCATGCCGGGGTTAGAGCTGATCCTGGCTCTTCCTGGGCTCATCATGCTTTTTTTCCTCCTTTTGTTGCCACGGCATTTTCCCCTACCATGGTTTCATTCCCACTGGACTTCCAGTTCTCTGCAATATTCTGCCGGCTTGGCAGCTCTCCCCTCTGTGGTAAGTTCTCTCTTGGGGCATTACCTCTACCACACATTACATCAGAATGGAAGGATTCATGCAGAGGAATAAAACAGGGAAAGTAGGGCTGGAGGTGCTGAAGGGTCATAAGAAATTGATGAAAGCAGTAAGGGGGAAAGACAGGATGGCACTGGTGGGAAACTTCACAGCAGGACAAGTGAAGAATATGTGGAGAGCGGTGGTAGGTAAACAACTAAAAGGCAAACATGTTTACCTACTGTAGACGGTTGTAAGAAATATCTTGCCAGTGAGAGAAGTACAATACAGATGGGGCTTGATGAGCTTATCAAAGTGCCCAAGATAGAGGTGCAGGGAACAAGAAACAGTGGGACATGTTTTGGGAGTGCACATATGCAAAAAGGGCATGGGAAAGGCCTGCTGCTTTTTGAGTATCACCAAAATAAATCCGTCATTAATGTGGGAGACGGTACTATATGGACTCATATCAAAGAGACCAGAGGAAACATTATTAAGGATTTATTAGCATGTGTTAAAACTAGTGTATGGAAAATAAGAAACCTTTGGGTTTTTAAGGGGTTGGCTTTCACTAAAAGTGAAGTGCCCAAAGCTGGGGCTGCATAAACTGAAATACTACATTAATCAGGAGAAGGAAAAGACTGGAGAGGAAGAGACAGAGAAGAAGTGGAGGGAAAAGGACTGGACATACCTGTTTCACTAAACCAAGAGAGGACTACTGGGAAGGAAAGAAAGTTTCGGGTGGTTACTGAGGTAAGAGTTTTTTCATGGGGTTCTGTATGAAGGAAAATATTTCTGTAAGTGTTTGATTCTTCTGGGAAGTTGATGCATGTTAAAGGTTTAATACATGTAGTACATAGTTATTTCTGTGCTGTGAAGTCTTGATAAAACAAGGATGTTTAATGTGTGTTGTTTTGTAAGTATAGGATAAGTGTGTTTTTTAACAAAATTTGCTTTTTTTGAAAAAAGGTTCCCATCAGCATACTTGCCCAATACAGGCCACATGTTTTATGGTCACGCTCAATGTTGGCTGCATTTAATCCATTTCACAGTTGGTTTCCATTGCTGAGCATGTACTGCTTTTGGCAGCAGTTTAATGACAGACAATGTATTTAGTAAGATTTCCTTGTATGTGACTGATAATAAGATGTGGAGCTCTCCCTGCCCCCATTACAGTTGGGAGGGAAAACCTTGTTTTGTATTTGAGTAAATATGGTAATTCTCAGAACTCTCATGTACAGTTATGGAGCTACCTTCTCTGGACCATTGCTCATATATACTCCTTGGGCTCCAGGCAGAGAGTTAATGTTGCATTAGGGTAGCAGGATGTACTTAAAATTCTGAAATGCAGGATGTTAAATGACAAAAATCTGTTTCACCTTAACTCTCCATGGTTTCCTGGTTTTCAAAGTTTTGAAAGCTGTTGACGTCAACAGCCTTGAAGGTAACAAGGCACCATGAGGCCAGCTTAGCTTTGTGTTAAAATTTCTACTGTTCACTTTTACTGCTGTGCATCAGTAATGTGACACGCCTGTCTTTTTGTTGATTTTTAAAACAATGCCCATTATTCATTTCCAGAAAGGTACTTACAATTTTAGCCTTTTCACAGGCTTCAGAAATCACTGATCATTAAACACCTCTTTAGTGGACAGCATTTTTGGGTACAAATGATAACAACAAAACACAAATATAACATAACTATTATACATATTATAAGTTGTAATTGCTAATTTAAATAGTTCACCTAAGAGTTTTTTTTGAGTCATGTAGGTCAGTACTATGTAACAACTGAGGTTGTACATGTAAATGAATCATATTAGGACAATTTGTGAGGAATAAAATAAATTTTCAGATTTCACTTTGTAATACCAGATTATAGATCACACTTATTGTCCAAAACTGCTAAATAGAATACGATATGGCGCTATATGCAGACTTACCAGATGAATCATCAGTGGATTTCAGCATTATTAAAACTTCTACAAAATATTTGTCAGAACATTTTTAAACGAATATATTTTGTGAATGATATTTAAGCACTTACACAGACAGGTCAGATTCACCATGTTCCTAAATGATTTATTTTAAATTAGAAGTATATAACATAAAATGACATTCCCTCCCACCCCACCCCACCAACTAACTACAGGTCTACAAAGATTTTGCTCCATTTACAATTTTATTTCATATCTTGAATTCTCAGATCAAAGGGTAGAAAATTTATATACCCTTGCAATAGCACTTACTTTGATGATTCTTGTTCAGGTGACCTGTTAAAAAGCAAAACAAGCATAAGGCAAACTTCCATAGGAGACACCAAACAGATATATTATAACTGTAACCAAAGAAAGTAACTTCAAAACCAGTATTTTATTCATAAGCTGTTTAGAGATGACTTAATTCTACAAACTAAATACACCTTGAACCAGAAATAAGAACTTGTAGAACACCAAAAATGCTGAAACTAGCTCCAGCATTTCATTCCTTTCTGGCACAAGTCCAACTAATGAGAACACCGCAACCATAAACTATGCCAATATATGACATTGTCAAAATACAGACAGTTTAACAAAATTCTGACATGCCCCACAAACATTGCAGGCACAAGGGTAATGTAGCAGGTGGAAACAAAAAGAACCAGAACCATGTTACCAGGCAGTTCTCTGCAAATTGTCTGCTGTTCCACAAATTACTACTGGTCCACAAGACCACAGTTTAGGAACCAGCAAGCTCTGAGAGCTAAAAAGATCTGGAATGAGCACGTAAACATGTATAAATTTGGAACACTTAAAAGTAGTTGCATGCCTCCGAATATCTGGAAGAATTTTTCCTGCTGAAGGGTTTCTCCTGTAATCTGGCTATATGCACATGTTCATTTATATAGTACTACAAAATAGAGCATTATGAGGGTGTACACAAATCCAGAAGGCGTACACCCTAGCTGAAGTGCTACTAAGTCCCAGCAAAGACCTGCTATCCAGCCAGGGCACAACAGGAGCTAAAGAGCAGCCTCCTGTTTGTTGATCAGCCTCCTGTCTGTTTGATCAGCTCTGGCTGCCAGGATTGCTATGCTTCCTTTGGAAATGAGGAAGGGGAGTAGGAGTACTCTTGAAGACCCTCTGTAGGTATACAAGTACAAGTCAACAGGTTACAAGTGGTGCCACAAAAGATTTGAAACTGGCAGATGTGCCATCTTTTTCGCACTACAAACAACCTGAACTCACTTCCAAGAGTGATACAAAGGCTTATACAGTGCTACAAAAGGAATATGTGCACCTAACATTATAAGCCTTTTTTCCTTTTTGTTAAATATTTACATGTCTGACTCTTCAAAATGTGAACATAGCATAAATCAATAGGAGTTAACCATTTGAATCTGCAGTTAGCCTGAAACAACAGTTCTCAGAAGTTTACCTCATTCATTTCAATACTGTTCTTAGTAACATTTATCTCAAACCTTTAACCAAACATTTAATGACTATTTAAACATAAACAGCATCAATTACCTTACTATTAACCACGAAAACTTGGTGTGTCCTTATCTTGTGATCCTTCCTAGAATGAGGATGTTACAGCTGTACTCAAGAAAAACTTTACCAACTACACCTTTTGAGGGCAAAATCTAAAACTTTGGAAAACAAAACCGAAGACATTCCATACGATTTATTTTTAGATTTAATTCAGTAAAATGGATATTTCTTAAAAATACAACAAAAAACCCCCCATGTCTAAAACTGTTGCCAAAAAATCTTCTGTTTGTTGCAGCAGATAGAGATGGAATCCATGGGCACTGACACGAGGGAAAAAACAAAAAAGACCCCAGAGCTTTACTGGAAGAGGCATCAATTCAGTTTGACCCAGCTCCCCAGCTTTTGTATTGATCATGTGCTTCAGCGTGGCTTTTTGGCATTTCTATCTAATAGCTGATTCAATGCCTCGCATTCTTTCCTTCCATCCAGAAAGCACCTCACTGAGTACTATCTTGCTAAAAAAGAAAGGTACCATTATTTACTTGGTCTATAAACCAAGCATGCTTTTCTTGTGTGTACTAGTTGTCTGACCACTGGGTTCTTTGTATATTTGCAACTATGAGATACTTCCTCTCTCTTTTTTGACTCATTTGTAATAGAATATCCATCCAGGCTTTAAAACAGAGCTTTCTTCATTTGTAGAAAGTCCCAACTCCAATGTCCTGGAGTCAGAAGAAATATTTTCAATAAAAATTCAAAAAGCTTTCCAACATAACAAAATTACTTCCTATATAATCTCCATGGAACCACAAACCATTCTGCTCCCTCTTTCCTATGGTCAAGAAAAAGAAATCAGGAAAGCTTCACAGGGTGTGTTAAAAATCACCACCCTTCAGGAGGCAAGAGATGAGCAAGAGAAAGAGTCATTTTTGAGGTAATGGTCTCCTCCACCTTGACAGAAGTTGGGGGTCAGGAGTAGCACCTATTAATACAATACTGAGTTAAGTAGTATCAAGACAGCATTTCATGAAACCTATTGTACAAGACAAAGGACAGTGATTCCAGTTCTCATACAGCCACAAGAAACCCAGCTCCTTGTTTGTTCTACTACATTTTCGGTTTATAAATGAGCAAGTGACAACAGCTGACATCCATTTATTTGTAACTTACTATTAAAGTAAGATGGCAACTACCAATTTGCCTCTGACAAATCTAGGACCTGAATGGAGGTATATTAGCTGGTCATATTGACAGGACAACCAGACTGGACTACTGGCAACTCAGAAGTCTAAAAGGTAGATGAAAGTAAACAACAGAACTAGAAGTAGGAACAGAAGATCCTTCTGAGAGAAACCTTGAAAACTGTCAGTTTAAGAGGGAGCTAAATAGATACCCTACATGTTTTAAGTATATTTCTGCCAAATGAGGAAGGAAAGACCAATTATGTACAAGGTCTTTTTAGGCCAATTTACTAATACTTTTTCAATAATCTTAAAATCTATATTGATTTAAAATAATTAATTACTTGCTGGAAAATAGTATGAAAAAAATATTAAAATGTATCATATGTAAAAACTCATTTATAGATATATATTCTATAAGTTGTGGCTAAATTTTACATTTAGAATAAAATACAAGTCACCCAAAATTAGCTGATCCAAAAAGTTGTCTTTAAATTCACATACCTCAATTTGTCATACAATCCTAAAGATTATTAAATATAACATATTCTGTTTTAATATAATGCCATTGATTCAGAAAGAGGTGTTTTGAGCGGGATTAGTAATTTGTAAATGAGGTCCAATCATACTCTTGAGCACAAAAATGAAGCAATTTTCCAACTGTCTGAGTACTATTTTTAGGAGACTAAAATGTTAATTCAAAGTGTTCCCACTAATATTTCTCAATGGCATATTTTCACATTTCACTTGTGCATTCATTTTACTTGCAACAAAAATGTTAAGGCATCATTTTGCAATTATTTAAAAATGTAACTGGTAACACCAAAATCATTTAAAATAGTTTCTTAATCTGGAAATCAAGAAAGATGCAACTCTAGTGATAAAAAGAAGCAAAGGACGTTATAAATGCACAACTTTTGACACACACAGCTCAATTTCATAATTCTAGCATCTAATTACCCCAAATGTGATAAAATATTTTAAGTGCATATGATTAGACCATCTGTTCCCTGAGAGCTATAGCTACATGGCATTCCACCTTTTCCCAAATGATTTTTCTTTTGTTCCCATTTTGCAATTGATAACAATCAACACATTTTAAACACAAAAAATGAAACAGGAATAAAACTCACCAGGTGAACCAACTAACTTTTTCATCAAAAACCAGAGACCTTCCTTGTAGAGAGAGTAAACTTGCCATTGGTTCAACTACTGTGAATCAAATACTTTAAAATTGCAAGTAATTTCCTGTCCTTACTCCACAATATACTTATCTAAAACGATGGTATTTCCAGGGTCTTTCATTTGCTATAATTTGCTCCCTAAGTGCTTATCCTTACCATAAAGATGCTTGCCCTGATTATCTGACGCACCCTCTCTTTGTCAAGTCTTTAAGAAAGAAAAAAAATCCTCTTTTTTGGAGGAGAACTCTGCTATTCTGACAACTGGCAAAGAAAAAATAAAGCTAAGTAAAACCCCAGGGGAAATGGGACAACTGAAACAATCAGAAACAGGAGTAGCTCTCCCCCTTCAAACAACTGAAGGAAACATCTGTAGAGACTGATTTTGCCCTTGTGGTATTCTTGAAGTCCTTAAAAAGCTTTTGTTACAGTAACACCTGGTAATGCTGCTGAAAATAAGACTGTGTCAGCATTTCCATTACTACTACTCTTTTTTAAGTTTATAAAGAGAATCTCAACTTGTAAATAAGATGCGAACTTCTGATTTATGCTGGTGAAGGACAGACTCATGGGCTGCGTCCAGACTCATGAACAAGTCTGTGGCACCACATACCGCACATCCACATGTTCTCTGTGATGCAAGGGAGCAGCACTGGGGATTTTAGGGACCCTAGGAGATACTGGGGGCAAAAAATATATTAAAAAAAAAAATAAGTGGGGGAGGGGAGCGATGTATGCAGGAGCAGTGTGCATCGCCCAAAACTCAGCTTTGGGCAGCTGGGGCCATCCATGCTCCAGCCGCTGGCCAAGCTCTGAGCAGCAAGACTGTTGCTGCGTGGGAAAACCTACCATGCCCCCATAGAGGTGTGGCACATGTGTTCCCCAGAGACAAGAAGCAGCAGCACAAGGTGCTTCTTGCCCCAGTGGAAACAAACATCCACACTCATGTAGATGTGGCCACGGGGGTTGAAAGAAGCCTATGGGTCCGTGATTCTCAACCAGGGTATAAGCAAGACTCTGGAGTGCCTTGAGATCTTTTAATGCCAACATAATTCACAAGACAAACCAAGAGATGTCAAATGGGAATCCATAGCATGGAAATATTCTTACCTGTTGTAGTCTTTCAAACTGTGTTGCAATATAAAAATAGATCTGTTTTTCCATAGACAAAAAACTAATGAAAACAAAGATTTGGGATTTTCTGAAGGGTGCCTTGCACCCAAAAGAATCACTGTTCTAGGTCAGGTACTTCAACAGAGCTGGGAGACAGTCTGATGCAGTAGTTAAAATATGCATTTATGGTGCAGATTTTGGATCCAGATTGTATCCACAATGCCTGCCTTGTATGCTTGAGCACAGAAAACGCTCTGTTAATTTAAATTCAGAATCTTTGAAAAATTAAGGCCTGTACAAGGCCACTAGATCACAAATATGCAAGTAGTAAGGTCTCTTATGGAAAAGAGTAGGACCGAACTTGACCCATCCCAAAAGAATCATAGGGAGATTGGGAAGGGCACTAAAGGAAAAGACAGATATTCTCTGTGGCCATCTCTCCACAATGCCATAAAAACCATGTAAAGGGCAATTGTGCACTTTCATGCAGTTGAAAAGAATTTCTGCATATAAAGATACAAGGCAGATATAAAGGCAATGCCTCAGCAACTCAACCTCTACAGTTGCATTACTGTCCAGGCAGCCAGTTATGTATATAATTAAAATTCAGAACATGAGCCCATAAAAGAAGGGGAAAGGCTATACAAAAATTGTGTGAAACAGTATACACTCTCTATATATTTGAAACATTGTTGAATCGCACACATCCATGCTAGGGGTTACCATATTTACAGTTCCAAAAAGAGAACACACAGATCCCTGCTGCCCCTGAAACCCCCCCCTCCACCCTGATGGAGGGGCAGGTGCCTCCCCCACCCATCTGTTCCCGCCCCCCTCACACACACGCACACTCCCTCTCAACAGTCCCCAAGCCTTGGCCCTCCAACCCCTGCCCTCCAGACTTATCTGTATCCAGCTGCCAGGCTGTTTCTACCACCTGCCTGGCTACATGCCGACCGTGTGTGCACCCTGTCTCCAATCACCCTGCTCCCACCCCCAAGCAGCTCCTCACTAGGGCAAATTGGGAAGCGCCAGGAAAAACTCTGAAGTTGAACAGAGCAAAATCCCAGATATTTGATCATATTTAAAAAAAACCACCCGGATGGAGACTAGAGGATCTAAAAAAGAGGACATGCCTGGGAAAACCCAGACATATGGTAACCCTACATATGTCATCTCCATAAGATATACATTTTTCTCCACAGATTTCTAGGAAATCCTATATATTCAAAATTTGCTGTGATCCTATCTCATACAAATTCCTTTAATCTACCCTAGACTGCCACTATTTATTATATTCCTATTTCTAATAAAGGATTTCTGGTGAAATCTTTACGTATCCTGCGATTTGGCAGCCCTAAAATTTGCTGAAGTATCCACTTTGCCAATGAACGAATGTTTCACAGTCTAAGCTTTCTTTTTTAAAAACAAATGAATTTTGCAAGTCACCCTATTGGTTGCATCATATCTTCAACAAGCCCAAGGAGTACAATCCTAATGCAGTGATGTCTCCAAGAAAATACTGACTGCCTAAAACAGCATCCCAGAGAAATGAGCTCCCTCAGTCAGATAAATGAAATGTTACCACTGAAATCTATAGATGACAACATAGCATTGCTAGTACTTGGTCACTGGTCACATTAGCAAAAAACCCTGTTGCAATTCTCAAGCTTCCCTTGTAGCTCCTCATGTACTAAAAGCCCCTCCTTGAAGCCAGCTTCTATGTTCTGATCTGCGTGGTGGGTTGTTTCTGGACACCCTCACTGCAGGCATGCATGTGCCACAACACATGCCAAGCTCAGAGACTTTCTGCCTTAACAGTACATGTAGGACATTTGTAAATCCCACCCCTACTTCACACTTTACATGAAGGGTATAAAGGGCATATCTCCTATTCTTCAATTCCTCTCAAATTCTAAAGTCTCTTGCAAACAGAGAAGAGAGGGTGGGGAGCAGATGAACAGTACATCTCAAAGAACTCTAGTTACTAACATCCGTTTCTCCTTCAAATTATTTTCTGTATGCACAGTCTCACTGTGGGTGACTCCAAACCAGTACAAGTTGTGAACAGAGCTCCAGGTGCCAGTCCTGTGGACATCGGCTATAGATAGGGTGACCATATGTACCATTTTAGCTGGGACAGTCCCAGATTTCAGAGGCTGGTCCTGGCTGGCTGTTGGGAATTATAATGGGTGTCCCAGAAATGCAGGTGTGCAGGGAACAGTCTGGCCAGGGATTTTAATGGAGTGGAGCACCTTGCAGGCAGGCAGGCACTACTGCCTGTTCAGCATGCAGCCCTGCTTCTGCCAACTTGTGAGAGCACAGGGGGAGCAGGGGCAGTGTTCCAGATATCCCATGTGATGTTCTGAATTTCCAGGATTACTATATGGTCAGCCTAGCTATAAAGATATTGCAGACAGAGTCTACGTACACTGCTTATGTTCTAGTGGAATGAGCTATGACTACAAATAAATTCTTCTCAAAACACAGCCAGTCACAGTTTGGTACTAAACTGCACATTCTTTAGGTTGATTTTACCGTGCCTTCGTATCTCTCTTTTAAGAAGACAAATGGCCTTTGGTGTCTTGGAGGCACTGAGGTTTTTATGATATCTTCATGGGGTTGTGAACACAGAATGAAGGTGAAGATAAAACAAGGTGCCTCCTGGAACAACCCCTTTTAGGAACCAACCTTGGAGTGGCAAAATGTCAATGCATGTACCAAAGCTCTGAATGATTCTGCTGACAAATTAGCACTGGTGGATATATGGCATTGAGTTCCAGGATTGAAGTTACATTTCACATTCTGCCGTGGCCTTAGATGTAAAGGCATCTCACATGGAGCATTTACCAGGGACTCTGAGGCAATACTGATAGCTGCAGTGTCCTTTGCAGGCATACATGGCACTGCTGCAGGATGGACATATTTTAAATCTGAGTGTAGGGGAGAAGGCACGATGGTCCTTTATCCTTTCAAGCAAAAGTAAAAAGAAATGCACAATGGGGATGGAAGGTGGAGGTACAATGCCTTTTGATGGTAATGCTGCATGACACAGATGATGTTAAATGCTGGCACCAGAGCTGCAAAGTCCAAATAAGAGAATTCTAGTCCCTGGGCAAAAGCACTAGGCCTGCACCCTTTCAGTAAGATATGAACATCTTTGAGCTTGAGCACTATAGTGAAAGTGAACATATACACACAGATCAATTGATGAAATTTTCTTCCATGTATGGAAAAGACAATGTACTCTTATCTTCGGATCTTTGTTGAAAACACAAAAAAATACATTTTTATCAGTAGTTTCCAAGTAATTTTGACTATGAACAGAAGTATATTTTGATTCATGTATTTACCATGTTTTTGAGAATTTAAAACACCCTTGAATTTAATATGCACCCACATTATCAGATCCTCAACTTAGGAAAAACAAGTGTGGATATAAAGGCACACATACAAGGATACAATCTGTATGCTACATAAAATAGCTCTTTTGCCCTTCCTTTCTCCCCTCCATTCTATTTTTAGTCAAATTTAAGATGCAAGCCATTTTTAGAACTACTTAATTTTAAAAACATCCGCTATATAGTCAAAGGAATACTGCATATGATGTATACTTGGCTGAAAATACTTCCCTTCTCTCACACTAGTTCCACATTAAACAAAGGCTCACTTTAAGCAGTAGATAATCAATGTTAAGGTAGAGTGAAAAAACTGAGCTGACTAATTGTAAGTTCAGGAAATAAACTTACAACACAATATTGCTTCTATGCGATACATCATGCTTATATAACTACATGCACTTCCAGAAATTCATAACATTGTTCCAGCAAAACTTCCTTTATGTATGCTAATTTATCCTACCATTTTTCTCTCTCACTCTGATGCTACAAATATCTACTCTATCAGTAAAGACAGAAAAAAAATAAGAAAACAAGTTTAAAAAGTTTGTAAATACATTTGTAAAGCCATAAAGAAAAACTCTTGAAGAGGACTACTGTGTGTATGCATGTGTACTGTATTTTTTTTTTTATACATACATATATACACACACACATATACATATATACACACACATATATACACACACACACACAATTTGTTGTCTTGGAACCAGACAAACACATTTTGTTAAAATTAATCCAGAACAATTATTAGTACACTGGAATCATTATTCTGTTACTATAGAAAGTTTATTACAATAGTCTTTGGCTTTATATTTCAGTATAAAGCTCACAGTTGTGTTTATAAAGTAGACTTTATTAAGGTTGTATATAAATATATATTCATTAATAGAAACCAAATGCAATTAAGTGGCTTAGGCTTTTTTACCTCTATGCAAGACATTACCCAGGAGGCAGAATTTCACTTTTAAGCTAAACTTATTAAGAAAAACTACAGCCTCTGTCATATACCGTATTTACGTGAATATAAGATGACCCCCAATAATTAGATTATATTACATGTAAAATCCATACATTTGTTATAACTTTTCAGTTATAGAACCTAATTATTGGAGGGTTATCTTGAATCCTACTCCCCCACCCCAGGAAGAAAAGCAGTGGCTGGAAGGCAGGGGGGGTGGGGTGCCAGGTGGCACCTTTGCCTTCTGCCCTACCCACTTTTCCTCCCTGCAGCCTTCTTGCCTCCTTGCCACCTGCACCCCTCTCCACCAGCTTCCCCATCATCTCTGCCTCTTCCTCCTAACCTGCCCCCAGTCTCTGCCCCTTCCCTCCCCCCGTTGTTGTCAGATGCTGCTCCATCCTGGAGCACAACATGTGGAAGCTCATGCCTTGCCTGGCCATACAGCAGTTTTGGTGCTGCTGATTGGCTGGGCAACAGAAGGAGTTTCCATGTGCTCTAAGTGAGCCAGAGCTGTACTGTACCTGATAGTACAGGGGTGGAAAGGAGGTGGGTGGGGGTGCAGAAGCTGCAGAGTGGAAGCAAACGGGTGGGCAGGAGGCTGCTGTGTGTCTGACTCCAGCCACAGCAGCTTCCTGCTCCCCCCTTCTTTATACATGAATATAAGTCAAAGGGCTTTTCCACCCCCCACCCCCCCGCTGATTTGGGAGAAAAACTCACCTTATATTCAAGTAAATACGGTAGCATGACATTTAGAGGCAATTGATCCATCACTATCATACGCTAAAAAACTCTGATAAACATAACGCCATATGTGAAAGGCTAGAGTTTTTGTGGGTGATATATATATATATATTTTTTTATAGAACCTGAGGATGAGAGATACCTGAAAGATTTCTAAATTTATCCCAACCAAGCAGTTAGTCCAATAAAAGGTATAACCCACAAAAACTCTTGCCCCTTGCATATTTCCCAGACCATCATGGATACAACATCACTTAAACAGCACTTATTACCATATGTGATTTATAGCTCCAAGCTGTTATTTGTTTTACCATTCATCTAAAGCTTCACATTTTAAATGCATCTCTGTGCTTTCAACTGCAGACTAAGTCAGAACCAATAAAAACTCTGTAAAAACATTAAAACTCTGTATATCTTTAAAAATAAACCCCAAGATAAATTAATGCAGAAAACTGTCTTCTGCTTTCCCACTTTTGGAAAAGCATGTCAATATTACAATAAAGTTTTGGGGGGGGGGTGTTATTTGTTTGTTTGTATTTGTTTTTCAGTTTAGGTACAGATAGGAATAATCCACATGCATGGTTTCTATTTTTCTCTTAAGGTTTCCTTACAACATAAAATAATCTTGAGAAGGTAGTAGGTTCCTATCTGAGACAAAATGTATCATTGTAATGTAGCTGTATATCTTTTCTAATAAAGATAAAATTTGCAATCCCGGTCCTTCAAACTTATTTTTATTGAGGGCTTGGTTAAGCCACCTGCTACCAATGTGTTTATTTCACAATAACAATAATTCAATGGCAATAATTTGCTTTAAAGATTACTTTATTGACAAAAGATCCAGTAGATATTCCTTTCCATTCAAGAGCAGCAGCAAACCAAATCTACTCCAATAACAAAGTATTCTTGTATGCCCACATACAGCCATTAACCAGCAAATTAAATAAGATTCTTTGCTGTAGTCTATTAGCAGCTCCCATACATTGGATATCAGCCTGGGCATATACTTTACTCAGGATGGTTTTCATTTGATAGCTAATGCTGTTTCTGTTTTCAAGGGAACCAAGATGTAATCAAATTTTAATTTTGAAACGTTTCTCAAAACAGAACCAAAAGACAATAAACTTGTTAATTTCAGTATTTTTATATGGTGTTCCTATTTAGGAATGTGTACGTATTTAACAAGACCAATTACTACATAAGAAAATAATGGATGTAAAACAATGTCTAGACTAAACAGATGAAGCTTGTAGACTATTCCATCTGCACTTGGCTAAAAGAATCACCAGTAGACATATGGTAGCTAAACAATTCGTGTGTGACTTCTCATGTTTCTTTCTAAACCAAATATGCAAAATTCATTAAATTCTATTAAATTAAATATGAAGCTATGCGATATTCTAATTTACATTTTATTTAATTAACTTTGACCCAATGAATCAGCAGTCATGTCAAGATGACCACTGATTCATTCAGAGAAGTGAGTGCGGCCGTGCGCAGACTCACATTTGCAGTGCAACATACCACACATTCAGTTGTTCTCCTCACTGCAAGTGAGCAGCGCAAAGGGAACAGAGAGGTTTTTTCTAACTCGTAGATACCCAGGTGTCAAAAAAGCCTGCGAAAAACAAAAGCAGAGCAGTACACAAGGCGGCAGCATGCACCGTCCAAAGCTGGAGCCTGGCCACCTGGAGCTGCACACTCCCCTACTTGCCAGGCTCCGCAGAGTAGGATCACTGCTGCTGCAGCCCCGGGAGTGCCCTAGGACCTCAGGTAAGGCTGTTGGGGCCAGCCCAGTGCTGGCCCCAGCCTCCCTTATACCACCCAGGTAAATTTGCCATGCATCACAGGATGCATGGCACAGGCATTCCTCACAGACAACTAAGAGCAGCACAAGGTGTGCCACCGCTAGTTGTCCCCAGCGAACAAAACATCCATGCACATCTGGACACAACCAGCGATACTCAACTAGAGCACTGGGGCACTGAGCAAGTCTCAACTAGAGCACTGGGGTGCCACAAGATCCTTTGAAATGTATCGAAATGTATGAGGAAGTAAGCCAGGTATAAGGATATAACAGCGAAGTGCAGTCTCAGGATCTTCCCCACCCAGCCAGTGCCCTTCCCTCCACTGCACAGCATCTCTTCAAGGAAGCAAGCGCTGTATGGAGTATGTACATTTTTTAAACGGGGTGCCGCTCAATTCACAAAAGGTATGGAGGTACCTTGAATCTGAAGAAGTTGAGAACCACATCACTGAATAAATAGCTAATTTAATCTACTTTAAAAGGAATTATTACATATGTAAAATTACAAACATGTTCAATTGTTTACTGAAGAAATCTTCAAATATTTACTCAAGGAAGCATACGCATTTTGGTAGATAAGGGAAATTTCAGCTTTATCTACATTTTAGGTTTAAGTTGCCAGCCATCACTAAGAATTTAGTCTGGGGCCAGATAGGGACCGGCCATTTATGAACATTCACCACTACACTATGGAAAGAGAATTTCTTACTATATTCTTATTTTTGGATTACAGTGACTAAACTTTTCCAGAATGCTAGTACTTGGGAGATATGGGAGCACATGATTGCCAGGTAAAGAGAAAAATGGACCATCTGAACTTAACCAGTATAATTTTCTCTCTTAAGAAACACAATAAATGCATTAGCTTCACTTCCATATATCACTTGAACATTCACTCTTCTGAAGAAAGAAACAGCAATTTACTACTTCTGTATGGCACTAACTTAAGGAACAGATGCAAAAGAGTATGTGTAGTCTTCTGTGGCAGAACACAATCAAGAAATTATCCCCAGGCACAACAATTAAGATGCAGACACCATCCTATTTCACATATATTGTCTAAAAGTGTGTCAACTGTCCTGCAATTAGATCTTTGTCCAGATTCGTTACATTTAATAAAACTTACTGTATTATTCGAATGTAAGCGACGCCTGCCCAATAATTAGATTTTATATATGGAATATTTATAAATTTGACACAATTTTCCAGGTATTGAATCTACTTACTGGGGGTCTGTACCTACTTATATATAGGTATTCCTGAAATCCTCACATATCATCCCAACAGATTCCCTGCCATTGTTGTTACCAAGACACTGGCAATGCCCTCACCCCTTCCTTCTTTATCTGTAGGTCTTTTTCCCCATTTTCAGTGCTCTGTGGCTGTGGTGTACAAGAGGGCCTGAGAGAATGATCCTATGGATCATTTGGAGAAATAACTACCTGCACATGCAAGGGACTGAACGTGATGGCTCAGGAAGCTCCAGTCCTTTATTCCTAAAATTTGAAAGCGCTTTTTTGTGTACAGTGTTTTCAAACTCAAAATACAAGTTGGGTATATTAGCTCACATACAGCTCCATACTACTATGGCTACTCTGCTTCTGATTCACCTCACTGGTGTAGTATATCACTGCTGGGCATACTTACACTGCAGAGTAGAATATAGCATTGAGGTACACTCAGTGCTATACTCCACTCTGCAGTATAGGGTATGCCCAGCAGTGATATACCAATGAGGTACTGGTATACTGCCACCTATTTGGAATTTTCATGTTATTGAAATATAGGTAATTTTTTCCTATTTGTGTTAAATCAAAACATTAAGTATTTCTGAACCAAATGTCAAGAGTAGTAGTCTGCATAATATTTTCATATTTGTTTATTACGTTTTTGAAATAAAAGCTAAAATAAACTGATTTCCTTAAATGATTAAAAACAGCAAGAGATAAATGGATTGAGGAAAACAATGATGCCTGGTATTATCAGTAGAGAAAAGCTTAGTAAGAAAATAAATTAGCTCAAGTAATTGCATATTTTTAAGTCTCATTCTCTAGCAATCAAAAGGTTATTTTTTTCTAAAATCTAACATTCACCAAGATCCAAAACAATCCAAATGCATTTCAAAGTGGAAACTATTAAATGCACAGTGTGTTTTGTGTTTTACCTACCTGTTTCAGACAAGCACTGCTGTCTCAAGGTTTGTTCACAGCCTCAACTTAACTGTGGTTTGATGCATTAACTAGGTCCAATACCTTTTCCTAGCATCTTAAATGGGTTGTGAACCAATGAAGGGATCTGATATGGCTCTAATATTTTCACAAAAGCTTAAACCATGGAGATATCAACCAGACACATTCTGTGCTAGCTGGTGCTTTTCTACTGACTTCATATTCAGCTTCAGATAGAGTCAATGACAGTACTCCAGCCTGGAAATTACAAATGAATGTATCTTTGTGATTAGGCCCTCTAAGAATAAGGGGCAAATTTACCTCATAAACTAGGAGTAAAAAAAAAGCATTTTAAAGACCCAGGGGCCTTGTCTACACTGAAAAAAAAAACCTAATACAAAGCATCATGCAAAGTTGTGCAGACTATCTATTTAACATTAACTCAGTGAAACTTCTGAAGCTGCACTATAGAAAGATACGCTTTACTGCATAAGCTTGTGCATGCAGGGAGATAACTAGGGATCAGTTAGTGCAATGTAAATACACACCACACCTTACACAGAACCTTGGGTAGATAAGCCAGAATGCTCCCTGGTCATTTGGATGCTGCATCAATTCAGCTTGGGTTTTTTGCTCCTCCTCTGGATATAGTCTGACATTTTGAGTGGCAGTGGCAGCAACAGTGGTGAACACATTTGAAGGTAATCTCCATATTGTTGGCAGCTGCAGGCACAGACTCTTACTACCTCTCTCAATGGCTGCATGAAGATAGAGAAGTAGGGCTGGAAGGGATCTCCAGAAGTCATCTAGATATTGAAGAAAAGGGAGGATAGCATGGATCTGCATGCGTGGGTCTTTGGAGAGGAGCAATTGCTGTCTGTGAACCCTCCAAGTTCCAATGGAGGACTACTGGAGATATTGGGGTGTTGTTTTAGCTACTACTTCTATTTCCCATATGTAAGTTAATAGAATCCATTGATCTACACATCCACAGTCTATAGAGAAGTCCAGGTGTCTGAGCATGGAAATCCTACTGGGGGTCCAAGAAAATCTTTTAATACCATGAAGACTATTCTTTGTACTGTGCCTTAGTCTGAACCATGACAGAAATGCATCCAGGATATTTTCTTATGTCAAGTGGTAGAGTTTGGCAGCTAACTCCGTTTTGAATTATTTTGCCCACAAATAGAAAAATCAGAGAAGTCATCAGGTCAACTGATTTCTTGGAACATTAGGTAAACTGGGTTTTTCACAAAGACTCCCCAGTGTGCTGTTTTGGAAAAGGCATTAATGATCTCCATGGGCATATTGATTTCTTCACTGTTCTTTACTTCATTGTTCAATTACCTGGGGGTGGACTTTGATCCATTACACAGACTGCAGCACTAATAATTTCAGAGCCAGATTTAGTAATGGGGAGGTAGCATGAGGGGGGTAGGCATTTCCATCTTAAGCATGAGGGGACATAACCCTAAAACTAATATCCTAGTTTATAACAGTACTCTATAAAACATAGTAGCAGTGAATCTTTTTTGGACCAGCCTCTTAAATTTTACACAAGAAACCAAAATTCATCATGCTGGTTTCAACAATGGAAGGCAAGATTAGTGGCTAACAGATTTTGTCTACTAATGTTTACCTGGGCCACAATGTACACTAATATAAATAAGCATTTGGTAAATGGTGAGAGAAGTCAGATGGCTGAATGCACCCAATTTTCAAATGCTGAAATATTAAAATCAACAAACCAACTGTGTACGAATTCACATGTACATAACAGCTATCTGTAATAAGAAGCCTAATGAATGTGGACATGAAATAGAAAGCACAAAGCTTATTCTATTAAGTAGCTGACAGGAACTTGTGCATTTCGTTCGAATTATAACTAAATTGTTGCAGACTTCCCATTGAAATCATCTTTTACAAAAATGCAAGTGCCAGAATTTCAGATGCATGTCTGAACCAACATTTTTTTTTAACAATACACCAAAGAGAATAATCTGGTAGTTGAGCTGCTACCATCTGACAGCTGTTTGATAGCAAAAGGTCTTATTGTTTCCACATCAGAAAATATTTCCAAATAAGAAAAAAAAACACTATTAAAATTGGCATTCTTGCTGAACGGTTTCAGAAAAATGTTCAAGGGCTGAATGGATAGAAAAAGAAAGAAAAACATGGTGGTATCTCTTGATTAATGATAAGTTATATTGGCAAGACAGTGAAAAAAAATCCATTCAGGATCTGTCTCTGATCTTTTTCAAATGTGTCAGGGAAAAATATTTGAATACAAGTCAGAAGTACCCACAGCCCTGGAAATCTGGGGGAGGGGAGGGGCAGAGTTTTATTTACTTTTCTCTTTCAGAAATGAAAATTTAAAAAAAAAAGTGTTCTGGTAATATCAGTTATACTGACTATTTTTAACAGTTTCACTGTTTAAATGAAGCATCCAGAGGCCATACAATAACTGATTTAAATATGTTCTGTATACTTAATTTTACTTTACTTATTTCAAGATTTTCATGAAAGCAAATAAAGACAGTTAAAACTTTTAATACATAGATGAATAGGTCAAATTATACAATTAAAATGAGTGAAGCTGTCAAGCCAGTAGTGGCTAAAAGCCAAATTCGTACTCCTTTACTAACTTTAAATTGCTATTTGGAAGAGTCTGTCAGTGAAACTATGCCAAGCCATACTCCACTCCCTACATGATGGTAAGGGTCACAGAAAGTAATTGATGAAAATATCCTGGGTAAATCATCAGCCCAGTATCTTTCCTTTTACTGCTAAAATAATTTGTTAATAATGTGGGGCTATGAAACATTCCCCATCAGGTGGTTTTTGCACGTCCACCAACTTAAGCAGTTGAGCATCTTCATCTCTGTTTTTTGAATAGCAATATCAAACATTTTTACTTTCCTCGCTTGTTGCATAAGAGTATGTTAAAATCTGCCTTTATGTTAAAATATATACCTTAAACAACCAGACTGAGCAGTCAGCGTCTAAAATTTCTTCTAGTTCCTATATCAAAAAGGAGCCATTTTTACAACAAACAAAAGCTATTTTTAAGAATTTATTTTTGTATTTTCAATAAAATGTAGGGTGTCAAAAGAAAAAAAATATTATACTGAATTTATTACTGAAACTTTTAGGGGACAGAACTGTATGGAAGGTCAGCTGATCCTCAGTAACTCTTTCCTTTGTGTGCCAGCAATAGGCTGGATCTTCACCAATATGGTTTACAACTAGTAAATTACTGACATTTACTATGGAAGAGAGCAGAACAGGTACCATGGATCAGCTGATGTGTGACCAGCCAGCATCCCTCTTTTAACTCAACATATAACCATATACCTGGCTACTCAAGAATGCTTTATAAGAAATATTATGGGGAGAACAGTCATTCCCACAGGATTTCCCCAGGTAACCAGTTGGCATGCAATATAAAAAGGGAGGGAAAATGACAAAATTAAAGAAAAAAACAACAACAAAGAAAACACTGATATCCAAAATGGGGCTCGATGACAGCAAGGCAGGATGCATCTAGTTGGCCACTGCAGTCTTCCACAATGGTTAAGTCGCAACTTTTCTGTCTGTAGCCTCTTTCTCTGCCCTCTGTCCCTCAGTTCTCCACCTTCCCCTACTATCTATGTTAAGAAGCTGCCACTTCCTCTTTTCATAATCCCTGCTATTCAGATGTTTTTAACCTCCCAAACAGATTATATATATATATGAAATATTCTCTATACATATAAAGAGAGAGAGAGAGAGAGACAGACAGAGAGAGAGATCTAAAACCATTTGCTATTGTGACAGTGGTGTGAAAATGCAATTCTCATGTTACTGTATCTTTATATGAGGGTATACAAAAATATTGGCAACATGACCATTCAAAAATATGCAAGCAAAAAAACAAACTAAAAAGAAAGAGAAATGAAATGTAATGCTCAGGTGAGAAAATCATGATCTCATAAGAAGATTAACTGAATTACTAATGTATTCCATAAAATTTTCTTATTTAAAGGATCTAAGAAATGAAAGACTGCTGAAAGGGCATAATTTGTCTGTCATTTCATTTTTTCCGACATCCACCGTGGGAGGACAAGGCTCCTTATTTATGATTATTTACCAAAAAAAGTGACTCATTACATATTTTTCTGTAGTATGATGGTGATTATGTGCACTGCTAAGGTGCAAACTTGATCTGCCTGCTAACCAACCCCAATCAAGCAAGTGGAACTGAATATGGGCACCACACGTAGGTAAATGTACACGTGAACAAATGAACATGATGATGTATTTAACATACACAACCTCTTAAATCTTCCTTTGTCTTCCATTTTAGAAGATACCACTTCTCCAGCATTTTGGTAAGCGTACCACCAGAACCATGAAAAGCATGTTAAACCCAGTGTACCCTAGTAACACAAAGGGAGGACAGCTACGACAATTATAGGCAATAATTATAAATCACCTATATCGAAGACAGAAAACTGACTGGTGCTCTGAAACACATTCCAGTTAAAACAACCTCTCTCACGAGTGCAGGGTATTTCTCCAATGGGCTCAGAGATGTCTGAATTAAGACAGGCAGGCCTTTCCCAGCCATATCATGGCTGTGGGGAGACAGTTGGTATTTTCTGAATGAGACTCAGCTTTCAAAAATTTGGAAAGAACTTCACTAAGAACAATAAATGCAACTAATGCAAGCTTCATTTGAAGTACTAATATTTTTTGCGAACCTATATGGGGGCTGATTAGAACTTCATGTCCAAAATAATGCTCTATTTCAAGAATGAATATATTACATATTGAGTAGTTTGGTAATGACATCAAGCAATATGATACATGTGTAGTTTCAACCCAGTTTACAACTTCCCTTTAGCACTGAAGAGACAAACTTGGACTGCATTTTAATTTACTACATTTTTTGCCTAGTGAAAGTTAGAAAATTGCCTCCCCATGCACAATCCTTTTTTCAACCCAGTGAAAACAGCAAGCAAAGGCCTGGTACCTTTATTTTCTTCTGTGACAACAATACTATGCTAATCTGAAGTTATATGATGAAAAATGCTGCTATAGAATAAGAGTGTAAAGCTAACCATATAATGGAACACATCGCTGAGCAAAGACCAAAAGAAGCACTGGCACTGTGTATACAGAGATGCAGAGGGTCTGGAGAAAATCCCACACAGATTGCCCATTTCATAGATTTCATAGACATCTGGGCTGGAAGGGACCTCGGGAGATCATCGAGTCCAGCCCCCTGCCCAAAGGGCAGGAAGTCAGCTGGGGTTATAGGATCCCAGCAAGATAAGCATCCAATTTACTCTTGAAGGTGTTCAATGTAGGTGCTTGAACCACCTCCGATGGCAGACTGTTCCAGACCTTGGGGGCTCAGACAGTAAAGAAATTCTTCCTTATGTCCAGCCTGAAACGGTCTTGCAGGAGTTTATGACCGTTCGACCTAGTCATCCCTTGGGGCGCTCTGGTGAACAAACGTTCCCCCAGATCCTTGGAAGAAAGGAGTAAGGTAACTAAGAATGAAATGAAGTCTGTTTAGAAATAGTGAGGGTCTCATGAAATTAGACTTTTCTCTGGAAGCAAGGAAGACAAGGATTATCAATGGTTAGGTGTTTTATTTACTCTTAGTAAAGTAAAATTTGAATGGGTCTTAAAAAACATGAAGCGGGCAACACATTAAATAGGTGCAGTATTCAAAGACTTTCGTATATACCTCTAAATAGAGCATTGACAATACACAGAACTACCTCATATTGATAGACAGGTTTCCCCGAGATGAAGCTCACAACGCTGAAAGAGCTGCTTAGAAAGAGTGACCTGGAAAGAGCAGCACTGAACAGGAAAGTATATCCAGCATGACACCTTCTCTAATCCTACAAGATTTCTTGTGAACTTTCTTATTTAACTATAGTTTGAAAAACAAAACTTATTTTCTTCTGTATGAGGTATTATGGTGTCCATATTTTAGCACTTAAATTTAGTCAAAAGGATTAGGCAAATACAGCATTACCTAAATTCAATTTTGTGTGCGCTTCTGACAGCAAGGGTCTCTATTAAAGGGTCTCTATTAAAGTCACTGTGTAAAAGACAACTGATATACTGCAACTGATTTATCATTTGGGCGATCCTTACCTCCTCCGCGGACTGCGATTTTGGGAGACCTCTGAATCACTGTCCTTTGAGGTTGGAGAAACTTTATATGTATAAAAAACATCTTCAGTTTCTGTAATGTACGTAATCTCATTTGTAAGGTTATCTACAGATGAATGTTGCGGTTTACGAATCTCATGACGTAGCCTAGGACTCCGCCTTAAAGAAAACACATGAACATAAGTTGCTCGAAGCAGGAACCTACTGTACAGCTTTACCAAAGTAGACTAATACTATCCATCACATTCTATACCTTGAGATCTTAATTACAAGCCAGTTAAGTTTCTCTTAAAAACATACAAATTAAAACAAAGGTCAGTCTGTTTTTCTGAAAATTTTAGCTTGGGCATTAAACACATCCTATGCAAGGTACATCAGAGTAAATTGAACCCTGGAATTAGGAACTTTTCTTGACAAAGAAATTAGCTGATTGTGATTCTGCCCTGAAATGCTAAAAGAATCAATTTTCCTAAAAGATTACCACTTTTAAAATGAGATTCGTAAAACAAACAAATAAATTATTTATTAAAAAATGCACATGATAGAATAAAAGTATTTATTACCCTGTTCCATAAGTACACAATTAGACCCAGCACTAAGGGAAAGAAGCAGGAGGAAGACCAAAAGTTTGTTTACCAGTTGGGGGTAACAGGAGGAGACCGAGAAGGAAGGCTTTTGGTCTCTAGCTGTTCAACCGATAAAGATCTCCTCAGTGATGGGTTCCAAACCATCCCACCTATGACTTTTCTGCAATACTGGTTGTTTACAGACCTGAAAAGCAATTTAAAAAAATACTATTTTATATAAACTGTCTTACATAAAAAGCTAAAATAGAACTAGCCACATTTATGAAAGCAAATTTTAAAACTACAATTAAACCTTTGTAGTTCTAGCAATTGAAAAGACATGCTTCACAATACCTAACAGAAGAAAAGAAATACATTATTTTCATGCCAGCAGAGTATCCTTGATTCAATAATTCATATCCAAATTCCATTAAAAATTAATCTCTTCCTTTATTTTGAAAATCTGAATCCCAGTCTGGTCATCAGATTTAATAAACTGCACATTTTTAAAAATGACATTGTTTTATTCAAGCCAATAATTATCTTAAGCCATCCAAACACTTAATGGCCTTATTTTGTAACATTTGTTTACTCGTTCTCATGTAAGTGAACAAAAGTTGCATGCATATATAGAAAACTGTCAGATTAGGGCAATGTGTCTTCACAGTTAAGAGCTTAATTTTAAACATTTATTAGATGTTATGCTATAAAATTTACAAACCAGTTAATATAACTATTGTGTCTAGAATTAAAGTGTTCCTATCCAAGTTAAAGCAAGATGGGCACAATCAGAATCAGTATTTGCTAATTTGTCAGAAGTGACTGTTCTCATAAATTATAGCTTAGCCTCATTTATTTATTTAACATTTGTTACCCAATCGTAAGCCACTCCTTTCTGCACAGTTCCACTGAGGCTGCTTATGTCAACAGCAACAGTGAGGGCAGCAGGAGACAGGCTGCTAATTTTCTTAAATTTCTCCATTAACTACTAAGATGATCTGTGTTTACGAGTGAGTCATGAAAAAACTCCTACACATCTCATGGAAACTGTAGGAAGAGTGGAGGAGGTAACAGGAATTGAAAGTTACACAGATGTGAGGCCCGAGATCTGGACCAGTGCCAAAGATAAAGAACACTCACCTGAAGGACCGCAAACAAGCAAGGTTCATCACATCACAATGGATAACGACACAACTGAAAGCTGCACTATTGGAAATCCTGGATTTCCAAAATCCCAACGACATTCCAAATGAAATATCTCTATTATTTAAACTAGATGTACTTTTTGTGCAATTAGATTCAAAGCGGTTTTAATTATCTGGTAATCCCATGCTCCAGACCTTTTGCTGATCACCTGTTGCTAGAAAGGATTTTTTTTTCTCCTCATGTATACTACTGTTTTTTGGAGTTTTTTTTAACTTGTTTCTGAAGCATTTGGATATTGGCCACAGCTAAGACTGGGGAAACACTAATTCTTCATATGGTCCTTAGAGAACTAGAACATAAGAAAGTAAGAACTGCCATTTACTGGGTCAGACCACAGGTCCATCTTGCCCAATTTCCCGTGTCACACAATGGCAGAATGGATGCTGAAAGGGAGAGTGAACAAGGTACTGAGTGGGGGGTTTTCCACTGTTCTCCTCCTGTTTGCAGCCTTCAGCATTTAAGGTCCAGGAAGTTCTGATTCAGAGGCTGTACTTCTAATTCCCATGCTCAATAGCTACTGATGCAACCAAGAATTTGTCCAATCCTTTTTTGAATCTGGTTAAACTGTCAGCATTCATGACACCTTGTGACAATGAGTACCACACTTTAATTACATGCTGTGTGAAAGAACTTCCTTTTGTCAATTTTAAACATACTAAATAGTAGTTTAATTTTATAACCCCTCCTTCTTTTTCGGCAATCCCTTGCAGTTGAAGACGATTGTCTTCCATGATTATCTTATCAGTGGGTGCAAATTTATGACCCCTACATAGTTCTTGTATTGAGAGAGAGAAGATAGCACATAATAAATCCCTATGTATTGTCTTTTTCCGTTCCCCACTCAAGCATCTCTTTTCTAAACTGAATAGGCCTTGCCTTTTTAGTCTCTCCTTATATGAAACCTCCCCCATAACACTAATCATTCTTGTTGTTTTTCTCTGCACCTCTTCCAGTTCTTCTATATCCTTTGGGGCCAAAACTGGACACAATATTCAAGGTTTGGACACACCATGGATTTACAAAGTGGAAAAATGATACCTTCTGTTTTGTTGACAATTCCCTTCTTAATAATTCCTAACATTTTGTTTGCGTTTTTGACAGCTGCTGAGCATTGAGTTGATGTTTTTAGCAGGAGTGGTTTTAGTAGGAGTAACAGAGATTTTTTGGGCCAATACCGATGGCCAATTTTTAACAAGCCATATTGGCTGATGCCAGTCCAATTACTCTTATGTAGCCAGGCAGCTTGGAGAGCAGCATCCAGCTGGTAAGTCTGTTGTAGGGGAAGGGGCAAGGTGGGAGGGAAGGGGCACATGGGGTGCGGACTGAGGCCCCTGCGGCGAGGGAGGAAGTGGGGCTGGGACAGGGGCAACCACTGCCCAGCCAAGGCAGAGCAGGGCATAGAATGGAGCCGTGGCTTCTCTGGGCGGTGCGGGGAGGGGTGGTGGCTCCTGCTGCTACGCACACCCTGGGAAAGCATGGGGGGGGCATTTGCCCCCAGATCTGCGTGGGGCAAGGGCAGGCCTCCGCTGCAGGCTGGGACCAGGGCAGTGCTGAGCTCTTCCTGGTGGAGAGCTGGGCTGGGCTGTGCTCGGGGCGGGTAGTGGTGGAGTGCGGGCTGCAGGTACTCAAAAATTTGCTAAGGCTCCACTCCCAGTGTCACTGCTGCTCACTCTGAGTGCAGCCCCAGCCCAACCCCGCTGCTGGGAAAAGCCCAGTGCCACCCCCAGCCCCAGTCCACAGCAGCAGCCCGCCCCTGCTATGCACACAGATCCAGGTGCACATGCCCCCTGTGCCCTCCCATGGAGCATGCAGTTGCAGGAGTCACCACACACCACCAACGAGTCGGTTGTGGCTTCTTCCCATGCCCCACCCTGGCTGTACAGCACCTGCCTCTGCCCCTCCTCCAGCCCCAGCCACGCTCCCTCCCTTACTACGGGGGCCTTGATCTGCCCTCCCCATATCCCATCCCCCACACCAGGCTTACCAGGAGAACCTGGCTGCTCTCCTGGCCACCTCTGTTCTGTGCTGCACATTTACTGGCAACATTATCAGCCACATCAGCCAAAAAAAGACCATTTCCAATACTGTCAATTTTCCTTATATTGGTGTCAATCCGATATGGGGCCAATCAGTGCACCTCTAGTTTTTAGTGAACTGTCCACAATGACGCAAAAGTTTCTGGGTAGAGGAACTTGTTCTTCCACTGATGGTCATATCTGTCAAATCTGGGATCAGGAAGGAATTTGCACCCTACTTTAGACTTGTAATGACTGTGGGAGTTTTTGCCTTACTCTGTAGCATGGGGTATGAACCTTTCCTGGGATCTTCTGTGCATTTGTTGGTAACCTACTTTCCTGTTGTTGCTGCAGTAGCAGGGCATTTGGAGAGTCCACCTCCCCTGCTTAAATGGGGTCTCATTTGTGATGTCTCAGGTATTGTAAAACATGGTTGCATGCAAAGATTTGAAATGGTGATTTCAGGGATTCTTGACAAATGTTGGGGACTTCACTTGATGGCCATGAGGCTCAAGCCAGTCCTATGTTCCTCAGTTATGTGGCAAGATCTTTAAATTTCTGAAGAAATTCTCCTAAGCTGTGCACATTTTGGTGCTTCATACCACTTTATTTTCTAAAGCTTTACAGTTCTTTTCCATAGAATTCAGCAGGTCACATTGCCAAAAGGTACCTTCCTTTCATTTTCCTTCCTTGGTGTTCTGTAACTAAAGCATGCAAAACAATCAGTTTAACAGGCTTGGGGCAATAAGAGGTGATATTTGAAGCATTTTTCTTTCCTGCTCTGACAGTTTATACCAGGTAAGAACCTGTCCTTCTTCCCCTATGCTAGGCAGAACTTTTATGGCAGTGATTAGGTTGTGAAGTACTGTGCACTCAGCCAAAAAGCTTAAACATACACTCATCGTGGCATAGAAAACTATCCCATTTAGGCAATGAATACCTGGGTGTAAATAATACTCTCATAATCTAATGAAGTACAATTTTATTTATTGTCCTTCATAAATTCTCCTCTCTAGGACTAATGGTAATACTTTAAGTATACATAGTGGGTGGATATTTCACTAATAATTTCAAACTTCAGTGGAAAGTTGAGACAAAACAAATCCCACCTGGATGTGAAAAAATGGAATCAAATTCATATAGGATCCTTTGATTACCTAAAATTATTCCATCATCCTGGATGAAATTATGGTAAACCAGAAAGTGAGAGCATCCTCAATATCCAGGAGTTTGGGAACTTTCCCTAAATTTTTATTTTAAGAAAGACAGGAGAACTCGGATTTTTGTTTTAGAACTATGCTGAGCTCCTAGGATGGAACTAAAAGCCTTTAGAGCTCTTCTCTTGGTTATAACACATTTTTGTAAAATTTGATTTGCCCACCTTACTATTGACACTGATGCCATGGGAACCCTAACTGTTCTGGCTTCAATCCCAGAATGACAAGAGATTCAGCAGCTAGCAATATGTTTTGGCAACTGTCTTTTCTTGGGCAGAAAACAGCAGATCTTTTACATACAACTAGAATAAGTTAATTAATAAAGCTGTTTTAAAACTGACAAAAATTCTAATTACTTAAGACAGATGGTAGATAACTCTTTCGATTTTTTCCACATACAATTTACTGACAAACTGGAGAGTCACATGTGTTTACCACCTTTGACATGGAGAAGGAAGCCTGTTAACAAATATAGGAAGGCTGTTAGTCATTGTGCCTTATGGACATATACTGCTCACTATGCAAAACCATAGTTAATGCTACAGCTTTCTCCAGCTATACTTTTTCTATCTAGTTTACTGGCCTTGGTTCCTCTGCAGTAACTGACAACAAAAGATGAGCATATACCATGTTAGATTTAAAAAAAAAAATCAAAAAGGCCCAAACCTAAAAATTCCATTAAAATTTTTTTTTTAAAGTAAAAACAAAGTGTTACAGCAACTAGGGCAACAAGTTCTCATCACACACTGAATGTAACTGTGCAAGCCTGGAAGAGCTGAAAGCTATTTAAACATTCTAGAAGAATTTCTCCATTAGCTATGAAACCTTAAAATGTACAACAGCAGCGTATTACAAATATGTAATATTACTGCAGGTCTTTAATGGTTACAAACTTAAAAAACTTGAACTGTGACATGTTTATTGTACTATGTTTCAAAGTATATAAGTTCAAATTTCAAAAGAAAACAACTGCCATTTAAGGGATAAACCATCATTACAGAAAAAATGAATGCCCTCCCCACACTAAACAAGTTGTGCAGAGTTGCATGAATTTAACTTTCAATATTTAGAGCAACGATTAGGAAGAGTGAAGATTTTATACCTAATGATAGATTAAAAATGAATCTTTTCAATGTTCTTCATTGTAAATTACTATTGAGGAATAAGAATGTGGCTTTTCAAAGACAACACCTTTAATAACTTTCTCAATAGTCTCGATATCCTTGCCCCAGTGGTCTCATAGAGATGATACTAACACAAGAGAGACTCAAAAGGCGATATTTGCTAATAGTTGCACCTAAACTGGGTATACTTCAATAAAAATCACATTCCATCCCAAAATGGAACCTCAAACAATCATAGCCTATAACTGAAATGGATCAGACCTTGAGGGAAGTATTCCAAAGTTCCCCATTCTAGTTCCTTCAAGCAATCCATAGATGTGGCTCAACTCATCATTGGAAGTAAACTCCTATTTGATCAACAGACTCCAAATGGGACACAACCCTGACTCAACGATGAAATATACAACCTGTCAACACATCTTTAGCACTACAACAGTAAATGTCCACCACAATAAAAACTATCAGAATCTATGGATCCTGTGCATGCACATCTCATTCAGCGTATCAAATGCCCCTGTGGGAATGATGTGGGTGAAACCAAACAGGAACTATGCATCAGAATGAACTCTCACAGAAAAAAAAATATATAAAAAAAGAAGACAGACACATACACCAATACCAGCATATTTTTCATAGAACCACCACTCCCTATGTGACCTCATAATCCTTCTGCTCAAGAGAAATTCACAAAAAAGCCTCCAGAAGATGGGCCTGGAAACAGAAATTCATAACATCAACAGACAATTTAAGAAGTTGGTCTTAATATGGGTAGTGGCTTTATGGCTCATTACAACCATACAAATCCTACCAATTATCTCAGTGCACTTCACATGCAATAACTATCCCTTTCTTGAATGGTCTCACTCTCCCACCAACTACATTGCTTATTCTACTGCATGTCTGTCTTAGAATGGTTCTGTTTATACCTCTTCATTCCTACTTCACTGCTCTCCTCCAGCCCTTTAAGCAAACTGGGGGCACATCTACACATGACACTACGTTGCCACAGCAACACGCTACAGCAACATGGTATCGGTGATCACAAACCATGATACCGCAGCTCCATCGCCATAGCAAAGCACTTCCTTGTTATAGGATGTTGCTATGGTGAAATAGCAGCTAAAAATAACTGTGCAAGGTGCAGGGGCTGCTATACTTCCAAAAGGAAGTACTAAAATGATGGCGCAGTAACAAAGGCACCGTAGGGACACATGTATATATGCCGTGTTTGTATTTGCAAGACAGCTTATGTCCAAGTCCCTTTCAGACCTGAGGAAGGGCACCTAATGCCCAAAAGTTTGTCCAACAGCTCCAACTTCACAGCTGGTCCAATAAAAGGCATCACAAAAAGCCTCTCAATAAAAGTCACTATGCACAACTTTTTTTTTCTGATAGCATACATACATGTTATTTTTGAATAATTTAGTCTAAAAATCAGGAGGGGTATAAAATAAAAGCATGAATCCAGTTTTTCGTTCTGCTTCTCCAGTTTATTCATGCAGACTTGAGATTTCCCTATTATGCATACTAACCATTTAAAACAACTAGCTTTGCAAGAATTTCTTACCCAAGGGCCACAGACTTAACTGTGGTTTGCATTGCTCTGTTTTTTGTTCCTGAGAATTTGAAAACGTAGCTATATCTTATATTAGACTTAACTGAGAATACTAATCCTCTTTATAATTGCATCCATGTATTAGAATAAATCCTCATCTATTTTAAATGCATGATATTTTCAATTAATCTTTGAAATCTGTGCCTAGTTCTCTTTGTGGAATGTGTGACAGCCTTCAGATTTAACCTGAGATTTTGAAGCAAACATGCAATATTAGTGTACAGTCTAAATGAAATAATGTTTTTTTCCCTGTGTTCCATTGCTGTAAGAGAGAGCACAGACTCCACTTCAGAGTCGAACTGCCAAGGAGGCTTTTCAAAAAAGGGGAGAAGAATCCATAAGACTGGGGGTACAACATTGACCTGCAATTGTGCAACTGTGTGCAACAGACTCTCTGATCTTTTTGTCTGCTAATGCATTCCATGCACCCCCAAAAAAGAAAGTTTCCAAAAGGTATCAAAGAAAAAGGACAAGGAAGAAGATCAATAGTGGGTTTGTGCCTCCCCAACAAATGAATGGCTGGCTAAATGATGTTACAGGTAAGAGCCACAGAAAATGGTTTTTGTTTTTTTAAGTACATAGTAGGCAATTTCAAGCCCTTTGAAAATAGGAGATGGTTCCATTGTCTTTCTGACTTATGTTTGTTTCCTGTTTGTTGCAGAAATACAAGCACTCAAAAATGAAGAATACTAAGGGGAATTCAGAGGGTGTAGAGGGCATCATCATCTGTCTTCTCAATAAAGAGAATGAGTCTTTCAAAATAAGTCCTGAATATATTCTAAAACTCTAGAGAGATTCTTGAGAGACTCCTAAACTCCACAGCAAGAAGAGCAGATCTCAATGTTTCTGTGACAGTTACATATTATAGCTTGTAAATTTGTTTCTCCCAATCAACTAAGTTCAAATAAGTCCTTTCAGCAGAGGGTTCCTTTTTAATCAATTGCCTGCTTTATTATTATCATTATTATTATTATTATTATCATTATTATTATTTTAGATTTGCTGCTGCTATTACCCAGTACTGGATGATAACACTGAAGTCCATTCTCTTGGAAGATGCTCAGTTCTTTGTCAGCATTCTCTGAGGCTGGGCAACTAACACAGGCATCTCCCAAATTTCTGTATTAAATACTTGAAGGGCTTTGCTTATGGAGAACCCCAGTGTTCCTGGCCTAGAGTAATCTCTTTCACCTTCTGAAGTGGAATTTGGAGCAGTTTAGCTACCTCGTTTTTTTTCTAGAAGTTCTCCTATACCTTTGTACAACACTTAGGCCCCTGCTACACATTACAATTATTACACAATTAACTAGTTAATCACAAAATAAATTTAGACTGGCCCCATGTGCAAAGTAAACATCACACCATAAAAATGACTTTCCAACTATAAAAAGAGCCAATTTGCTCAGTTAGTGCTTGAAAATGGGCAATAACTCTATAAGCTGGTTCCTATCCAGCTTTAATACGTATATGATGTGAATATGAATTTTTACATTCCAAGTAAAAAGTGCACTGTGGCACTGATACTTACTTTGTTAGGTTTCTAGAACCCAAGGTCCAGTAATGAGAAAATATCTTGTTTTCATGAGGTAGTGACTTTGCCTGAAAAAACGTGTGATGCTCTACACAAGATTTCCACAGATTTTTGCATGCTCTGTAATTTAACATGTTGAAGGCAACAATATGCTCTCTGGTTTCATTCTGTAACAACAGGAAACATTATGCATGAATGAAGATTAACCATAGTAAGTACAATATTAGAATTCATCTAAAACTTTAAAGGTGATTTACAGCTAATAGCAATTTATAGCAGATGACTAGAGTCCACAGTAACTGCAAAGAATCAATAGAATAACAAAAAAAAGACAGATCCCCTAGGACTAACCTCCAAGTAATAAAAATCCACATGGACAGAGAATAAATTTGAAATAACAGAAATGTTTTAGTCACTTCTCTAAACACTTAAAGTGAAATGTCATTGATAGTCATGGAATCTGTGTAACCCATGTGCCCAGAGAGCTGAAGTTGTTAAGTAAAACTATCTCTATATAAGATTCAGTGTAATAACCCGCTTCAAAGTTAGGAACATCACCTTTTTTATAGTGTTTTGGTACTAAAGATTGTAATAATAACTGTCCATTTTCAGGAAAAGAGAATTAGCCAGTCAAACTGCACCATAGATACCACTTTCTTGAAGACAATACAACAAGTAGAATGAAAAGAATAGCAAACAAACCTAAAAAAAGGGCAGACTCTCTCTCTTACTTGCAGCCTTCTTGTGAAAGAAATAGAGACACACCACATGTCCCCATCAGCTATGCTGAGATGTGACAAGGAGTCAGACTACTTTAAGGTCTTCTTTCCCAGTAGCTCTCAAGGCAAAGTGAAAACAGTCTTACAAAGGATGTAGTTTTGCCTGGCTAAACCTGAGACTTAAAGAGGGCATATTCCCAAAGAGATACAGGAAAGAAACGTTATAAGGAGGGAAGGAAAAAGTACATGAGGATGAAAGCAGTGACTCAAATCTCTCATTCTAGGTGCTGTGTAGAATTTAGATGAAGCTAGAAGTACTAATGTTTCTTTTTATTGCCCAAGCCTATAAAGACATTTTTCAGGATCAGACCACTAAATGGCCCAATAGTGTCAAAGATACCATGATGGTGAGTTTGTGCTTACCAATTCACTCATCCCACTGGATATTATGATTCTTTCCCAAAATCATAAAAACATAAGATATACCAAAATAGGTCAGGTCTATCTAGCCCGGTATCCCATATCTCATAGTAGCACAGTAAGGGGCCTTTTTTTTTCTTTTCTTTTTTTTAGGTGGTTCATTCATTTTGTCCACCAACAAGTCTAATTTCCAGCACCAATTCTGGTCTGCCAATTTCAGTTTTCATTCTGTTTCCTACTCACAATCGTAACAGGCCATACACGGTACCAGCAAACTACGTTTTGAGTCTATTCCATTCTTTCTGTTGCCTTTGTTAGACTTGCCTATCAGCATTTATAGGTACAGGTGACTGTGAGACAGACTTTCAGACACCTCCAACCATTCAGCTAACAACTGGGCTAGACTTGCTAGATCCCAATTATTACAGTATTGTTTACCTGTTAAAATACGCATAGAGACTCAACATTACAGAGAGATTATTTATCTGTGATACATTCCAAATCCTCAAACCACTTAAAAGCCGATTGCTTTACTCACATTAATCATATGTATGTAAATCACTGTGGAAGGTGAACAGGATTTGGCCCTTATATTGTACATGGACACTACAACAGTCTTATTTGTTTTATGGTCAAGCTTAATATATGCTTCTGTATGTATCCATTTTAAAATATTTGACCATGACCCATTTATACACTAGTAAAATGTATTACATTGAGTTTAAACTTTCATCCAGGACATAAGTTACTCAGCCACAGCTATTTCTCTTAGAGAGATCACATTGAAAGTAAACATTTTTTGTGATAATTTAGCTGATAAGAATTTCTTCCCTTACATAAAAAGAGCATAGGAGTAAAATGTTAATGGCAATTTATATATCTTAACTAGCCCCTGCTGCCTGCTGCATTGTTCAAAAATGGCTTAAGTTATCAGACCATTTCTGTGGAAGAACAGTGGAGAAGGGAAAAACAAACATCCAAATAATTTTGTTCAGCAAGAATAATGTTTTAAGTTGCCATAAAATTGTTTGCTTGAACCTTTCAATTTAGTTCTGTACTTAATGCTCACAGTTCTAAAGCAAGGGATAAAATTTACCCTACTTGAAGTCTTGATTGGACAAGATAAATTCCAATTTGCCAAGCTGCACGTGCATTCCTTCCCTATTCACTACCACTGAAACTTTTTCAAACAATCTCCCTCAGTGTGATGAAAACTCAAATAACTGCTCTCATCCTGAGAGGTGAACTGTTTTTAAACATTTCACACTCATCTAGTCAGCTTTCTTATATTACTTATTTACTAATATAAAAAGTTGAATAAAAAGCACTTTTTGCTGACCAAGAAACTAAGACCCAAATCTTATTTCACATCTAAGACAACTGAGTGTGATCTTATTCCACCTTATTCAAGTTAAAAATGACTATTAACATGTCATTTTTTGTAACATTTTCATCTTGGCCCTAAGAGTTCTGCATTAACATTTTTTAGAGACTCTAGTATGGTGGAACATGATCATAATTGGTCCAGTAGCATTGCTGTTCTTGGTTTCCTTGATGACATGCCAGACTTCCTCTAGGACAGGAGAATTGGCAAGGGATCCTCTTTCAAAGGTGCTGGGGGATGGACTCGATGGTATTATCTGCCAGGGTTGACTCACAATTCAGGAGTGCCTCAACATGCTCTTTCCACCTAACTTGGAGAGATTCATCGTCTTTGAGGAGCGTTGAGCCATCCTGCAATTGCAAGAAAGTAGGACTGTGGGAAGTTGGGCCATAGATGGCTTTTGTTGCCTGGAAAAACGCATGTCATTTTTGTCAGCAAAGAGTTGAATCTCTTTGGCTTGATCTTGTCACCACTCTCACTTCACCAGTTTTTGTGAAAACAGGTAATATAGCCACTGGACTCAGAACAAGCCATATGGACAGTGGTTTTAAACCCCTTCCAGAGTTCCTCAATGATGCCTTCATTTGTGGAGAGGGCAGAGAATTTTCCAAGGAGACAATGATGGAAATCCTTACAAACCTCCAGGTCTCAAAGAGTTTTGGTGTTAAGAGTCTTTCGTATTGCCTTTGATTGTTTTCACAGTATTTCTGAGTGAATCAGATGTTCATAATGGATCTGACATGGTAATGTGTCCACCAGTCACTGATTCCTTGCATGTCTCATGTGATACAGATATCCATTCAATCATGGGTTCTAATAATAACATAGTTGAGGAGCTGCCAGTACTTAGAGTGAGGGTGTCTCCATGTGTTCTTATATTTGTCACACTGTCTGAAGATAGTGTCAGTGATAAGACCATGTGCCAAATATTTGCTCAGAAGAAGGGTGTTGTTGCAGTTGGCTTTCCCTATTCCATCCTTACCAGCGGTGCCACTCCAAAGCTCCAAGTCACATCCGACTCTAGAGCTAAAATCACCAAGGAGAATGTTCTTGTCTTCCTTGGGAACATTAGATAGAATGCTAGTCAAGGTTGTTCTGTTCTTTGACATCATCGTAGGGGAATACGCACTGATGTTGGTGGTATACTGGTTGCTGCTGAGCTGAAGATGAAGGGTCATAACATGTTCATCAATGCCCGCAGGCGGTTCTGCAAGTTGACTGACAAGCTGTTTCTTGATGGTGAAGCAAATGCTATGAACACACCTATCGTGGTCCAGTTTCCCCTTCCAGAAGGCAGTGTAGCCTTCACCCACTTCCCTTAGTTGACCATCATCCAGTCGTCTGATCTCACTCACCATATGGACTTTGCAGCTCTCTCTCTCTCGCTAGTTTCTGGAAATGATGGCAGTTCCTCTTTCTGGTTGTTCACCATCTTAGTTATCCATCAAAATCCGAATCTTCCATGTTGTGAAAAGTGTTGCCATCTTATGCTTTCAAATGCAGAGAGAGTGATCCCACTGGATGCAGCTATCCAGCCATGAGCAGATAAGACAGACTAGGTTTACAACACCTTTTCTATCCCCTTCTCCATGTAAGATGAGCAGAGAGGATCCTGAATAGGACTGCTCAGTCATGGTAGCAATTACAGAATTGCACCCATGCTTCAACCCAGGTGCAAGACAGCCATCAGGCTACAATAGGCTGTGTTCCAATTTGTGGCTGGAGACTGCCAGACTCACTCATCTCATCTGTCACTACTGGACCACTGCTGCAGGGCTTTTGCAAGTTGGTACAGGAGAGCATGTTATTTCCTGTGGTAGAAGCCTAGACATGACTTCGATTAACGTGAGGAAGCTAGTGCATGGAAACAACCACATGAACTTGACAAGGTGGCAAGCGATAAACCTAGAAGACAGGAGAACTACACCTTCCTGCAGCCTCCTTCTGTCTTTACAGCCATTGAGATCCTGACATCATCTTCTACCTGATCGGCTGTTGAGCACTTGGGGTTAGACTGTAGTTTGTCTGAAACCTCCCCTCAAGCCTGTTCACCATGGGTGACCTTAATAAGAGCATAAGACTCCAGGTGACAGCTCTAAGGTCACACGAAGAAGCCTTTTCCTGGTCTCAAACCAACCAGAACCAAGTCAAATTGAAAATACCAGTCTGAATGTGGTTTCCTACAATGAAACAACAGATTCTTTATAGTGACACATCCCTTTCATCAAGTCACAGCATAGTTGGACTGCAATGAGAACTTCTAGGGGGCAAGATTAATTGCTCCATGTAGGCAGAGAGGGATACATATGACAAGGAAGGATATACATGGACATTTAACAGTGCATCTGGTCTATTTTTTTAATGCATGATGAGAAATATTGAAAGGTTATGCAGCTGGCCCTATTTTCCCTAAGGGTCTAGAGCGTGGTGCTGTTTGCATGGCTATGATTTTATCCTGTTACTTTCAAACATGGGAAGATGACAACTTAAGCAATGGGGAAAGTTATAAATCAGTGCTTACAAATTCTGTCATTTTTCCACACGATAAAAAGCTTCTCAAAAGCCTGAACTTTGAGAACACTGCCCTTTTCAGAGTTGATACAGCTCTCTAGAATTTGTAATTTAACTGTTTTTGACAGTAGTGAAGAAGTCATCATGCCTATCTGTTTAAACTGATCTGTACTTCTACAGCTTGGTAGATAATGAAATTTGCATTCCCTCAAGTTCCAATAAATTGTTCAGAGGGAACACACACATTTCCTTTATTTTTTTCCACTGTTTGTCAACATTTACCCCAGACAGGTTTTTTGTTTGAATACCCGTTTTGGAAACTCATTTCAGAGAAATGCCAATACTTACACTGAAACAGGGACATTCAAATATGAACAAGAATATTTGCTATTCATTATTTGATAATTCATTCAGCCAAGCAGGCAACATAAACAATATTTCATGACTGAAGTGACTAATTTGCGAGGTGGGATCAGTCCAAATGAGTAAATGAACAGCTGATCAATCATCTAGAGGGTGAAATTAATCTGCATAAATTGACAAATATTTGCAAATACTTAAGAGTAGAAATTGGAACTACAAACTCTCGGATACCAATTGTCAGTAGATTTTGACTTTCCTTTCTACTTTTCCATAAAATATAACAGCTTTATTTCTGAGAGGCCTGCCCATACCCTGAAACAACCACAACCATAACCACTTTTAGATTTTGCTTGGCATGTGGAAACCAAAATATCCAAAACTTCCCTGACAGGATCTTTGAAAACACAGAACACACATGTACACACAGCTCACAGACCCTGACATCTGCACAAGATCACTACCCACCACCCTGTTCAAAAACATGAGGAAGAAAACCTCAAGAGTAAAAAGCTCCATGACTTACACTTCCTGTGGGGCTGTTGCTTTGCAGGTCCTAACCGGGGTCCAGAAGTTCTTCTATGTCCCGACTACTAGCTAAGAACTACCCAACTATTATTATCCACTAGATAACTGGGGCACTATTCAATCTTACTAAAACACAATGGAATCATCAGATTTCCTACAAAGCCATTAGACAATGCTGCATTAAATCACTAGGTGGTTTGTTTGCAGGGGGAACATACAGACATTTCTGCCTTCAGTTATCTCAACTAGTTCCATCTGCAGTACCTTCCTCATTTGCCAACTTAGAGGATATTCTATAAATATTACCATATACTGCAGGAAAGACTCATTATTCCCTCTACCCTTCTCTTTAAGTCACAATTTTTACTTCTCCCTGTGCCTCAAAGAGAAGTTCTCTGGGACAGTCCCTCTATAGAGGCTCAGCAGCTGTCGAATGGCTCAGCTGCACTGAAATATTCTGTAGGCAGGTGGCCAGCAAGCAAAATGGCAGAGAAAAGGGCAGAGTCCTCTAGCAAGTTGAAGGGGGAAAAAACAAAAGCTGATAACGCTCAGAACAGGGAGAACTACTCCTCTGCCTCCCTCCTCCCCAAACCTTTAAGGAGGAAGGTGTTGTGGACAGAAAGAATGAATACAGGTAGAGTGGAGTTAAGAAATAGGGGACTCCAGCAGAAAGGAGAAAGATGAGTACCAGAGACAGCAAAAGAAAAGATATGGTGAAACTCCTTAAGCGTGGTCAACTAGAACAAAACATTAAAGAGTAAGGATATCTACAAAGCCAGCTTCCCCTTCCCCATTAAACTTAAGGGACAAAATTGATTTACTGGTTCCTCTGACTACGTCACAAGAATTTAGAAAAGAATCTGATAAACGTAACAGGAAAAGAAAGCTGAGCAATTACTTACATGTTTTTGTCGTTGCTGTATAAAAAACTTTTTCCTTTTAAAGGAAACTTTTAATATATTTGCCCTAAAAAACAAAAACAAAATCACACTAAGTAACAATCCACAAAGGCTGAGGAAAAAAAATTAGCCCAAGAAAACCTAACAGATGCACTTGCAATGTCAGTCTTAAAAGATCTTTAGTTCTATTACAGCATTAAACATTTATAATAAAAAAATGAAGCTGCCTCTTCGGCGCAGTGTAGCAGCTAACTGACCTATCAAAACAACAAGGACCAGAAGTTTTGGCCAAAGAAGAGGAGGATCTCTTAACATTTTTATTTCTCATTAGTTACTATCTAAATATTAACATAAGCAGGAAGCCCACTGTTATCATTTTCACCTAATAAACCAGTATATTGTACTTGCAAAGACTCAGTGAAACTGTTCACTGCCTCCACACACAGGATTATTACCTTGGGCACTGAGATTGTATAAACCGGGCTTGTCAAACCAGGGTGGTTGGGCTAGTCTAAGGGCTAGATTGGGACTGACCCACTGAATAGTGCTAGAGTACTAGGGCCAGCCCACATGCTGCATGTGCCAGCCTGTGGCTTGTTGTACACACAAGCTGGACCCAGAATTACATGTAGCATAGGGGGTCAATCCAGGGTGCAACATGCAGCCCACAACCTGGGCCCTCTGTGCCATGTGCAGTACTGGGTCCAGCTCATGCATTGTGGGTATAGAGAGCCCCTGGACTGGTGCATACTGCACTTGGTGCATGAGGCTGGACTGCCTGCACACACTGCATGCAGCACAGGGGGCTGGCACAGGATGTGCACTGCATGTAGTGTCCAGCCTGTGAGTTGTGTTTGATACCTCAGGTATAAAGTAATGATCTACACGAGTGGGAGCACAAAAACAGAATTCAGACCTTGATAACAGGATAAAAACGGGAACTTAGGTGCACCCTGGCCCCCCACAAACTAGGGAGTGGGCCCCACCTTCCACAGGGTAGAATTTGGGTTCCTTGCCCTCTAGCCACCTTCTTCAAACCCTCCAGGTTTATCTGTTGTCCACATCACAACAGGAACCAACAGTGGATTAACCAGATGTCCAGGTGGGACTTAAAAAAATTTCAGCTAGGACAATGGGTGAACCACACAACACCACTTAGCTTGCCTGGCACATCACTTGACATGCTTGCCTTCCATCATGCTCTCCTGCTGAGTCACTGCCACCTTCTCAGGACCCAACTGCCTTAGGCCAGCCCCTTTGTGGCTCCTAACCTAATGGCCAAGCCACCAGCTACTTCTGCTGCCCCTTGACACCATGCGCCCAATGCCAACTGTCCACCAGCCCCATCCTCCCTCACGCTGAGCTGGGGAAGCCACTAGTGACCTGTGCTGTATAATGCCATTACCAAGTACTCTAGAGTCGATTTTGACCACTTCCAAACAAGGTGGATAAAATCTCTTTGGGAGATGGTTCTAGCCAATAGGCTACTCAATCCTGCTCCATTTTAGAATGACTTTTAAAAAAATTATTTTATGTAATGCCAACCAGTCATGAATCCAGGTGCGATACAAACTGTTTTGTCACTGCTGCTGTAGCTTTCCTATGAGCCTTGTAGACTCAGTGTCTTCATTTTACTTTTATTTGACCCTTTCCTCCCTCCAAGAATGGCTGCCTTCTCTTTCCAAGCCAACACTTCTGTAGAAAGTACCAGAAGCATAGAACATTGTTGAACTGATTCATATTTAACTAATCTCCAACCATTTTCATTTGCTGTCACACTCTTAATAAAGTGAATGTTAGCACAGAACATAACAACTCATGAAAAATTTTCATTTATGACTCCAATGTCCCATCAAACCACTTAAATTTCATGAGTTTCCAAACAGACTACATCCAAAACAAGATCCAAATAAAATGCAGAATTTGGCAAAATATTTTTTGTTTTTGCTAGTGATGATATGGACTATAGCTAAATTTCAGAGGAAGTCTGTAGGTTTTATGGTTAGAAAGTAAGGTTTCTTATCTGCAAAATAAGCTACCCTAATTTGAATATTATTGGAAAGCAATCAGCATTTTTAGCATGATTTTTCCAATGTGGATAAAACCCAGTGAGGCATCCAAAGGGAAGTTACATTTTTAGGAACACATATAGTACAACTCACATGCAGTCTTGCGTGATCTGCCAGCTATTTTCTCACGCAGATTACACTGGTCATTTTATTTTTTGCCAAAGAGTAATAGCACTGCCTCCCTTCTTGAAAGTTTTATTCCCTTTGGCTGCTTCCATACAGTACAGCACACTTTAATATTGCAGACTATTATCCCAGGGTTTTTGTTGAGCACTTTCATAGGGTTTGCTGCCACCTTGAGTTCTAAGCTGTTTCTGCCAATCCTGGTTAACTTAAACCACATGAAATTATATTCGATACAATGATATTTTACAGAGCAATAATCTAAGCAACCTATTATTTTAACTTTCCTTTGGGGGCATTTAATGTTACTTAAAGTTACATTATTCCACCTGAGTACATCTAAACCCAACCAGTTGGAACATGTGAACCATTTTAATCTCTCATAAAACTTTGTAAGCTTAAGGTGAAAGATGCTGAGGATGTGACTGAAATGCATCCTGTTTTATATCCTTTTATGTCAAAATGCATTGAATTCATACTATATAATGTATATATAGTATAGAATAGCATGCTATTTTTTCACAACGAACTGGGGTGCATAGTATTAGTTCTGAATGAATGATTCTAGGTCAGAAACGAGAAACACTAAAGCCTCTCACTCATATTATATTGAGTTTATGGAGGCTTCTTTGTTTTGTTTTGTGTTTGTTAACTGAGACGCTCTTTTAAAGAATTTTAGGATAATCTAGACCAATTTTATAAGCTTTTTTGACGCATGCTATTGCAATCACCGTGAATTTAAAATATTAACTGGGGATATCAGGGAGGTTCTAGATCAGGGTGGGCAGTTATTTGGACCCAGGGACCACATAGGGAGTTTTGATGAGTTGTTGCGGGAGGTATCACCCCCCTCCCCCAGCCTCCTCCACAACAACTCATCCATGTGCTAGGGCAGAAGCACCCTAGCTGAAGCTCCCAGCTGCCTTCCACCCACTCAGGCACCTGCACTGGACAGGCAGAGTGGGTGAAAGGCAGTCAGGTGCTGGAGCCAGATCTCTGCACACTAGGACAGGAGGCGCTTAGATGAAGCTTCCTCCTGACCCATAGCAGAAACTGCCTCTGGAGGCAATGGGAGCCAAGCAGCAGCCACACTGGGTGCAGCCCTGCTAGTAACCTATGTGCAATAGCTGGGGCCATGCCAGCAGGTGCAGGCTGCTCCAGGAGTCGCTTATTTCTATGTGGAGCACTGTGGGACCAGCTGCGGACCAGATCCAATCCACTGGCAGGCACCCCATTATTGGACAGATTTAATCATTTGGTAGGCTGTATACAGCCTACGGTCCCCTCCTTTGCCCACCCCAGTTCTAGAAGTCCAGTCCATGCTCTGCAAGTTTCGACAGATATGACATGTGGTGCCTGGTGGGATAAGGGACAACTGTTGGCCAGGATGTTGTGCGCTTTCTTTCCTCCTCTGCTCTTTCTCGGCTTCCTGAGCAAGACAGTTCTCTTTGACGTGGACTGTATCTTGATGTATGGTGCAGTACCACTGAAACCTGTTACCAGCCAGCAGTTCCCAATTTGTTGGGTTGATGCCACCCTTCTTAAGATACGTCTTCAGGGTGTATCTTAAGAAGGGTGTAGCACTTCTTCTGTCATCTGTGAGTCCTCTTACCATGACTAAGTTGAGAGAAGAGGACTTGCTTCAGGAGATGAGCGTCAGCCATCCACACAGTGCCCAGTCCAGCGGAGTTCATGTTTTATGATCTTTGCCTCAATGCTGGTTATGTTAGCTGCACATAGGATGCTGGCACTGGTGCAGTGGTCTTCCCATCTAATATGGAGGATCTTCCTGAGACAACGTTGATGGAATGATTCCAGGTGTTCAAGATGGCTTTCTTATGTCACCCATGTCTCACATGCATAGAGGAGGATGGGGATAACCCCTGCTTTGTAGACCAGGATCTTAGTTTCCATCTGCAGATCTCGGTCAGCAAAGCAAAGCAGTTTTCTGAAGCATATGCTGGCACAGCAAATCCTATATTTGATTTCTACATCAAGACTGACTGACAGGGGAGGTGACTGTCAAGGTATGAGAAATGCCTGATGTTTTCCAGGGGTTCTCCACCAAAGGTAATTTGTGGGGGGAGGGGGCAGCTGTGCCAAGGCAAGCTGGTGGAGCACCTTGGTCCTCCCAATGTTAAGGGAGAGTCACAGGCTGTGATAGGCACCTGAGAAAAGTGGACTGCAGATCAGTCTCAGTGTGCACAAGGATAACAGTCATCAATGGACTGAAGGTCAGTGATGCCAGTCTTGGTAACTTTCATTTTGCTGTGAAGGCGCCACATGTTGAAAAACTGACCATCCATTTGATACTCAACCCCAATTCTGGGAGGAAGGCAGTCATGGATGAGAATCAAAATCACAGCAAGATAGACAGAAAAAATGGTTGGGACAATGACGCAACCCTACTTGATACCAATACAAATAGTAAATGGACTGCCACAGTTCTTTGCAGTGGATCAGAGACAGACCCATCCCATCATAGAGTATCCTGAGGACACTAATGAACTTCAGTGGACAACCAAACCTAGCCAGCACCTTCCATAAGGCTTCATGATTGACAGAGTCAAATCAAAGGGCTTGGTTAGGTCATACGAATGCCATGAACAGCTCCTAGAGTTGCGCTGTGCAACAAAAATCATGTTGGTGTACCCCGAGATGGTCTAAAGCCACAATGGGATTCTGGAAAGCCATCTTCAGCAAGGGGGAGGAGGCAATTCAGAAGGATACGAATAAGAATCTTCCCGGTAGCAGACACAAAGGCCATGCCTCGGTAGTTCCTACACACTGACTTGTCCCCTTTCTTGAAGATGGTCACAATGTTGGCACTATATGTCAGGTGGAACTTCTTCATTAACCCATATTTTGATGAGAAGTTGGTGAAATTTTTACTGTTCCACCAGCTTTAAAGACCTCTGTGGGGATGCCATCTGGGCCTGGCACCATGCCAGACTTCCTTAAAGGATTGGGGATCAGCAAGATGTTCTATTATTGGATACTTGATGGTGGCAGCTGAGACCTCAGACTCACAGTTGAGCAGAGACTTGAAATGCTGCTTCCAGTGTTGCTTGATGGATACATTGTCCATGAGAAGGGTGGAGCCATCCTGGGATCACAAAGAAGTTGGGCCAGTGAAATGTGGCCCATGGATAGTTTTCTTGCTTGAAAGAAGCTTCTCATGTCATGTTGGTCAGTGAAACTCTGGATCTCCATGGCCTTCACTTGCCACCACTGGTTCTTGATATCCTATAGCCTCTTCTGAACTACAGCACTGAGCCAGTGGTAAGCCTCTCATTTTTGCTGGTTAGAGGGTTCACTGTGCCAATAGCAGAACGTGGCTCTCTTCTGATAGATAAGTGCTAGGATTTCCTCATTGTTCTTGGCAAACCAATCCTGGTGACAGTAAGTGGAGTATCCAATTGCCTTTGACTCAGCACATGCCTTGTGAATGACATTCTTAAGCTCCTCCCAGTGGGCTTGGATTTCCCTGATGTCATCAGATAGGTCAGAGAGACTCTTAGTAAGGCATTGTTGAAGAGCCTCACGTATAACTTGGTCTGGGAGTGCCTTGGTGTTAATTCTCTTCCACATTCCTTTAGGTTGTTTACAGCATTGTGGTAAAAGCTGCATGTCTATAATTGATCGGACTACAATGTGCACAATTAACAAAAGTGCTATCAGATGCTAGACATCCCTCCTTTTCAGCTGCATAGAGCTTCTGTTTCTAACCTTATCAAATTACGTGAGATTGGATTTCAAACCTTCCCTGGTACAGGACTGAAAAATATTGCTCACTCAGATCTCTAGCCAGTACATTTGTAAGAGGAGGAAATGCTTGAGGTAAAAAGAAAATACCTGTCTGATATTTTTAAAAACACTAGATGCCTAAAAATGCTTAGAGATTCAGATTGCTAGAACTAATTGAAGCAAGAGATGGAGAAGAAGATAAAATTCAGGAGCAGCATGATAAAAAACAAGCTATGTATTTTACCATATATTAAAAATACAAAGACACAAATGTAATGTCATTGTGTGGTATGCTTTTATTATTTTAAGATGACTGCATTGCTCCTGAGTTATATGGGTCATAATATTAAAAATTAATTTTACAGTATGGAGAAAAAGGAGAGAAATCAAGGGACTAAGCAAGAAAAGTTAATTTAAAATTCTCCATCCTTAGCAGAAGTGTTACTTAAAATGATAAAAGAACACTTGTAAAACTTGATTAATAAAAAGTATTAAAAATAGGTAAACATTTACCAGGGATAGAAACTTGTACAAATACATTTTCTGTACACAGCAATGCCACCTGAAGCAATTCCAATCATCAGGTCGAGATTATGTAGATCCTGCAAAAAAAAAACAAAACAAAAAACAAAAAAAACAAAAAACCTACAGTAAGAATACAGAAGCAGTTTGTGACATTTTCATTTTTTTCTACTTATGCATTCATTTATAGGTTTCCCATAATCATGGTAGAGCAAGCATAAAATATAACCTAAAAGCCATAAAACTGAAAGAGTAAGGTTTCTGCACTATTTATTCTAATGGATATTTGTAACTCAATCTTACCTACAATGTATTATAAAAGTCTTGCCATTAAGAGAAATCACACTGATAATGCCACCTCATAAACCAGTGCTCAGTATTCTTTGGGTCAGCAGGGAAAAACAGAATTCCTCTTCCTTTTTTCTCCTACTTTAAATGGAAACAAGAATGTATAGTACTTGCTCCCATTAATGGCTCATGAGCCATGACATACCCACCCAGCTTCCTGATGCTGAAATGTTTTTGGGAAGACACAGCAAGTTATGCCTCTCTTCAGTTCCAGAAGAGACCTACCAACCAGCACCTAACAAGGAATTCCTAAACTAAGAACATACAGTTGTAATAAGCACTTTCTTTAGGTACCCCTGCTGCTATTATTTTAATAGCGGTAAAACTGTTGCCAAACTATACTAATTCCTAAATGACAGTACTCAAGGATGTGATTTCAACAAGACAACGCTTGTGTCAAATGGAAAGAAAGGGACTGGTTGGACTGACACATCATAGTGAATCTTCTGTTCTATTTCATGCAGAACTGACATATGCAATTGGACATAAGAGTGGGATCACAAACCCGCTTTAATACTGCATCACATTCAGTCTCTATGCACATCTATCCAGGGATGGATCCAGGAGGGTATATTGGTGCATTTGCACTCCCTTTAATTCCTGCTCCACCCAAAAAAGTTTAAAATCAGCTGCCTGGCAGTGGCAGCGGTTTTTCTAGCAGGCAGTCCTGAGAGAGTCAATCGATTTCCTGGCTCAATACAATGTACCTGATCCATTCCAAACTCTTCATTCCACAGCTGTTAACAATCCTCTCTTCTTTTTAACAGTCTTGATGTTCCACCAATCAAGCTATCCTTTGTTCTGCAATTCTGCTGTCTGTTAGCTGTTCCTGGTAATAAAGCTCCTATTTCACAGCACCGCAGATTGCTTTTAACTCATTCCAATTAAGCTCAATTTATTTTTCCTTCAATCTTAAACTGCAAAATACAGCCCTAGACTCCTAATGTGTTAGTAAATCTCCTAGTTTATTTTTAATTGGAGAAAAAATGTTTTTATATGTGATGATGCAACTTACCATCTGCACCCCCTTTTCAAAATTATAGATCCACCCATGCAATCACCCTTTCATATATACACAAATAACTATCTAGAGGCAGCGCCTCAATGAGTAGGAGAATGAGTGAACAGTAAGCTTTAAATTTGCTATTTTCTCTTTGCACTGCTCTTTTCATTGCTAAATTTAAATTGAATTAAAACTATAATTTTTTTCAACAATTTTCATTGGGAAATTTCTGGTCATATATGACATTATTATGGATAAGCGAAAAAGTTAATGTAAAAATAAATCAAATAAAATCACAACCTACGTCTTGTACAAGCCACATCTAAAAATCTTACAATGTACAAAATTGTACTTGTTTAACACAATCAAAGTAGAGATTTTAGTTGTCTTAAATTCAAGAATCTAATGTTTTAGGCAGTGGCATTAGCATTACAAGGATTAAAAACATTATATACAGGATGATTTAAGGTAATGCTACATTGGCATAAAAATAAAAACCTTCAATATCTTAAATGCTCCTCTAGATGGCTCACTGTGCTCAGTTAGTAATAACACTTAGTTTTATACATCTAATGCCAATTTTTTTCTATTCCTAAAAAGTTACTGAATAGAACAAGTGTCACATAACTACAAAAATAATTGTAGGAGGTAGAGCATACTTCTTTCAATTACAGGTATTTCAGGATATATAAAAGGACTGAACAAGCACTAAATGCACCCTGCAACACAGATCATCAAATGCTATGCCACCTAACTCCAGTACTTTAGCAATTTGTGGGAAAGCACAATCTTATACTGAGAGAGATTTAGTATTTGTCTATAATTTATACTCCATAAAAAGTAGGAATACTGGCACGATAAAATGAACCAGAACTCTTTTGTCTAATAATATAGAAAAAGGTAAATGAGATAGCTGTTCAAATGAAATTAACTTCATTTAACATCTTTAGGCAGGATTCAACTATGCAAACCAGGATTCAACCACTCAATTACTTTTATTATGTTGACTTAAGTGCAGACAGGATCTAAGTGGCCAATGAAATGCTGGATGTGTGAAAGAAAGAGGGGACAGCCCTCAAGAATTTATAAAAATAAGGGATTGACAAGTGCTGCTAGATGGGTCATGCAGATCCACTATACCTTTTATTCTAATCTTTTTTTACACTTTCTTAGGAAATGTCTAAAGGCTCTCAAATAAGAACTGTATTTAAGAGAGTAAATGTAGCTATGGTAGTGACACATTTAACTTTGCTAGTAAATGCAAACTCAAAATAGCAAGAACTGTCAGATCTCCCACTTGTCTACCTGTGATGAAGACCATGAAAGCTAGATTAACATCAGGTCAGGTATTAAGCAGATGGTGAGGTTCCCCTTCAGATGCAGACTTAAAAGTAAAGCTCGTAACTGAACAGTTTCAGTAAATGTTTCAGTGTCTACACATGCAGTACCTATTAAAACAGAGTAAACTAACCAACTCTGCCGTAGGTTAGTACTTAAAAACACAAGTACTATCCCATGGCAAAGTTTGTTACTCCACAACAATGCATATATAGGCGCTAATGGGGCTGGCTGGGGCATGAGGGTCCTTCAGTATTGGGGCTGCCTGCCAACTAGCCCTGCACTGAAGCACTCTTGTGCCCCAGCCAGTCCCTCCGCAGCACACTGAGCCAGACTGGACCAGCCCCGGGCTGGCGAGCTGGCCCCCAAGACACCCCGCCAGCCAGAGCTCCTCCAGCTCAACATGCCGCAGTCCCAAACACATGTTCAAATGCAGTGCCCAGGAGCAATAAACTTCGGCACAAACTGTGCCAGAGTTTACTGCTGTATGTTAATCGCACTTGTAGACATGCCTTCTTATGAATACAAAAGATTCCATTTAGTCAAAATTTCTTGTGGCATGAATATTAAAAGTTGCATAACACAGTAGTGATATGTTATCAGGAGAACATGCACCTGAGCTGCTTTAAGAGTAATTCTATCCCACAAGTTGGCCAATTGTGACAGCAGCAGAAGAAACGTACAAATCCAACTCAAGACAATTCACGCTTACATTACACAAAAGGAGAAGTTCTCATCATTATGTTTTTTGGTTTTAATACCACAAAAAAAATAATTGGACCATTACACTGGCAGGTTACAACACACTAGGAAACTTCTCTTTTAAAGAAAGCTGAATATTACAGAACTCATTTTCAAATATGTCTTGTCATCTGCTTTTGTGCTAAATTCACTCACTCTGAGCCTGGATTCATGATATGTGGAAGAAGTAAACAGTCTGAATTCTTAAGGATACCACAGAAATCAGGTGGCTTCTGTCAGGCTTATTTCTTTTTATTTTCCTCAGTACTCATGACAACAATATAACCCTTCAAGAAAAATTCTTATATTTCTTGTGAACAAGAAATCTTATATCTCCAAAGGATAGAGCTGTTAGAAAAATCTAATTTATTAACTGACACAATTAGAGACATAGCCATGTTAAACGGAAAGTTAGAAAAATAATCCATATTTCTAAATTGAAAGTTATATGCAGTATGGCCAATATTAAAATGCTACTGCTTTGCATTGTTAGTAACAGGCCCATCTTATAAACGGTATTCATATATTAATATTTTACAAATGAAAAATGACAATGTAAACATACTCTACCACTGTGCAATTCCACTCCATAAAATTCAAGGGTTCGTGCTATATTTATATAACAGGACTCTGCTTCAGATTGCTTGAGGCCACTAAGAAGAAAAAAAACAAAGGTATTTAATACATTTAAAATTAATAAGGACAAGAAATTAAGGTCACTGAACAGACAATTTTAACTTATTATTAAGGTGCCTTTGCAATGCAAAAGAATCATTTAATCCAAGGAGTGACAGGTTATCTATAAATATCAAGCAGCAGCTAATTAGCTAAGTATGTTAGCTCCTTCTAGACTCCTTCCTTACACTGTGGAGAAATGCATCGCACAGCTCCACTGGAAAACTCTCAAAGTCATATACCCTTTTAATTGCAATTAAAAACAAAAACTAATGAACAAAACATGGACAACTGCTTACAAGGGTGGGGAAAAAAGACGACCCTGCAAAAAACAGTGAGAGGAAGTGCACAATGGAAAGAGGAGACTAAGGGGAAAAAATAGAAAAAAAAAAGCAAATTGTAAAATTAGGAACCAAAACTGGATCTAAAGTTATATCTACTTTAGCATCTGATGAATGAATAAAAGCAAGCCAGGAAGCCTTAGGATGTTTTATTTGCTTCTACCACAATGTAGAAAAAAAGAAAAGAACAAGCTGTGATATTTAAGAGGGGTTTGTCTTTTCTTTCCAGCATAGGAGAGGATGAAGACAATAGATTTCCTAACTGGTAATAAATTTAAATTAGTAGGTATCACACCAACTGACCTTGAGATCTCTGCCATGTTTAAGGCAAAACAAAATTTGGTTTTTGGTACAGATAACATGGAAACTACCCTGGGTGCGAATCCTGGATTAATTCTAAATGCCAACTTTTCAAAACAAGCAAAAACAAAACCTCATAGCAAAGTGCTTTCTGGATAGACAATGTAATGTACTAACTGATCATGTCAGAAAAAATGCCTGCCAGCTAATAATAAAACCTTAACAGAAAAAGCAAAATGATGACAAAGATGACCTAGCACAACAGAATCTGGAATCAAACTCAAAAGCACCTAAACCTTTACAAGACAGGCTCTGGAAGATAACTGAGAAAGGCCTCTTGGTCTGACAGTCCCAAGACTAAGCCTTTAAATTAAGCTGCCAAAGGCAACTTAAACAAGAAATTCTAATACGCTTGCCATGGCATTGAAGTAATGTTAACAACAACATACAATGACTTTCCAGAGGTAGTAGTAACACCTGTAGTAGTAAAATCCTTCTTAAAAATTAAAGGTCAGTTTTTGTATGCTCAAGAGAATAAGTTTCCTCTGATGGGCCCACAGTTCAGTGGTGTGGGAGGGCATACTGTGTGGGGCCCCAGAGGCCCATGCCCCCCTCACTAGCGTGGCTCAGGGGGTGTGCAAGCCCTCTACCGCTTAGAAGTTGAATAGCCCCTGGCTAGAGTGTTTGCTCTTATGGGAGATAGGCAAGGAAGCCAGAATACAGCACAGTATGGGAGGGCTGAGTTTTCAAGTTTTTAGGTGTCATTTAGGGAGTCTAAGGTTATTTTTTATTTGCAGGTTGTCACTTACTGTAAGCCACTGTGAGTTTTTCTGGATAGGGCAGAATATAAATCTAAATAATTATTATTATTCAGTCCAGTGAAGAGGAAACCACATTTCATTTTCAGCTAATGAGGGGACCAGACCTCTGCATAATTAACTAACTATATGAAGTTGATAACCATGTCTCTCGCAATGCCTCTGGCACTCCATATCCAGAAGTACTTCTACACACTGGTGCCAAGAAAGTCATAGGTAGGGAAGTAGGGCTGGAAGGGACCTCACATTGTCATCTAGTCCAGCTCCTGTTCAAGGAAGGATTGTCTCTAAACCATTCCAGCCAAGTGTGTCCACCCTGCTCTTGAAAATTTCCAGAGATGGAGATGCTACAAATTCTCTAGGTAGCCTGTTCCCGTGCTTAACCACTCTCCTAATCAGAATGTTCCTCCTAATCTCCAACGTAAATTTCCCTTCCTGAATCCTGAGGCCATTGCTCCTAGTCCTGTCCCCTGAAGCCACAAGAGAAAAGCCCATCTCCATACTCTCTCTAATTACCATTTAATTATCTGAAGACTTATCAAACCCCCTCTTTTACCTCCTCTCCAGAATAAATAACCCTACCTCTTTCAGCCTAAGCCATGTTTTCCAGGTCCCCAATAATCTGTCACTCACTACTGGACTTTCTCCAATCTGTCCTCATCTCTCTGGAAGCACAGGGTCCAGAAATGAATACACTACTCCTAATGAAACCTCACCAATGCTAAAGAGGGCAGAAGATTCGCAAGTAGCACTCCTGTTGATACAACCCCATGTGCTGTTGGGTTTTTTGGTAAGAACACACTGTTGGCTCACATTCAGCTTACAGTCTATGGTCTCTCATAACCCCCAGGTCCTTCTCTGCAGTACTGCAGTCTAGCCAGTCATTCCCCAGCCTGTAATTGTGCATACAATTATTCTGTCCCAAGGGCAGGGCTTTGCACTTGTCCATGTTGAATCTCATCTGATTGAATGCAGATATTTCTCCAGTCTATCCAGGTCATTCTGGATCCTAGCCCTGCTCCCCAGAATGTCTGCAACTCCACATAACTTGGCATCATCCACAAATTTGCTAAAGCATACACTTATTCAATACCAGAACCAGGAAAGATGCCTGGGGAACCCTGTTTTGAAGTCAATTACTTCAAAACAGTAATAGTCATCCTCATTCTCTAGCTACTTGCTAGGCATGCTGCTACTACAATGGCTATAACCTTCACCCAAAAAACACATTCCCAATTTGGATCAGATAGCTGTTTTGAGACAGTATTCCTTTTCTACAACTTCAGACAGCCAAAACTCCAAAAGGTACAACAACACAGAGTAAAGAATGAATAGAAAACTTGTTAAAATCATAAATATGTAGACAAATCCTAAAGTAGATTTCTAATTTTTTAACAAGATGAAGCAAAGATAGATGGTAAAGATTCATCAAGTTCTTCAGGAAATTCAGTACAGTTCACAAAACTTCCCCATCCATCTCTCACCCATAGTAATGCAAAGGGAAAGAAACGCATAAAAGTCTTACCTTTTTACTAATGTTTTTACTGAGTTTTTAGTAACACTTTACTAAGTTGATACCATGTTTGTGCAACTAGGGTACCTGTAGACACTGCTCTGACACACTGTAATTACAGTATGGTGGAGCAGACTTGCAAGTCTGCAGGACTGTGCTCATCAGCCCACTCGAGCAGCCTCTGTGTGTTGTGTATTCAGTGTCCCTGCACTTCAAAATAGCGGTGGGGGGGAGGGGCTTTAACGAAAGCTCACTGAATGAACTTTAGTTAAAGCACTCCCGCTGCCATTTTGAATCATGGAATGCTGACTACGTGAAACGGTACAGGTGCTTTAATTAAAGCAGCTCTCAGACCCGCTCTAATTAAAGCTCCCCTCCCAACTACCCCCTGGAGAACCTGTAAATATGCTCCTAGATTCCTTGAACTCTCTAAAGAGAATAAGGGAAGAGCTGTTCACAGTGTACTTCTTGCTTTGGAGACCATGGAGCTGCAGGGAGATAATTTAAACAGAACCTGTTCTAGACACTGTATATAGTTGGTGATGTTTGTACCTCACCATCTGCCACTCTAAGTTATAGTGCCCCCCACCCTAAGCCCAATGCTAACAATGGAGAATATTTTCCCCATTTCTTCTTTTCTCTTCCAGATCATTATCCTATCTTAACAGTAGCAATCATCAAATGTTTCAGTGGAAGATGCAAGGAACATTGCACTAAAATCTAAATATGCTTGTCTCCCCTCGTCCATCTCTTACGGTCTTATCTCAATCCCCAGAAGAAACTGACCTGAACCCTGAAGGGGCTTAGGCTCATGAAGCTAAATGCTCTGTCTGCAAAACATTTGTTTCCTCAGTTTTTAATACTTAATTTAGACAAATGGTGCACTTAAACTCTGATTATTAATATTCTGAGGTACCTGCAGCATCACAAACCACAGCACCACAACACACTTGACTCTGAAGTTTGAATGGTATAGAAAAAGGTCATGTGAAAACAGAAATCTCCTTCCTCAAAGGCCCCATTTTCATTCATATCAATAGTGATTTCTAATCTGTCATCTGAAAGGATCCAAATGAGTAAACATCTCCCACACAGTAAGATGTGATGAGAACCCAGCCTCACCAGAACTCAGAATACAAATCTCTGGCTGCGCCGCTATCTCTGGCTCACAATATCTGCACAGATTGCAAACACGGGTTGAAGGACAGTGAGGAGTAAACTTCAGATTTTACACTCCAAACAAGGAACCAGACACGATTAGCAGCAACTTTTGACAAGGAGAGCCAATTCCTTATCTTGGTGTGCAATCTCACTTATGCCCAAAATTCAGCTGTACGGCTAATCCCAGCAGGCTACCTCCATGGCCTAGAGATGTCAACAGGGGAGAGATGAGACAAAATACAGGGCAGCAGGCAAAAGGACTGCTGGGGAAAAAAAAGAAATCATACTTGCAGCTTAAATCTTTGATCTCAAAATAGAACTCCTATGAAAACGCAGATGCCTACATCACAAAGGGAGAACACTGAAGCTAACAAAGATCTGTACAATGTACTGCAATGTTTATCCTATTAGCTCCTTCTGCGGCCTTTGTGGGTGTGATTAATACAATCAATCAGACTACAGGATTTGGTCCCCGTGAAAGAAACACCCTACTTCAGTGTTATCCACCTCAATCTATCAAAACATTAATCTTCAATGGAGACAAGATTTTTCTCACTTTTTTTTTTATTTTTTATTTTCACACTTTTGCTTCTTGCCCAATTACAGTGTTCTAGTTCCACCTTTCCAACAAGCAGCACAAAACTAAGGCCACGTACACACATTCACAGCATCTGGAAGAATTCTCTTGGGTTCTTTCTCCTGGTAGAAAACACCTCAAGATGCTGGAGGACTCTGCTGTGGCTTCTGTCAGAAAAGAACATTCATTCTCCCAGGATAAACTCTCCTGGTAGTATTTAACTCCAGTTGTTCCTAGGTTATTTTTCTCCTGGAGTGCCATTTTGGCTCTGGGAGAAAAATTCTGAATATCTGTACTCTCGCTTTTTCTACTGGGAAACAAACTACTTTTCCAGAAGAATCTGGAAATTATGTATGTGGCCTAAAATTTTCAAATGACACAGATAACAAATTTCTGTGTTAAACTCAAAAATAAAACTCTATATATAGCCAACATAGCAATGAAATTGGTATCCTAAAATGATCAAATTCCTGACCAGGCTTCTAATCTTGGCAAGCAAGTATCAGCCTTAAGATATCAAAAGCTACTTAATGCATCTCTGAAATGAAACCAAAGACAGAAAATTCCAGCTCAAGAGGGAAAAGACTGCCTCTAATTGTTTTCATAGCTTAATCAGATTTCAGCTTCACCCTAGCAGCAGAATGTGTGTAAATGTCAGCTGTACCCATCAGTGCAATACCATTGTGTCAGAAACGCACAGCCAACGGAAAAGTGTTTTTTGTTGTTAAATACAGAAATATTTCAGTTTACATTACTCTGCAGGAATCAAGGAATCTTGCTAGCAATTTTATGCAAATTTCACCCATGCTGAAGAAGGATTTTTTTAAACAAATAAAAAAAATACCCCTAATTATCCAAAACTTTCAAATGGATCATTTGTCCAGCTGTAGTAAACTGCCATGTCTTCTTTTATACCCAGAAAAGGCTATCAGTCATGATCTTTTAAGCCCTCTATCCAAGAAGCTTTCAACAAATTACCCTCAATGGTTTACATCAATTTAATTCATTTAAACCACTGAACATAGTTCACAGATTGCATAGACATTAGGGCTGGAAGAGACCTCTCGAGATCATTGGGTCCAGCCCCCTGCCAAACGGGCAGGAAGTCAGCTGGGGTCAGATCACCCCAGCAAAATAAGCATCCAAGCCGTTCTTAAAAGGTATCCAAAATAGGTGTTTGCACCACTTTGGGGAGAAGGGGGAGTCTATTCCAGACTCCGGAGACTTGGACAGTAAAGTAGTTTTTCCTTATGTCCAGTCTAAAATGATCTTCCAGCAATTTGTGACCATTAGACCTTGTCTTCCCTTGGGGTGCTCCAGTAAACAGATGTTCTCCCAGTTCCTGATGCACACCCTTATATACTTATAGGCTGCCACTAAGTCACCCCTGAGCCTTCGCTTCTCCAGGATGAAGAGTCCCATGCCTCTCCTCATAAGGCCTGTTCTCTTGATCTCTAATCATATGTGTGGTTCTCCTCTGGACTCTCTCAAGTTCTCCATGTCCTTTCTAAAGTGTGGAGCCCAGAATTGGGTGAAGTACTCCAGCTGCAGCCTCACCAAGGCCAAGTATTTATAGATTTGTTTTAAAATTCAACTTAATTAAACAATAAGGTGCAACCACAGAATATACAGCAAGTTCAGAACACATGAGGTTTTTCTGAAGACAATTAGAAAGCTGAAGTTTATTTCACAACACTAACACAACACTACTCACAAGCCTAAAACTTTTAGGAACTTTAAACTGTCTTCTCTCTATTTATTTTTTTTAAGTTCATGAGACAAATAATGAAGAAAAGGGGTTGCAAAATACTGAATTATGATTACCTGTGCTGTTCATGCAGCGATTCAACTTTGATTAGAAAATCTTTGTTCTGATCTGGTAAAAAGTGGCAATTTGCAAGGTATCCTGAATGATGTTCTGTAGAGTTAAAGTCTCCAAGCTGAGCTGTTAGGGGAAAAAGAAAAACGCATCCATAAGATTTCACAGTTAGGCTCAGACTGCTGCAAAACATTGTTTAGGAGACTTTCCTCCTCCATGCTAAATAGCATATTAAAGTAGAATAAATTTAGTTATGCAGAATTGAAAGAAAGAATATTTTCTACTGGAAGGTACTGTTGTTTAGTATACTGTCTCTTACAACAACAGCGCATGAACAATCTCTTCCAACATAAAAGTATTATTATAAGTAAATGAAAACTAAATCAATATTTTATTAATTTACTTACTTTTTTACAAAAAACTTTGTTACTTATGTCACAAAAACACTGTTAAAAGGAAACTACTTAACCAGCATAAAGATGGTCTAAATCAGCGATGTCATACATAGTCAGTTTGATACATATCATATACAGTGCTTCCGCAGAGTACGAATCTGCAACCTGAACATCTAACAGCTCTATCCTTCACGCTGTCAAATATTCCAAACTTTTGTAGCTCTCTGCTGTCATAGCAGTTCATTTATCATTTATCCATTTGTCTTGTTTACTGTTAAATCTAACATGAGCTACGCACCTAACCTGCATGTGAAAACTACCACAACTGTACAAGCGACTATTACACAAAAATGGCCAAACACGTAAAGCACAGAAACAGTATTTTGTACTAGTATCCTCAATCCTGTTTTTCCTATTGAAAAAAACTAAATACAACAGGAAAATCAAAAGTATTGTTATTATGTAAAGACCATTTCTGTCCTGTAGTGGTGGAATATTGACTAGAAATTCAAAGGTAGTATCATGACTTCTAACGTTGTAGACTTGTGCACCAAAGGAAACAAAGAGAGCCATTTTCTAAAACCTGTTTGATGGCTTGCATCTAAAAAAGAACTTCTGACAGCAAGCAGTATTCCGGTTTTTTATTGTTTCCTTTTTTCTTTTCTCTTAACTCTTATACATAACTGGTAACAGATTCACATAAAACAGATTTCACTGGAATCACAAGCATTAACAATTTCAAACAGAGCAGCTCTCATGTAAGAAACAAAAACATTATACACAGTGATATAGTATGCATACCATTAGAACCTGAATGGTTTGTTTTTTTTCCTAATCATAAATAAATGGTGCTTACATAAAAAGATTTCAAACATTAAATTGGTTGAACATGTTATTTGCAAGATTTGTGGCTGGGCATAAGAACAACCATTTGTCTAGGTAGCAGACACAACAGCAATACAAGAAAGCCCTGGCAAAGTCACATGATCAAAGATTTTATTTTTTAAACAAGATACCATTACTTTCTACAGACCATCTAATACAAAAAGGTTGTTTAGCTTGAATTAACTAAACCAACTTCCTCTCAATTTTTCCATAAAATATTTTTACAAGCACAATTATTATAAGGAAAAAAAGCCAGAAAATGACATAATTTTGAACACTTGCCACTGAAGCCAAAACAAAATGAAATTTATGTCCTGTAAACCTGAACCACTGAGGTAACGAACCAGTTCTAGAATGACAGCTGTCAGCAACTAGAAAAGTCTCAACATATATACACAAAAAGAAAATGAGTGGACAAGTACAGGGAGTAGTTTAGCAAGTTTACCATTACAGCTGTATTATAATTTGTTCTGAAGTAACTTTAAAATTTGGACTAGAAGGTAAATAGTTAGCAGAAAAGCTTAGACTTATCATTTCTCAGTGATGGCAGAAGAAGGAGCAATGGTCTCAAGTTGCAACAAGGGATGTTTAGCTTAGGTATTAGAAAAAACTCTCACTAGGATGAAGCACTGGCTAAGGTTACCTACCAAAAGAGGTGGTGGACTCTCCATCCTTGGAGGTTTTTAAGACCTGACTAGATAAAGCCTTGGCTGGGATGATCTAGTTGGGGATGATCCTGCTTTGAGCAGGCAGCTGGAGTAGATGACCTCCTAAGGTCCCTTCCAACCCTAATTTTCTATGATTCTATGATTAAAATTCAGTAAGTGAACATGAATTTGAACAATTGTTGAACATTAATTCTTCTAGAAAACATAACATCCCTCTGTAACAGAATAAAAACAATTACTATTAAATGCCGATGCAGCTCTGGAACTATGTTTTTTGTTTGTATGTTTGTTTTTAATAAATGCACACATCTCAAAGCTAAGCCTGTAAAACAAGCCTAAAATGACTGACACAAATTAGCATGACTAGTAATGGTCATGAAACAACTTGCAACCTACCATATTTGACTGAAAAGTATTCTTATTTTCTTTTTTCCAACAACTAATACTTTCCTCAATCCCTTCCATGAAATACAACTCAATATTTTTTGTTATTTTTGCCAAAGAAGGCTTTTTGAAGTCAGTTTTAAGTATGTTCTTATCAACAAGAGACTAGGTTGCCAAAAACAAGGCAATTTTAATTCTCAAAATGTATTTGTGCAATAGGTAAAAAATATTTTCTTAGGATAAATTTTACCTTTGCCAACAAGGGCAACTGTTTCTCCTTGATTCAATGACATGGCTTCTTGCTGCTCATCTTCCAAACATGGAGGCTCCTCTTGTCTTTTTTCCTCTTAGCTATCTGAGGTCATATCAAGAGGGGAGCAATTTAGACTTCTATCTAATTTTCGAACTCCCGTGGCAACTGCCACAGTTGCAGAAAAACTATACATGCCGATTAGTAGACATTATGGAAGAGTAGCTAGCCATCTTGTACAGGGTATTTTCATGTTATTTTTTATCCAAATAACCGATGAAAAGAATTAGGACAAGTCAAAATCCTAAGAACAAATGTGACTTCTCTACTGAATTAAACCAGACAGGAGAGGGGGAAGGGGAAGAGAAGAGGGTGAGGGGAAAGGAATGACAAAAGATATCTTCCTTGTAACACAGATGAATCAACAAGCATGAGTCTCATGGAGCAACAGTTCATTTAAGCAAAGAAAATTATTGTAAGGAACTACATTATATCTTTCCCCCTTCTGGCCATCTGTTTTCTCTACAATTCATTACGACTAGGAAAATAAACAGTAGTAAAATAAAACTCAAGGAAATGGAGCCAAGGGTTAAAAATACTACCTTTCAGTTGAATACTATTTTCCACACATAAAAAGTGAAATTTGAGCATTTTAATGAAGGAAAACCAAAAGAAGAGCAACAGAACCTTTCATTCAAGGAGGAAAAAAAAAGTAAGGACAGCCCATCTACTTCACAGTGCTTCATCAAGAAAGACAAAAAAGGCCACGCAGCCACACAGCATATTTCTTTGGATGGATACCTGCTTCCTTAAATCTCAGCTGCTAAAGTGGCTACAAAACTCAATCTTTTATGGACCTTTGAAAAACAAACAAAGAAAAAAAATAAAATCCTGAGTTTACACATATGTAAAACATGGTGGATACAGACAACCCTTGTCACCTACAGAATCCTAAAAACATTTCAGATTATCTCCAAGGCTCAGTTTTGTGTAAAAAAATACTAACCAAGGAAAGTGTAATTGTGTACATATTTCTTCTTACAGTTAGGGATCTATCAAACTCGACAAGGCAGACAGCTGATTGTGGGGGGAGACAGTGAAGCTGGCCACCATTTTCAAGGGCTGATTGCAGTGGGACCCCCCATGTCTCTAATTGACTGAGAGGCCCTGGTGCCACCTCTGCCCCTTGCTGCTGATTGCCTGTGAGGGCTGTCCATTATACAGCCCTGCCTTTCACCACCAATTGGTGGAGAGGGGCAGGGCTGCAGGACAGGCAGTCCTCTCAGCAAATCAGCAGCAAGGGCCAGAGGTGGCAGCCATCTTGGGTTCTCCCTGCCAGAATTCTCCCTCCCTCATCCTCCCTGCTGGCTATGCAGGAGTGTTGCAGCACCATGAGGACTGCTGGCTCCCTCTGGGGAACCATCATTTTATTTTCAATACATTCTAGAAGGGGTGGGGGAGGAGGTCGCAGATTTCACAGGCTTTGTCTGACTTCTCAATTTCCATACAATGCACAAAAATCAGGATTTGAGTAGATCCCTACTTATAGTGAAAAGGATTACTACGCAAAAAAAGAACTGTCTCACTTTAAAAGTTGAGCAAGAGACAATAAGAGGAACAAGCACACTTGCAAGACTCTTCAACTTTGAGCAGCAAGTCCACAAGTTTATGGGTATCTATGTTCTCCAGGGCATGAATCTCAGGTTCTGGACAGGTTGGCTGCTGAGCAAACCCTCAAGAAGAAGGCCCCACTAGACCAAGTGTCCATAGATATTTAACCAAGAAGAATACAAAAAATCATGGGCGATTAAGAGACTAGCTTTGTCAGGTACTGAGAATGCATTTACTTAGATCTACATCCAACTTATATCTGCACAGCTAGTCAGTTTAGAATTCCCTTTATCTAAATGCAAATGATCTTGGATACCACAACTCCTTGCTGTAATAGAAAAAAAGAATGTTCTTAGCTTCATTTCAGTATTTTTTCAGTTTTGGTGCCTCATTCTGGTCAAAGTAAAATGCCAAGATATTAGCTGTGGCCCTCCTCTCATAATCCGTATGAGTAGCGGATGAATCCAGGAGAGAAATACAAAAGACAAATGCCACAACTGCTTTAACTCCGGTGGAGATTACAAGATTTCTGGAATGAGCTTTTTCCAATAAAAAGAATCTGTCTACCTGATAAATTTGGAGGTACAGAAGACGATCTGCTTTCTAATTCTGGGAATTTGACTACTTGATGAAAAAAACTGTATGAGGAACACCAGTATCAGGAAACAGTTTCTATCGGGTCATTCCAAAAAGCTAGAGACATTAGAACAGTGGTTTTCAACCTTTTTAGACTTGAGGTGCCTCTAAGAAAATGCCGGCTCTTAGTTTTCGCTTGCTTTTTGGACTACAGAAAAAAAATAAGGGAGCATTTTTTCTGTTGCAAAAAGCACACAAATACCACGACAGATTAGAATGTTTTCAATCGTATGAATTCCTATTTGAAAACTCTGGGTTTATCCTATTTACACACCTAACAGTACTAATGGCAGTGTTTCATGGCACCCTTGAAAGGATCTCTACCTAAGCCTTTGGTAGAGATCCTTTCAAAGACGTGGCACCCTGGGTGAGTATCACTGCATTAGTAATACAGGTGCCTTGATGGAACAAAAGTGTTGTGAAGCTTAAACCCAATTAATTTACTTCAAAACAATGTCTGTATTAGGACTAACTTCTGGAGGCAAAAAGAAAAATTCATTTGAACATAGGTAAGGAATGCTGAGACTTGAGCACAATGTGGTCAATATACTGAAATATTATCCTGGAGAACTAAGCTACTTAACTGATAAGACACCAGAAGAGAGGAAAACATGCCATTTTAGGAAGGAAAGTTAACAGCATTAACATTAGGTCTGAGAAAAACTGGGAGGCAGAAGAGACTTCAGTCTCACCAGGAACTGGTTATGGTCTTCACTGTGAAAAAGCAAAAGCACCATGGACAAATCAGAACATGTGGACAAGCTTATCTGGATGATAGTAAAATGCTAAGATATCTCTTAATCCGAATGCTGCACTCCAGCATTCCACCCTGTAAGAATTAGCCGAGAGAGGTGTGGGACCAGGGCAAAACTCATCCATTTCTTGCCTACCTTAAGTAAAATGGATGGCAGGAACACTTTAGGAAAAATAGTAACTTTACTTTCTTGTTCGTTTTTCTGGAATTCTTTGAAATGAATCAGAAAAACAAGGACTTAGATCAAACTACTTCTATAGCCCATCTGTCTAACATAGCTTATAAACTCCTTTGGATTCATCCAGCAGGAATGGAAATTTTCTTTATGAAAAGGCTTCCAAATCCAGATATGCATGGAAGATTTTTTTTTTTTTAATGAAAGAAATGCTTACTTCAAGGTAATAAGGGAACAGATAGTAAAAACCTAGAATTTGAAAGGTCTTTGTGCCAGTCATTTTATACAAAAGCCTCTTATTAAGAGGCAGCTCAAAAATGGGAGGCCAACCCCCAACTTAACAGGCCACACAGCCTCACAACTGTAAAAGCTTGGTTGTTCACCCTTCAACTGATTTTGCCGATACCAGAGTTCATAGTCCCTCAATGCGACCCCTCACCCTCACCCCCACCCCATCCTGAGGACAAAGGAGAAGGAGAATATTTTTTTAATCAATTTAGAGTCAAGAGATGATATAAAAATTTTGCAAACCACAGGGAGGAGTAGGAAGGAGAGAGAGGACAAGAAAAGCCTTGGCAAAAATGCCTTTTCTGAAGTAGCCAAAGTTGCTCAACTGTGCACTCCTTTTTTTGCCGCATGTGCATATTAATCTGCCTAATCCATGGGGCACGCGGATGACTAACGTAAGCGATTTGAACAGTTAATAGTGCTGCTTTAGATGAGAGCTGCTAGCAGTAACCTTGACAACTCTGATGGATGAGGAAGAAAACTTGCAGAAGATATTTAAAATCTGCCAGCTTGCAGATTTAAGCTATTTACAAGCTCTATTGCTATGGGAAGCTGGCACAGTTCTTCTTAGGCTGCTCTACTGAAGTCCCCAGAAACTAGATGAGGCAAAGCTATCACATACTTGACTAGCAGCAAAAGATAACCACCATCCTCAAGCTGCCCTACAAGACTGGAAGCTGGTTCCAAGTATATGGATTTTAAAACTTTGAGTTCCTCCCATCCTTTATCATTTTTCATTTGTGGTTTTCATTTTAGAGCTTACTGGAGTCATAGAACAATTTGGAATTAAGAAGCAGAATGAATGGTTGAACAAGCAGGGCTTGTGATAAGCACAACACAGACGAGTACTGAAGAGAGACCTTGCATGGAACTAATAAAGCACAGACAACAGGATATTATATTTTCCCTTACACAGCAAAAAAGTACCATTGGCTAGTACTGTATTGTTCAGACTAAACAAAATTTCCCCCTCGTCAAAAAGAACCATAAAAGGGTAAAAAGAGTCACATTTGACTTATATACAGGATTGCAAAAGAACAACGACACAATACAACTCTATGGAGCAGATAACCTTCTGTGCCATGCTTCAGGCACAAAATTGCTGGTCCTCAATAGAGTTAAGTGCTTGGTCCTGGTGGTGGCAGCAGGCTGAGCTCACACAGGGAAGAACCACAATGGCTGGGCAACCCAAGATTGTCACCAGCCAGAGATCATGGAGCCCATTCAAACTCCTATGGTGACAACCTGTGGCTCTAAAAGCTTGCTGTGGGGACCATCACTCAGTGCTTCATGGGCGATAGGCTACGCAATGGCATGTTCATACCATCTTTCCACATAACTCATTTTTCCCATCTCTGCTAAATCTATTTAAATTAATTTCCATATAAAGACAAACATAACAAAAATCAACCAAAAGTCTTTCATTACATAGTCTTGACTTTTGTAATTGCAACTTTTTTGTGCATGTCACAAAAAATGCCAAATCAGAAACTTTTTCAGCATAGTTTTTAATTCTAAGTGTGTTTTGGTCCCTTTCCATAGCAAGCTGATTTTCTTGGGGGAGGGAGGGGCAGATTTTTTAAGGGTAACAGCAGTTCAAAAGTGTCATCTGTAGTTTGACTAACCACATTTTAACTGACTAATTACATTGAATAAACAGGGGGAAAGCTCAAACTAAATCTGAAAACATAAGGTCAACTTCTAATCAGAACAATGATGGGACAAATATTTCAGGGTCCAGCTGATGTATTCTTAACCCAAACAGCATAAATTTTAATTGCGTCATTACTACACAGTTAGAGTAAGAGGTAAGCGGGGGGAGAGCAATGCAGCCATGGTGAGAGAGGTTTAAAAACAAAACACACACAAAAAATGCCCCTCTGAAAAGCTCCATGGTCTGCCATCTCTGGACACACCTTATCTGATAGGAAACAGAATGGCATGCCTCTGCCTGTATGTCATTTTGACTCTTTAGCTGATTTACCCAACCTCCAGAAGATTCCAGCCAGAAGCCACTTCCTTACCAGGTCACATTAAAATACCACCTGCTTCCAGGGTACTTAAAGTTCAATAAAAAATGACCATGAATTCTAAGCTCACTCTTTGCCAGACAGTCAGACCTCCCTGTCTCTCTCTCTTTGAGGAGGCTCTAATAGGGAGCAGGTTTCTTTAGTTCCTGATCCCAGCCAGTCTGCTCTCCTGGACTAGAGACAGAAGTTACACATAAACCAGTTTAAGTGATCAGAAACTGGTTTAAACCTGTAACAGAATAGAGATTCACTGCACATACACCAATTTCAAAATGGCTGAAACTGGTTTAAGATGCACCTGGTTGAACATAGTATCAAACTCAACTGATTTAGGTCAAACCGGTTTATGAAACTTCTGTCCCGGACCTCTTCCTGGTTCAAATTAAGTCAGAATCCCCCAGCATCCCACAGCCCTGGGCTGGGCTGTGCTGTCTGCTCCAGAGATCAGGGCTTGCCCCACTGCTCTACTCTCTAGCTGGAGCAGTGAGGGCTGACTTACTGGCCTCAAAGACTGGCTCAATGCCCCTCCCCAGCCCCCCGCCTCACCCCCAGCAAACCCCTGCTGGGATCTGGGGCCTGGGAGGGGGATTAAACTTCCCTTCCCCAGAGTATGGAGCCACTCTGCCCTGCTTACTTGTTGCTGGCTGAGATTGTGGACTACAAATCCCAGAGACAGCTGGAAGCAGGATGAGGAAGTGATAAGCAACCCTGCAGAATCTTGCTGTTCTGACTGTGGACTGCAAATCCCAGAGACTTCAGAAGCAGCAGGAAGAGGAAGTGAGCACATAGCCCATGCTGGCTACATGCCAGAGAGCAGTGCTCTCCTGACTTCTGGCTTCTGCCACTGCAAGCATCTGGCTGCATTTCCTGAATTGAGTGAATGTCTGTTCATATGCTTATGGGTTCAATCTTTCCATCTTAGACTAACCTGCCAAGACTGAATCAATTCAGCCTTGGGGTCTTTGACTATCTGTACTTAGCCCTACTGTGAAAGCAACAGTCTGCTTCCCCTCAAGCCTGCATCAACTGTGCTGGAATGTAACTCCTTAGCTCTTCCTTCAGGTAACAAAAGACAGGACTAATTAAACACCAGGTAGTTCATTAACTCTTTTCTGATTTATGAAGTTTGTGAAGGGGCTAGGGGACATGACTTCTGAGGAAAGGCTGAGGGAACTGGACTTATTTAAAGAAGAGAAGACTGAGAAGGGATTTAATAGCAGCCTTCAACTACCTAAAGGGAGGTTCAAAAGGGGATGGAGCTAGACTGTTCTCAGTGGTGGCAGATGACAGAACAAGGAGCAATGGTCTCAAGTTGCAGCAAGGGATGTTAAGATCAGATATTAGGAAGAATTTTGCCACTAGGAAGGTAGTAAGACACTGGAACAGGTTACCCAAAGGGGTGTTGGAAGCTTCATCCTTGGCGGTCTTCAAAACCCAGCTAGACAAAGCTTTGGCTGGGATGATCTATTTGGCGTTGCTCCTGCTTTGAGCAGGGGGTTGGACTAGATGACCTCCTGAGGTCCCTTCCAACCCTAACTTTCCATGATTCTATACCTGAGAGTGTTACTAGTGTGTGGCACCTCTCAAAGAGTATTCTCATCCAGGTTGAATCACTGCTCTAGAGGGACATCCCACTTCAACTAGCAGCAAGTGAGGTTTCCAAGACATGAGGCTGGAAAGCTGTGCTGGGTGCACACTTTACTCTAGTTCCAGCAGTTCTCAATTAGGGTCCTGCAAAATGTTGCACAATAATAGCACTATTAGGTGTGACTATAGCTACATACGATTTATATAGTAAATGCAGGAAAAAGTTACCGCAGGATAGCACCTTAGCAAGTAACTCATCCAAAGATTTCAAAAAGGAATCCATAGTGCCAAAAATGTTTTAACATGTTGTGGTCCAAGTTCTTTGCAGCTGAAGTCAAACTGAATGAAAGCTATAAGCTGGCATTTTCCAATGGATGACTTGAGCCCAAAAAGGTTGAGATCTAGCATGCTACTCTGAACTCCTGAGGACCCACTAAGCTTCAAGCAAGAAGGAAAAAGAAGAACCCAGCCATAATGAACCACAGAACAACAGACACCCAGGAGGAAGAAACAGTTTAAACCATTAACTCTTAGACTTCGGCTCCAACCCAGCATAGAACTTTGGTACATAAAAATAAACCCTACTAAAAATCAATGGCTGCTTACAGACATGAAAAAAAAAGAGCACTTTACTTTCAATTCAGCATGCCCCTGTACAAAGCACAGTGCATACCCAGAAGAGGCATTGTGTTAGTTTCACCCAGTTCACCCAATGTCTGTATAGATCAGGCTCTTCAGCAGGGCTTTTGGGGACTTTTATCTAAAGCTGACTGAATCAGCTTTGCATCATGGAAGATCAAAGCTCACCTTGCCCCCTCTGCTCACAGGGACACAGGTCCAGCTGCAGTGGTTCCCTCCCCGCAACTGCTTTGCGGTGCTGAGCAGCTCTGATATGCCAATGCCCTGCCCATACCATTGCCCCTCAACTCCCGACCCAAAGCCCCCCACCCCTCATCCACAACCACCTGGTGCCCCTCAGTCCCCACCCACAGCCCTGCCAGTGCCCCTCACTTCCCACCCAAAGCCCACCACCCCTACTGATGTCCCTCACTCCCTATCCACAACCAACTGGGTCCTGCTGGTGCCCCTCACTCCCCACCACAGCCTCTCACCCCAGCCGGTGCCTCTTACTTCCCACCCACAGCACTCCACCTCCCTCCACCCTGCTGGAGGGGAACCCAGCTGCCAAGGCTATGGGGCCAGGGACCTGGGTCCACAGCCCCCTGCTCCCCATGGCAGCACCTAAGTCCTGGCTGTCGCCCCTGGGATGCAGCAGGTGCTGTGGCAGAGTGGAGTGCAGATCCCAGCTCCCCCTCCCCCAAGGGCAGCACAGCGAGAGCAGATTCATGCTGCCTACCGTAGCGCTGGGCTCCCCAGCCTGCTGCCCTCCCCTTGGAGCCCCCGTGGCTCAGCAGGTGGGACCCAGAGCAGCATGGCAGAGTAGGACCAGGCAGGGAAGCTGGCTGCCACTGCTGGGAGCTTTGTGCCACCATGGCAAAATGCCCCCTGACCACCTGGCAGCAGCAAGGGGCACAACTCCATGCCGCCATCCCCACTGCTGCTGGGTAGGCAGGTGGCGCCTCGCCACTGCAGCTGCCCTTTTTTTTTTTTAAACCACTCACTCATTGGCCGCTTTCCTGCTTTTATGCAGGGACCAGGCTTTTTCACAGAGGACCTCCCAAATTCGTGGTTTCAACAAAAACTACAAGTTTGGCAAGTCCCTACCAATGATTCCTGTTTTTTCACCAGCAGTAAATACCTGGCAGACAGGTATCAAATGGGGCTCCACCCAGAATCCCTCTATCTGCCCCTCTCAGCCTGACACACTTAATTAATAGGACCCTGCTCTCCATAAGGCAGAGCTGAACCAAGCTGCCTTACACCTGATTTACATATAAATTTTTAAAGAATCACAGGACTTGAGACAAGAGGACCTGGTTCCAGTCACGAATAGGGGGCTAATTAGCACATGGATTCTGGGTGTGGGTATCTGGAGTACATACACATACTGAGCAGTGCTGAGATGTGGGGTCACCACAGCTTGAAATGCTGTTGCCTCTGCTGGAGCCCAGCGTACTAAACTATATGATAAATCATAAGCCTTTAGCTTTGGATTAATATTATGCATAGTTTGTACTATGTACCAGTACAAAAGTGCTTCTCAGCCTTTTCTGGCTAAGATCAAGTATAGTGCCTGCTCTTATTAATTCAAGTACAGAATCATGAGCTACCCCTGTGCTTGAGGGGGTAGGGTGGGGTGGGGGGGCAGGAAAAGCAAAGACCCCAAACCCCAGGGTCACAAGACCCCAAGATGGGAAACACCCCAAACATGGAGATGAGTGGAAAAGGCTTCCTGGTGAGGTTCCAAGCGAGGACAGACAACTGAACCTAGGAAAACTGCCAACAGAGAAAAATGACTTCTTAACCAAGACCATAAGAGACTTGCTGATGGTAAAGCTTACAAATTTGCATTTGCTTATTTGCACACCAGGAGGGGTTGAGTGGGAACCTGACTTCAGAGATTTCAAGAGCAGATCGGATTTCTGGCAACAGCTCCAGACAGCCAGGGGAAATCCCCAGCTCCAGACTTTTGAATTTATGAGGGGAGGCACAAGGACAGAGACTGGTTACAATCCAAAAGTAATCCAGGGCAAATAAAGGAAAAGGACATGGAGTTTTTGGCTAAGATGACACTGTGAGAAAGAAGGAAAAGTTAAGTAGAGTAAATCCTAGGCAAATTGGGTGTGTAAGCTGGAGCCTGAAAAGCCACAGTGATGCTGAAAAGCATGACTAGGAATTCAGGCATAGTGCAGCACCTCACCGCAACAATCTCCCTCAGCTTCCACAGGGACGTTGCACAGTAGCATGGTGACAGATCCACAGAGCTTTGCTGCAGCTGCAGGATGCACTGTGGGATCAACAGAAGAGAGGGTGCAATGCCACCATGTGAACTTTGACCTGGAGAAAGCTTACGGCTGAGTCTCTGTTGGAGACACTGAAGACTATACAGTTCCCCTCAATCTTTGTCACCTGAATAAGGGTATCGTGCACCAACGCAAGCAGCAGGGTGCTGGTGAATGAGTTCCTGACTGCCCTGATCACAGTGGAGTCTGGCATCCAGCAGAGCTGCCTACTCTCCCTGATCCCATTCATCTGCATGACAGAACCACTAGCCCAGCAGTTCAGGTGAGATCCTAGGATCAGCAGAGTGCAAATCCCTGGGGAAAGCGAGGCAGAGATGAAGGTCCTGGCCTACATGGACAACCTTAATGTCCCATGCAGTGACAAGTGGTTGGTGGAAAGAATGTTACAACACACCCAGGTATACAGATTGGCAGCAGGGGCTAAACTCAACATGGGCAAGACCACCTGCCTGGTACTGGGCAAACTTGGGGGATCTATTGGCCCTGGGCATCTCCAGCTCCCACAAGGGGGCTAAGACCCTTGGGGTGGAGTCTGACCCAGAGCTGAACAGATAGAAAGCTTGGGAAAAGACCAAGACCCAACTGAAAAAAGAGACTGGGACTGTGGAATATACATCACTCTTCAATTGTGGGGGAGAGGGTTCATGGCCCTCACAAGGGTAGTATTGCACTGCTGCTTCTATACACCGGGCTGGTCTTCCTCCCTCACAGCAAATCATTAACAGAATCCAAAGAGCCATGTGCATCGTCTTCAGGGGTTCCAAATGAGAGAAGGTTGCAAGAAACACACTGTATAAGACAAACGGACTGCCAGACATCCTGCTGTTCTTCTGCGCCAAGTACACAAGCCAGATCTCCAAACTCCAAAACAGCCTGCTTCATGAAGTACTTTGAAGGGCACCTGCTGCAAGACTGCCAGGTGTACATGCTGCCCAACATGCAGCTGTGGACCATGGACCCACTATAGTTCTACAAAGGCTTGGACTGCTTCCAGAACAAATAAGAGTTACACAATGAAGCCCTGAAGACCATAAGATGCAGGAGGTAGTAAAGGCAAAAGACAGACTGCTGCCCCTACATGTACTTCCTAGCAATGACTGCCAGGCTGTGTGGGAGCAAATCTTCCAAAAGGACCTGAAAAAGGAGCACAGGGACTTGAACTAGAAGGTAGCCCAATGGGTACTCCCTGTGTGGGCACTGAAACAGAGAGGTGCAGAAAGGCTCACCTGTCTGCCCCCGGCAAACCTGCTGGCGGCAAAAGGAAACAAACTGACCACCTCCTCTGGAACTGCCCATACACCAGGGAAGCGTAGGGGAGAGTAAGTGGATTCCTCCAGATGGTGATGGGAGTCAAGACCCTGATGAAAGAGGCAGCACTGTTTGGACACCTCACCAAACAGCAGGGGACCCCAATAGCCCATTCTGACCAGTCCATGTCTTGCTTCAGAAATGCCCTGTGGAAGACTAGGAACCTGGTCACATACAGGCAGGCAAACATCCCAGTTGAGGGTTGCATGGGAGTGAGCAAGCTACAGCTGCATTGTATGAATATAGAAGGAACCAATGGGGAGAAGACTGTGGAAAACATGTGGAAGAGGAAAACAAGGTACAGGCTGTTCAAGAATGGGACCCCCAGAGAATACAACAAGGGGGAAGAGGACGATGATGGTGATGAAGAGGGGGTGAAGCAATGAGGATAACAGGGAGGAAGATGGTGAAGATGATATGGACTAAGGACTGGGAAAAGAAATAAAGGGGCTTGGGGAGGATCTTGGAGTGGGAAGGACAGGATAGAGTATACAGAGGTGATTTTGTGCAGTTGTAATGGTTAAAGCAAATGGTGATGGGCATGTGGGTGCACAGCCGCATTTATTATAGTGGGAATTATGATAGTTAATGCTAGATGTATGTGACAAATGGTCAAATGAACAGTGTGCGTATCTATGTATACATAAATATATAGTTGTGCACAAAAAACAATTACGCTACGTGCTGTTTAAAAATGCATTTAAGGAATACCTGTGTCAAAACTTGCAGAAGTTTCAAAAAAGGTAATATGCATCAATTCTGGGTGAATTAGTTCCAAGATTACTACATGCAAATTGCTACAGCTGTGTTTATTTCAAGGTCAGGGTTTTCAAATTTGTTTCTCACTTCCATATACTGAGAGTGAGTAAGGTCTCACAATAAGGGGCAGCAGAAGGTAAGGGGGCTACCTGACAGCCCAGATTTATTTCTCTGCTATAGAAAGGGAAGGAGACTGAATTCAAGGTAAACTTCCAATAATTAGATTTTTAAACCTGGAAAATTATAACAAATTTATAAATTTCCATATATATATAATCTAATTATTGGGGGGGTTGTCTTATAAATCAGAGTCATTTTATATTCCAGTAAATATGGTAAGTCTGTGTCTGTGACAGAATATAAGGTTTGGACTTTTCTGGGACTTTTCATTTTTTTGTCATAGGATTGCATCAGGTTTGTTGCATTTAGCAAACCTAACTGCTTTTTAAATTAGGTGTTCTGTGTATTAATGATGTCTAAGATCTTGCTGAATTTACAGCATCAAAAGATACAAAGTCATTCTACTCTTTTCTTCAAACAAGTGGATCCCTAGCCCCTTTGGCAGCAGAGAGAGGTGGGAGGGAGGAGAGGAGCAGGAATATGTACCCATGCTTAAGAGCTTCAATTCAGTTTAGAAAAACTTAAATCTGTATTTATTTTAAAAATCTAGGAACATTTAAAAATCAAAGTTTATACACTGCAACACAAAACACTTGACTATTCAAATTAAAATATTCTGGTTAGACTTTTTTTGTTTGTTTGTTTGTTTTTGTTTTGTTTTTTTTACAGCAGCCTCCCATTAGACCCACCCCTTCCTTTGAAAGACACATTTTACATTTATATTTTATAATTCAGCCCTGATTTCAAGCCAAAATGGCCCTTTACAACTCCTTCTGTAAACATAGCTAACCTTTCCATAAAGACATGGAGCAACTGTGTCATCAATAACCGGCTATGCAAACTCTTTTAGCCTGGCTTTATCCTGCCAACTATTTCATTAATGCATGACCTGAGTTGACCCTCTCCCATTTTTTAAACTTTTTTAGGTTTAAGAAAAGTGGGCATTCACTGATTTTTTTCACTTTGTTTTTGCTGTTCGTTTGATTTGTGGAGTGGTGTATAAAACCTCTTCAATACCCTTGTTAAGGCTATATACATTTAGTCTCTTCCATTTTTTCAGGTCTCATGCTTAAGTGTCACATTTTGAACCTTCTTTTGTTTGTCTGCAATACAGAGATTAGCATGCACAGATCATTACACAAATGCTCATCACCATACACTGTTAAGTGACAGAAAGCTCCCTGTATATACCCAAAAACATAAACATCTTTCTTGACACAATATTCTACTGAACAAATCAATTTACTCTCCACAATAAACCCCTTCCTGCCCACATGTTTCTTCATGGTTGCTTTCTGTAAGACACTTCCCTACTTTATACTTAGTGTCACATGTTATTTTCATATTATAAATTAAGGGCCAGTAAAGGTCCCTACAACAAAAAGATCTAGATTTCAGGTGCCAAAGCCAAAAGTGCAATCCAAGCTTCCCTTCTCAACAGCTGTTTAACCCTGGAAACACCTAAACTGATTACACTCCTTTTTGAGCAGAATGGTGACTTAGGTTCTTTAATTCTGCCTTCTACACATGTCTGAAGCTACCCCAATCTGAACAGCTATAGTCCTAGACTCCCATCTAACACTCATTTGGATCCAAAAACTGGAAGAACTGGCACCTCTCTTGTAAGACAGAGGCTCATTCGACACCCAACACATCAACAGTGTTGAAATCAAAACAAACAGGGCAGCCACAGCCACTTTCAATCGAAGAGACTGTGGTAACAGTTGTGCTTATCTTTTATAAAGCATTCACCCAGTAAGAGGGAGACCTGGGTATCGTGCCTTCCTGACCTTGCAGGGATTCAACTGTATACCAATCACCTCCCAGGAGAATGCCAGCACCACTCTCTAGAGTAGGCTGGGGGGCCTTCGCCCATCCTGCTGAAGTTGTGGCACTGCAGCAACAAATGCAGGATTCACAGAACCAGACTCAATCTGACTCATTAGGGTAGCAGTGAGAGCACTCAGCTGGAAAGAGGGAGCTCTCTGTTATAGTTCTTGCTCTCAGGAACTTAACTTTTTTATTTTTCTGTTTTTCTTATTCTGGAACAATGACTGTTTCATGCGAAAATGCATTAGTCAGCAAGGACTGAAACTCAGAATTTCCCCTCCTAGCTGAAAACTTTAACTTCTATATGAAGATTGTCCAACTGGTGGCTCAGACCAAATATGGCCCATGAAGGGTTAAGTTGCAGTCCTGTCAGCCACTAAAACTGTGGCCACATTAGCAGCCAGATGCTCCAGGCTCTTGTTCTTCTGGCTTCTGCTTCCTGTGCCTGGCCAATGCAGAATGGCACAAAATTGAGGGCAAACCAGAGGGTGTTCAGATGTGCGTCTGTTGGGGGATGGAGGGAGGGGTACAGGGGACACTATGAGGTGTTTGTATCGCATGTGTCCCAGAACCTATGGTCCTCCACCAATGCAGCCTACACAGCTTGCAGCCACCCCCCCAACCAGCCATGCAAAAGTTGGACAGCCGTGTTTTAGAGTACAGTCAGGCTAACATAAGCAATATTGGGGCTATGATGCCAGCCCAAACTAGCCTGTGGCTTCATAGTTAGGTCATGCTCCTGGGATGTGGCCGATGTGAATCCTCCTGGATGAGGACAGCCTAGACCTCAGCCTCTCCTAGGTCTCAAGTCTCTTACTTCCTACATGAGTGCTCTAACCACTGGGCTGGCACTGTCACCAGTACCTCCCCCTCATTTTACAGCTACAATATAAGAAGAGTGAGCCCCGCTCTTCTCGTTTCAAAATACTCATAAGGATTTAGCCTCAGGAAAGGGTTCCCATCTCTGGATCCCAAATGGAAAGTTGTATCCCTTGCAGTCCTGATTCGGAACCCAAGCTCCAGAGGGAAGCTGTAATACAGACAGATCCCTGTGCTCAGCATTCCCTACTGTCTAACCCTAAGGTAGCTCTTTGTTCAGACTTTTCTAAGGCACTTAACTCTCCCTGTGCCATGTATACGAAGAAGCCTAGTGCTTCTTCAGCCTTTTGAATTCCATTCTGGGAGTCAAGCACTTTAAGTTTAGCCACTGCAGCATCTAACTTGAATGGACCAAAGTCCTTTAGATCCAACTTTAAATTGCATTTAAATTGTTTTCACTTGAAACTGAGATACTTTTTTATTTGAATAAATTAGTCTTGTTAGAGAACATATATAGAAGGATACCGATTATGAATTTCTAAATAGTGAGCCAGTTCATGTAATACCTTTTCCATAATACAGACTTAAGAAATATATTTCCCTTATTCATATAATCTACCCTAGACATACAAGCATTGGCTACTAGTTATGTAGTCTTCCCTTTGTAAGTAGCTCTTTGCGAAAATATTACAATGCATCAACCACAGAAACAACTTTCTCCCAAATGAACAGATGATCTTCTGCAATGCAGATCAGTGAAATAAAAAGGGACAGTTCAAAGATGCTCAAATATACTTTGTCAGCCAAAAAAGATTTGTTATTATTTACCCTGTACTGCATAAGATGCCAGGACAACAGCAGAATTAAGAGGGCATGTCAACCTAGAAGGAGAAAAATAATTTCATTTACGTACATACAGAATAAACAGGTAAAACATTAACTGTGTCTCTACAAATAATATTTTTCATAAAAAATAATATGTATGTTTAAAATATCATTTTTACTTTTTTTTTTTTAATAAAGAAAAGACTGTAGTGACAGCATAGTAGGAAGATAAAAGCAAGTTGTTGTATAACAGATCACTAACTGAATGGAAAGAACTTGTCTTAAATGGACATGTTCATATCCTTGCTGAATGCTTATTTTGGAAAGCAAAAAGGAAAGGGTATTTTGTGCACTGGACATTATTTTAATAGCTGCTGTGTGGTATTTTTAACACTGAAAGTGCCAAGCATTCATAAGGACACACTAATCCAGAACAGAGAGGAAAACTTGCTCCCAATTACTAAAAGAAAATAGGTGACAGGACAAGTCAGAACAGGAAACATGGGCTTGTGGCCACTGAGCAAGCCCCATCCAAAAAACCCACAAAAACAAGGGTGGCCATCTATCATTCACCTAAGAGTTGGTATAGTGAGCATGGTACTCCCTGTGTGGAGGGGATCCCTCATTGAGTTCATGCCCTTCTGTCATGCAAGTTCAGCTACAAACAGTTTCCTTAATGGAACATTAATTTGTTTCATTAATAATCAACCCATTCTATGGATGTTTGCAACACTAACATTTCCTGAGTTTTAAAATAATATTTTGAAAAAAAACAAAACTTATTTTTTAACAGCAGAAAATCATATTTTCCTCAATAAGCCATTCCTATTTATGCCCAGATTTTGGAAAAGAAACTGCAATGATTTCTCTTATTACCTTCCTTCCAAAATATCTGTTTTCAGTTGTAGGAAGAATAAATGCCTAGAAAGAACAAAAATTGGAAAACAGTCAATTCATGCAGAAATTTAAATCAACGTATGACAATCTTTAAGAAATCTATTCATAAAATGAAAGCATTTATTTACTTACAAAAACTATATAAAAAAACAACATACGCCTACTGGTAACTACATGCCTCCTTTACCTCACAAGGCTTTTAAAAGTTCCTTTGCCATCCATACAAGAGGCTGTTTCAATCCTGAATCAATATAAAATGTGTAAAGCATGCTGTTTCAGTCTCAAGTTTCAAGAGTTATCAATTCTAACTATAATCATCAGTAACCCACTTTTTAATAATGATTTATTTATTTTAAATTAGTGGCCTTTTGTGCCATTATTCTTAATAAAGTTAAAAAATGTCTTCTTCAGCAGAAGCTAACAAATGTTCTTTAAAGGAATTCTTGAGAGCAACTTGGCTTCATTTCCCATTAAGAACAATCAAAGAAGGTGTTTACTGAGAAAGAAACCCGTTCCTACAGCGACACCGTGAAAAGAAACAATTAAAGAAAAAATGGTTTTAAATAAATACGTTTAGGATTAAGACTTTAATTATGTATGCATTTGTGATTGCATGGAATCGCTACAGACCAGGAGTTAAGGTTGTCTAGGTGGCCTTAACTGCATTTGCATCTTTTAATATCTTTGAATTTCTTTTAAATATTACCTTGACTCTGAATTTCCTGGATGTATAATTTGTTTTGGAATAATTATCTCAGTGAAGATTGAAAGCATTTATCAGTAAGTTAAGGGTTTTAACAATAAAGGTAAATTGGTTGCCCCCCAACCTTCCAGGAAATGCTGTATAACCTTTTTACTTGCATGCGATGGGAAGAGAACTACGAGTTCTTGTGTATTTCTAAATTAAAATGTATTATGTTTAATTAGTTTCATTCTGGTTAACACCCTTAGTGGCAATGAAAACCTCTAGGGGCACATCCACACATTCAAGCACGTGTGCTTGCAGGAACTCAAATAAAAGTGGTGTAAATTTAAGCCAGGGCTTTTCGCCTCAGTGCATGTACCCGACCATACACTTTGGTGTAGGGCAAACTGTGCCACTTGGGGCAAAATAACCCTGCCTGGCTCCTTCTGGATCTGCAGCCAGGGAGAGCTAGAGCCCAGGGCCAGCACCTGTGCTGTCCCCAGCAGTATAAACAGCTGCCCTGTCAAGTAACTCAGGCCTACTCGCTCTCAGGAGCTTCTGGGGCCCAGACAACTGATACCTGGGGACACTACCCCTTGTGCCAGCTGAAGCAGCCCTGAGAGTTCCCTGCACCCTGTACCTACTGCAGCAGTCTGGCAGTGGGGGCTGCTGCCTGCCTGTGACCTGCTGCACACCTGCCAGATGCAGATGGGGACTGCACGGCCAGTAGAGGCTTCTGCCCCTCTGGACCAGCTGCCCATGGACTGTAGCTGCCAAGCTGGCCTTTGTGCAGCACTACTGTCATTTGTGCCCCCTGCCCAGCCATCTGGGTAGCTATCACATGGAAGATGTTCTAGGTGTGGTGGCCTGCTTTGAACTGTCAAAGCATGTCTTCCTGGCCCCAATTGGCCAGGAGGTCAGCCACCTCCAGCTGGGTCCAAAGTGCCGGCTCTAAGCAGGCAGGGTCCTGCCACTGGCCTCCCTAGCAGGAATTCTGGTGTTCCCTGTTGGAAAACTGAAAAATCCCTAATTAAAAAAATCCCGAAGTCACTCTGTAAAATACCCCGAAATCCATGTTTCTCCACAATTAAAACAGAAGACCACGATATATAGACAGACAGAGACCAGTTGGACAATGTTTTATTGATATATCTACAGTGTTAAAGCAATTTGGAAGCCTACTTTTCTCTATCATCATAATAAAGTCAATTCTAAATACTTATATTTTTGCTGCCCCGCACAGGGGCCACAGCCCCCTCCCCAGAGGCCAAATGGCTCCCACAGGGGTTACTACCCTCCCTACAGGGCCCATATGCCCCAACTCCACTTGCTTCCCCGGCCCCCCCGGATTGCTGCCCCACCCCCACCTGCTCCCCCAGGTCCCCCCCATGACTATCCCGCCCAGCCCCATCCCCTGCTGGCACCCCCAGGCCCCAATGGCTGCCCTCCCCAGCACTTTAAAAAAAGAAAAGAAGGGAAAAATGCCTCTACTCACTACAGGAGCAGGGGCTCTGGGGCCTCCTTGCAGAGGCCCCCCAGGCAGCACAGGGCGGGCGGGGAGGAGGGCCTGAGCTGGGGCTGCTAGGGCTGTCACCCAGCCCCACGCTGTGCAGGGGGAGCCCCAGTGACCCCAATGGAAGCTGCTTCTGCTGGTAAGTGCAGGAATTTTTATTTTTTTTTTGTGGTGGGGGGAGGGAGTTGTTGGGGGTTTTTTTGTTGTTTTTTAATTATCGGGATGCTGGGGTGGGGAAAGTCAACAATTGGTGGGGGGGAGGGGGGAACTGGGGCGGTTGAAGCCAAGTAGGACAGGGAGCTGGGGGAGTGAGTGGGGCTGGCGCTGGGGGAGCAGGCAGGGCTGGCAGGGGTCCCCCCTCATTGTCCCCTCTCCCCTCCTCTCCTCCAGAGCCCTCATACCCCTTACTTACCTGCAGTGGAGCCAGGGTCCAGCTCCCTGCAGCTGACACACTGCCTAACCTGCACAGGCAGGTAGTGCGCTTCAACACCAGCGTGAGGGCCAACCATAGAGACAGTTTGGCTGCTACCAGAACATCATCTCTGTAGAGGACTGAGCCTCCGGTTGCCTCAGGGCACGGTTTGGGACCATGCCCTGGCCTGCTTTTTTTCCTCTGTGGAGTTTTTTGACCCCTGAATATCCAGGGGGTCTAATTTTGCCCCTGTGCTGCTAACTGTGAAACATTTTCTTGTTCCCGCATGTGCCTCTTGCAGCATCTCAAAGGAGTTTGAGATGCTGCAAGAGACACATGCCAGCTCTCACTCCCTAAGTCTCACTGCCTTCATTGGAAATTGCAGGTATTAGGCACCATTCATGATTAAGGCATTTGCAAATAGTATGGCTAATGTAGCATATTTTATTTTATTACACAATTAAAAGTAGCAATGTCTTGTGGCACAATTTCCTGCATTACAAAAAGGGTTTTAGTGCTGCTATATACCTTGCAAAGGAAATAATACTGGACAAAAAAACATACTTAAAAAAGGGTGAAAAATCAAACTTGCACAGGCATCCATAAATCTAACTCCTTGTGCAGCCATCCTGTATACTGAATGAAGTGACTAAATAATATGTGATCATGCAATTAAAGACTAAACATAACATATACACACACACACACACAATTTGAAAGAAGAGCTGTTTCAGTCTTCAGTGTTATAATTCAGTATATTTTGCACAATGGAAAGGATTAGGTAACCTAACAATTTTAGTGGGTGCTACCAATTCATCTTATGGTGACTAACAGAAACAGGGATGTAAGACTCTGTGGGTACATTTACACATGCAATTAATACAACTGAATATACTCTGGCTCCATTTGAGTCACTATCTACACATGCAATTAAGCACAGTAAATTTACTACACTGCTGGATACCACTTGCATCTGACAGGACTACCCAGCAGTGCAGTAAATTAGTCTACTGAGCTCTAACTGCTGTGTGTGTATAGATGATGATGCTCTACTGTGCAGCAAATTAGTCTGCTACACTGTAAAGTGTCTCGTGTAGACGCGTCCTATGTGGACCAAAATGACAAAATCAGTGTGTGCATAGGAGTTATAAAATATGGTAATGACTTGCAAAAAAAGCACGTTTTATTTTTACATTGTTAAAAATGATCACATTTAGCTAAGAAGATCATGTTTTAATGATAGGCAGTAAGAAACATGAAGACCTTAAATTTAGAAGGGTTGACTTCAAAGAAAGCAAGGAGTAAGAGTTGCAAGAAGCCCCATGGCTGACATGACTTAGTGTGTGCCCTATGACTTTCCCACATCTTTAAAGTTCAAAGCGTACAAAAAAGCAGAGCCTAACAGAGATTACTATGTTACTATTTCTTAGTCACTGGATGAAAATTTTAAAAATAAAGTTACCTGGTTTGTTCCTCCTGTAGTGTGTTGGGATCAGGTATAAAAAACCTTACTCGAAAATGCAGGGTGCAGGGAAAACCTCCTATAATGTTCCATAGAAGTAAATCAATTTTTCTACTTTTCCTGTAAATTTTATAGAAAGACTACAATACACAAAATAAATATATATCATGCCAAGTCTGGTGTGTTTTTTTCTTTTGAAGCAAAAAGCAATAATGATAAAACTCTCATATCTCTTCATTATTCCCTCCATTCCCATTATAAGCAGCAAAAAAACTTTCTAAGACTTTTTTTTTTCTAAGCACTCTATTCCATTATCATATTTCATTAATGTTAACAGTATTATCGATGTTGAAATTTATGTTCTGCCTCCTTGTGGCATTAAAAGAAGGAATTCTTTAAAAAGCACAATGTACTTTATTTAGATGTCTCATAAGCAATTGTCATCATCTGGGAAAATTTAGTGAAAGCTCCATCCCGCCCAACACGGAAAATAAATAAAACTTCACCAATTAATGTGTATAACTGTTGTTACTTCAAATTGCCACCTCACCCATCTTAAAAAGGCTTTCACTCAAGAAGGACACTCCTCCAGAGAGAGAGAGAGAGAGAGAGAGATCACATGTTTGAAAGAGCCAACTGGATACTACGTGAAGAACTGCTGCACTACAGAAGAAAAAGCCCCACAAATTGCACACCACTGGTTATGACATATCACCCGTCCCCCAAACCGTACAGAAAATCCTCAAACAATTGCAACCCATATTAGAAAGAGACCCTATTCTTAAAGAGATCTTCCCAGAGCCACCCATCCTAGCCTTCAAACAAGCACCAAACCTCGCTAACCTCATCAGAAGCAAACTTCCTCAGGCCCACAACACACCAAATCGACCCAGACCATGCCATGACAAGAAAGGCAAAGCCTGCCAGCACACCTCCACCACCCCCACAATTACTACATCCCACAACAGAACCATCAGCGTTCCTGGATCTTACAGCTGCACCTCCAGAAATGTAATACATCTCATCCAATGCACCAAATGCTCAGATGGAAAATACATAGGGGAGACCAAACAACAACTGCGCACCAGAATGAATGCACACCAGAAATCTATCAAAGACAGGAATACACAATTACCTGTGGGGGCACATTTCTCACAAGAAAACTACTCTCTCTCCAATCTCTCAGTTCTGATCCTCAAAGGAAAATTACAAAACACTTCCCGGAGACGAGCCTACAAACTCCACTTCATCAACCTCCTGGATACTAAAAATCATGGACTAAATATAGACATTGGATTTATGACACATTATAACCTGCCTGACATCTGACTCCCCAGGTACTTCTCCCCCCGCCATTGACTCCTCAGTCTACATCTTCACTGACTGCCTATCTTGTATGCATACCAGCCCAGCCTCTAGCTTCTTTACTTTTTATTCCATCCAGGAAGAGCACAAAACAACTGCTGAAGCTTCCTTAGCTTAAGGGTTTTTGAACCCGAAAGCTTGCTTAGAAATTGTTTTCCAATTATTTAAGTTGGTCTAATGAAATATATCAGATTCACCCAAAGATCCTTGTCTGCCTATGTTACTTCAAAATCACACACAAGCACAGAATGAGCCAGAAACGGGGCAAAGAAAAATTGAACTCCTGCGTCACTAGTTATTACAGCAGTGGCCACGTACAGGAGTTATGTTTCTACCAGGAAAAATCACAGCTCTCCCAGTAGAAGCCATGAGTATACAAGCATTCACAGTTTCTCCCAGAACAAAAATGGCTGTTCTGAGAACAAAATAACTCATCTCCCACTTCCTAGAAGGTACTCCTGGGAAGAATGTCTCAGGAGACATGCCTATATACTGAAATGCCTATATACTTCTCCACTTTTTGACTCCTTCTGGGAACAGGTGCTCAGGAGCCAAGTGGCAAGCCTCCAGCTCCATCATTGCTTCTCACATTGAAGTTCTCAGTGTGAATGACAGATGGGGACTTTGCCCTACTGCTCTAGTCCCCCTGGAGCAGCTGCTGTTCTTCATACTTTCCATGGACCAGAATCACCTCTGGTCTCAGGAAGGTATAAAAAGCAGGGGAGAGGGGGCAGTTGCAGGCTGAATACCTGTGCCCTGTTCCCAGGAACATGTCTAAAAGTGGACATTTTTTGGCTGCTTAGAAATGAATGCCAGTTTGCGTCTTCTCATGCTGGCATGTGTCTTATTAGAGTTTTGTTTGTTTGGTTAAGCTACCTTTTCTTCTTTTGATTCTCTGGCATGTTTTCTGGACATGGTTTCCGTTTTCCTTTCAAAAAATGCAGCTCTCATAGCCCAGCTGTCTTAAAACCCAAGAACCAGTGCTGATCTCCCCTCATCACTTCAGTCCCCCACACACACTTCGGTTTCTACAATAACCAATAGCTCTCACTTTTCCACATCCCTAATTTTGTCCTTGGTTTATAACTGCCTGCATCAGGAACATGCAAGACTTGGAGAAAAGAAACATTCTGTAAAGGCTCAAAAAAAGAAAAAGACTAGCACAAGAAATATACTGATCTAGACAATATCTACACAAACTTCCCTTCCTCAGCTCCTAGTTTTTCCTCCAAATCATGGAGTCTCATTCACTTTCCCTGCTACCCATGCAGCTAGCATTCTTTCCCCTCAACAGAACTTCCAGCATGAGAGCATACACATTCCCCTTTCTTCGATCAACATTTTCTTTAAAAAAAAATAAAAAAAAAAAATAAAAGGAACAGAAATATTATGATCCTCCAGTCCCTGCCAGATCACTTCCTGATCAGCCTTTCAAGTGATCCCTTACTTAATTACCATGCCCTTGGACTTGGAGACTTGAAAACACACTTACCCTGGGCAGAAGCCATCTTTATCCATTCAAATGAAAGATTCAAGCTTAACAATAAAGGTTTCCCTCAATTTATGCAGCAGGTGTGTTCCCAGAGAATGGCGCACAAATTACATTTGCATAAAGCATACCCAGTTTACAATGAAACAGACAGGGACATGTTCCCACAGTGGTGGTGGAGGGAGGGAGTGAGGTTGGGGCTAAAGAAGGGGCAGAGAGAGAGAGGTGCGCCTCAGCCCAGTGACTGCAAGCAAGCAAGTGGTGTAGGCCACTTTCAGGGCTGCAACAGGGGTGGCACCAGGCTCTTCACTGTGCTCAGGGTGGACAGCAGCCCCACTAACCCCATTTCTCCCCACACACCCCACTGCTCCGCTTCTCCCCAGTCACCATAGCCCCTGCTGAAGTGGCCACGGGAGCAGCTGACACCAGCTGCCTGCAGCCGCTGGGCTGTACCACAACCCGAACCCCCTGGCACAGTGTGGCCCAGCGGCTGCAAGCAGACAGTGCCTGCCACTCCCAGGAGCTAAGCAGGGGCAGGCAGCAGCTTGCAGTGGATGAGCAGGCTGGGGCCAGTGGCCACTGCAGCTCTTCCCAGTGCTCAGGGTGGGCCACAGCGATGGGAGGGGGCTTCTGCCACGCCAAAATTTGCCGTAGCCCCCTGCAACCTGCCCTTCCAGAGCTGCTGAATGCTGGGAAGAGCCTGGTGCTGCCACCAGCCCCAGCTTACAGTGGCCGTCGACCCCAGCCTGCTTTCGGAGCAGCAGATGCCACCTACTTGTAGCTGCTGGGCTACGCTGCACCAGGAGGTTCAGGGCAGAGCCCCATGGGGTTCAGGGCATGGGGCAACCAAGCGGCTGCAAGCCACTGGCATCAGCTGCTCCCAGAGCAGCTGCAGCAGGGGCTGTGGTGAGTGGGGCTCTGGTCCCATGGCCCTTTCCCCTCCCCTCACAAACTTACCTACTTGGGGGAGCACATCTCTAAGCCAATCACGTAACAGCAAATTTACCTCGCATATAATGAATTACAGGTATAAAAAGGGTCATTGCATAAGAGCGACTTTGCATAAACTGAACCTGCATAAAATCGAGGGAAATCTGTACCCAATTGATCTTGATCTGGAGACTCAGTACTAGCTACATATAACTGGTTCCACATACAGCAAAGCATCCAAATGGTACAGCAATTTCATACCATCAATCAAAATTCCGAAGTTACTGATCTTGACTCAGACAGGGCTATCAATAACTTAGACTACATTTGCATTCAAAGGAAAGAAAGCTATGCTGTTACCATAAACAACCAATAAACTCTTCCGACTAAGAAAGTTATACCCTGTTCATAGTTTTAAGATGGCATTTAAAAATTAACCACTACAGAATGACTAGTTTTGATCAACTTTGACCAGGCTAGGAATTTTACTTAAAATGGTTTAAACTTGCCTCAGGGTTACTATTTTTTCCTTAGGACTGTGTCTAACAACTTTTTCAGGAATCTACCATCAACATCACTGGCAATAATACTGTACTGTTACCTCCATACAGCTACTGTTTGTACTACTACATCATATACTGTTGCCTCCAGACCGCTACTGTTTTTACTGCTACATCTGCACATCACAGTAGTAACATCATAAGCAACCTACAGCTCCTGATCTGCAGCCAAGCAGTAGTAAGAGCTGCGGGAATTTTTGTCAAAAAGCTTTAGTAAACAAGGCAATAATATCCAAAAGTTTACTTCACACATGAATAATATTTAAGCTAATCAAGGAAACTAGAAAGGGCTTAAAAACAATTAGAAGTTTTTGTCTGCCAAGTACTAAAAATATCTTACCTTTAAGCTGTTTTTTGATAGGTTTGCTCGTTTCAAGCCACCGCTGCAAAGTAAAAAAAAAAATTAGATGGATTTTTTTTAAAGAAAAAGTCATTATGCATTCATTTTAGAAAAAAGTTAATGGTGTACTTACAAGAGAATCTACTGCTTCTTCATTTTGCTGTAAACCAAAATATTCCTTCTCCGTCACACCCAAGTGGTTATAAGCCATATCCAACAAAATCTGACCAGTATCTTGTTTCTGAGAACAAAAAAACCCGAAAACTCATAAGAGAAAGGTATGACAAAAAATGTCTTACTTTTAAAAACCTAACTTTATACCAACTACATGGTCCAATAAAAGATGTCATTCTTGATTCTTGCATAATTTTTGGACCACCTATAATTTTAATAGATATTTTTAATTTAAAAAACAACAAAACACAGTTGTGGAAAATTTCAGCCTATAAAAGAAAACACCTAAATGTCATCGTGGTTGAAAAGAGCTCAGCTATAGAGATATCAAAGGAAATTCTCATCAGAATATTTATCTTAATGGTTGTAATAAAATGTGCATTAAACATGAGTCACAAAGGCCATACTATGAACTGATCGATAAGTTAACAACAGAAATTCATAGCTTTTCCTTGCTTTCTTCCATGTTTTGTTTTTTGCTTTCCCCAGAAGCTCTGATTATTGGCTGCAGCCAAAGCTGAGGATTTTGACTGCAGTGTACCAATGCTCCTGCTGGAACTGAAACCCAAAGATTCCTGGCTAGGGGGTCTTGCTCCTATGCTCAAGGTCAGACCAACTGACATAATATTTGGGTCACAAAGGAATTTTACCCCATGGTCAAATTACCATGGACTGTAGGACCATTTGCCTTCCTCTGTAGTACAGAGTACGGACCTCTTCATTGGATCTCTCAAGCATATTTTAATAGCCTGTGCAGCAGCAGGATGTTGGCTGCCATGGTCCCCTGGCTTTACCTGGGGTAGGTCAAGATGTGGTCATGTCTTGTGGTCATGTCAAAATTGACTGTACAGTTTTGCTAGTAGGTTAGAACAATGGTGATCAATCTTTTTGCCAGCAGGCCAGATAGACGATGCCAATGCCATCCGCAGACTTGATATGGCTGGCGGTCCCAATCAGTATGGGACAATTGCAGCATGGCCCCATCTGGCCATACAGCGGGGGACACTGGTCATCCTGACTCCAACGTGGCCGTTGGGGGGGGGGGAGGAAGTGGTGTGCACCAGCCCCATGGAGAAAAGGGATAGGGCCCAGGCTAGAGGGGCATGTGGCCCAGCCCTGCAGGGTGAGGGGGAAGGGGAGTGGCCCAACCCCAACCCAGCCCCACTGGGGGAAGAGGCCGTGATCCAGCCCTGCAGGGGCATAGAAGGGGGCTTCATGCACCCCAACCTGATCCCACAGGGGAAAGTCTGTATGGCCCAGCCCTATCCAGCCTGGGGGGGTGGCAGAATGGAACATGAACTGGACCCAACCTGCAGCATGGGGCTTGAGGTTTGGTAGTTTGGCAGCAGGGGAGGATTGCCATATTTACTGCCACCACTACCACCAAATTTCCTGATCCATGGGCCACAGGTCGGTTTAAACAACAGATTTGTATAGGATGGTTTGGACAGAGATCATCCTGCCTCAGGCAGAGATTTGGACTAATGACCTCTGCAGGTCCCTGACAACCCTACTTTTCAATGATATCCATGTGGCATACAGCAAATGCATATGGGTAGACTGAGCAATATGCATCTCAGGCGACTCTCATATTGAGGTTACTTTTCATGAGTTTTTCAGTCACAAGAACATCTGACATTCACCTGGGCTGTGGCAATATCTTGCAGCTATAGCTTTTGGCCACCAGAGACTACTGTTGCCCCTGCTAAGAAGCAGCCCAAGCAACTTTTGCCTCACTGTTCTCTCTGCTGAATCTGAGGAAATCTACTAGCACACACAAAAGATAGGGAGGCCTAACATGGGTTTCAAGCCTCTCCAGACAGCAGGCCTCACCTTTCCTCCTGTCCACAAAAAAAAAATCTCTGAAGCTGCACCCAATTTTCTTAAAGACCCCACAGATTCATCTGGTTCTGTCTCTTTTCCTCTCCCAGAAAGCCTCCACAGAGGACCTGCCTATCCACAGAGATCTTTGAGCACCTTCCCACTTCCACAGCTCCAAGTCTTGACCTACCACTGCTTGAAAATGGGTGCTTTAAGTGGAAATTCACAGTCAAGTACCAATTTGCAAAAGGTAATTTGCACATTTACTAAGTTATAGAAAGATTTCCCATGCAGCAGCTCAAACCTGGAAGCTCTATACATACTGGCTTGTTGGAGAGAACATAAAATCAGCCCTGCCTACTTACTTTATTACTCGTACCTTGCTCTTCACAGGAAAGATGCAGTGTGCCAACTTTTGTTTGCTCTTGAACACTACCTATTTTAAGGCAATGCCTGTTCTCAACCCTAAAATGATTTATGATTTATAGTCGAGTAAAACTGTCAAGGAGCCAAAATTTAGGAAATGTAAGTTTGCCTGTACAACTTGAATTCAGGTTCCTTGTGTATATGCATTGTGATACTATCATATGGTACTTTTATTTTTATCTCCATGT